>NW_022103920.1:43946439-43993448 GCF_000313985.2 Echinops telfairi | reverse complement strand
TGTCCTTCTTCTTGAGGAGTTCTCTGCTAATTCTGGGCTTCTTCCCTCTCCATATGAAGTTTTTCCATTTCTTTGAAGAAAGATGAGGGTAATTGTATCAGGATTGCATTAAGTGTATGCATTAAGTGCCTTTGGCAGAACTGCCATCTTGGCTATATTGAGTCTTCCAATCCACGAGCATGGGATATTCTTCCATTTGTTGAGGTCACCCTTCATTTCTTGTAGTAGTGTCCTGTAGTTTTCCCCATATAGATCTTTTGTTCTTTTAGTCAGGTATGTCCCTAGATATTTCAATTTGTATTTGGCTATTGTGAAGGGTACCACCTTTTTGGTCTCCTCTTCTGTGGTCTTATCCGATGTGTATAGCAGTCCAATGGACTTCTGTTTGTTGATCTTGTATCCTGCCACACTGCCAAACTCCTCTATTGCTTCCAGTACTCCCATTGTGGAAATTTTGGGATTTTCCATGTGTAAAATCATATCATCTGCAAATAACGATAGTTTCACCTCTTCCTTCCCTAGGCAAATACCTTTGATGTCTCTTCTTTGCCTTATGCTGTTAGCTAATACCTCCAGTGCAGGCGCCTCCTATGAGACCCCTGATTTTCAGTCTAATATGCTGTTTTTCATCTCCTTGATACCCAGTCTTCGAAATGGAAACTCAAGGTTCCAGGGACGAGCAGGTACCTTGTAAGGAAAATCTACCTTTGGTCCTTGTTGACCTTCCATGAGTCTTACTGAGCCTCTGTTTTCATCCTCTGTTATTTTTAGCTTTACTTTCTTGCCTCCTGGGCAATGGTAGGACAGTTCAGGTGTCTAACTGATCCACCATATTACTAGAAACCAAAGTTTCCAACACATTCACGTCTACTGACCATATATGGTATTTAGAATCACCTACAGTCTTAGAGCTGCCAATTCGCCTCCTCTCACAGCATCTCCATCTAGGAGCACCAAAGGCCACCTCACATTTCCTTTTGCCAAACACAAATCTGATTTCTCTGTCCATTACTTGAAACCCATCCATGGAGTCCCATTTCTTCATAGAGGTCAGACCCCATAATGAAGCAGAGGAGACGCTGCACATCCCAGCCTTTGCCTCCCTCGACAGCTCGTCCCACACCAGACCCCAGGCCTGTCCTCACCGACGCATGAGCTCTTTGTGCCTCTCACACTGGCTCTCACCTCAGAGGCCCCTTCCGCCCGCAATTGGCTCCTCTCTCTCCTTCACAGAGTTAACACCCCCTCCTCAAAGCACAAGCATCAAGTCCTCCGAGAAAGCATATCTCTAGTCCTCGCCACCTATCACTGACCAGGCTCTTCACGCTGCCCAGTTGACATTTATGTGGTTGATTATTTTATGAAGTCTGTCTTGCGATAGTACAAGATCATAAAAGTAGAAACATATTGCCCTGAGCAGACCACCCTGGTGCCCAATGCTATCCTCTGTATATGGTGGACACTCAGTAAAAAATTTACTGATCAAAAATATATACATGTGAATAGAAGCCTTGTAAGTGATGAAAATTGTAGCTTTGCTTTCAAGCCTTAAAAGTTACTAGCCACACTTACTACGTTGAGGGCCACCAAGGCAGCTGATGAACTGGAACCCGGGATCCCATCGATAACTGAGTATATGAGTATCGATGCCAAAATGCAATTCAACTCATTGGGCTGTGCACCTAGAGCCTTGCCGGAAACACACTGTTCTTTGGGGGTACATTTCCTTATTGCAGATTTTATAGTATCAGTGATGTGGTCTATATAAACCCTATTTGATCCAACATTAAGAAATGCCATTTTCTTGACGATGTGACATTTCAAGACTTGCTTCTCTCCTGTGTAAGCTGCCTATCACCACATGTGGGTGACAAGGTAGCGAATGGAAATCAGGTAAACCAAGGCAAGCAGGAAATAATGGAGAATTTCAAAAGCATAAGGTATATAAATCCTGACAGGATAAAGGGTTGCAAGACAGGTGTTCTGGGGCCTAAAATGAAAGTTGCACAAGAGAGCGACACAGTTGGTAAATTCATGGGAAAAGCAGAGCCGAGCAGAATCCATGACATCTGCAGAGCTCCCCCCACATCCGGGCCAGGTCAAAGCAGATAAATGAGCTAAGAAGGCAGATGACATTGAAAGCCCAAATGAAGAGAGCTCACAAGTACTTAAGAAGGGAAGAAAAAGTCTGGCTAGAGAAGTACATAAAACAGTTGCTTGGGCTCAGGGAGATCCTATCAGAGGCCCCAGCTGCAGGGACCTTCCATCCAAGGTTTGACAACCTCTGGGTGCTGAGATCAGTAAACACAGAGAACTCGTCTCTGTGTAAAGCCCACACTTGTCACTGCAGTCCTTCCATCCAGAGACCCAGTTGTCCTTCAGCCATCATTCTGAATCGCCCTTCAGATGGTCTGTCGGTGTGAGATTGTCACACTATCGTTTGACTCAGTCCCAAGTCTTTTGTGAATGAAAAGCAAAATGTCTCACAAAGATCAACTCTATTATCCTTTTTCTCTTCTGACTCTGACCTGGGAGCACGGTGTTAAGTGAGTTACACAGGTAACTTTCAGGTAAGGCGGAGAGCCTCCTCTTGATTAGGGAAGAGAGCCATGGGAAGCGGAAACGGCTCGCGTGGCATTCTACTCCATTGCCCATTATTCACGGGTTCATTACCCCGCCTGGGGGAAGAGGGGGCTGCGTTTCTCTGCTCTGTTTCTTCTTGTATCAGATACCCAAATTGGAACCATTTTCAAAAGCTGCTTTCAATGAGGGCTAGTTAAAGGTTTGGTACAAATTCAAAGGGTTCGTGTTAGAATTGCATCTTAGTGGGCAAAGAGGAAACAAAAGATTTTTTGGAATAAATTAGAAGCGAGCAAAATCTCTGCATCTTAGTGTGTGTGTGTGTGTGTGTGTGTGTGTGTGTGTGTGTGTGTGTGCCTATTGAAAGGAATGAGAACGTTTACAAGCACCTACTATGATGTGAAAAGCGTGTTTCAATACAAGGCTGGAGTCTTCTCTCTTATCCTAAGCCATCACGTCTTTGTCTTTAAGGGAGATGGGATAAAAAATCTCCTGTCTCTTTATTCCCGCAAATAATTGTTTTCCCACTGTTGATAAAAACCCGCCCTCTGCTAGAGATGCTTTCTCCTTCCCTCTCTCCCCTAACACCCGATGTCCTGGTGGCTAGGCCGTGAGTCATTCAGTTGTCCAGTTTACTACTTGGCTTCTCTGTTTCACTCAGAAATGGGTGTGAAATACCTCTTGGTCTTGATTCACACAGGTTGTGATTTGCCCCTCAGGATAATTCAGAAACTGTTGAGGTCTGGGGACTGTATATCTTTAATGTGATTCTCGACCCCTTCATGTAGCTTCTTTGGGATGCTCGGGGAAAGTTGTCTGCGATATCCGTCCTCTATCCTCACACGTTTCCGGTCCTTCCCTGCGGCTGCCTCTCGGGGCCTGCGCTATCGAACACACAGAGACTTTGCTCCTGCCTGTATAAGGTTGCTGCCTTCCTCTGCAGGGTGGAAAAGTCAGACTAGGTCTGACTCCTGAAGGCTTCTACTTAACAAATGGGATTTTTTTATGAAGCCAATTTTAAATATGAAGGAGCTTCAAAAAGTGTATAGAATTATTTTTATTATCTTCTCATTCCATTTTTTGCACGAACAGTTTTGAAGTTTCCTCGTCTTCCCTATATTGGGATCCATCACTTGTACCTGAGGCTGGCCCATGCCTCATTAACATGGAAGGACGGGGGTGGGTTGCTATCTCTCCTGATGCCTCACCTGAATTTCCTGTTGGCTATCTAAGGAGTCTCTAGGGGTGCAAACAGTGACTGTGCACTGATGCTAACTGAAACGTTGGTGGTTCAAGCTCACCCCAAGGTGATTCCAAAGAAAAGCCTGGTGATCTACTATTAAAAAAACATCAGCCATTGTTAACCGTGTAGAGCACAATTCTACTCGCACACACCTAGGGTCACCATGAGCTGAGTCAACTTGACCACCACAGGCTTCTCTTATCGCAGTTGGACAGCCAAGGTACTCACTTGCTGTTTCTAGTCAGCCACACGCATTTGTCATCGTGCCATTTCAGGTCTCTTGTTTGTATATAATGATTTTCTAAACCCTGAGTGTACTCATCTTTCTCACTATCATCAAGTAAATTCCGACTCACAGCCACTCGATCGTCTCCTCAACCTGATTAGCATGACTTTGCTTGTGTATGAGACTTAGGGGAAGAATGACTGAACCCAGACAGAGAAGGTGAGGTCAAAAAATTGCCTGGCTCCAGGAAAGCAAATAGGATTAGTAAATATTGGAAAGAGGTCATTCTCACATACTGCCTCCCCAACTCAAGAAAGGAGAAGAGCAAGGAAAAATTGGAAGTAGACCTAATATCAAAGGGAATTAGGGAGCCGGCTACGGAGTCAGTACTCACAGTTAGCTAGCTGATTCAGCAGTGTGCTCAGGTCTTTGACCCGCGGGCTCAATAAGAGCCAGTGACTGTCTAAACATGGTCCCTTATCATGAGGCCACTAAAGTCAGAGCCCAAGGGACTCATCGTCTCCTTTTGTTTTATTGTCATTGTCACCATTCAGATCCTTATTTTCATTATCCTAAACTATTCCAATAGCCAGATAGGTCCCACCTGCTTCTAATTTCTCCCATTTGTGCATCATAGTGACAGCAAAATTATATTCATACATCAAAGGTGTAATCAAATTCCTTGTCTCCTCAAAACTCTTCAACTATTTGCCTTTGCTTGCTGGATAAGACCTGAACACATTAACAAGTCAAAAACTGGGAGGAACAGGGAGGTTCTATAATCTGTCCCAATGAAACTTCCAAATGAATGGACATTGTTCCCTAAGTTTATGCTCTTGAACACACTCTCATGTCTGTACACTCTTTTGACTATTCTTGTCCAAGTAGAATATCCCTCTCTGTCGATTTCTTTCCTTGAAACCCAACCCATCTTTCAAAGATGTGCTCAATCCTTCCAGCACCATGAAACTTCCCCAGTTCCTGTCTCTCACCTCCCACTTCCACCCCCATTCTGGTGAAATGCTTCCTCATCAGCACTCCAATAGAATGTTTTTTAATACATTGTTATTATCAACTATATCCCAGTAGCAAACACATTTTCTATATATAGACACGTCTGAGGGAGTTTCAAAAAATCCATGAAAAGTAGAGGGGTCTCGGGGAGGAGATGAGCCAGTCAGGGTGCGATGTAACAATGATGAGAAATACAACCTTCCTCTAGTTCCTAAAGGTTTCCTCCCCGCTCCCACTACCATGACTCGAATTCTATCTTGCAAGACTGGCTAGACCAGAGGAGGTACACTGGTACAGATAGGAACTGAAAATACAGGGAATCCAGGATGGATGAGCCCTATAGGACCAGTGGTGTGAGTGGCAAAACAGGGAGGGTAAAGGGAGAATGGGTAGGAAAGAGGGAACCGATTACATGGAACTGTGTGTGACTTCCTCCCTGGGGGACAGACAACCGAAAAGTGGATGAAGGGAGAAGTCGGACAAGGCAAGATATGACAAAATACCAATTTATAAACTATCAAGGGCTCATGTGGGAGGGGGGAGCGGGGAGGGAGGGGAAAAATGAGGACCTAATGTCGGGGGTTTAAATGGAGAGAAAATGTTTTGAGAAATGATGTACAAATACGCTTTACACAATTGATGTGTGTATGGATTGGGATAACAGTTGTAAGAGCCCCTAATAAAATGTTTTAAAAATAAAAATAAAAAATGATCTTCACCAAAAAAAAAAGAAAAGTAGAATTAAAAGATAAAGTTTTCCAAAATCTTTTTGAAGCCCCCTGTGTGTCTATAGATATATGTATCCAAAAAAACATTGTCATCAAATTGATTGTGACTCATAGCAACTCTTTAGAGCAGAGAGAGCCACCCCCTTGGGTTTCTAAGACTTTCAAATCTTGCGCAGACAGACTCTTCTTTCTCCCATGGAGTGACAAGTGGGCTCAAACCATTCACATTGCAGTCAACAACTCAGTTCAGAACCCTCCACACCACCCACGTTCCTTTTATACAATGTAAACAGCAATCATAAAGTGAATACCAATGCACTACCCAACTCATGCATACGACTGTGCCAGTCTTCTCCACATCCCTTCCCTCTGATTCCACAAATGTACCGTATACACTCGAGTGTAAGCCCACCCAAAGATCAGCCGAGGCACCTTGTTTTACCATAAAAACTGCATAAAATGCGTGCTGAAAAACTCGACTTAAAAAGGAGTATATACGGTAACTCCTCACCTGAATTCTGTGTTTATCATTACTTTTCTTTTCTTAATGGTTTACTATATAGAGATATAATTTACTACTTAGTTTCATATGATTTGTTAAAAATGTGTGTATGTTTGTAGTTGTCTTTTCTTGTGTTTGTTTTAGCTCATCATTGCCCTTGAAATCCATCCATTTGGATTCCCTATTTTACGAATCCATTTTCGCATTCTGATGGGCGTTATATTTGTGAAAACCTCTCAGAAGGCACATCTGACCTCCTCTGGCTACACAAGGGATAAGACGCTAGCTCCTCCTAGATCAACGCCCATTGCCAGGAGACAGAAGACAAGCAGGCCTCTTCCCTTCATCTTTCTCGTACCCTACTGTGTGAGTCTGGGTACTTTCTAGAAACAAATCCACAGGAACTCAGGTAGAAGAGAGAGTTTTATATAAAGGGTAAGTGCACGTCAAGAAAACATCCCAACCCAGTGCTGCCCAAGCCCACAAGTCCAACATTAACCCATATGTCCAACCACAAAGTCCTCCTCCATCTCACAAAACACACACTATGATGCCAACTGCAGGAGGAAAGCCGAGTCAGTGAACGTGTAAGCATCTCAGTGCTGGCAGGGGTCGCCACATCGCTGCTCCAGCACCCAGGGCTGCATCAAGGTAGGCCCATGTGGCTTCTCCTCCGGGATGTTTTGCAGGAAGTGAGCCTGGCCAGCTGAAGCAGGGAACTGGCTAAGACAGCTGCACCCTGGTCTGACCATCACAAAGCAAGAGACCCGAGAATTAGAAAGGCGAGGCTCACGGAGCCATTTATCACTCCACTCTTTAATTAACCCCACATGTGTTTATCGGCCAGGTTAACACAACAGACTTCAACTATATCACCTATTCTGACCATCAACCATTTCTTCTACAACATTCTATGTTTCTGCTGGGTTCAATAAAGCATTGCAACAGCCACACAGAACTCGCAGACAATATGTGCAATTGTAGGAATTTATTAGGACATTAACAGTTTACCACAAGCCAGAATCAAAAGGATGCAGTCATTGGTCCACAGTAGTGCCTCTCCCTCAGCCAACAGTTTCTCTGGTCCTCATTCTCTCAGCCACATGCTCCCTTGACCTCTGCCTCTTTGGGCCAGGAAGCCCACCCATAGCGCTGCCTCACAGTCTGGAGCTGCTCCTCTGCTCCGTCTAATGGCTTCCTTGCCTCAGCATCTGGTTTCGTTACAGCCTGGCCTCTGTCTGCCACTTTGGACAGGGATTTCAAGTGTGCTCGACTGGTGGTTCCTCTTCCTTGATAGTCCTGGGAATTCTCTCTCTCTGTCTCTCGCTCTCTCGCTTTCTCTCCTTCTGAGATAGTTCATTCTTATAGCCAAGCGAGTGTTGACTAAAACTGACTGACCCCTCCCTCAGTGTCTCACGTGCCTGTGTGTGTGGTCCCGAGCAGTCATTGGGTGGAAGTTCCAGCGACAAGGATAGAAGAGCCACATTAGGAGGAGCCACTTCATCACAAGATTGTTTCTGACCTTCGGAGAGTGTTTCTGTGATGGATTGTTTTTGTAAAAGTCTCCCATTGGTGTGTATTATTTTCTCTCAGATATACAGCTAGTAGTAGGTTTTCTGAGCCATGAAGTCTGAGAAACTCCCAATTTACTAAATAATGTAAGACATTTTTTAAAGTATAGGCATCATTCTTGCTTTCTATTTTTTCAACATTTGATATAAAACTGATATTAGAGTTTTATGAGTATGGTAGTTAGGAACAGTATACCATTATGGTTTTTAATTTTCTTCCTGATTGGTAAGAAAATACCTTTTAATAGGTTTGAGCTCTTCATTTTCCTCTTCTCTGTTGTATATTCTAAAGCTTCTGGCTCATTTCTTTATCATTGTTGTTTTTTAAGTGATCTTTATGCCAGCTAGATATTGTATTTTTATTGTTTATACACGTTATAAATAAGTTCACATTTGCACAGCTTTTTCTTTATGATTGATTTAGATTAACTCAAATTCTTATTCTTTGTATTTAAAATCAAATATATTAATATTACTGTATTACTGACATTTATCATTTAAGAAATCCTTTCCAACCTTAAAGTCATGTTTTTTTCTAGAAGACTTGAAGGTGGGACCTTTTATACATAAATCCACAATACACCAATAATTGTTTTTGCATGTGATATTAGGTAGAGATTCATGCTTAAAAATAAATTACCCCCAGCATTAATTTATTCTTGATTAGAGAATAATTTAAAACATTAGACTGTAAGTACCTTGATGATGTAATGCTATCTCATCATCATCTGTGTATATATGACTTAGCACAAAACAGTCTACCTAGTAAGGACTCAGGTGGGTTTTCTGAAGTGGCACAAATGCCAGACTGTCATAGCCATTGGACACCTCCCATTACTCCTCTGCTTACACTGTGCTTCTGACAAAACGATGCACAGGAAGCACAGTGGGCTTCTGTCTCCATCTTACTGGACTCTCCTCCCCTTCATCCCTGCAGATAGTCTCAGACCCTGCCTCTCTGTTCCATCCATTCCTCACCAACACACACAGCCAATAGGACTCCTCGCTCCCAGGGGAACAATGGTCACGGCCAGCCAGCTCGTTTTGTTGCTTTGATTCCTGACAGCCGAATCCTATTCCTCCCATGAGGATTGTGGGAAGCCTCAGCAGTGTGGAACTGATCCCCGACTGTGTTCATATAGTCTAGCGTGACTCAGACATCACCTATCATGGAAAAATATCTCGTGTTCTGGGGTGCCAGTTTCCTTAACAATACTATCAGTGAAATGTAGATTGCAATGGAGTCCCCTGGATTTTCAGCCACCAGGAGAAGTAAAGTGGCACTAAATAAATAGATCAAGTTCTTTTTACATTATATGAAAATGAAAAGACATCTTTCAATTCACAGTCTAGCTATATTCAAGTGTACTCATTTTGTGCTTTCAATTCTAAGCAATGAAGCATATTTATTCAGTATTTACTCAAATGAACATGTATAGAATATGTAACAAAGTACTGAAGAACTGTAGATGGGGAAGAAGCAAATCAGAAGCCTGGATCTGTGTAGCTCTGAGCCCAGCCACTTACTAGCGGGGTAACCTCGGAGATGCTGCTTCCTCGACATAACATGCCGATGAATACATACCTACCTTGCAGAGTTGTAGTAATTAAATGAGGTGATTAGTATAAGCACATAACATTGTCTGGGATGTCCTAGGCAATTAATAAATGATTGTGAGGGTGATGATTAAAAACACAACCGAGTAGGAATTTATGAATTGTTATGAATTAGAATGGACCCGGGGCACTGAGTTTGTGTAGTGTTGTTGTCATCTATAGCTTTTGTTTGCTTATGTGTCTTGCTAACGTCTGTGAGCTCTACCTGGGAGAGACATCAGCTGAGTTATATGGGAGGTCATTTGAGTCTGAGACTAAATTCTTTTTTAAAGAGAGTTGCTTGGTAAAGAGTACATGACACTCTTTGTACTATCTTTGCAATTTCCTGTACGTCTGTAATTGCAAAATAAAAAGTTACATGTATTAATCAAGAAAAAAAGAGAGAGAGAGAGTTAGCCCAGGGAGAACATAGGGTAAGCTTCAGCCCACCCGAGAATACAGATTTTTTTAAATCATTTTATTGGGGGCTCATACAACTCTTATCACAATCCATCCACACATCCATTGTGTCAAGCACATCAGTACATTTGTTGTCATCATCATTCTCAAAACATTTGCTTTCTACTTGAGCCCTTGGTATAAGCTCCTCATCTTTTGATGGGGACAGAAAGCCTTTCTAACGTGCCTACTTAGAGTTGAGACCGTGACCTTGAAGAATAAATCTTGGGATTTCTGATAGGAGCAACAGTGGAAAATATACAAGTACAATATGGTCACCTCCTAGCAGAGGCCCTACAAGGATGTGCCTCACAAACCGACTCCTTTGGGATGGGGATGTCTCACAGCTGAGCTCTGCTTGAAGGAAATTAGAGAAGACTCTAGTAGGGAAAAAACAACAAAAAACAAAGATGTGATACGTTGCAAACTGCCCAGTTTGGTATCCATGATAGAAGACCACTGGTTATAAGGAAAGAGCCAGTGAATTGCAGGTTACACACTATTGGTTGCTTCCATCCCCGCTCATTGGCGCAAGCTTTTAAAGCTTACCCTGACCACCGAATCACCCTTGGCACATCAAAGTGCCCTGGAATAAAATGAAAGCCTGTACATTTTCTATTCAGCCTTCTGGGTATCCACATGGCAAATAAAGCTCATGTTTCTCTCCCTCATTCACTGCCACCAAGTCTATTCTGACTCAAAGCAGCCCTGTAGACAAGGTTGGGGGGGGGCGGGGGCGCTGCCGGTGGGGGTTTCCAAGACTAACTTTTTACAGGAGTAGAAAGCCTCATCTTTCTCCTGTGGAGCAACTGGTGGTTTAGAACTGCTGACTTTGTTAGCAGCTCAACACTTAACCCAATGTGCCACTAGAGCTTACATCTAGAGCTTACATGCCACTAGAGCTTACATTTACAAGGGAAACTGAGAAATGGGAATAAATTGGTAATGCCTGGGAGAATGTAATAATAGTAAAAGAAAAGGCAGAGCAGTGTGTCAAAGCTATTTATACCAACAAACATTGTTTCTGGATGCAGTGAAGAGACCGATGAAATAAGAGCTTGGAGAAGTTCGTATTTTGTGGACTTTCATTTACTGTGACCTATTACAATGGGTTACAGGAGTGCCGGTGGCATAGTGGTTCTGAGGCTGCGATCCTCCTGGTCGGCAGTTTGAAACCTCCAGCAGCTCCCCAGGAAAAAGACTGGGCTTTCCACTCCCGTAATAAGTTACAGTCTCAGAAACCCACAGAGGTCACTATAAGTCAGCATTGGCTCAATGGCAGTGAGTTTGTTTTTTGTTGTTGTTGTTGTTTTCCTATAATAGGTAGCACCAGTGTTCTTTTCATGATGTATTGTTGCTTTTAAGCCTTTGTTGAAAATATCTGAATTAGAAAAGGGACAGACTCATTTTAAAAAGCTCCCTAGGATGTGAATAGTCCTGCCTTCAGACAATGCATTGTAAAGTGGATGACTACAGATATAGATTGGTTAACATTTAATGGCTTGTCATTTGTTTTCCCTTTTGACTCATCTTAATTTGTTCTAGTTTCTATTATCTAATGCTTTCACTTGTATTGAGATTTTTCTGTATTTTATTGTGTTACCTTGTGGGGGATTTTTTGTTTGATTTTCAGTATATGAAATCCAGGATTGGTAAATCTATCAAGATAGTAACGATCAATAGCTGCACACTAAGTGTTCCCTAGAGTTATGGCAGGGGAGGTTGGGAAGCACGAGGGAGCTAATAAAAATGGGTAGAAGAATGAAGAAAATAGTCTAAAATTGATTGTGGTAATTATTGCACATTTGAAAATATATATATACACTTATACCCCTGAATTGTAGGGTATGTGAATTATCTGTTAATAAAACTGTTTTTTAAATTTAAAAATCTCCCTGGAGAATTCTGATGCCTACCCCTTGGTGAAAACCACTTTTGAATAGTTTGGAATATCTATTTTCCAACCTTGGTGTTAAATTCTGTAGTATTGTAAAATGTTCAATACGTAGAGGAGGTTGGAGAGAGTTAATCCTTTGTGGCTCAATCATCTCCTAAATCTTTCACTAGGAAAATGACAGAATGGCTAAAATAATTCTACTTTTATTGATATGATTAATTTAATGCTTTGGAGAAAACTACTTTAATTTTCAGAAGATCTCTTAAACAGTTATGGATTAACTTCTGATAAAACTTTGTCTGCCAACCAAAAAGTGGATGAAGGGAGACGTCGGACAGGGCAAGATATGACAAAATACCCATTTATAAACTATCAAGGGCTCATGCGGGAGGGGGGAGCGGGGAGGGAGGGGGAAAATGAGGACCTAATGTCGGGGGTTTAAATGGAGAGAAAATGTTTTGAGAAACGATGTACAAATGCGCTTTACACAATTGATGTGTGTATGGATTGGGATAACAGTTGTATGAGCCCCTAATAAAATGTTAAAAAAAACAAAACAAAACAAAAAAAAAAAACTTTGTCTGCAAATACAATGAAATTATTTGATGCACTAAGCAAATGTAGTGAAGAAAGCTGATGGTGCCCGGCTATCAAAAGATATAGTGTCTGGGGTCTTAAAGGCTTGAAGGTAAACAAGCGGCCATCTAGCTCAGAAGCAACAAAGCCCACATGGAAGAAGCACACCAGCCTGTGTGATCAGGAGGTGTCAAAAGAATCAGGTATCAGGCATCATCAGAACCAAAAATATCATATGATTGTGAATGAGGGGGAGTGTACAGTGGAGACCCAAAGCCCATCTGTAGGTAATTGGACATCCCCTTATGGAAAGATCTCGGGGAGGAGAGGAGCCAGTCAGGATGCAGTGTAGCAAAGATGAAACATACAGTTTTCCTCTAGTTCCTTAATGCTCCCCCCCCACCCCCACTATCATGATCCGAATTCTACCTTACAAATCTGGCTAGACCAGAGGATGCACACTGGTACAGATAGGAACTGGAAACACAGGGAATCCAGGGTGGATTATCCCTCCAGTACCAGTGGTGAGAGTGGCGATACCAGGAGAGGGGAGGGAGGGTGGGGTGGAAAGGGGGAACCAATTACAGGGATCTACATGTGACCTCCTCCCTGGGGGATGGACAACAGAAAAGTGGGTGAAGGGAGACATCAGACAGTGTAAGATATGACAAAATAATAATTTATAAATTATCAAGGGTTCATGAGGGAGGGGGGAGCGGGAGGGAGGGGAAAAATGAGGAGCTGCTGCCAAGGGCTTAAGTGGAGAGCAAATGTTTTGAGAATGATGATGGCAACAAATGTACAAATGTGCTTTACACAATTGATGTATGTATGGATTGTGATAGGAGTTGTATGAGCCCCTAGTAAAATGATTTAAAAAAAAGAAAAGAAAATATTTGATGCACATCATGACACTTCACAAGTGAAATGGAGAGATAAAGTGTAGTTATATCTTATACCTGAATTCTGATCAATGTGTAGGGTATACAACTTAAATAGTTGAGGAATCTTTTATTGGTTTTTTGAAAACGGGGTGATAGTAAAAGCGCCCAGCACTGTGAGTTGAAGCTGACTCAAAAGCCATGGGTTATAGTTATCCAAAACATGGGGAAGTGATTTCTTACTGTTTTCTGTTTCCTTTGGGATTGAAGTTTTTCTGTGTCTTTTGTTGTTGGATTTGCTTAGGTGAGTTTGTTGTTATTTGTTTGTTTGGGGGGGGCTGGGGGTTGTTTTTGCTGATTTTCTTCATAGAGATCCAGAATGGTAAATCTATAAAAACAGTAATAGCTTCTTAGTGCTATGGAGGGAAGGTTAGGGAAAATAGGGAGTTAATAATGATGAGTACATGCATAAAGACAATGCTCTAAGGTTGATTGTGGTGATGATTGCACGCTTTTTAATATATCTCAACCATTAAATAGTATGGTACGTGAATTTTATGTCACTAAAACTGTTAATTTTTTTAAAAATGGGAAGCTGGCACTGGAGTAGTCAAATTGGCCAAGTGACTCTATGGGAAAGCCAGAGAAAGATCAAAGTACGAGGACTCAATAGGTGGTTGAAGCAGCATTGCTGACCAGGGCATGAAGGACAGGTTACCAACTGGTGCTAGGCCAAATGGTTATCCGTACAGCTGAAAAATGAATCTCTGCCTGCATACAATACATAGAAGTCAATCCCAGATGGATTAAAGACCCCCACACAAAAAAATCCTACCTTTGGGTCAATGCCAACTCACAGCGGCCTTATAGGACAGGACGGAACTGCCCTTGTGGGTTTCTGAGACTGCAACTCCTTGTAAGGCTTCTTTTCTACCCTTTCTCCCTCTGAGGGACTGGTGGTTTCAAACTGCTGACCATGGGGATTGCAGCCCAACCCATAACCACTCCGCCACCAGGGCGCCTTTTAAAGACCTAATAGCAAACTACTAAAAGAGTTTGAACAAAACTGTAGGAGAATACATTTATTGAGGTTGGGATGGATTTTTTGAAACAAGTCACAAAAAGCAAAAACCACCAAAGAGGAAACTTTTCAGAATTTTGGTTATATTAGCATTGTGTCTCTCTGATAACCCAGTGAGCACGGGGAAAAGACCTGCTGGGACTGCCATTTCTCCGAGCTGGCCCTGTCGCCTTTCCATTCACCACCAACCCCCGAGCGTTTCCTATAATAGACAACAAAGAATCTGAGCAGCACCAACCATCCCTTTCCCTCTCCTTGCCAGGAGAGATGGAAGTATTAGCCTTATCTTTGTCCCTCTCCTTCAAGGTTAAGGATGCCAAACCATCCTTGCGCTCCACCATGTGAGGGATTCAGAATTATTTCTTGTCTAAAAGTACCAAGCTATTAATCACCAGAAGTCCTGTTATGCTATCTGGCTCTTTCTAGGAAAAAAATGTTGCCCATCTCTGGTCTAAAACAAAATAAACAAATAAAACCAAACAAACCTACTGCTGTCAAGTTGATTCCATCTCATAATGACCTTGGAGGACAGAGCAGAACCTCCTCTTTGGGTTTCTCAGACTGTAACGCTTGAGAGGACCAGGCACCTCATCTCCTCCCGGGGAGAGCCTGGTGGGCCAGAAGGGCTATCCTTTAGTATTCCCACACCTAACTGACCATGCCACCAGGGATCCTTATCGCAGATCTCGAGCTTTAATTTAAGAAAGGAAAGTATGTATGTTAAATACCTTGTGCTTCAATCTGTGGGTAGCTAGTAAATCAGAGAGAGAGCTGAGGAAGAGAGAAAAAGACCGAGGAAATGTAGGAAGCAAACCGAATGCTGGGGAAGCTTGCATTTCTACTATTTTCCATGGGTTGAGTGGGCACCACTGGTGATCGGGGCGGAAGTCATCTTTCTGGCATCCTCACATACGTGGGAAACGCACTGGCCCAAAGGACCTCTAGTAAAAGAAGCTGTAGCTTGGATTAGCCATGGTGGGGCACAGGTTGCTGAAGGGAAGAGGAGGCGCTTAACTCATCATTGTCTTCCAACATGAAGGAAAGCCCCCCTGAAGACCTTCCAAAGAAATGACCGAGGCGTGCTCTGGAGAGAGGCAGTTTGTGTGTGCACTGGACTAAAACTCCCCGAGGGCGGGAATGCTGCCTGCCTTGTCTCCCATCCCACTCAGTGCCTTAGAATAATGCTATAACAGAAATACCACAAGGAGATGTCTTTAGCGAATATCAATGTATTTTCTCACACTTTAGGGGGCTAGAAATCAGAATTTAGGATGTCAGCCCCCAGAGGAATCTCTCTCTGTAGCTTCATGAGGGAGGTCCCCGTCTCTTTACCTTTTGCCTCTTGGTTACAAGTGCTTTGTCACCACCCTCCCTTCACTGTCGAATTCCATGTTCATAATTTTCTATTAAAGCCTCAGCAGGGACACATTTAGCATCCACATGTCTAGTAACATTATGTTGCTTGCACCATATATAGTCTCTGAGACAACAGGGACTTGCCCTGCCATCGCCTCGCTTCCTTCTGAGCTCTCACCAGGACTGCCTTTGATCTTCTAGCAGCAGTCCCTTTGAGGAAATCCAGGCGCTTCCTCTCAGAGAGCTCAATAGTTTTCCATGCTCTAGCCATGACTCAATTTTACATTTTGCCTCACTCTTTCATACCAAATTCTTGTTTAGTTATCTAGTGTTATAATAGAAATATAAATGGGTGATTTCCACACACACCTTTATTTTCTCACCCTTAAGAGACTAGAATTCCAACTTCAGGGTGCTGGCTCCAGAAGAAGGCTCTCTCTACACTGCCTCTGGAGGAAAGTGACTGTATCTTTTGAGCTTCTGCCCTTGGTGATCTGGATGTGGCTCAGCATGGCTCTCCTCCATCTCTGCTTGATGAGTTGCATGTAGTCTCTTGTATAGCTCAAAAGAGATGGACTCAAAATACGTCCGACACTAATCTGACCTCATTAAAATGAGGTGAGTAACACCTTGGTAGGAAGAACAGCCCCTGGCACAAAGGAGCTCTCACTTCAGAGAGCCAACAAAAAAGAGGAGGGCAGACTTGCCACCGGAAATCCGTGCTCTCTCCAGTGAATGTCGTCACCCTTACACTCTGACACGCAGTACTTCGCCAGCTAACAGAAGAGAGAGGCTTAGGAGAGGAGAAAACAAGTCGTCCCCTTCCACCCTCCAACCAACAAACAAGCTCACTGACAACGAGTCGATTCTGACTCGTAGTGGTCTTTCTACTCCCGCCAAGAGTCACCGGCTCAGAGATCCACTGGGACAGTTCCACACCGCCCCACGGGGTCGCCATGAGTCTTCCACTTCTGCCCACTGTAAACGCCTCAAGTCCTATTCCTAGTCTGCAGTGGGAAGTAGTTAGTATTTCATTGCTAAGACTGTGATTCCTAAAAGTGATTCAGATAAAGGAATTGGACCGCTACCCAACAGTGAATGAGGGTGGGGCTCCCACAGAGCACAGCGGTAGCAGTTCTTAGAAAAAAATAACCAATCATGCATTTGTACCTCAATTACTAGAGGTACTTCAATCACATTATAATCTGACATCCTTAAAAAGCAAGTAAGAGAGCTCTGAATCTCAATCAGGACAAGCTTATAAACATGTTTTTCTATGACTGGTGATGAATTTGAAGATTTCCATTTACTCATCTGCACCCAGTTCTTTTGGCGGCCAGTGCCCCACTAGGTAAAATGACTAGGCAGCATCACGCCAAGGGCAATGCAAGATTGTGCCAAGATAGTATAGCAGGAGCCTGCACCCAAAGGCAGGATTTAGGGACCAGCAAGGAAATGTTTCCTAGGATTACAAGGAAAGATAAGACACTAAGTAATTTAGATGAAAAGGGACGCCACCCAAGGCAAGAGCCAAGGAGAGAGAACCAGGAAATACACTCAAGGAAGCAAAAGAAGCAAAGGAACCTTCATGGAGTAAGTCCAAGTCATCCTGAATACCTTCCCACACAAGGTGCTAAAGGTTCCTACTTACCCCACCCAAATGAAGGGGCAGTTAGTAGCCTGTGATAAGTCAAGCAACCTAACAAAGCAAAGATTAAAGGAGTCCTAGTGGCAGTGAGTTACACGTTAGACTGCTAAACACAAAGCAAAGATGAACCTGATATCTTGTTATGAATATAATTCAATATGCACTAATTATAAATTAATCAGATCCCAGTGTAGAGAAGTTATGAATTTTAATTTCATTTTTCAGAAGTAGTTTGAATGTTTTCTCGATTTCATAAGAGTTTATGAATTAAATAATCCCTGTAGCACAGCGAGAAGAGCTGGCAACTATGTTGAATAAATGCAATTATTATTAAAAGGGTCGTTTTTCTTTCTCATTTTGATAATTCATAGCAGTCTAATGGGATCTAGGTAATTAACTGAGAGTTTACTATAGAGATAGAAATCTACAGACATGCATCTAGTTCAGTGTTTCCCCCAGTGGGCGATCCAGCCCCCTGAAGGTGCTGGAGCAATCCAGTTGTTGTTGGGGGTCATGGAGTCAGTTTTGACTGACAGGAACCCTATGCACAACAGAAAGAAAGGCAGCCCAGGCCCGGGCCATCCCCCCATCGGTGCAGCCACTGTGTCCCTCTGTCTTGTTGAGGGCCTTGCTCTTTTCCACTGTCCCTCTGTTTTACCAAGCATGGTGTCCCTCTCAGGGACTGATCTCTCCTGACAACATGTCCAAATTCCAAGAGACAAAGTTTTGCCATCCTTGCCCCTGAGGAGCGTTCTAACTGTAGCTCTTCAAGACAGATTTGTGGGTTCACTTGGAAGTCCATGGTACATTTAAAGGCTCTTCACCAGCACCATAATTCAAACACATTGAGTCTTCTCTGGTCTTTCTTATCCAATATCCAACTTTCAAGTACATATGAGGTAATTGAGAATACTGTGGCTTGGGTCAGGTGTACCCTACTCCTCAAAGAACCAGCCTTGTTTTTCACTACTTAAAACAAGTCTTGTTTAAGCAAATGCATTGCAGCATTTGATCTCTTGATTGCTGCTTCCTTGAGGATTGATGATGGATCCAAGCCGGAGGAAATCCTTGACAACTTCAATCTTTTCTTCATTTATCATGATGTTACCTACTGGTCTAGTTGTGGGATTTGGGTCTTCTTGACATTGAGTTGTAACCCATATAGAAGGCTGTAATCCTCGGTCCTCATCCGCAAGTGCCTCAAATCCTCTTCACTTTCAGCCAGCAAAGTTGTGTCATTGGCATATGGAAGGTTGTTAACAAGCCTTTCTCCAATCCTGAAGCCAAATTCATCTAGGCAGCTTCTCTGATTATTTGCTCAGCAAACAGATTGAATAAGGATGGTTAGAGGATATGACTCTGGAACGATCCCGGGGCATTCTAAAAGTAGATACCTGCACTTGAACCTGCACTAGGAACTACAGTCCAAATTGCCAGGAGAGCATTGAAGAGTTTTTTTTTTTTTTTTTCCTGAAAAGAGGGCCAGTAGGTCAAAGAAGTTTGGGAACTTATGATCTAGATCCTTAGTACAGCCGTTCCCACTGATAACAGAAGAGAAAATTTAGTCTAGTTAGGATACATTATGGAACAATGCATCCTTTTAGCTACTTTTTTTTTTATCCCTACAAAATATTAAATCAACCTCTTGAATCGGATTCCCAACGGCAGGCAACCCTCGTGGCCTCACATCACATTGCATTACTTTTATCTGCCCAAGATTTTATTTCACTATATGCAGGACTCATTCTTCAAGAATGGGTCAAGGAGGGAGCTTGTAACAGTAAGTACAAGAAAGGAGAAAATGTTCTAAGCCGTGGTGATGATGGGACGACTGCTTGGTGTGATGAACTCTTGGGTTGTATGATATGGGAATGAGATGCCAATAAAACTCTTTGGGGGGAAAAAGAATTGGGTAAAAAAGTAGTGAAACAATGTGACTATGAATCAAAATGTACATACGAAAACCTCCATTTGAAAAGTGTTAGTTTTCCATGGGATGTATGTGGGATTCTGAGAGCAACCACCATCCCATTAATCAAACAATTATTGACCTAAACTGCAAAATGGGGCGACTTCAAAAAGTGCATGCCAAGTTACAATAAACCAGAGGCTTTTTATTCTAGTGATTTAAGAAAGCTTTACATTTTTATTTCCAATTAACCTATCAATAGTGATGTCACTTAAATACTCCTAAGGAATATTATCTCCTCATTATGGCCAGAAAACATGCTGCCCAATTTCATAGCTCAGCTGTTCTCATGCATGGATGGACAATCTGAATTAACTTAAACAGAAACAAGATTTTTAGACACTCAACTACATTCCTGGTTGGAAATTTTAAGTAATTAATATGTGACTTTAGATTGTAAAAGAAAATAAAGTGGATAATGTTTATTTTGTGTATCAAAGTGATAGTAATACAATGTTAGTCTAACTTTCCAATGGAAACATTATTATAATCCACACATTCATTGCCAATGCCATCGAACATTGTGGCAATAAATAAAGAGCCTCTGGAGAGCCATCTCAAAATTAAGCTATTAAAGAAAGACTGTTTTCATTATGGCCAAACAAGATAGTAGACCCCAGAGACCAGATTTTTCTCTGCTTTGTAAAGTCCTTGTGCGTGTTAAAATTGGGCACAAGGACATCCATTATTCTGTTGATGTGAAATGTGAACACATGTGGTTTTGATGTTACTAAGCTAACATTTGTTCAAGGGAATGTAGTTAAAGTGTTCAGAGAAAGTCAGAGCCATAAAATATTAAGTAGAATTTTTTCACAGTTACAGAAAAAATAATTATTCTCATTACACCTTTACACAGACCTCCTTTCTCTCTTTACTTGTGTTTGAACAAATGTAGATTTCAAAGCTATTGTTGATGCATAGATATATGTTTTTATTTTTATATTCTTGTGGCAAAATACATATATAACAAAAATGTGCCATTTTAAGCATTTTGAATCAACCATGCAGTGTGCTGTTACGTTCACAGTGTTGGGAAGCTACGACCACCACCTCTTTCCAACACTTCACACCAACCCAAGGAGGGACTCTGTGCCCACTGAGCCGTGCCTTCCATTTCTCCCCTCCTCCCCAAAGCTCCTGGTAAACGCTAATCCATTTCCTGTCCTTAGGTTTTTGTCTCTTCTAGATATTTCATGAAAAACAATATTTGTCCTTTTGTGTCTGGTTTATTCTACTTGGCACGCTGTTGTCAAGGTTCATCCATGTTGTAGCATGTATCAATACTTTGTCAAGTAATCTTCGCTGTCGTTGTTGTTAGGTGCCAATGAGTTGGTCATAAAGTAATAATAATAAAATAATCTTTATGTGTCTAATGAGGAACCCAGGTGCAGTGATTAAAGCACTCAGCTTTGAACCCAAAGGTTGGCTATTCAAACCCATCAGCCACTCTGAGGAAGGAAGAGGTGGCCAACTACTACTATAAAATGTATAGCCTTAGAGATCCTACGGAACCGTTATTCTGCTCTGTCCGAGAGAGTCCTCTGAGTTAGAATTGATTTGATGGCAGTGGGTTTGGTTGGGCCTGGTGTATATCTATATATAAATGTGATATATTTATCACCTTTTTGCTCATCCTTTCCTCTGCTAATGGACACCTAAGCATTTACACCTTTTGGATATTGTGACTAATGCCATATATGCATATTTTTAAACAGTATCCCAAAAGTTAGTAATAAATCATAGCATCACAGTTTTTTGTTTATGTAGCACATACATTCCCAAACTTATTTGTCCTGTCACCCCCTTTTCAGGAAAAAAAATTACTCAGCACCACCCCGGCAATTAAAACTTTTTGTGTTTTAGCCCAGAAAACAGAATATAGTGTAAGTAACTGCTTCTGCAGGCCCCCTGGATCATTCCTGTTCCCCCAAGAGAGTGGCATCACCCACTTTGGGGAAACACTGATGTAGAAGGAACCTTTAAATTTTCCTTCCTGCAGCAAGTAAAAGCCTATTATCATGCCTTCTGCCCATCCTCAACAACCCTTAAGCAGCCTCGTAAAGAGGAAGGAGTTCTGGGAATTGTAATTGGAGATCCCACGTCTGGCCTTATTACCTCCACTTAGAAGCACACAGATCAACATGAGTTGGATTCAACCAGATGGCAACTAACAACAACTGTGTAGCCTTTTGTAATTCCTCCCTCAAGATCAGCATCCTTGTAAAGCTATTAGAAACCAGACTTAAAAAATATTTTTAAACATGAGTTCCTTATCCTTATCACTCTTGTTATGGCTTAGTGGGTAGATAGTAATAATTAATAGCACCTGCTTCTATTTATTCTACTCTGAGCAATTAATCAATCCAGCTCAATAGCAAGCTCACTCTTACACACACATACACACACCAGTACTATGTCAGAAGGCATGATGGATATTGTTTAAATATGACATGTTATCTTTACTTCAAGTTGTTCAACTGGACGGTGAAATTGTTAAGTCTAAGGTGAGTTTAGTTTCCAGTGTTTCACATGAGCTGATTCAAACACAGTTGCAGTAGTATATTGACAGGGAACTGCCAGAAATCCAAGATAGATTCAGAAGAGGATGTGAAACAAGGGATATCATTACTAATGTTACACAGACCTTGGCTGAAAGTAAGGAATACCAGGAAGCTTTTTGCCAGGGTTTCCTCATGTGGTAGTTACATAATCTGGTGTCAATTGAGGGTTAACAGTGTAGAGGTGGAGTCTAACCTGTCATTCGGGATATAGCCAATGAAGCCTCTGAGCATGGCCTTCTCCTGAGGATTCTGGGAACTCTGGTATTTTCTCTTTGGAGGTGGGAGACACTCTCCCTGCACTCATTCCCTGTGAGACATCCCTGTGGAAAAGACACATGGAGAGAGACTGATGGAGCCAGACTTCTGGAGCCTGAGAAGCCACATGGAGACCCCTGCCAGCGCTGAGCTGCTTACACTGCCACTGGATCCACAAGACTTCCCACCCACTGGCCTGTGATCTTCCTGCATCATTTGCATCATTACATGAGTCTGAAGAGGACTTTATAGATTGGTATCAGACATATGGGCTAATATTGGACTTATGGACTTGATCTGGACTGGGCTGGGATGTTTTCTCAATATTCAACTGCTCTTGTATAAAAAGCTCTTTCTTATTCACATATGTGAGAGTCTATGAATTTGTTTCTCTAGTCTATCTGGACTAACACACCTCGTCTATGCAAAGGCATTCAGCTCTGTGAATCTTAACGAATTATGAACATTACAAAGAATGTATGAACATTGCAAAGAATGTGAATCCCAGGTCACATGCTCATGAATAACCTGCACACAGACTGAGGCAGTCATGTGAACAACAGGGGAATAGTGAGTGACAAGTGTGCATCAAAGTTGTATTCTTTCTGCATGCTTACTCAGCCATATGCTGAGCAAGTAATCCGAGAAGCTGGACTTCAGGAAGAGGAATCAGGATTGGGAAAAAACTCATTAACAACCTGCAATATGCAGATGACACAACCTTGTTTGCCCAAAGTAGAAGGACCTCAATGCACTTGCTGACGAAGGTCAAAGCCTTCAACCTCAAGTATCTATTGTGCCTCAACACAAAGAGAACAGAAATCCGCACAACTAGACCAGTAAACAAAATCGTGCTCGTGATTTTGAAGATAATGAAGAAATCCAAACTGTCAAAGATTTCATTTGCTTTGATCCATACTTAACACCCAGGGGAACCACCATCAAGAAAGAAAAGAAAGCATCGCATTGGGCAATTTACCTGCAAAAGACCTCTTTAAGGTGTCAAAATGCGAGGATGTCACTTTGAGAGCTAGGATGAACGGGGCCCAACCCAGGGGGTTTTCAACGGCCTCATCCTCAAGCCAAAGCTGAACCCTGACTAAGCGAGACTGAGGAGAATCGATGTGTTTCCGTTACAGTGTTGGCCAAGAATCTGGAATGAACTGCCGGAAGAGTGGACAAGTCCGTCTTGGAAGAAGCGCAGAGAGTTTGCTCCTTGGACTCAAAGATAGCAAGACTGCGGACGGTTTATCCGAAGACCAGGCCCTGGAGAGAGATAGCACACTTGGCGCAGTAGAAGGTCAATGAAAAAAAACACAAGACCTTGCATGAGAGAGGCTGACCGTGGGCTCAGACACTGGGAGACTATGAGATGGCTGTGAGGCTGTTTCATTCTGCTGTACAAAGGGTCAGCTCCACACAGGACCCGGTAGGTGCAAAACTCGGTACGTCTGCTTTTAGCCAGTGGTGCTGGCAAAGGCATGATTATACATAAAAAGAGAAGAGATGCTTCCGCCTTGTGGTTTAGCCCAAAGCTAAACCACTGAGCTGCCGGGGCTCAAACTGGAAACTATTTCTAAGGACCATGGGACATCTCCATCTACTAACTCACTCTTCCTCTGACACTAGTCACACAGGTATAGAAAAAAAAAAAGTCTATTTCTAAGCTTTCTGCTCAAGGCAAGTTCAAAAGAGAATCATTTGATTTTTCCTTGAATGCACTTGTTCACCTGCTTCATACAGTATCAAGTACAAGAGATTTTAGCCTTGGCCACAACGAAGTACATGCTGTCTATTCATTTGTTTAAGAAATAGTTATGAAGCACTTATCTTGTGCTGCCAAGTTAGTCAACAGTGGAAAATACAGTGAAAAGATACAGCATTATTCTCAAAACGTCTGTCTCATGCCAGAAGATGGAAATGTAAACAGGCATTGAGTGGTAGTGGGGTGTGTACAAAAAGCTTTTCTCAGAGGAGGTGACTTAAACCAGGTAATTGAAGGTCGTTAATTTTCCTGCCCAAAGATTAGGGAGGTGCTTCCCTAATCAGCTGATAACAAATAATGGACTGACTCCATTAAAGCCATGTGTTTGCCCTGCAGGCTTCGCCAGTTAGCAAGCCTGCAGGGGTGGGTTGGGAGAAGCAGAGAGGATGGGCTGGGCAGATTAACCCAGCCATGCACACCCTGGTGGTCAGCTTTCCTGGACATGACCCGGCAGGATAAGGAAGAGGATGAGCAGGCATAGTGGTCAGTAAGTGGACCTTCGAAAACCAGTCCCTGATGAACCACAATGGAAATTCATGACCCAGGACTGTATTAGCCTGTGGCACTTCTCTTAGCCTTGAATAAATAAGAAAGAAAAGACACAGAGAATTTAGATAATATAATTAATATGGTTGACTACATAGATGTATAAAAATTTTGCTTCTTGGCCATGTTTGTAGTGGACCTCTCAGATGGAATTGGAATAATCATAATCATTGGTCCAGGACACATTTTCATTGGTCCACATATGCCACTCTTCCTTCAAGCACTTGCACGTGTAATTATGATGAACACTGGTGCGCCTACCACCACACCCAAGAAGTTGGAAATTAATAGACCTTACATCCAGGTGTTCCTAAATTGAGAACTCAGGAGAACTAAACATCCTATCTCCTCCCCAAAGGTACCAATGTGTCCGATTTTGTGCTGGTCTTTTTTTTTTTTTTTTCTGTATTGTAGTTTTATTTTATAAGTATGTATATATAATGTATCTTTCATTTTCACCGTTTACTTTAGAGGAAGTTTGGGAGGGCTGCCTTTTTCTCTCAATATTACATTATCAAGTTATATCCATATTGTTGTATGGCTATAACTCCTCTATTTTCACGACCATCCCATATTTTACTGTGTGTTACAACGTGGTGTGTCTATGTGGGTATTTTGAATGGTGCCATGTATGTTCTTATATGCCTGTCCTGATTCACATTTAAGACATTCTCTTGGATATTGACCGAGGAAGAAAACTCCTGAATCATAATGCCAAATTGTTTTCTCTGTTTTCCTTTTCTTTAACATTTCATTGGAAGCTCTTATAGATGTTGAAACAATTCGTAATTCAATTAGAACAAGCGCGTTTATACAATTGTTGCCAGCATCAGTTTCAAAACATTTTCATTCTTCTTGAACTCCTTGATATCAGCTCCCCTTTATTCCTCCTCCTCCACCCTACCCCCCAGGAGCCCTTATTGTTATATGTGTATAAATTATTATTATTATCCATGTCTTACACCATCCAATATATCCATTTGCCTACATTTCTGTTATTTGTTCCCCTCAAGTGGGAGTATGCATTCATCATTACTATCAGCTCCCCCTCACCCCCTACCCACCCCCTCTTTTCCCATTCCCTCAGGGAATCATTACTCCCATTACTGTTTCTGAAGGGTTATCTATCTTGGCATTCTTGCACCACATCATCTTAATTATACACATGAGCATACTCATGTCTAAGTAGGTTAATGAGGTAAGACAAGAACCATAATAGTGAGGGGAGGAAATATAAAAGAACTAGAGGATAGTTGTGTGTTTCATCAGTGCTATACCACATCCTGGACTTAACACCTCTTCCCTGTGGCCCTTTGGTGAGGGACTGTCCAGTTATTTTCAGGTGGGTTTGGGGCCTCCACTTCCATGATCCTTCCCTTCTATTTGATTACCTAGTTTTGTTGGTGGTGGTATTGTTTGAACTTCTGATACCTATTCCCTTTGATGCCTCATGATCACACAGGTTGGTATGCTTCTTCCATGTGGACTTTGTTGCATCCCTGCCAGATGGCTGCTTGTTTCATTTGAACCCTTTAAAACCCCAGATACTATATCTTTTAGTAGCCGAGCACCATCCATCTGCTTTCTTTACCACATTTGCTTATGCACCCATTTTGTCTTCAGTGATCCTGTTAGGAAGGTATGATACAGTGCCAAATTATTAGAACAAGTTGTTCTTGTACTGAGATAAGATTTGAGTAGAACCCCAAAGTCCATCTGCTTCCTTCTTGTGTGTGTGTGTGTATCACATGCAGACAAATACACCGATCAGACAAATACACCGATCTATTTTCAACTAATTGTCAATTTACATTTTCAATTACTATAAAAGATCCAGCTGCCTAGGGGGATGAATAACAGAAACGTGGGTGAAGGGAGACAATGAACAGTGTAAGACATGAAATAACAGTAATAATAATATATGATTGATCAAGGATTTACAAGGGTGGAAAGGTAGGGAAGGAGGGGAAAGGGGGGGCTCACATAGAAAGAAATTGTTTAGGAAATGTTGATGGAAACATGTGTACAAGTATGCTTAATACCATTGAATGATGGGTTGTTATAAGATTTGTAAGAGCTCCCAATAAAATGATTTTTTTTTTAAGATCCAGTTGATCCACTTAGTATTAGAAAACTTCTTACTGTTGGCAATTAAGTATTTGTAAAATATTATGCATCTTACAACAAGTGTTCTCTTTTTCTAAATAGAATATTTTCTTTAAAGTTTACAATAAAATATTTTAAGTCTTCAATGAGGCTTCAAAAAGGTCATGGGAAAATTCCATTATCTTTTAATTCCATTTTCCATAAACTTTTTGAAGCCCTCTTATGTCGAATTACTTATCAAACTTAGTAAATACAAAGGCAACTCAGAATTATTAGACAATTTTAAAGTACATTCTACTCAGTAACTTACCAATGATGGCTTCTTTAAGGTATTGAACACATAAAAATAAAATATGAAAACAAGTAAAGGTTTTCAAAAACAGTTGTTTCCAATCTGATGTAAGGTCACGACCATCTGGTTCTATGTCTTGTTCGTGTATTATTTTTTAAAGCTTCCATCTGTCATATCTATTCGTTGCTAATGCCCAGAATTTTTCCTTCTTTTGTTTCATTCACTCCCCTAAATTGTTCTAGCTCGTTTCTTTCTTGGCCCTATTTTATGCCCTGGGCACTAATTCCTATAACTATGCCACCCACACTCTCTTGCCCGCCTGTTTCCTATTAGGTTTGGCTGATAAAAGGCACTAGCAGATTGGAAGACAGGAGGAGAGAACATGCCTTAGCTTCCTAGTGCTGCCTTGAGCTGCGAACCACAAGGTCCGCTGTTCAAAACCACCAGGCACTCCGAGGAAAAAAGACAAGGCTTTCTACTCCCAGAAAGAGTTACAGTGTGGGGAACTCACAAACGTAGTTCTAATCTGCCCCACCGGGTCGCTATGGGTCGCATCAACGTGCTGGCAGTGAATTTGGGGTGGGGAGGGGGTGCTGGTAATGGCTTTAAACAAGTTGAATGTATTACCTCTTAGTTCTATAGGCCAAAAGTTCAAAATCAGCCTCGCGGAGCCAAGATCAAAGGAGCAGCAGACCTGATTCCTTCGGGGGGACTAGGAAACCATCCATTTCCAGCTTCCAGAAGCTGGCCTCCATTCATTGACTCTCAGCCCCTTCCTCCAGCTTCCAGACATAGCTCTTCTTTCTTCTCGGACTTCCATTTCTAGCCTTATAGTTGCCCTTTCTGACCCCTCATCACTGCACGGGGCCCACCACCATCCAGGATACTCTCTCTGTCACAAGAGCTCTGATTAAGTCACATCAGCAAATTCTGTGAGGTCACTTCTTCACAGACCCCAGGGATTCGAGTATGGACATCTTTGGCAGTGGCACTATTTGGCTACCAGAGAAACCGGGTACTTCTGACCCCTCTTGCTCACTGCTTTCATGCTGTCAGCTTGACAGCCCTCTCTCCTCCTCGAGCTCCAGCGCCCCGCTCCTGAGGAGCAGTCATTTTCTTTGCTCCTCCCTCCCCGCCCGTTCCTCTGGATTAAAGGTACTAACAGCGCCCACAATGCTTGTCCTTGGTATGGGAACAACCCATTTTGCAAAGTTGCCTTAACCATTGTCCACACCTCTGAAACAGTTCTACCGTTAGATTATCATCTACTTCCCAGCTGATACACCTGCTGCCCACCTTAGTGTACCCATCCCCACTCAATTCACACTGTTCACATGTTAGGCCCAAGTCTGGCACCCACACCCAGTCTAAATGGAAATGCAATGTGCCAAGCTGTTAGTCTCAGACAACAAGTAACTGTTATCATGTGCCAATACAGCAGACATTGCACAGAGCCTAATGCTCGCAGCTGGAAAATGAGGACATCTGATACAATAAGTCTGCAGAATAGCAATCCCTCGTTTTCTCTCAAGAACATCCCAGGCAGAGAAATAACAGCCGACACAGAATCTGCAATACAAAGTTTCCTCTTTGAATCCCTTTTGTTTACTTTTCAATCAACTCGGGAAACTGACTTCCCAACTGAACTTCAGTGATTTCGGAGCCATTAGATAAGCCCCTAGCTGAGCTGCCAGGGACAGCTTTCCATCCTTGCTCAGGCAGATCCTTTGTCTTCTGCCCGAGCAGCCCATCTGGCATATGAAAAGGGAATGGTGTGGGTACCTTGTCCTTTGTAGAAAAGATTCCTTGTCGGCCAGCCTGTCTTTTCAATCTCGATCTTTGGCTCTGTGTCTGTGGCCACACTGGCCGTTGACCCGCTTACATTCGCGTGGGGGTTGGACCATCTCCCCCGTTTATTCAATGAGGCTTTTTCCCTGCGGAACTGTTTACCTAAAAGCATAGCAGGGAAAGCCCTGAAAAGCAGTACTTAGCATATCAACAGAAGAAGCGATGGCGCTTTCCCCTCATCACCATATTTCCTGAAGAACCGTTTGCCCCATCTCCCAATTAAATATATCCTTCGGCTCAGCAGCTGGTCCCCTCTGCTTATTCATTAAGAAAAGCTTACTACTGTGTTTCCTCTTCTCTCTTTCACATCATTATAAGGAGGATGGGGATCATGGTAATCACTGTCACTAATCATCATCATAAACGTTGACATTTGTATAGTTCTTTAGCGTTTGCAAGGTACTTAAAGACGCTTGATACTATTTGATCACGATCAAACCAGATAGACATAGATAAAGAAATCAATTTAAGATTTTACTGCAGATCCTGCTTAACTTTGGTGTCAACAATAAAAGGCACTGATTCAAAAGGCTGGAAAAAATCATTTGAAAACGTCCTTCTTTTAGCCATTCATTCATCAAACCACATTTTGAGTGGTTTTGAAATGCCACGTTTGTGCGTGTGGCTTAGGTGCACGTTTTCCACTCAACAATGCATGCATGTTTTGTTTCATGACACCAGTTGAAGAGCCCTCAGAATAGCCTCACAGGTCCTAGCTCCTCCCTGGGTTCTCCACTTCATAGTCCTGCTTCCCCGCTCCCTGCCTTCTGGACTTTGTCGGGTCTCTATGGTTGAGTGCTCCCAGGAGTAGATTCCTCCTGGGAGTTACTATTTACCTTCGAGGGCAGGCCTGGAAGAGAAATAAATAAATAAATATGTAAATGTTACAATTAAGAGCAGGTGTTGTTAATGTGCTTGGGAGCCCTGGTGGCCGAGTGGGCTACTCCTTGGGTTGCCAACAGCAAGGTCAGCAGTTTGAAACCACCAGCTGCTCTGTGGGAGAACAATGAGGCTTTCTCCATCGGGAAACCCACAGGGTCAGTTCTACCCTGTCCTGTTGAGTCTCTGTAAGCCAGAATCAATTCCATGACAGTGAGTTTTGAGTTTAGAGATAAAGAGGAGCAGTTTGCTGTTTGAAGGGGTTGGGAAACAAGTGGTAGACAAAGGGATTAGCATGGGCAAGGGCTCAGAAAGAGAAATGCTGTATGAATGTATTACATTAATGTGTTAATATGGTAGGAAGAGACCAGCCAGAGAGCAAGAAGAGGGAAGAACTTGAAGACGAGAGCATCAGCACCTTCTAAAAGGCTGTACAGAGTCATATTGTTTAATAAGTATAGCGTTTCTATTTGGGGTGGTAAAAATGTTAGAAACAAATCATAGTAATAGTTTGACAACATTGTGTGTGTGCTTAGTGACACTGGGTCATGCACCTGAAAACAGTTAAAATGGCAAGTTTCAGCTGGTGTATATTTTACTATAAGAGCAAGGAGATTTGGAAAAAACACAGTCTAATAGAATTCTCTGGATGAGATGAGTGTTATTTAACAAGGAAGAGAAGAAAGATGCCAAATGGCAATTTAGAGTCTAGTGGCTTCCTCAATTAACCTACTGCATCATCTATAAAATTCCGAAGTATTTCATGTTTTTATTTAGAGGATTGAAAAAGAACTAGGCATCAGAAATGAAGGTCTCTTGAGTAGACACCTCACCTTGAATCTTTTGTCAAGGCTAGCCCCTGGTTGGGATGACCACCCAAGGTACGGAGCAATGTACCCAAGTCAAAGATTAAAGTCTTTTAGAGCGGTGACTAAATATCGCTCACAGGGGAATATGTAAAGAATAAAAACATGCTATACATGCACCGCACACATCGAGTAGTAGTTGTCGCTGCAGGTGCTGACCCAGAGAAACCCGGTGCCAAATAGAACAAACACTGCCAGGCCCTGTGCCCTCCCACGCGGAGCCCATCAGGGCAGCCACTGCACCCATCTATATTGGCGAGTCTCCCACTTTCCCAAGTATGATCTCCTTTTCCAGGGACTGGTCTCTCCTGATAACATGTCCAAAGTACATGAGCCATAGGCTCACCACCCTTGCTTTGAAGGAGCATCTCGGTCGTGCTTCTTCCAGGGCCGATCGATTTGTTCTTTTGGTGGTTGTCTGTGCTTCTTCATTAATGCTCATGGAAACACCAGGCAGAAGATCAAATGACGCACAGACAAGGATGTTACTTTGAGGACTAAGGTACAACTGACTCAACTCGTGATATTTCCCGTCGCCTCATAAACACGGGAAAGTGGGGTATTGAATAAGGAAGACGAGAGAAGAACCGATGTTTCTGAATCATGGTATTGGCGAAGAGTATTCAAAGCACCATGGACTGCCAAAAGAACAAGCAAACCTGTCTTGGAAGTACAGCCAGACTGTTCCTTAGAGACAAGGATGGCAAGACTTCAGTCACATCCTTTAGAGATGTGGTCAGGAGAAAGCAGACCCTGGAGAAGGACATCATGCTGGATAGCGTATTGGGCCAGCGAGAAAGACGGAGACCTTCAACACGATGAATGGGCACCGGGGCTGAAATGACGGGCGCAAACATAAGAATGATTGTGAGGTGGGCACAGGCCCGGCAGCGCTTTGTGCAGTGCACACGGGGTGGCACCCTGACTGGACAGCACCTGGCGACGGCCACCACCACCTGGTCTTTTCAATATTTTTTGCCATCACCACCGTTCAAAAGCATTGAGTCTTCAGTCTTCCTCAAGGAGGAGAGCCTGAGGAGTCTGCCGCAACCTGGGACTTCCTGTTCACGCCAGGGTCCCTCAACTTCATGGCCCCTCTATGCAGGCAGGTGGCCATGCAGAACCTTTGTCATGCAGAACCAGGACTCTCTGTACATCCAGGGGGCTTATTTCCCATTTCGATGTTTTAAGAGACGCGGGGATATTGTCTTTTTTTAAATTCTTACTCTCTAGAGCCGAGTATACGTAGGGGCTCAGGCAGCTTTCAACATATAGATTAATTACGGCAGATAAACCAGTGTCACTGCTCTCCGGCATGTGTTTCAGGTTCCAGTTGGCTTGGAAGTTTTCTCTCAGGAAACACCTGCTGACTTGAGCGTCTTGGGGCCTTGCTGAGGTCATTGTGCCCAACAATTTCCAAGAGCCAAGCCCTGGCACAGGCACTTGGGTTAGAATTCATTGACTCCCAAGTCTAGTGGAAGAGATGAGAAGGTTAACCAAAACACTCAGTGTGACCCCTTGGAAAATATTTCTACACCACTGTTTATTAGATAATATCTAACAAAGGTTAATTTTGCAAAGAGCCTTTAAATAAGAAAGGACACCCCATCTGGTTGAGAATCAGCGTGTCCTTTGTTCCAGCAAATCTTTACAGACCCAGGTGTTCTAATGTCAGAGTGGTGATGCCAGGCAGCCTCCAGTGAAGACTCTTAATTCTGATTTTTCAACTGTCTGTTGATGGCTTCCTTCTGACTCGGCCTCCGTTCTTCCTCTACCACTCATTTAGCCTTTGCTTCCCATAGCAATGACTGTCTCCGATGATTTGGATAGATCACTGTTACTGAAAACTCATTTGGTCTCCTGGAAGTACTATTGAAAGAAACACCAGACTCACTGCCGTCGAGTTGATGTTGACTCACAGTGACCCTGAAGCACAGGGTTGAACTGCCCCCTGTGAATGTCAGAGACTGCAACTGTTGGCAGGAGTTGAAAGCCCCATCTTTCTCCTGCAGGCTGGCTGGTGGCTTTGAACTGCTAACCTTGCAGTAAGCAGCCCAATGTGCAACCACTACACCACCAGAAGAAAGGATGCATTTGAATTGTGGTACTAGAGAAGAATATTGAAAGTACCATGGACTGCTAAATATAAACAGGTCTGTCTTGGAAGAAGTGTGACCAGAGTGCTCCTTAGAGGCAAAGACGGCAAAACGCACATACTTTGGTCATGTTGTCAGGAGAAACCAGTCCCCAGACAAGGAAGTCATGCTTGGTAAAGTAGAGGGGGAGAGAGAAAGAGGAAGGCCTTCGATGAGGTGGACTGACAGTGGCTGCGTCAATGGCTCAATCATAGGAACAACTGTGGAGCTGGAGCAGGACCGGGCCATGTTTGTGCATAAGTCGCGATGGATCAGAACCTAACAAGAAGTGCTATTGAAATTGTCATCATGGGGCTGGAAGTGCTCAAGGCAAAGTTTCGAAGACATTCTAGGTTATACTGAGATGCTCTAGATCTTAACTTACTGCAGCATGAGAACAGAGACGTGTACCGTAACTGAAAAGCACTGTTAGTACTCCAGTACTGAACCTTCACTACAGTGAGGGCCTGCTTCTCAGGGACCGTGCCCTGATCCTTTGTCTTCTCAAGCTGCCCTTTTGCAATCCAATGTTCGATTCTTGCACTTCATCAATTCTTCTGTTCACTTTAGTGATTCTGTGTTTGAGAGCATGTTTCAGAGTCTCTTCTGACATTCGTCTTTGTGTTTTCTTTCTTTCCTGTCTTTTTTTTTAAATCGTTATGTTGGGGTTCATACAACTCTTATCCATTGTGTCAGGCACATTCGTACATTTTTTGCCATCATCATTTTCGAAACATTTTCTTTCTACTTGAGCCCTTGATATCAACTCCTCATTTTTCCCCTCCCTCCTCCATCCTCCCTTACTCACAAACCCTTGATAATTTATAAATTATTATTATTATTTCATGTCTTACAATGACCAATGTCTCCCTTCACCCACTTTTTGTTGTCAGTCCCCCTGAGAGGGGGTTATATGTAGATCATTGTGATTAGTTCCCCCTTTCTCCCCACACCTTTCCCTTATCCTCCTGGTATGGCTACTCTCAATATTGGTCCTGAGGGTTTGTTTGTCCTGGATTCCCTGTGTTTCCAGCTCTTATCTGTACCTGTGTATATGCTCTGGTCTAGCCAGATTTGTAAGCTAGAATTGGAGTCATGATAATGGGGGCGAGGAAGCATTAAAGAACTAGAGGAAAGTTGTATGTTTCCTAGTTGCTACACTGCACCCTGACTGGCTTCTCATCTCCCCGTGACCCTTTGTAAGGGAATGTCCAGTTGCCTACAGATGGGCTTTGGGTCTCCACTCTGCTCTCCTCCTCATTCACAACGATATGATTTTTTGTTCTGGGTCTTTGATGCCTAAGACCTGAACCTATCGACACCTCATGATCACACAGGCTGGTGTGCTTCTTCCATATGGGCTTTATTGCTTCTCAACTAGGTGACCACTTGTTTACCTTCAATCATTTAAGATTCCAGATGCTATATCTTTTTTTAAAAATCATTTTATTGGGGGCTTGTACAATTCTTATCACAATCCATACATACATCCATGTGTCAAGCACATTTATACATTTGTTGCCATCATCATTCTCAAACATTTGCCTTCTACTTGAGCCCTTAATATCGGCTCCTCATTTTTCCCCTTCCCTTCCCACTTCCCCCTCCCTCTTGAACCCTTCATAATTCATAAAGTATTATTATTTTTTCATATGTTACACCATCCGACGTCTCCCCCTGCCCTCTTCTCTGCTGTCCAACCCCCAGGGAGGAGGTTACATGTAGATTCTTGTAATTGGTTCCCCCTTTACACCCCACATTCCCTCCACCCTCCAGGCATCGCCACTCTCACCACTGGTCCTGAAGGAGTCATCTGTCCTGGATTCCCTGTGTTTCCAGTTGCTATCTGTACCAATATACTTCCTTTGGTCTAGCCAGATTTGTTAGGTAGAATTGGGATCATGATAGTGGGGGGGAGGGGAAGCATTTAAGAACTAGAGGAAAGTTATATGTTTCATCTTTGCTACCCTGCACCCTGATTGGCTCATCTCCTCCCCATAACCCTTCAGTAAGGGGGTGTCCAGTTGCCTACTGATGGGCTTTGAGTCTCTACTCTGCACTCACCCACATTTACAATGATACGATTTTTTGTTCTTTGATGCTTCATACCTGGTCCCTTCGACAGCTCGTGGTCACACAGGCTGGTGTGCTTCTTCCATATGAGCTTTGTTGCTTCTCAGCTAGATGGCCGCTTGTTTATCTTCAAGACTTTAAGACCCAAGACGCTATATCATTCTTCTTTTTCTTAATCATTTTATTAAGAGCTTGAACAACTCTTATCACAATCCATACATACATCCGTTGTGTCAAACACATTTGTAAATTTGTTGCCATCATCATTCTCAAAACATTTGCTTTCTACTTGAGCCCTTAGTATCAGCTCCTCATTTCTCCTGCTCCCTCCCCCTATATCTTTTGATAGCCGGGCTCTATCTGTTTTCTTCACCTCATTTGCTTATGCACCCATTTTGTCTTCAGCAATAGTGCCAGGAGGGTGTGCATCACAGAATGACAGGTTGTTAGAACAGTGTTCTTGTGTTCAGGCAGGGCTTGAGCAGAAGCCCAAAGTCATTCACTACCTCAATATATTGCCTTATAAATATGTGTACATAGGTCAATACCTCTATTTTTATGAATTAATGTATTTACATATGTACACACCTATGCATATACCTCTATCCATAGTTTTGCTTCCTAAATCTTTCCTCTGTTTCCTTTTACCTTCCTCCTGCCCCACCATCATACTTGCCCTTCTTCTGCCTCTTAGTAATTCCTCTCAGCTAGCTTTCTGTTGCTCCAACACCCCCAGAATCTCTACATCCTCCTTGTTGATTTTAAATCCCTAGTTGTTCCCCTGTCTATGGCATCTTTTGCTCACTGATCCCCTACCCCCACCCCACCCCCCAAGTCCCTCTGGAACCATCAGTCCGTTGCTTTCTCCTCGAGTTTGCGTCCCATGCCTATGGGAAAACCAACACTGATGGAGACAAAACAAAAGGAAAACAAAAGATTGAGTAAAAGGAGAAAAGGAGGGAAGATTATAATAACTGGGGCAGGGGGTATATGATTCTAGGTCTGTCCACTGACATTATGACTATCTCCCCACTGGTCCTGGGGGAATAGCCGGAAGTCTATTTGGGAGGCTCCTCCAGGGCTTTGTGGATTTGCTTTGCTCCAGTTGCTGATCTGTTTTGTTCCCTTCTTGTCAACCAATTTATTTTGGTAAAGTGACTATGTATTCCTCCCATCTTCTTTTGATGCTTCCTGCAGCATCCAATATTTTGCCCATAGAATCCTTCAATATTGTAAGTTAAGGCTGATATAAAATGCTAAAGGAGCTTAATTCTTCATACATAATAATTATTGAGCATCATTTCAGTCATGTATAATCATGCAAAATATATTCTTATGGTGCAGTAGTAAGATGAAGGCAAATAACTGATTACAGCCATGTAAGCGTCTTTGTGGAGATGCCTGAGTAATCCTTCCAGCAGGGCCAGCCATGACACAGGGCAGAAATGAACCCAAGATTTAATCAAATTCTCATCAAGATTTCATTGATACAAACCAAATATATTCTATATGACTTGGCTACAAAATGCTACAGACTAGAGTTTAAATCGTTTCTGCATCTTGAACTATTAATCACTTAACAAAAACTAAAACGTTTACCTTTATTTGCATTAATCTCCAATAAGAAGCAGCAAAATTGTCACCTACAGAACCCCAATCAAGTTCAAGGATGAGTAATAATGTTGTTAAGGAACACTCTGCAATCCTGTATGAGATGAGCCCCACTGTAACGGGACAGAACTCATTCAGCTACGCCATGAGATGGCCTTCTTATCTCATCCTACCTGACCTCAAAGACTTTGCCGTCTCCCAAGGTGACCACAGATAAAAGTATCTGTTTCATAGGAATGAGTGCCATACTCGTAGAACGCATGTTGTTTTTCTTGTCACATTTCTAAATTTGACATCTCCATAACCAAACCAAACCACCTACTCAGATACCCCCTCTCTCGGTTTACCATTCCATATTGTGACTATCTCTGTCTCAGAAATGAGGGCGTCCTACTTGCCCACTCACTTTCTTTCAAAGTCAACTGAACGTTTGTTGTAAGCAGAAACCTTGTCATCCATCTACCTCTGTATCCCCAGTCGACCTCCTGGTACATAACCAATCATCACAAAGTGTTTGCTGAACGAAGTCACCTCAAGTCTGGTCGAAAGGCAAGCATATACATCAGTAGTAAGGTGTGGTAAATAGTGGTTCAGTGATGGGTGAATAGAGGATGGGACACCTGTGCTTGGGAAGCAAGTAGGGTCAAGAAAATGTCCCAGGGAAAAGATGCTAGCCTTGGAGACCACGTGGAGATGTCAGGTGTACGGCAAAAAGAAGGCGGAGAGAACAGCGGCTGCCTGTGGGAGCGTCCGCAGGTCTCAGCCTGCCTGATGCATGGGGGAGGGGGCAAAGCCTCAGCGCGGGCCCTTTGCAGAGACGAGCTGGTGGAAGCAGGAAAGAAAATACTAGCCACTCCCATCGACTTGAAGCCCTCACGTGCAGGTACCAGAGCAGCCTTTACATCAGCTCCATGTCATCAGTTTCTCCATCCGGATATAACAGAGATATCCCAAATGCATGGCTTCAACAGACAGAAATGGAGCCAAAAATCCAAATTCAAGGCACTTAGTCTAGGTGCAAGTCCTCTCTCTGTTGGTTGTGAAGAAAGGTCCTATCTCTTCCGTTTCTATTCCTCGGTCCCTTGACAATCATTAAGGGCTTCCCCTCTGTTTGAGCTTCCTTCTCAGTGCCTAATCAGCTCTTTTAGTGTCTAAATGTGAGAGGCATAGGCACACACACACCCCCACCATGGAGATGACCTCATTGACAGAAGAAAGAAACCCATCCTCCCAGCCACACGCCTCTGGTGACAAATAGAAGAGATTCTTAGAGGGTGACAGGAGAGTTGAGGTAAAGGTCCACCTTGAGCTGGCCAACCCTGGCGTTGGTAGGAGAGCAAGGACAGATGCAGAGGTGTGTGAAACTGCAGCGGCACCCTGAGTGACCCCAGGTGTCCACTTAGGCGGGGCCTCTAACTGTATTCGGACCTGGGCAACGTTCTGCTGTCGAAGGAAGGTAATAAACCCAATCTGCTGGGGGTGCGTCGGAGTTGCCCATTCGACATCCAGGTGAAGATATTGAATAATTAAACGGATCTGTGAGTCTGACATGCAGAGATCGGTCTTGCCAATAGCAAAGACCCTCTCTTTTTAACTGTTTTACTTTGTAATGTGATACGGTCCCGTCACGTTTAGTCATGACTTAAGACTGCTAGGGGACGAACAAGTCGCCCCACTTCCGCCACTGGCTTACATATGGGGCCTCAGGTGAACGACTAAACTTCAAGTGGTGGCTGGTGCCTCACAGGAAAGATCATTAAGGGGACCTGAGAATAGGCATTGCACACATTGTCCCTGAAACAATTTACTGCAGCCTCCCTGGCTCTTCTGTGGAAGGTGGAAGACATGCCAATAGAGTCAACGTCTTCCACTGCCCAAAAGCCATAAACGGGCCTTCAAAGGGCTGATGGGAAACTTCCATTATCTTCTAATTCCTTCTTCTTTTTTTTTTTTAATCCATGAATTTTTTGAAGCCCCCTGGACATTCAAAGTCCAAATACTGCCCAGAGGGAGCTGTTTATCTTCGCTCCCTTGGGATCCTGACCTGTGTAGAATCCTCATTAGGCAGAGACTGCCCTACACATGATTCATGGCTGTGCTCGCACTTTGATGGGAGCTGAGGTCTTAGTTCCGTGTCCTCTTGCCATTGTGGTGGCAGCTTTCGGTACCTGCTCCTGCCCAGCCTACAGTCCCCCGTCGGCTTCCCTGAGTGCACTGCGATCCCACTCTGCTGCAGAGAGCTTATCTGCAATTCTGTCTGCATTAGAGAGTTTAGGCTGAGCTCAGCTTTGTTTAAGGAACCCAACTAAAGTAGAATTTGGCAAAGTAACTCATGGTGCTTTTCTTGGCCAATTTGTGACTTGCACTGGAATGAAACATTTTAATTCAAAGGTTCCTGACAGTAATTGTACTGTGGGAGTTGCGTGAGGTGCTCCTGGCTGCACCTCCTTTGACTTCAAATATCTATTAGCAAAAAGCTAAGTGGGAATGTCTAGGGAGCCCGGGCTTTCTGGCAATTCAGGAGGGATTGCCATCAGCAGTCGGGTGTGAGCACCGCAAAGATTTAGTGAGAGTATATATCTGCTTTGGAGAACAGAGAACCTCATTTTCAATTGATGGGATTATGATAGAAAATTTATCATTAAATGTGAATATCAACCAACTTTGTAAACCACTGTGTACAAAGAAGGCAATATCATAATAGCACCCAGGGAAATATGAATGATGTATGACAAAAATTCTCAGAGAAGCATAAAACCAATCACTCTTCCAAAATGTTGAATTAGATGCTGCATTAAGTCCAAAGTTAATACTGTGTTCAATGAAGAGGCTTTAAAATTTTGATTTCTGCGATGTACAAATGCGCTTTACACATTGATGTGTGTATGGATTGGGATAACAGTTGTATGAGCCCCTAATAAAATGTTAAAAAAAAAACAAAACAAAAAAAAAAGAAAAAAAAAATAAAAATTTTGATTTCTGATCGCTTCTCCGCCTTTTGGCTAAGATCAAGTGTTAAAATATTGACTTCTGATTCAAGGAAAAGGTGGCCAGGTTATTTTGAATTTGGGCTCAAACATAGTCCCTAGTTTTAATCAAAATCTAGATAAGCGTGATAGTTACATAATCTGGTGTCAATTTGAGAATTGAGAATTGTCAATCAGGTGAGAGCCAATGAGGCCTCTGTGTGGGCATGGCCTTCTCCTGAGAATTCTGGGAACTCCTGTAATTCCTCCTTGGAAACAGGAGACTGCCTTCTCTCTACTCACTCCCTGTGAGACACTTCTGACAAGAAGCCACATGAAGCCACCCTGAGGCAGCCAGAACCCTGGGAGCTTGAGGAACCATGTGGAGACCCCTACCAGTGCTGAGATGCTAATAATGCCACTGGATCCACAAGACTTCTTACCCACTGGCTGTGATCTTCCTGCATTCGGCCTCATTACATGTGTTTTGGGAGTCTTAAGAGCACTTTATAGATTGGTATCGGACATATGGGCTAATATCGGACTTATGGACTTGATCTGGACTGGGCTGAGAAGTTTTCTCAGTATTCAATTGTATATAAACCTCTTTCTTATACACATGAGTGTCTATGAATTTGTTTCTCTAGTCTACCCGAGTAACACAGTAAGTTAACAACTTTTTCTATAAGGTAAATGTAAGGTACAGATCACTGCAACTTTCCTACTCAGATATTTTAATGTCTATAAAAGGTAAATAATGTTTGGTGTTAAGATTTAGGATGAAACCTAGGGCTGGTTTAACCTTGCATGAGAAGAGGTGGGTTGCAGCCAAATGTTTCAGATGGTCTCTGGAAACGGGTGGAATTGAGAGAGAGAGAGAGATGTGAGCCTTTGAATTGGCTCTGACTCACTGTGACCAAATGCACAAGAGAATGAAACATTGCCTGGCCCGTTTTGTCTGCACGATTGCTGCCATAGCCATGTCCATCATTGAGGCCATTGTGCCAATCCATCTCACTGAGGGTCTGCTTGCCCTGTTGGCCCTCTGTGTCACCAAACATGATAGACTCCTCTGGTCATCAGTCCCTCCTGTTGACATGTCCAGAGCAACAGGTTCTGCTGTGATCCATGGGATTCTGGTTTGGCTACTTTTTCAGAAATAGATCACCAGCCTTCCTAGTCTATCTTAGTCTGGGAGCTCCGTTGAAACCTGTTTACCGTGGGTGACCCAGCTTGTGTTTGGAATATCTATGACAGAACTTCCAGCATCACTGCAGCAAGCAAGCCATCACAGTACAACAAACTGGTATACAGTTGGTGAGCTATGCTAGGGTGGCTTTCTTAATCTGTTGGAAAGGCAGCTTGAGTAAGACCATCTCCGGCTGACTTCAACCTTTTCTTTTTCAATCAACAGGTAGGAGATCAAATCATTGAAATCAACGGGGAAAGCACAAGGGACATGACACACGCCAGAGCCATAGAACTCATCAAATCTGGAGGAAGACGCGTGAGGCTACTACTAAAGCGTGGAACAGGACAGGTCCCAGAATATGGTGCGTGTCACGTTTTCACTTACCTTTGTGTGTTTCTTCTGTGTACCGTAAATGCCTATGCTCATTTATACAACTATGCCAGGCCTCTACTTCTAAAGAAACATCGATTTCGTTATCAGTAGACAAATAGACATGTGTATGCTTATGCTAAAGATATAGACCTTCCTTTTACTCCCTCGGTTGGGCAATGTATAAAATGTCAATGTAGACCCCCCCCCCCCCCGGGCATCTCTGAGTGTGTTGGGAGATCCAGCCAGCACTAACAGATCAGAACCTCTCTATCGACCGGCCATCCTCTGTCCATTTGAGTCCACAGGAACGTCCCCATGACCTCCTAAAGCCACTCATGCATCAGATAGTCCCACAGGATTTGTAAATGGGGCCAAGGGCCAATGCAGAACAAATCCTCGGGGTGAAACGTTCAAACCTAAGGCTCATTTCACAGTAGTAGCTCATGCAGTCATAGCATTTCCTAGGGATTTAGGGATTTTTTTTCTGCCCCCAAATGAGGCAAATTTCAAAGTACATTTTAATTTGTACATTTTCCCTCAAGAGCTTTAAAAGGTATATCTCCCAAAAGCCCATCTCAGACACGATTGACAGCATAGCTCTCGGCATCCCAAACTGCTGGTGCTCATTACATAAAAAGCACCAACACCTGAGTAGTCTTTAAACTGGCTCAGAAAGTGACAGCGGAGGAGTCAGGGTCAGGTCGACTGAAATCAGTAGAGACAAAACACACACACATGAGACCATTCCAACTCATGGCAGCCCGTGTATATCAGAGGATAGTGGTACTCCTCCACACATTTTGGTTTTCTTTGGTTAGCAGATTGCCAGGCTTTTCCTCTGAGGGGACCTAAGCTTTTAACTTCTCCATTAGCAGCCAAGTGCACTGTTGCCCCCCGGGTCCCCCCACCCCACCCCCCAGGAACTCTCAGTGAAGAGTAGCCCCGACAGAACTCACCCATCTCTGGGAAATAGGAGCTAACTGCTGGTCTGAAGAATTAGCTGAAATTAAATGTAAATTTCAGATTTGGAGAAATTGTTCCTCACATCAGCCTCTCTCCTCACTACCCCCAAAATGTCTGGATGGCACATTTTGGGCTCAAATTAGGCTTTCTGTCTATGTTATGTAAATAACCCATTAACATCTCCTTATTAGTTCTGAGTTCAGTTGAAATATCTGAATCCAAAGGCCCTTACATACATTATCTTCTGCATACTTCAAAGCTGACACAGAGTCGGCAAGCCTTCACGTGAAGAGCCAGCACACACTGCAGACTGTCTCTCACACCGACCTTATTCCCCAGGAGGTATTTTATCCCAGTTCCCACGCTGAGTGTTGGGACCTAATGATATCACTTTGAATATTAATATTAGCAATCAGCACAATCCTGATCCTGCTAAATAAGTGAATGTGGAACCTTCATTAATCCCTTGGTAAAGCATCTGAACCCTTAGACTGGAATGGTTTTTGCACACTAGAGCGTTAACTGCTTCTATCAAATCAAAGTGACTGGGAGATTCTATTGCTTCTTTAAAAACTGTATTTTCTTTTATGGCAAGACCTGGTGGTTACCTATTCCAAGGATTTTCATTGGGTTAATATTGCTCTTTTGGTTCTAACAAGTTAGTCTTCAGATATTTTCATCTAAACCACGTGGTTATCCCAAGGTTTCTATTGTTTTGTAGACCCACTACTCAGTCCATGTTTTCAGCGACCACCATGCCAGCTGCTAGGCTATAATGAGCAGTTAGAACTTTCTACTGACCAACCTGTGGGAAAACTCAAACTGTAATGCATACGTATGAAGCCACTTCAAATCATCTTTAAGAAAAAAATAAAGTCATGTTTTTAAACAGAACAAACATTTATGATCCTTTCAACCTTACCCCATTGATTCCTAACATTATCCAAAATTATCTGGTTATGATTAAATTCTGTAAATGACCAACAGAGTTTGTTGCCTATCTGGGCTGGTCATCAATATGCAAAATTGATGCAAAATTGCTTATATTCATCTAAAATGAAACACTGAATATATATTTGCAGGTAAGGTAGATCATGAGCTACTTCTGATGTTAGTGTGACATGGATTTTTACTGTAAAGATAGCCTTAGAAAATATTTCACAAACTAGAGCATGTTATTGAGTTGAGTAATCTCCTTTAGGAGAGTAAAAGAATCATCATAAACGGAGTAAACATTAATTCTTCAGGGAAATCTCAGCTGAAAGATGCCCGATTGTGTTTGAGAAATCCAGAAGGTTTGGGCTCAGATCAGAGTCTTAGAGAAGGGTGCTATTAAATGACACATTTACAGTGTCACAGAGATTCCTTAGGGGCGGTGTTTCAGGGCTCCTGTTCAGAGATGTCTTTAGAAGAGTTCATGGACACAGCATAAATACTCACAGTTAAGTAGTATGCAGCGATGTAATACAGATATTCAACAGGGAGGGGAAAAAAGAACAAAACATGCAGGTGTCTTTAAGCTCCCGCCCTCCCATCAGGGCTCACCCAGAGCACACTCTTCACCAGAAACAAAAACGCAGCAACGTGTGCACTGCTTCAGCCCAGCGAGCCCCTGCTTTCCAATGGAGTTCACCATGCAGCCCCTTCAACGGGGCAGGCACCGGAATTGCAGACCCCACAAGGAAAGCAAGTGGTCAGCACAGCCCACAACAGTCAGCAGCCCTTTTCATGCAGGTAACATTTTAAGTTTGAATAGGGAGCTATCCACCCACATGTTCCTAGAGCCAACCGTACAAGCAGCCCTTTCTGAGGAGGAAAGTTTGTCCACCAGCAAGGGGAAGCCAAAGCAGGGATGACCTTCGAGAACCATCCAAATGACCCTGGCGTCTAAGGCATGCCCACAGTCTGTGTCATGCAACAGAATGTTGTGTTCAGGATATTGTATTTTCATAAAATTGATGAGAGAGAGGTAACCATAACAACCAGAGAAAACTCTTGAGCGTACCGCAATATCCAACCAAGAACACTGCTCCACCCGTTCCACACACACCCTTAATCTCGGGAAAGCGGATTTTGATGTCGGATCAGAATTTAGCCCTGTTTTTGTTTCTTTTGTGGGCCTTTTCATTTTAAGATCCTAAGCCGGACATAAAGTCCATCCGTAAAAGATTGTGCAGGTCTCCCAGAGTCCTCAGAAGACAGCCTTTAACCTGCCAGGGGAGTGTTCAGAGGTACCTGGGAAGAGGAGACTGTGAAGATGAGCAGACTGGCAGATGACGAACTGCCCGTGGAAGGGTTATACGTGATGACCCTGTTGGTCTCAGCTCTCCCTGCGATACCAGCCGAATTCAGAATTCAGATTCGCTTTGGAGCAAGCCCGGCCCGGGGCCCAGGGCCACGCCAGGGAAAGGCTGGGCGCAGTCACGAGGAGTGCCGCCTGGACGCCCCTCTCCGAGCTCCAGGTGAGCTGTGACCCCAGAGAAAGAGAGGCCAAGGGCAAGCGGTCGGATTATTGACTAAACAAAGTCAGTGGGAATCCAGGTGCGCGAAGGGAAGGAAAGACACACTCCTCGATGACTGTGAGACGAATCGTCCATGGACGCCGCGGCCAATTCAGAGACTTCAACCCCGACCCGCGCCCCCAAGTGCCTGCGCACAGCTTGCTGAGCTGCAAGGGAATCGGAAAGGCGCAGGACTGAAGAGGTTGCTTGGATGGTGAAGTCCCAGAAGGAGAGGCTCCGGAGATGGCACTTCAACGCGACTCGGAGCCTCCGGAGAAGAACGTGGTGACTATAAACGCAACGAGCCCCTCCTCCTGGACACCTGCTCAGCACCGAGGAGACTGCTCTGGGCCAGACTGGGAAGAGAAGCGAAAGGGACCCCCCAAACAGCCCTGCGCCTCGGATGGGTTACTGCTCTTCAGAGTGAGCCTAGGAAGGTTAGGAGAAGGAAGCACCGGCACATCCTGGTTTTCCAGCCGCCCAGGGATGAATAACAAACGCACGCCCTGCCCTGAAATGCAGGTGTTCCTCCTTAGCATTCACGGAACACGACTTGATTTACAGACTGAGCCACAGAGCCAGGGCGGGCTGGGGGTAAATAGCGGAACAGTGACTGAAATATCCCAACACAAGCAGTTTGGATCAATGCAGAGCATTCCCCCAGGTAAAATTTGCCGTTCAAATTCGATCACAATAAAGCAGGAGAGAAATAACGTGTTTCAGCCTTGCTTAGAGCTCTGGCCTGCTTATTTATTCGCTTAAAAAGCAACGCGAGGGGTCCTTATGAATAAAACACTGAAGGAGTCCATTGTGAGTGGGAGTCTCAATAGCCTTCAGAGGCCAAGGAAGGTTCAAAAGGCTGAAGCCGAATACTCTCGCACTGCACGTGTCCAGCTACCACTGGCCCCAAGCACCTACAGTGAGGGAAAGAAAAGGCAAATCAATCAATTGTATCTTCAATAGGTTTTGACTTGCTTGCAGGTCCCTGGGAAGTGAAATTGTTTTTATTGTATCGATATAATGAAATGACACTAATACAGCGTATCCAGAGCAACAAAATCTCTCAACTAGAGAGTACAGTTAAAGACAGCAATGGGCCAAATCGTGTAAAGGTCTTCCCATAATCAACAAATTGAAATGATGTATAATAATCGTATCTGAGTACCAGGTTACACAGCACTGGTCTCTCTTTAGAAGACAATAAGCAATGTTCATTTGTTTAGTCTTCTATACAATTGTATACTTATACTAAGCATTATAAGCCTACCCATTTACCCTTGTGCATAATTATTTATTCAGGAAGTCCTTTCTTCATATAAAGATGAACTCCAGACAACAGGCTCCTACCAAATATTCGGTATGATATAAATCATGTGACTAGTATAATGGATTAATATAGTTAATATTTCCTTAAGTAGGCCCAGGATTTACTGAGCAAGTACTATGTACAAGGAGGCAGTTTTCAGGCACTGAAGGTAAAACATAGTCCTGGTCCTCAGCAAGCCTGCAGTCTAACCCTGAGGATCCAAGCAACAAGTGCAACTAACCATCGTGCCTGCTGAACAGGCCTCCATGGATCTGCTCCAAGGAAAAGACTAAAGCAGGATTTATGGATTATTCTTAAAATTTCACAAGTGCTTCCAGAGAGTTAAGGATACTTGAAAAGCATTTGTCTTCTTAGGTGTGTTAAGCATTATTCCTGCTGAGATATACCCAGAATATGGGCAAATCTCTGCTTAGGCCTTGTCTGATACAGTCTAAATTCCAAGTGAATTAGCCAAAATATCCTGTAACAAATTGGCTAATCATTCCTCTTCCCTCTCTCGTGACTATCAGCCACACCTGGCAACCTGGAGCACTCTACCCTCATATTCTGGTGCTTTCTTGCATGTGCTGATACAACCCAATAAAAGGCAAAGGGAGATTTGCCACCACCTAAACCGTCTCCTCCAAGACCAGATCTGTGAGAGCTGTAAGTGGCCTTTGCTCTAACTCACCTGCTTTTTTAATAGGGCCAAGGGTGGCTTGTTTCCACAATAAATACTGAAACTTAATTTCAGCTTCTGACATTCACGGTTGAGCACATCTTCCTTTTCTAAGAGCAGTTCTACAAATCACTGGAGCATCTTCCACTGAGCGAGAGAAAACTATAAAGCCCAGGGAAGGAGCAGAGCCTCTGGCAGAACTCTGGGCAGGCTCACACAGAATAAGGTTCCTCTTCCTGGTGGCCAAAAGGCTCGAGACTCTCCACATGCACCATTCAGGAGACACCAGGACACCCTCTAGCCCCCAAGCATGGTCCTGTTTCATGGAACCCGGGAGGGGCACAGCATTCTGAAATTCTTTTCCCCACTGGTCAACCAAAACCCCAAACCTCAACTATTTTGTTTCAGGATAAACATGAAATCCATATTCTACAATAATATATCTTTTTCTTGGATAGTCCTAACATGGTTTTCAATGTGATTTTTTTAAGCTATGTTAGGTGAATTCCCCACCCCCAAGGTCTTGCATGTTAGATACTTAAGAATCAGATAAAATATAGTCCACATGGTGACTAAGAGGATAGGATCATGGGCAAAGGAAATATAGAGACTCAGAAAATCATATGATGCAGAAGGAGAGAAAAGAAAGAAAGAACATAGTTTAACAGAAGCCTGCCTGTTTCTGAACCTCCCACACTTGTTCCCCCTCCCTCCCTCCCTTTCTCTCTGTCTTACCCCTATCTCCTCCTCCTCCTCCTCCTCCTTC
>NW_022103920.1:43935485-43946339 GCF_000313985.2 Echinops telfairi | reverse complement strand
CACACACACACACACACACACACACTCACCAGTTCTAGAATGGTTATTCAGTCTTTTAAACGATCAAGCCCCTGCACTCCCTATAGTTCTTCATCTTCTGATTGAGTGGATTTGGCCAAGGCCTCTGTATTTTAAGTGCCACTCCAGGTAATCCCATGCCCTGCACCTTGCTGGCTTCAACTCCTCTAGCCCTGTCATAAAAACAAGACCCATCAAGCATTTGATTTCTTATTGCCCCCCACACCCCTTTGGCCTATCGGCCTTTGACTGTTAGCCTGGAGAGTTTCAGCCTGGCTCCTTCCTTTGCCATCTAGCCAGAATCACCCTCTTTTCTAAGAGCTGCAGCCCTTGGAGTTTAGAAAAAGCAAGGAGACCATTTTCCATCTTTTGACCTTTGGACAATCTGAATTTGGCTCCCACCCTCCTCTGTGTGGACTATCTGACCCCATGGTTCATGGCTTCATCGTGTTGATTCACAATAAGCTTTCTAACCCCTCAACCAGAAGCTGGTGCTGAATATCAAAGCTGTTTCCCTACCGTCTGATTTCCTCTTGTCTCTAACTAGAGATGTGTGAGGACAATAAGGGTCCCTAATGATAGAGTTTGCCAATAAAGCCCTGAGATTCAGCTGTTCAAAACAGAGTTCAAAACCTTAAGAGGAATTCTGGAGTAGACAACCACCACAACAGCAAACATCAAGTCTCGAACACATCCTTTTCAAGATGGTGGTGCCTCTGCCCTGGCCTCTCTTCCCCATTATTACAGTAACTCACCGGACTCCACTCTTTAAGTTCTCTAAACCCCTCATCTCCAGTGGGAAGAGACAGGGAGTCCAGAAGATCCAGTGTTTGTCATCTGTAAACTTTGTGTACAGCCTGGCCCAAAGGCAGGATTGCCCCTGAGATCCTGTTCTGACACAGACCACCCGATATGTCTTTGTTACCTGAACTCCCCGAATCAGAATCCAAGATGAAAACAGAGAATGCCTCACTCCCAGCTTGAATTATCTCCTTCAGTTCATTGTAGCAAAATCTCTGCACTATGAGAATCACAGAACAACTAACCATTTGGCCCAGACTACAAACAGCTGTTAAGTATCATCTGGCTCTGACATTTGTTTATGAATCATCTACTTTTACACATCTATACAGAGGCCTCTGGTCTCTGAGAGCACATTTTACCATAGACAATGACCCTGACTTCCCCAGGACCCTGAGCTCTAGGACCAGACACACACCCTCATGTCATGTGCATTAAATATGCTGAGCCCAGGAAGCAGGGCTTCGCTCCCCACATTTCACCATCAAGAGTCTTCTCAAACCTTAACAGCAATTTATTTGACCACGTTCTGCGCTCTCTGGTTTGACCGTGGAGGCAGGAGTCTTCCTCGCATGGGTATCTTTCCTGCCCAGTCAAGGCCACATTTAAAACCAAATGAGGGCCTTCTCTGTGTGACAACAAAACAGCTGGATCATTTTTGCACAAAATTACTTGCATTTTGGCAGGGCTAAATGATAAACCCAATTAATAAATCCTGAAATCTAATTCCCACTCCTGACATTCATTGTGAAGCATCAGCTTCCTGACCGCCAAGAAGTTCTACTTTTCATTTAACCTCGAGGTGTTAGCGCTCCCCTTTGCCCTCCCTCCCTCCCTCAGACACACATGTGCTACCAGAAAACAAAAACCGCCCCTATGGCCGAATCAGCGCCTGATTCTGGGTGCTAGCCCACTCTGTGTTCGGAAGCCAGGAGGGACTCGAGTTAGGCTCATCCATGGAGAGTACCATCAGTGGACAGTGGACAGAGGGGAGCCGGACCTGGATGGAGCTAACTCTTCTGAGCACATTAGCCAGGCCATGGGTGCAGCTTTTTTCCCTTCCCTGGTCTGGAGCTGAGCAGTCCCAGCAGCAGGCAGTGCAGGGGGCAGCTGGTCCCTGGGAAATGATGGAACCTCTACAGCCATCTTTGTGTAGATGAAGACCTGCCACTCCCAAAGTGACACAGATGCAGGCCATGGCAGCCACTAGGAGCTTAGTGTCAGCCAACACCCAGCCTGCAGCCCCCTGAGCCAGCCAAGTAGAACAAGGTGTCCCAGACAAACGTGGCGGCTTTGTTTCCCAGCTTTGTTTCTTCTTTGCCAGAAAACAACTGCATGCAGCAGCAAGTCAGCTGCGAACTTTAAATATAAATAAGCAAATGTTCAGAGGAAAGAGGAGCCATAAGAATGCATGAGATTATTAATGAAAACGTAAATATAAACATGGGGGACACCTCGTTTCTCTATCCATGGGACTTTTTTTGTTAATCTAAAAACGATTACTGTGACTGGTTCTCAAATGACAGTAGATACCATTACACTATCCCATTATTATGAGAAAATTCTACAAGATCTCAGATATGATTGTTACCGATTGTATTGACTTTTGTGACTCCCAGAAAGCACTTCAGGATGCCCTTGGTATTTTGAGAAAATCTACTTTGGAAGCACATGTAATTCAGTCTTTCACTAATTTCACGTGCTGCATGCTTGGTAGGATTAGCTTTATTAAAGGCCTTATTCTTGCTACCTAGATCATTTATATTCAACTGCTCTAAACTTACTAAGCAATCTTGATGCTAACAGTAATAATATGTCTTTGCCACTGGTTCTGTGAATTCTAATGATCGGTCCTAGGCTGTTCCTCCCCTTCCTTTAGGAACGGTACCTTCCAGTCTCTCCATGTGCATGAAAAGTGACAAGCATGGGTCCCCATATTTCTACTTATTGGGCCACCCTAAAGACACGGTTTGTAAAATCTGCATGAATACTATCTTTCTCTAATGAGCTTTGTTTTTGCATATGTTTTAACTGATGAATAATGCTCACTCTTTCTAGCCTAATTGCTGCTAGAGCTCTGGGAAGTACTTATTGCTGAGAACTTATGACAGCTAAGGAAAAGTTTTGTGGGGTCTTGAAAGCCTGAGAGGCACCAGGCACTAGGGGACCGGTCTAAAGTGGCCCCTGCAGGCAGAGGGGCGCGGAGGGTCCAGCAAAGGCAGCACTGCCCGAGTTCTACCCACACACTTCCAAAAAGCCCCAGTGCGTATAATTGGGCTTCAGACTAATTCTGAAAAGCCATAGCCAGGAACTCTGAACTCCACCTGGCATTGTGGGCATTTCCCAGCCTGCTTTGTGGCTATTTCCAGTCAAAACTGCCATACTCAGTGACACACCAAGTCTTAAAAAACAACATCTATTTTTCTATTTAGGGCTATGTTTTGAATAGTTACAACTTTGTATCTAAACAGTATTCACAAAGTTTATTCAACACGAACAGTCTCAAGGGTTTGCTATATCGTTAACCTAATGTGCGGTAAAATAAAAACATAAGAAAAAAAGTATCTTACTTATAAATAAATCAGAATGTAGATGAGAGCCTTGCAAATAGGATTCAAGTAACTTTTCACCCCTCTTCCCTGGACCTAGAGCAGCCCACATGTCCACTGTGAAATCCTGCAGCACATGTGTAGCTCCTGCGACCATTTAATTGCACTGAAATTTTTAAAACATCAGTTTGCCTTTCAGCAAAAACACACTCATGCTCGGGCCTCATGGTTGGCCTAGAAACATGAATCAGACTCACAACCTCCTCCACGCTGGTTTGACGGCACACCATTCACAGTGTCACATTTATGGCCACGCTTCTGTCCAGCCAAGTCGTTTACACGAACGCTCTGAATTGTTTTCCCTGAAATTTTTTTCCAATTGTTAATGACCCAGCTGATTGCCATCCAGGAGTGGGTTAAATTGAACATGAAACACAATCTGATTCATTAAGTGAGTTATCCAGTTGACCTTACTGTGTAACATCTCTTTAATAGTTTATACTGGTAAAAAAACAACACACACACACATCATTATGTACCAGCATAATCAGTCTGTGAGGATGTCTATGAAAACAGAAGTTTAAGATATGCTCTTTGTCTAAAATATTTACCTCTAAAGCAATGGTTCTTTTTTTTTTTTTGCAATGGTTCTTAACCTGTGGGTCACAACCCCTTTGGGGGTCGAACGACCCTTTCACAGGTGTCACCTGATTCATAACAGTAGAAAAATTAGTTATGAAGTAGCAACAAAAATAATTTTATGGTTGGGGTCACCACAACGTGAAGAGTTGTATTAAAGTGTTGCGGCATTCGGAAGGTTGAGAACCAGTGCTCAAAGGATCACTTATTTGAGCAGGGGAAAACGTTATGCGTCATGACATAAAGGGGAAACGTATGTGTTGGGAAAGGTTTGAAGTCATGAAACATCCATGGGAGGAATCTAGATCAACGGTAGCGGTTGGAAGGGGAGTTCAGACGTATGCTTCCAACATAGGAAAGAAAGGTCTATGCCTTCCGGATGTGCTACTTTGACTCGTCTGAAGTCCATGATGGTGAAGGGGGCTGAGTTAATTTTCTGGAGCTGCTAACTGAAAGAAAGGACTCTCTATGGTTTCAGTTCAGTTCCACAAGCATTTCCCAAGCACTTTTTGCAGTGGAAGACAGTTTGTTCCATGCTAGTGTGTACAGAATACTGTTGTGTGTACTCACAGTTAGTGGGAAAGAGCAGGAAAAAATTCAGTCTTGGGGCAAATGGAAGAAGGCGTACACTAAATCTGCTTAGCAGATTGCAGAATGTTCTGCCCAAGAGATGGTATTTGATCTGGGACTTGGGGGACAAGTATGACTTATAAGAATAAGCAAGAAATGAGGCTCTTCCAAGCAGAAGACCATTTGAACCAAGTCAGGGAGGCACGTGGAGGACACCATCGCATAGACTGTGGGAAAGAAAAGGGGTAGAAGGAAAATAGATGAACCAGCAGAGGCTTTAGTTAAAAGGGAGGAGTCCCTAGAGTACACAAATGGGTAAGGACTCAACTCCTAGCCAAAAGGTTCAAACTTCCAAGGCAGCCCCAAAGCACCGTGGGAGGCCTGGCAATCTACTCCCCTCTACTTCACGGCTTGGAAAATCCTGTGGAACAGTTCTGCTGTGACACGCATGGGGTCACCATGAGTTGGCATTGAATGGATGGGAACTAACAAGGGCCTTCTAGACCAATCAAAGGAATTTGGATTTTATATTACCAGATGCCGTCAAATATTTTTAAAGTGGCAGAGTGGGCTTATCTGTATTTAGAAAGACAAAGAAGAGAAAAATTCCATGAGCCAGGTGTACCAGAATAGAACTGTGTTGCATAGGATTTCAATGGCTACCATTTGGGAAGTAGATTCCCAGGCGTGGCCCCCTAAGTAGATTTAAACCACTCACCATTTGGTTGCCAGTTAAGAATGGTACCCGGGGACTCCAGTAAAATAACTCTCAATTCACTACCATCCCGTCAATGCTGACTCATAGTGACTTTATAGGACAAGGTAGCATTGCCCCTTGTGGTTTTCTAAGACTGTTACTCTTAACAGGAGTAGAAAGCCTCTTCTTTCTCCCACAGAACAACTGGTGGTTTTGAACTCCTGACCTTGCAGTTAGCATTCCAACATGTAGCCCACTCCCGGAGACCCGGGAGTAAGATAACTACATGGCGTTTAAGATGGATTTTATAGCATAGAGACTGGAGGCATAAAAAGAAAAGTTACTACAAGGGCTGAGACACAGCATGTGAAACCCTGAAGTACGGTGGTCGAAGTAGCAATGAAGGATGGATTTTAGGGATATTCCAGATCTTTAATTACTGGTGAATGATGTATATGAAGAAAGAGATCAGGAAGGAGATTAGTGGAAATGGTTAAAGTGGTCCACTGGTAACAAAAGGGTTGGAGATTTGTGTCCACCCAGAGGCACTGTGGAAGAAAGGACTGGTGATCTACTTCCCCCAAACCACCCATTGAAAACTCTCTGGAGCACATAGCTCCTTTGACACAGGGCATCGCCATGAGGTGGAGTCAACTCAAAGACAAATGAAACTGGGACAGGGAGAATTACCCCTGCGGTAGAGACTGACATGGTTGTCAGGCCCCAAAGTAGGTTGGGGAGGAGGTTAAGAAAGGGAGAGAGAGGGGAGGAGACTAGAATCACAATTTCCTTCGCAGGAGTATGCCGCTCAAGAAGTAATTGCTGTTGTGAAAATGAAAGGCATGCTGGTAGTAAAGGGGTGAAATATTGGGCTGCTAATCGCAAGGTTGGCAGTTCGAACATACCAGCTGCTCCAATGGGGAAAGGTGGAGGTTTCTGCTCCTAAGAGAGTGATAGCCTCAAACACCCACAGGTGAGGTTCTACTCTGCCCTAAAGGGTTGCTATGAGTCAGAATTGACTGGATGCCAGTGAGTGAGTGTAAATAGTGTGAAATTTTCTGGGAGAAATGGGCTCTCCCTGCTTCACTGCATAGACCTCACCATCAGTCTTGCTCAAACACTGCCCCATGTCCTGGCCACACTGGGAATCTCCCCAGTGAGACCTCAGATCATCTGCTTAGTATTAGGCATGAAACAAAGCCCTGGTTTTTCTGGTTTCAAGTTGTTGTGTTGTTCTTTTGGAGTAGAGTGGCTGAGCAGGGAACAAAGATTGAAAAAAATCCATTTATATGCTAAAGAGACTTTTATGTAGGAAATATTTAAGGAAAATAATGGTGCCAGTTGTTTACCAAAAGATTTACTGTGATCGCATCCTTGTTGTAATTATTCTCAAATTTATGGGATTGTTTTCTTGTTGATGTATTCTGAAAACAGGCATGCTCGCCTTCATTTTCCTTTGGCACGTTCAGCCTTTGAAATTGGGATTATTTCACCGAGATGTCAGTGAAAATATCCCTCTGAGATCACCATGGTAACCAAATCCAATGACTGATTTCACCCTTCCGACACTTGGCCCTCCCTATAGTGGTTAGCACTATTGGTCAGTGGACTCAAGTAAGTCAAAAAGTATTGTCACTAGGGTTCCTATTCATTCAAAATGTGTTTAAGAAGGTCTCTGGGATCAGTGGGTGGTTGTGGATAAATTCCCTCGGTAATATACTTCTCTTAGTCTTTAAAAACAACCCAAAAAAGCAGGATATTTTTTGTGCTATGGTAAAAAATTATTCAGAAGACAGGGCTTACAACAAATGTTTTAATAAAACTTAAGTGGATATCTCCCACAATCCTGAAGTTTTTTAGCAAGTTTATGAATGTCCCACATAAAAAAAGAGTTTTTACATGGATCAAAAATGTTAAGGAAGAGTGCAGGGAAGGGTTGGAGAGAAACACTGTGTTCAGAAGTGTAGAAAGCTACATGAAGGCGATACCCAAACGAACAAAAAAGCTTCACTTTTATGATGTTTATTCTGTTATAGCAATATTTTTAACTTTCCCTTCCTATTAGTTCAAGTTCATCGATGTTCTCTTACCTCTCTAATTGCTCCTCCTGTGTCTCAGACCTTCAACTCTCTTCCCAAACAGAAACTATGCCCCCAGGTAGTGCCGCCTACTCTCATAAAGCCCAGTGGGACTTTACTTCCCTGGAATCATCTGCTATCAGGGTGCCATCTATGCAGAAGGTCCTGTGATTGTCTCGTCTTTCTTAACTTAACTCCCAGCTCCAGCCCCATATTTCCAATCATGCAAACCATCTCCACCCAGAATATGTAGCTAACACTCTTCTCCTCTTGAGTCTCCTATTAAAGGGCCATCAAACTTCCTAATTGCTCCACCCAGGACTATCATGGCTGCTTTCTTCACTCCTTGCAAAAATCCCACTAGTCCCTAAATTTGATTTGCCTTCCTTCATTTCTCAAATTGCCCTGCCAACCCCTCCCCGCTTTCTGCCTCTTGTTCTTCTTATCCCATGTCCCCTCGGCCCTGCCCATTGATACCAAAGCAATTGCCATAAAGTATTACCTCGCTCAAAAAACCCTTTCCATACGCAACATTGAATGAATGCCCCAAACCCTATAGGATCCGGGCCCATCACATCTCTCATAATACAAGGGAGTACTCCCCCAATGGAATTTTCCCCCCAAAGCTATGTATTTAAATGTTTCCTTTTTACAAAACAACCTTATCGCCTTCAAAATACTCTCCATTACTCTTAATACATCTATCAAATCTGCAATTCCATTCTTGGAAACATTTTTCAAACTTTTCTGTTTGGATAGCTGACAGCACCTCCCCCATTTTTTAATTCACCTCTTCTACGTCATCAAATCGCTGTCCTTTCATGGCCATCTGTGTTCACAGGAACAAAAAGAAGTCACAGGGAGCGAGATCAGGTGAGTGGGGCAAGAAAACCATGCTGTTTTTTGCCAAAAACTGGTACATTGAGATGGGTGCATTGTTGTGCTGGCAAAACCAGGCCCCCATCTGCCATCTATCAGGGTTTTGGACATCCAGAATGAGGTTTGTCATCATTCAACACTTCACCTTTTTTGAAATGAGAAAACTTTTATACACCTGAGTTTTTCCCATAGAGCTGTCCTTGTAAGCTCTGTTCAGCATCACAAGAGTTGCTGCAGCATTTTTCCTGAGCAGGAAACAAAATTTCACAGCCACACACTGTTCTCTTAAATTGGCCATCACAAAAAACAAGGTTTGAGTGAAACTGCTTTCAGGAAAAAATTCACTGTGACCAGAGAGAACCTTCCCAGGTGAAGCCACTGGGTGCACTAACTCAGAGCAAGTTGCTAGACATTCACCTAGCAGGAAAAAATGTGTACTACAAAAGTTCCACCCAGTGGAGTTTTTTCTGTTTTTTGGGGGGGGTACCCCTCATGTCTTATGACATATCTAAATTCCAGACACATTGGAACATTTGTCTTTACTGTACATTCCCACCTTTGTGCTTCCACTCAGACCTATTGATGCCTTGGCTTGAGAAACTCCGAATAATGTCCTCCTTGAAGGCTACATCCTCAATGAATCTTCCCCCAAGCCCCCAATCAGAGGTCAGCTCTCGGTCTTCTAAAATCACAGAGCCTTTGTACGTCTCTCCTCTCATGCTCTGCTTTCCAGCACAGGTATCAGTGTCCGCATACTTCTTTAAATCGGAATTTAAGGAATTCCGATTCCTGAGTCCAGTCACTTTGTGTTATTCATAATGGTATTACCATAGGCTCTTAACATAGTACACTGTAGGTAAAAGAAAGAAGGAACAAATCAGTGAATGAGTAAAAATCTTATAATATCACAAAGTCATCAATATAACAGCAAAAGTCTCATTGCAGGTTTAGTTGAGATAGTTGTAGAAGGCATAGGATGATTGGCTAAATTTCTGCTGATTGTTCAACATAATATAGAAGTTTGCTTCCCCCTAAGGAGCATTCTGGCTTCACTTCTTCCAAGACAGATTTGCTTATTCTTCTGGCAGTTCATGATATATTTAATATTGTTTGCTTTTGGGGGTGGGGGACGGGGAGGGTTCTATATTCATTGCCCAGCTTTGCCAGCATATGCAGCAGTTTCAAACACCACGTTGTGGATGAGGCACACCTTAGACCTCAATATGACATCTTTGCTTTTGGACACTTTAAAGAGCTCTGCAGACTGTTTGACATCTTGACTGCTGCTTCCGTGGGTATTGCTTGTGGATGTGAGTGAAGTGGCATTTTGGACAACTTCAGTATTTTATTCATTTATCATGATGTTGCTTATTGGTCCAGTTGTGAGGAGGACATCATGCTTGGTAGAGGATCAGCAAAAAAAGAGGAAGACCCTCGCTGAGATGGAGTGACACAGTGGCTCCAGCTGTGGGCTCACGTATTGCAGTTGGACCAGAACTGAGCGGTATTTGGTTCTGTTGTACACAGGGCTGTTATGATTCAGAACCAAATCAAAGGCACCTAATAATAGTTTTATTGAAATGTACATTTATTTAAATTTCTGCCAATCTGCTTTTGTGTGTGTGATGGAAGACTAACTGGATGTTCCAGGTAATTATTTCTGGTTAATCTAAATTTTATCATTTCTCCCAACTGTTTACTCACTAATGGTGGTGGTGACCTTGGCTGGCAGCACCAAGGCATAGCTTCAAAGCTAGGGTCACTTCGGTGCTGCAGGCCTTGCTGCCAGCCAAGGTGCCATGTACAAGACAGCCCTCAAGCTCCCTGCAACTGTGGGGTAAGAGTTATCGTTTTCCCAAGCAGAACTGTGTGTCTGCCTTCCGGCTCCAGAAAAGGGCCAATGTGGAAAACCCTCTGCGGTGACTTCTGTCTAGCAGAGCTGGGTCAAAACCAAGTTCAACCAAATTTACCTACAATATGCCTGCCGCTGTTTGATGATATGGGGCCCACAGAAAACAATGTGGTAGGACTCCATCCTCAGAGTTGTTGGTCTCACGAATAAACAGAAAATGCTCCCTGGAAACAAACAGAAGACAGTCAATCCCTTAAGGCAAGGGAGCTGGAGATAAGAGGGACCAGTGATGGCCAGGGAATCAAACAGGAGGAGGTTGTTCTCGAGATAACCCTTGAGAAACCAATGGGTTGGGAGTAGGAAACTGATCTGAAAACAAATGTTATTGAGAAACCACTGAGGGCACCTCCATGTCAGACTACCTTGGCCCTAAGGTGCTTCAGGGACGATGAGAGGTCATTCTTCCCCCACAGTTTTCACTTTTGATTCCCCTCAGGATGATGCTTTTGAACTTGCTTGCTTTTCTGGTTTTTTGGAATATTTATATACTGTTAGGCGGGTATGGGGCCCATCCCTCCTCTGACTTCACAAAGAAGAAGGAGCATCAAAGTAAACATCAGCCCCAAAGGGATTCCCAGGAGGCAGAGGGCAGACATGCCTCCACCCTGTAAACCTCTGTGCCAATTCTGACTCCACTGACTATCCTCTAACTGTACCAATTCTGACACCAACCGACTACCCTCTAAACCTCTGTGCCAATTCTGACACCAC
>NW_022103920.1:43930192-43934903 GCF_000313985.2 Echinops telfairi | reverse complement strand
CCAATTCTGACACCACTGACTACCCTCTAAACCTCTGTGCCAATTCTGACACCACCAACTACCCTCTAAACCTCTGTGCCAATTCTGACACCACTGACTATCCTCTAACTGTACCAATTCTGACACCAATGACTACCCTCTAAACCTCTGTGCCAATTCTGACACCACACCACCGACTACCCTCTAAACCTCTGTGCCAATTCTGACACCACTGACTACCCTCTAAACCTCTGTACCAATTCTGATACCACTGACTACCCTCTAACTGTACCAATTCTGACACCAACCGACTACCCTCTAAACCTCTGTGCCAATTCTGACACCACCTAACTCTGCTTCTCTGCTGGGACTGATGATTCATTGCAAGGACCACACAGAACTCACAAGCCGTACTAACAGTTCTTGGGTTTCTGTGGGACGTTGAGAGCGTGCACATCACATCAGAAATGCTCAGGAAGGTTCTTCCCATCAGCGGTGCCTCTTCCCCGCTGTGCTTGCGGACACGCTGCTCTCTCATCCTGGGCCTCTCAGTCAGGTGGACTCTTGGCTTCTTCCTGGCACAGGCAGTGTTGCAGCATTTTCAGATGCCAATAAATGCCCTAAGTCATGTCACTCTACCATAAGCCTCGGTCCAAAGTCTCTGAGCATTAGCTCCATGGGTCAGCGAGCCTAGCTTTCTCAATTAAGGGCCTCTCAGAGATGCCCCACTAAGGCAGCAAGCCTCTTACCCAAAGGCTTCACTTGCTTCATAAGCTAGAGAACTTGCCACTTTGCCTCATGCGCTGCCTCTTGGTCCTGCTGCCACTGCTGCTCCTCTTGGTCTCCACTGGTATCACAACTCCGTCTCTGGGCAAGGCGGTTCAGGGCACAGAAACCCTGGGTCCAGCCTGTGTGTTCCCCTGCTGGACATTCTTTATTGATGCAAACGAAATCCCCCTTTCCTGCTTCTGAAATGGCTCCTGGTAAACCCAGTGGGATGGTGGCATTGACCAATCCCCACATTAAAAGTTCCATACACTTATGTGTGTGGTCCTACTCAGTTATTTGGTGGCAGTTAGGAAATAGATTGTAGCAGGAAGAGTCATACCAAAAAAATTCAATGCACCACAATACATGTACATACATCGAAGCCACTCCCAAGGCCAATTAAATAAGACTGTTGGGGAGGTGAATGGGAACAGGCATAGGTATATATTTTGTGAGTTCTTTAGACCATGGTAAGCAGCCTTGGTGATGTGATGTTCAGGGCTCTTTCCAGGGCTCCAGGGGAAAAGGACCTGGTGGTCTGCTTACACCCAAGAAAACCTTATGGAGCAATTCGATTCTGACACTTGGCAACGCCCTTAGTTGGAACTGACTTCAAAGCTCCCAACAACGCAATGCTCACTTTCTTAGTTTCCACCCAACATCAGCGAGAACAACCGAGCAGCCAGTGTGGAGAACCTCTGGATTAGAAGTTGAACAGACCAGAAGGCTCTCACACCAATCTAGGGACTGTAGGAACGGAGTATAAGTTGCTGAAAACAGTAGAAATGTAATACAAAAGCAATAAGAATGTCAGGATCATGAATCAATGAGACCTGGTGACTGACAGTATAAAGAAAGAAAAGTCAGTTTTGTTACTGTTACGGTCAAATCAGTTCCAACTCATTACTACTGCTGTGTACAACAGAACAAAACACTGCCTAGGCCTCTCCTTTCCTCCTCCTCATGACGATGTTTGAGCCCACTGCTGCAGCTACTGGGGCACCAGCTATTGCGGGTCTTCCTCAGCACTCTATCAGACAATGTTCCACTGCAATTTTAGGGTAAGACATGACAAAATAATAATAATGTATAAATTATCAAGGGTTTGTGAGAGAGGGGGGGCGGGGAGGGAGGGAAAATGAGGAGCTGATACCAAGGGCTCAAGTAGAAAGCAAATGTTTTGAGAATTATGAGGGCAACAAATGTACAATGACACAATGGATGGATGCATGGCTTGTGATAAGAGTTGCATGGGCCCCAATAAAATGATTTTTTTTAAAAGAATTAGATCACCTGGTTCTCCCTCCTATCTGCCTTAGTCTAGAAGTTCTGCTGAGACCTGCCTACCATGGGCAAGTCTGGCAGGCATTTGAAACGCAGGGGGCATAGCTTCCAGCATCACAGCAGAGAGAAGAATGGTAGTAAATAAAACTTTAGAAAGGCTCAAAACGTGCCTTCCCTATCCCAAGTATTTGGGAACATGGTGGAGACATTGCCAGATACAAGACATTTAAATTCTTAGAAATTCTGCCATTAAGCTAGGTGGTCTTTCAAGAATCGTTAACTCTGAGCCCCGATGGGGTGAACTAATCTGGGATTATAAAACCATGTGAAATGGGAAGATGTGTGTGGATGCTCACAATAATTGTCTCACAGTTTCACCCATGTCCAGCGAAGCTAAAAGGGCAGGCGGGGCAGTGGGGGGTTCGGGGGGAGCAATAGGACGAAAGACTGAAGGAGATTAAAGGACTGGGAAAGCAGGAGAAAACAGAACTTTCCTGTGACTTGCTCCGGGCTCTGTCGCCTCCCTGCTACAGGTGAGCAGTGACATGGGGGCCACCACCCCTCCAAATCCCCACTGTAGCAAGATCCACATGGGAACATGTGGCCGCTTGGAGTCGCCTTCATACACTTTTTCTGCTGGAAGACCGTTTCTTCTTAACATAATACTTTCAAAAAAAACAAGTTAGGCCTTTGTTTGAGTCATTACAAAACTTCACTAACAGAGAAAGCAAGTGGCGGGAATTCTTTAATCTCCTTTTGATATTCAAGATGTTTGGGAGTATTTCAGTGGGTTTTTATCCATACAAAATGCCAGAAGGAAGCATAAAATATCTCTTCCAAGTGAAATACATCTGTTTAGTTGGCCTTTTCCCATTATACCCATCAATAGCTTATTACCCTTGGGCACATTGCAATCAATATCGTTAGCTTGTTTTCAAAGTGAAATATCAGGCGATGGCCAGGCAAAAATTTCACTGCTTACTCAGCATGGAAGGGAAATGTCGATTGCTTTTCAGTTACTAAATACAAGTACAGATGATGAAGCCTTGCCCCAATCTTTCTTCACTCAAAGTCCCAGGGCACCGAAAAGCTGTAGGCAGCAATGCCCAGTTGTACTCTGACTGTTAAGAGCCAGCCTCACACCGGGCTCTGCAGACACCGGCACAGCTCGGCTGCCTCGGTGCAGCCTTAGGCACACATCCTGCCCACCTCTGAGCGCTCCTGACTTTCTAAACATGGAAAGTAAAGCTGGCTGCATGGGGTTTCTGAATTTATGTTGAATACTGATTGTGTTGTTTATCGTGATGTTGGTCTGCCCTTGGGACAGTGTGAGACGTGATATGTTTCTTAAAGAAGATGCCAGTGGGAGATGGACTGACCCTCATTATACAAAAAAAACATCAAACCCTCTGCGGTCAAGTTCATTCTGACTCACAGTGACCCTGTAGGGCAGACGAGAACTGCCCTCTAGGGTTTCCAATGCTATAACCCTATAGGAGTGGATGCCACATCTTTCCCCCACTGCCATGTTGCTTAAATCCAAACCACGCCCACTGCATCCAGCCAGCGCCAACTCACAGAACCCCACGGGGTGGGGGGAGCTGTGCCTGTGAGTTCCCTAGACTGCACCACGGGGCTCTTCATTTCCATCCTGGGGTTGACATTCTCGTCAGAAGGAGATCAGTTTTCTGCTTCGCGTGCGACCTTGCAGCTGTTGGTTTGGTGCTGCCTCGGAGTGGTAGACTTTGAAAGGGGAGTGCACCGTGGCAGCTCCACAGGGGCAGTAAGGAAGTTGGGCTGCATCTGTAGAATGGGGGTTCGAGTCTGGCCAGGTCGCAGCGGCTGGTTAACATGTTTCCCTTCACCCCCTCTCTTCACAAGCCTTGTTTGAGACAGTAGTTTCCGTTCAGCGGGGGAAGGAGGGAACACCAGTTGTCCTGCCAACAGCCTATGTAGGAGCTGGCAAAGCAGACAGAGGCCCATAGAGCAGAAGCCTGCTTCCTACTGAGAAGCCGCTGAGCAGGGAAAGGTGGTCCGTTCACCTTCATCAGGAGGCTCGGCTGCATGCGCATGATGGGAAAGGTATGGGGAAACTCTGCCCGGTTATTTCTAGAACAACTCAGTACCACTGAGCCTTTTCTACCCCATAACCACCCTGCAGGACAGACTAGAACTGCCCGAGCTGCTGTCTCTGCCTCTATGACCTTGTTTCTTATGAAAACTTTGACAAGGTTAATATCTCTATCACAGCACTGCCACCGCTTTCTCAATTAGCATGCACTGATTGGATGCCCAGAACCCTGTACTGAGCCTATGAGGGAACTTGTAGCTTCCGAAGGACAGACCCATTCCCCGCCTAGTTCATCCAAGCCATGCTTAGCACTCACTGGTGATGTCTGGCTCTACCTGGAGTGAGTGAGTGAGTGAGTGAGTGAGTGAGTGAGTGAGTGAGTGAGTGAGTGAGTGAGTGAGTGAGTAGCAAATGACTAAAAAGAACATTGCTAAGTTAGGCCAGGAGGGAATGCCTAATAGAATACTCTGAGTGAGGTAGAAGAATTTTTAAAAATCATTTTTGGGGGGCTTGTACAACTCTTATCACAATACATACATATATACATACATTGTGTCAAGCACATTTGTACATTTGTTGCCATCATCATTCTCAAAACATTTGCTTTCT
>NW_022103920.1:43894747-43929609 GCF_000313985.2 Echinops telfairi | reverse complement strand
TGTGGGCTTTGTTGCTTCTGAAGTAGATGGCCACTTGTTTACCTTCAAGCCTTTAAGACCCCAGATGCTATATCTTTTATTAGCTAGGCACCATCAGCTTTCTTCTCTGCATTTGCTTATGCACCCATGTGTCTTCAGTGATGGTGTCAGAAAGGTGAGCATCCTGGAATGCCAGTTTACTAGAACAAAGTGTTCTTGCAGGTGGAAGAATTTTTAAAGAAAGAATTCCCACCCACCCTTCATTGTCCTCATTTCCGTGTAAAGATGAAAGCATTTTAAATACATGCAGCATCTTTTGCCCATGTAATATTTAAACAGCACACATGGCGTATATATGTAGAGAGAGATAAATATGGACACATATTTGTGTTTGTATGTGTACTGTATCCAGTAGCGGCATGCTAAGAAACAATCCCCATATCTTTTAGATCTGGTTTTTCCACTTAGAAAGAGGAGCACCAAAATGAACCCAATTCATAAAAGAAAGTGGTATTGGAGTCCACCGATTCTGAGGTAGATCTCATGGGACTGTGAGTGTGCTTGAAAATCAAAAGGGTAGAACTAAGCCTTTAATACCTCCCAGCAAGCTGGCGTTCAGCTTGCACTGCAGAGCAGAATGCAACAAAATCCACTCAGTTATTCTCACCTCAATTTCCTAGCAAATGGTAAACAATTTTCAGCTGAAATTTTTTCTCACTTAGCCTTGTCTTCATCCTTCTTCTCCTCCTTCTCCTCTGGCGGATCTTCCCTCTGTCCACCCACCTCAGAAAATGAGTGTTTCTGCTCCGAAACAAGAACACATAGGGGAGTTGGGGGGGGAGTGAGGGGGTGTGGGGGGCGGGGTCCTCAGAGGAGGGGACGACAGCCACCAATTGCAGCCCACACCAGAAACCCCACGGAAAATACTATGTTTTCCCTGATTCCATGGTTAATAGCTCACTACTGAAGGAGAACATTTAGAAGGCTCGGCCTCACGTTTTGTCCCCAATCCGATATTTCTCTCCCCTGGGCCAGTGCCTCGCTGGGGCCCTCAGAAGCTGAAAGGGGAAGGTGGGGCCTGCAGTCGAGTGAGAGGGTGCCCCAGGCCGGGACGTCCGCTTCCACAATCTCGTCAGCTGCTCTGAGGGAGCTATGTGAACGTTCAGAAAGAAATTCTTAGGGCCAGAAAGATATATATTTTAAAGGTTCTATATTTTTATTATTATGTGTTTGTTTTAATTTTCCTACTGTCATCCTAGAGAAACCCTGGTGGTGTAGTGGTTGCACGTTGGGCTGTGAACCTTTAGGTCGGCAGTTCGAAGCCACCAGCATCTCCGAGAGAAAGACTGGGCTTTCTACTCCGCCAGCAGCCACAGACTCGGAAACCCCCAGTGGGTCGCCATGAGTCAGCGCTGGGTGGGCGGCAGCGAGGCTTTGGACCGTCATTCTATGTCTGCATTAATTCTCCACTTAGTCCTCTACACAGATGCCCCTCGCTTTTCAGAACTTCAGAAGGGCCACTTCGGGACCTGTTTCCACTGACCAATTGAATTCCCAAGAGGCTATTGTTTTCCAAGGAGCAGCCCAATAGCGCCGCCATCGGCCTCTCTGTTTAGCGGCACCCTTGGGTGTGAAGTCCCCGCTCTTCCCTCCAGGAACTCGCTTTGAAGTGGGTGCTAATGCGATTAACTGTAGGTCTAATGTGCTGTTTGGTGTGAGCCTCCTGCTTTACTAGGCGCCCCGGGGCACAGGGTTACGTGTGGCCCCACCAAGGCAGCAGTTCGAGACCAGGAGAGCCGCTCGTCGGGCGAAAGACGAGGGTTCCCACCTTCTTAGCGAGTGCCCGTCTGGGACCCCCGTCCATGCGGCCGGAGCGCTCGACGGCAGTGCATTTGGTTTGGTTTATTTGGTGTGTGCTCGGCCTCTTGCCTTTCTGTCATCTCGGCTTATGAGAGTTGCCCGGGAAGTGCTGCTGGACAGCAGGAAGGAGAAACCTTTCTTTAGATGACGTGTACTGTCTTTAACGGAGGAAATGTGCGTTCCCGGTGGAAGGTCTCCCAAACACATCAAAGACTCTCTCTCTCTCTCTCTCTCTCTCTCTCTCTCTCTCTCTCTCTCTCGCAAATGGAACCTGTATTGACTAGCAAATGCTAAACATTTTTCAGCTACAATTTTTTCTCACTTGGGTTTTGCCGCCTTTGTTTTGACGTCTGTTTGTTGAGGGGACCACACCATTGGGTTACAGCTGGGTTTGTACATCATTCTTAGCAAGGGCTGGGCACGTTCTGTAGATGCTTACATGGGAGCTGGGACTTCCTCTCACCGAGCGGCTGGTGTTTTACCTAGCTTTTATGTAACCAACCTCCAGTTTGAACGTCTCTCTGTTTCCTGATTTTCCCACAATTATGAAAACTATGTATCATTCTGCGGGGGAAATGGCCAGCCCCCCACAACTAATCACGGGTTCAGTAAGCACAATCATACAGTTGAGATATATACATAATATAGTCATCGAGGGTATGAGAGATAGAAAAGAGATTGCAATAATGGAGTCAGACACATTTCATGGTAGCATGCTCACCTCCTGGATGGCCATGATCTTACCGGCCAGGTCCGAGCACAGTGTGGGTCAAGGCGAGGTGGAGCAGAGACCTGGAAGGAGGCTCGATGACCCCATTTATTGCTAACCAAGGGTTATATCCTCTTAGGGGGCGTGATTACAGGTAACCACGCGTCACAGGAAGAGGCAGTACAATAGGCATACACATCATAGGAAGGGGACGTACAATAGGCATAAGCGTGACAGGAAGGGGATGAACTAGGGGTGTATACATAGGAATGGGAGGGACTAGAGGTATACATGTGACAAGATGGGTGGACCCTAGACTCATGAAGGCTGCCTAACCTTGGTCACCCTTGGGCGGGCTTGACCTTTCTGGGGTCTCCTCCGAGTAAACAGTCAACTACTATCCTTATCAGAAGGGAGTGGGCCCTACTTGTTGTGGGATAAACAGTGGTGACTACTTGCTCTAGATGGCTGATAACCCTTTGGGAGAATAACCCCTGACCTACTTCTGTTGACCTCCAAGTGTATAGTCATGTGCAAGCAGCTAAGTTAGGCATATATTTGGGGGAGACAACTTGGGAGAAATCCTTCTGTTTCCCACATCATCCGAGATCCCCTTGGTGATTTCCGTCGGATGACTTGGAAAAGCAGGACCAGAGGGCCAGAGAGAACCCGCCTTCCCACAGAAGAAGGGGCAGAGGCAGGGTGTCCACATCGTGGTCAGCAGACGTCTCCAGCTTTGGGAGCTACTCCGGTGTGATGAGATGAGAGTTTTATTGAAGTGTATTTTCTGACAGCTGGGCACTTACAGGCTCTTGCGGAGGCCGTGTGATCTAATAAAAAGAGCCCGGAGCAGAGAGCTTACACGGAGCAGGTGTGCCCAGCAGACCCGCACGCCCCAACTCACCTTAAGGGCTCTACTGCCCACCCAGAACTTAGTGAGCTCCCACCCACACCCACCACCGCCCCCACCCCACCACCCCTCTTCGTGCTGGAGCACAAGTGGACTGCCTCCAAAGTTGGGAGAGAGGATGGGGACCAACAGCCCCATCTTATGCACACATACGTGCAGTTGGCCTTCTTTTCACGGCCTTCGCTTTGACTGGGTTTGTTTTTAACGGGTGCTGACAATGTTTCTGAAAGAAGCGAGAAGGCTTTGTGCAATCTCATAATGCACTTCCTTGACAGCTTTCAGAGCCATAGGCCTTCCCGAGCCACGCACACCTGTCCTGCATTTGTGGGCTGTATTTCTTGAGGAGGATGCAATCAGCCAAAAGGAGGCCCAAGCCTTGACGCCTCTGGAGTGACTGTGGCTTTCTCCTGAAGTGTTTTGGGCGATAAGAGCTTTCCAGACACTTCTCGGAGGATAAATGCCAAGCAGGCTTCATTTTCCCCTGTCAGAACGGACCCAGAGTGCCCTGAACAGTGACCACCCCCAACCCAGAAGCCAAGCAGACCTTCCCCAGGCGGCCTATGAGTTCCAGGTGAAGAGATATCACTGGACAAAGCAGCCTTATGTCCCCTTCCTGTTAACTTGAGGATGGAAGTGAATCCATGTGGGAGGCCAGCTGAGCTAAGAATAATAGAGGCCATGGGGGTGGGAGGAGGAAGGGGTGTGTTAACCAGTGTTCAGTCGTCCTGGTAACAAGTGCCTTGGCCTCCCTGTGTGTGATGTTGTTTCAGAAAGTCTTTAGGAGGTGATGTCTTTAGGTCGATGGAGAACTGCATCTGTGCCCTGTATGCCATATTGAGATGTGTACTATTCAACCATCCTGCTATATTTTGCTTATGCTTGTGTATGTGGGCATGTGTCTCATAGGTGCGCCGCCATTGGGGGGCACTCTCTTGAAGAGGTGTTATTTGTTTCTCTGGGTTTTGGTAAATGAAACCTATAGGGAAAGAAAACATCACAAGGGGTTGGGGGGAGGGGAGATATAGAAGGGTGGGGAGCAGAAGCAAAGGACATCAAGAATCCTAGGAAGGAAAAATATGGTTGGAGACTGATTATGGAAGCAATGGTACAATTATGTTTGGTACGATTGAACTGTGAATGATATGACATACGTATTAAAGCCCAAGCTACAGCAAATTAATTCTTTTTAAAAATAAGCATAGATTGAGGATGGAGTTTTGGGCTAACACTAAATCTTAGCTCCAACTTAAGAACAATTAGTTCTTACATCATGGCCCCACTCGATACTCACCTTCATGAAATGATCACTAAAGATAAGGGTGCTGCAGCAAAGTGTGGTGAAGAAAGATGGTGCCCAACTACCCATCAGAATAGTGTCTAGAGTCTTGAAGGCTTGTAGTCAAACAAGCAGCCATCTAAGCAAGGATTCAACCAAGTCCACATAGAAGAAGCAGACCAGCTTGTGTGATCCGTAATGACAATTACTAATTCAAATATGGTGAAGAGAAAAGGAACAGAGCTAAAATTATGAGCACCCAATTTGTAAAAATCTATGGAGGACAGTGGGAGCCCAAAACCCATCTGCAAAGTATCTAGTCAGACCAAGTCACTGCAAATCTGCTCTAGCCAAAGGCAAGAGTCCCAAACAGCCAATAGCAGGCAGAGACCATTGTAACCTTGATGAAGCTGGATAGAACTTGGCCTGTTGACCTCCCCATAGACACATCCTGAATTTGTTCTGCGTCCAAGTATCTCTTAGATGTTCCATGACAAAAACTTCTTCCCTGGCTTCTTGAATGTTGATGGGGGTCTTCTTGTATTTTTGCCTTTATACTACTGTGATCTTATCCTTAGCACCTTAGGGCGACTTGTTTTTCATTGTTTTCTGTGGGTTTTCCCAGCTGTGAAACATAGTAGTGGATGTACAATGATAATAACTGATGCAAGGTGTTCCAGGGAATGCGAGGAAGAGAGGTGGGTGATAGGGAGAGGAAGGGGAGTTGGGGATTAAATAATGAAGGGGTGGGGGATCACTGGAGCTGATGGTGATTGGACAGCTCACTTTGGGGTGAAATCAACCATGGGGGAAATGCTCTAGGATGGATGTAGTGGTGACTGGACAATTCCCCCTTGGTATGTTTGAATGACTGAACTATTTGATTCTATGATATGTAAATTATGTGCCAATAAAACTGTTGGGGGAGGGGAAGAACTGGAGCTGGCAGACCTCCTTTGAATCAGAGAAAAACAGATCAGGGTCATCCGAGGTCTAGCTCCACCTGGTAGCTCAGCGATCCAGAACACAAAAGAAAGTTTGATGACACAATCCTACAAATGCCCTCACTTTCCCTGTAATCACGAGGCCAGGTTCGCAGTTGAATGACATTTGCCTTTGGAAATTCTTCCTAGATCCAAAGCCTTCAGACCCTGGCATTAGAAAGAGGTGTGTCTTGCCTTGTCTGACAAGCTCAGAAGATTTATGTACAACCTGCACTTTAAACAGCCACCTTCTTCTTGTTAGCAATAATGACTTAATTCTAGAAGCTGCAGTGTGGGAAAAGAGAACTCACTAAGTGAGCCAGAAGACTGGTCAATAACATTGGTCAGCCAACTTAAATTTGAGAGCCCCGCGGTTTAGGGAGGTTTATAACTAAGGGTAAAAACTGCTGAAGGACAGAACTGAATACAAAAAAAAAAAAAACCAGTGTTGTATATATAAACATAGCTGTAGCACTTCATAAATATGAGGGAACTTCCATTATCTTTTCATTCCATTTGTACCTGAACTGTTGGAAGTCCCATCATTTGGGATGAATAGTAAATGGAGTTGATGAAATGGCTTTCGTTGAGAAAAGTGGGGAATGCAAACATCTCCTACCCACTGATGAAAGGAATTTTTTTCTGTTGGGACAGATTTATTGACTTTCTGCATAGATATCATACAACCTGAAGTATCAGTTCCAGTGTATAAAATGTGTTTGAAAAGAGAAAGAGTGACACCTTTCATTGGCCAGAGAACCGTAAGATCTGAGAGTGAGCATCTCATTGCCAAGAGCTCCAATATGTGGAACATTACAGATATATATTCTCAAATACATCGGTGTTCAATGAAACCCTGACCACTTGGAGTTCTCATTTCCCCCTTCTGAACTAAATAAGAAAACATTGAGACATCCCTGTAATTTTTTTTTTTTTTTTAAGAAGCAGTGCTTTCATGGCTTTGCCCCGCGAGGTGTACCATTAGAGGCTGTCATCTGTAAACTGGCGTCTGTCAAGAGGCTGGTCAACTGTATCTTTGGAGCTGACGGATTTTGTTTATCGCGTTCAGATAGATCCCCTCCACCCAGACCACGGTTGGGGGTGGAGAGAAGGTGTTAAACATGGTTAGGCGCTTTACTGCCGGCCACTAAAACATCATGGAATTGCAATTCTGTCTGCAACCATTTGTTACGGGCAAGAGCAGATTACAGTGCCGTTAGCCTTGATTTATGGCGGAGGAGCAGCTCAGAGAGGAGTTCAGCCAAGCAGGAATGGCACACACCAGTCGTTAGCCGAGGAGTGGGCACGAAGTGAAATACTTAGAAGGAAAGAGGGACAGCCATGGACCCTAGAGCCCGACAGGCCGTGAGCCCTGACCGAATGTTAAGCTTCTCTCGCTCCCCAAATTTGCACTCATATTCACTTCACAAAGTCCCCGTCCAGCGAGAACCGCTTGATTGATCAGGCTGGGACTGTGGGGTAATTAACGGAGTCCGCCTCCTCTGTCAGTTCAGACTGTCTCGGCCTCACTCTCAGCATGTTCCCTGTGCTGGACAGTGTGTCGTCAGTTTGAGAGGGAAAGTCACTTGATTTTGAGGCCGCTTTAAAGAATTCCCCAGTTTTCCTGATGCTCAGTGGGAATTCCTCACATGCCTTAAAACTAAGAACAGAAATCAGTAGCCTAGGTGTCCGGCCTGTTCTTAGGGAGGCCCACTTCCCAACCCTAAAAGAGGATGCGGCCCAAGCCTCAGTTCAGTCAAGCTGAGCTGGGGAGGAGAACTCTGCAGAGGCAGGGGGAGAAAACACATTTCTAAGAGTGTTTTTCTCTGGGTAGTTAGAAACACAACCCAGATGACACGCTCCCATTTAGTGCTCTCTTTTCTAATTAACATTATTTTGAGAATTTAAAACATTGTGTGTGTGAACATGAGTAAAGAGAAATAAGGTGAGAAAGTGGCTCCGACTGGCCCATTTCACCTCGATGATCGGTGTGAGGATCCATGTAGCGTATACAAAAGGCACCTTCTGGGAGACGCACTGTTTCTCCTCCGAGATGTGCTGTCTGAAACAGTAGCCCTGAAAGAGAAAAAGCCAATAGTCCTCTAAGTTAATATTCCCTGCATATCGGGAACATGCCAGGGAGGTCAATATAATATTCATTGGGCTACCCATTTAATTCCTAAGACTTCATTCCCAAATGTCACCCAGGGAAGCCTCGCTCTTAAATGGATTCAGTCCTTGAGTCAACAAACTTTTTGATACAAAGCACTGACCTTGGCCACGTGAGGAAGAGAATGATGAATAAGCCACACTGGTTAGCTACTAGGCAAGGGCAAGACAAATGTGTCCATAAGTAAATATCAGCCAATCTGTGCTCAAAAGTAATGTGCAATGTGCTACCAGAATTCAGAAAGAACGGCGGCTTCCCTGTTAGCTTATCCAAAAAGACCGGAGAATGTGGGCATTTGAGCTAAGCCTTGAGGACAGGCAGAAAAGCTGTGGAACAACCCAGTCTTATGCAAAAACAGTGAAAGTGAAGGCTGGGGGCTAAGGCGCGTGGAGCAGTTTTCAGGTAGGATGAGAAGCAGAGAAGCAGGGCGAGAAAGTGATGCCCCAGCAATTCAAGGCCAGGCCACGCCCTACAGGCAAGACAGTGAGAGGAATCGTCACAAAGGGAGTCTTTGACAGTGGTTACAGACCATCGCCATGTTGTGGATGTGCTGAAGCAACTGCGTCCAGTAGGGCGGGCCTGGCACGGATGCCATGATGTGAGCAGCGGCCACTTAATAGAGAGAAGGGACACATCCTGCGGTTTGGCTCCTGGGTGACTGATCAGCGAAGGAACAGAAGCAGAGGGGCCAAGAAGGCAGCAGGTTTGGGGCAAACGATGAGTCCATCATTAAAAAGTTTAAAAATTCAAGAAGGCTCCACAGCCTTCTAATAGCATAGTAGATCGCATGCTACTACACAGAGTCCAGGCTGGTGCAATGACAGGCTAATAGCAGATCATCCACATCTTTCTCTTCTCCCCAGGCAATCCCACACCAGATCTTCCACAAGACCCCTCACCTAGACAGATATCTAGAAACGAAGGCTCTACTGCCCCCTCCCATTGCAACAGCCATCACTGGGAAAAGGTGTTACTTGTAGATACCCTAACTCATCCTGACCCGGTCTCTGTTCCATATTGGAAGATACACGCAGGGCTCAGGGCACAACATCCTGGTGCTTGAATGTTTTGTAAGAAATGCTCGTTCTCAATCCGGTCCATGTTTCAGCTCTCACATCGTGTTGACTCGAGTTACACAGCTCCATAAGCAGTTACCTAATTATTTACCTAGTAATCAAAATGCCCTAAAGCTAGTTTACATTGCCAATGAGTGTAGTTAATACTTAATGTTATAAGCCAACGTGCAATATATGACTTAAAATGATTCAATCCCTATATGTTTTCACCGGGGAAGGACACTTGATTAGCATATTGTGATAGCGTCTCAACATTTAATATGGCTTAATTCTATTAATAAAAACGAATTTAATTATCTTTTTAATTACAGCCTTTGATTTAGTTCTTTCCTGCACTGCCAGTAGGCGTGGCTGTAACGGTCCACAGTACCTTTGTGCTTTTCAGCGCCATCATGAGTTTCTAGGTAGTGTGAATTGATTAAAACTCCCTGTGTGGCCCTGACTGTGGCCACAGCTCAGCTTCTGAGAGCTTTATGCAGATATTTATCCTTAAGTGAAACTGTTGGCTAATTATTACTCCCCCACAGAAGGCCACTGTGAAGACAGCTCATACTGGGCCATTAGCAGCCTCACCCTGCTGACCCAGGTCCTCGCAGCAGCTTCTTCGAAGGGCTCACTACTGAAGGCGATTTGGGTATTTGGCCTGTAGGCTCCAGAGAATGTGAATTGTCCTCCCTTTGGTGCTCAGTTCCAACTCCTTGATTTCATAATGGTACGAATCGGGCTTCAGAAAGTTCATGGCAAAATGAGATGAAAAGATCATGGAATTGTTCCCATGAACTTCGTGAAGCCCCTTTGTGTGTTTCTCATTCAGACATAAGACTGCCACAAGTGGACCATCAGAGGACCACTGGCCCGTGGCCTTCGTGTCCATGAGAAGGGTGCCAAGGAGCAAAGCATGCGAGAGAACACATGTCAGAAGCGTTACATATCAGAGCTTGGTATAGAATGGCTGCTGACAGGGAACTGCTGGGAAAGGGTAAATGGAGAAGAGGTGTCGCCCTCCCCCTAGACTGTGAGCGCTGTGGGGGAAGGTTCCAGAGCACCCTGCATATACCAACAGATGTGTGTTGCTCGACAGAAAATAATACACACAAGGAATGACAGGGGAGCCTGCTTGTTCATTTACAACCCAGCCTCCAAGACTTGGGTGGCTAATCAGGGCGTTGCCATAGTCACCAAACATGTTCAATTGTGGAAGACTGTCCACTTATTTCAGAGCTAAGCCAGAACCTGTCATTTAAAGAAATGCTATACTTTGGAGCAGTAGCCAAGGGTGAACTATCTACATAGCTATGAAGGGGGAAATTTAATTTTTTTTCTCACACAGTTTTAAAATTAAAAATAGATTGAAAAATAAGTATGTGACTTCCACAGCTTTCTTTATTAAAAAAAAAAAAGTATACTTGAGACGAAGATGTGTCTTAAAGGAAGTTGGTCAAATAAATGGTAAAGCAGCAAAGTCAAGTGATCTTGACCTTAAATCATTTCTAACTCATCTAATGCTCATTAATTTTACAATGAAAGTGCATTCTCTTGCATCCATGCTCGTCACTAAGAGAACTGCACATACTCATAATGGAAAGGGAGCAGGGCTCTGAGTAAATGAATCTTCAGATCACAGATGAAGACAAAGAGTTGATTCCGTACATAACCATAAAATTGTTGACTGGAACTGCAAAGGCTCATAAAAATGCCATCATTAATCGGGTACTTTCTCTCAAAAGTATATTTCTAAGGAATTTTTCTATGTCTTATCACACTCAATATATAACTGTCAAAGTGCTTAACAAATTGCATTATACTTATTTCTTTGGCTATCTTTTTCCTTCAATAGAATATGAACTCCATAGGGCCAGGAAATCCTGTTTTTAAACTCATTTCTTGCATTTCTGATGTTGAGCATGCTGCTCTAACTTAGGGGTAGTGAATAGGTTGCTGGGCATTTTACTGAATGAAGGGACGAGTGGATGGGAGGGGGGGAATGGATGGATAGGTGACATGAGATGCAATGATAAAACTGAAAATGAGACCCTAACCAAGAACCTTTATATAGCTGTTGCTGTCATTTATAGATCTGTGTCTCTGTGGTTTAAATATGTTCTTAAACTTCTGATGGGGACTTCCCATATGAAATCTTTTGAGCCTTAAGTTTCATTGACCTTTGGCTTTTATTCTTACTTTACTAAAAAGATAGCACTCAGATCCCTGAAAAGGTCATCTTGACTCTGCTGACAATTCACTGCCTCCATCTCTCAGCAAAAACCTCTATTGGCCCAATTTCCCCCTCACCCGCCAGAAGCATGGTAGTTCCACGGGGGCACTGACTTTGTTGTATTGACCACTGTATCCTGAGATTCCCTCATTCCCATGGGATCCACCCAAACTCACGGCGACCCAAGTCTAACAGAACAGATCAGCACCCAGTCTTGTGCCGTCTTCACCATCAGGAGCTGCTAGACCTCAGTGCAGCAGCGCTGCGGGCTTTCAGTTCCTTCCATCCAGGACACTCGGCTCACGACACCGATCATAGCACACTCCCTACGACACGGAGCATTCTCACGGACTGCCTTCCTTTGCAAGCAGATCATCAAGCCTCTCCCTCGAGTCCACCTTAGTCTAGAAGCTCCTCTGAAACCTGTCCACCTTGGGTGGCCATGATGGCATTTTAAAGATTGGCGACATAGCTTCCAGTCACACAGCAACAAGCAGGCCACTGCAGTACTATGAATTGACAGGCTCAAAGTCGCTCCAAAAACATGAAAAAATATTTTTTTTTAATTTGAAAAAAAAGTGAAGGTTTCTAAATCTACTTCCATACCAATTTATCTTTAATACTGCTCTGTGTGTGTGTGGGGGGGGGGGGAGTTAAGAATGTTAAAATACAAATATACTAAAACTCTGCATAAGATTACGAGTGGTTTGCCAGTGGCCAGCTAAAGGAGAATCTAGTCTGAGGATGTGTGTGTGGCTCTGACACTTCTGTTATTCTGTCCATAGAACAGCAATGATCACAACCAACCTGCCCCAGGCTACTGACAGGAGAGGAAGAACAGGTCTCTACCCGAGCTTAGACATAAACAAGGGCGGGCGCACACACCGTACTTATAACAGTAATAGTTCCACTTAGAAACCACTGTCCACTGTCTTACAAAGAGAAAGGACACTGTAAGGACACTGAATCCTGAAAAGGGAGCATTGGTTCTTGTAAATGGGGGAGGAGTGGGGGTAGATGACATCATTTTAATGAACGTTTCTCACAAAATAATGGAATAAAGAGGTTCCCTTCGTGATAGAAGTGCAAGTGTGACACAAAGTACCCTTTTCTCCATGTGCCTTTGATCAAGCTGCCCTGCGAAGATGAAAGCAAAGAGAATGAGCTTGAACTTGAAAGAAATGAGCTGTATACAGGAATAATTGATCCACCCCGTTCATTGGCATTATTCTTTTTGCATTTGCTTTAGGTTAGAATTTGGAAGAAAACATAAATAAAAGTTTGCAAAATTAACAATTATACAAAAAAAAAGACATTAGTTCTCAGTTTTCCAGTTTTTGAGACAGAAAGTTATACCTAGAGGAGGTCTACAATGACTCCCTCTCCGTCGTCCTGGATCCCTGGGCCCTTGAGAGAGGCATTGCCAAACATACAGCACGCAAACTGACCTTCCCTTTCCCTAAGCAAACAAAACTGAAACGCTGGCCAAGAAGGCATAAGCCCCAAGTCGTTCAAATGCCTTTGTGTTGCTTGATTCATTCAAGCTTAAACAGTGTGGGGGGGGGGGGGGAAGCTGCTGAAAGATCATCCTCAGGGATTCTCTGAACCCAGAACCCTAATCCAGCTTTTCAAATTCTCTCAAGTGGATGTAAACAGAGATTTTAACCAATTCTTCCCACCCCCTGAGGTCAAGGGAGCAGCTGTGCTTCTGAAAACGGATCTAGGGCATACAGGCGATATTCTCTTGCCTTTTAAGGCTGATAGGACGCTCAAGAGAGGACAGGATCCCAGACACAGACACTCTCTCACCCCATTCCCCACCTGCCTCCCAGAAAAGCTGCACAGAATCTGTCTTGCCTGGGGATGATCAAAGTCTTTTATGCCAACGTCAGTCATTAAAATGTAGGGGCAAATACTGTTTTTTAAGAGTTACACCATGACCTCAATTCTACCTTACAAATTCAGCTAGACCAGAGCATGCACACTGGTACAGATAAGAGCTCGCAACACAAGGAATCCAGGACAGATAAACCCCTCAGGACCAATCATGAGAATAGAGATGCTAGGAGGATAAGGGGAAGGTGGGGGTAGAAAGGGGATCTACATACAGCAGAAAAGTGGGTGAAGGGAGACAGAGGTAGGTCGGTGCAAGACATGGGGGGGGAATGTATAAATTATCAAAGGTTCAAGACGGAGGAAAGGGAGGGAGGGGGAGGAAATGAGCTGATACCAAGGGCTCAAGTAGAAAGAAAATGCTTTGAAAATGATGATGGCAACATATGTATAAATGTGCTTGACATAATGGATGGATGAATGGATTGTGATAAGAGCTATAAGAGCCCCCAATAAAATGATTTATTAAAATAAAAAAATTTTTTAAGAGTTAAAGCTTTTCCTAGGGGGTGACCTGCTCGATCAGGGAAACGTGGGCAGTGTGAGGCCCAGCCCTGACTTTGAACGCTCGACTGCAGTCCCAGAGCAGGCCAGGCTCTCTTGCTCAGAAAAGCAATATTCACCCGGACCTTTTTGTAGTGCCATTATCTAGCTATTTTGTACAAAGCAGTTTTGTGGAGAAGGTAAGGCAAGTATGTAACACCTGCCAATTATGAAACTTGAGGTGCAGAGAGGTTAATTTATCTAAGGTCATACAGATAGCAAGCAAGAGAGAATGTATTTGACCCATCTTCTGACTCCAAAGGATAGTATTCCTTCCCTTGTGCCCTGCTGGTCTGATTCAAAAGCTGTATTCAGCCTGCTTAAGAGAATGCTGGTATGTTTCTGCATATTCATTCTAGTGCATGCTGTAATTGCTGGACTGATGCAGCCCTGGATCTTGTTGTTAGGTGCCACCGAGCTGGTCCCATCGCAACCCTGTGCACCACAGAAGGAAACATTGCCCAATCGCCTGCATCATCCTCGCTATTCTTCCTGTGCTGGTGCCCATGGTTACAGCCACTGTGTCAATCCATTTGTGGAGGCCCTTCCTCTGGTTCACTGCCCCTCTACTTCATCACGCATGATGTCCCTCTCCAAGGACTGGTCTCCCCCTGACAACAAGTCCAAAGTACACGAGATAAACCCTCCCGTCTTTGCTTGTAAGAAGCATTCTGGCTGTACTTGTAAGACCGAGTGGTTTGGTTTTTGGCAATCCGTGGTACTTTCAATAGTGTCACCAGCACCACAGTTCAAACACATCAGTTCTTCTTCGGTCTTCCTTTGCAGTGTCAGCTTTCGCATGCGTATGAGGCAACTGAAAATACCATGGCTTGGGTCAGGCACACTTAGGTCCTCACAGTAACCTCCCTGCTTTTCAACACCCAGAAGAGTGCAGCAGCTTCGCCCAATGCAACGTGTTGTTTGATCTTGGACTGATACTTCCATGAGCACTGATTATGGGTCTAAGCAAGTCAAAATCCTTGGCAGCTTCAGTATTTTCTCCATTCATCATGAAGTTACCTATTGGTCCAGTTGTGAGGGTCTTGGTCTCCTTGACATTGAGTTGTAGTTCATACCAAAGGCTACAGTCCCTGATCTTCATCAGCAAGTGTGCCCAGTGCTCCTCATTTCAGCAAGCACAGTTGGGTCATCTGTATATTAAAGGTTGTTAATAAGCCTTCCTTCAGTACTTATTCAGATTCTCCATAATCCAGCTTCTCTGATTATTTGCTCAGGATGCAGATTAAATAAGTATGGTGAGGATGCAACCTGACACACCCCTTTCCTGATCTTCAACTATGCAGTATTCCCTTGTTCTGTTTGTACAATGGCCTCTTGATCCCTGTACAGATCCCATGTGAGCACAGTGAAGTGTTCTGGAATTCCCATTCTTCTCAAGGCCATCCATAGTTTGTTGTTATCTATACAATCAAATGCCTTGGTGTAGTCAATAAAACACAAGCAAACATCTTTCTGGTATTCTCTGCTTTCAGCCAAGATCCAAATGACATTAGCAATGATAACCCTGCTTCCACATCCTCTTCTGAATTCAGCCTGAACTTCTGGCGGCTCCCTGTCAATGCACTGCTGCAAACATTGTTAGATCTACAGCAAAATTTGACTTGCATGTGATAATAATGCTATTGTTCTATAATTTGTGCTTTCTGTTAGGTCACTTCTCTTTGGAATGGGTACCAATATGGAGCTCTGCAAGTCAGTGGGCCAAGTAACCGTCTTCCAAATTTCCTGATAAAGACAAGGCATCCTTCCAGTGCTTCACCAGCTGGGTGAAACATTCATTTGGCATTCCATCACTTCCTGGAGGCTTGGTGTAAGCTAGGGCTTTCAGTGCAGCTTGAACTTCTTCCATCAGTACTGATCATTCTTGCTTATATATTACCTCTTGAAATAGTGGGTGGTTGACTAGTTCTTTTTGGTACAGTGACTCTGTATTCTTTCCATCTTCCTTTGGTGCTTCCTGCGTCTTTTGATATTTTTCCCATAGAATAGTACAACTGGAAGTTTGAACTGTTTCTTGAGTTCTTTCCATTTAAGATATGCTGAATGTGTTCTTCCTTTGGGTTTTCTATCTCTAGGTCTTTGCACATTTTGTTATAATATTTAATGTCGCCTTCTCAGGCTGCCCTTTGGAGTTTTCCATTCAGCACTTTGACGTCACCATCTCTTCCATTTTCTTTATCGATTGTATTAATAAGATGAGGAGCCGATACCAAGTGATACCAAGTAGAAAGCAAGTGTTTTGAGAAGGATGATGGCAACCTTGTAAAAATGTGCTTGACACAATGGATGGATGTATGGATTGTGATAAGAGTCATAAGAACCACCAATAAGATGATTTTAAAAGAATAATTTTTTAAGAGTAAGTTTCAGTCTCCAGTGGCAGCCATGTTGCCTTTTCTTTCTCGCTTGTCTTAATGACCTTTCCTTTCTTCATGAATGATGTTCTTAATGCGCTCGCATAGCTCATCCCATCTTGTCATTTGTGTTCAATACAACAAATCCGTTCTGTGATGTTCTCCACAAACTGACAGACAATGGTGGCCCTGGATCTTAGGGAAGTGGTAACTGCATCAGTGGGTGCTCCTGTTAAACCTCCGTCATTCAGAATAGCTGCAGGAGGTGTAGTCCAATATGAGGCCTTCCTCAAGCCTCCAAAAAGGAGGCTAGCCTTTTGTTGGTTAACCAGTGCTATCAGTACAGGCACTCCAAGGCATGCCTTTAGTTACGGAGCTCACCTACACCTCACATTAACCCAATGAAGGAGGTGCGGTCATGAGTCTCATTTCCCTATGAAAGAATCCAGGAGAGTTTTCAGTGATCTTCTTGACCGAGGAATCTGATTAAATACTGAAACCTGGGCAATTTGACTCCACAACCCTGACTTTTAAACTCTCACCTAGAACCCCAGAGGAGAGCATGCCCTCCTGAGCATTCCACAGCCCCTCAAGACTCCCCAGATTCAACCGGCTTCCAAACCATTAAAAAGCGTGTTGTCTTACAAATCAATAGTAGTCACCCCCATTGGCTTAGGGATGCATTGGCCAGAAAGGGAAAGAGCTGTCATTTTAGCACTATTCAGCTCTCCTGCTATTTCTCTTTGGGTAATTCAGTAGACATGGAAATATAGATGTTCCAGAGAACATCTCCTGTCGCTGGAAACCTGATCCAGCCCCATGGTTAAGAGCTGACCTCTTCAAAGGCCTTAAGAGAGGAAGAAATGATCGAGCTAGTGGTCTGAAATCAACAGAAGCAATTTAAGACCCAGGTTTCTATTCTCACAGATGCTTTGAATATCCACTTTAATGGGATCGCCCTGCATTCTTTGACAATACCCGCCCACTACCATCAATTTGATTGTGACTCATAGTGACCCTATAAGATAGAGTCGTTCCTTAGTGTTCCAAGACTGTGAATCTTCACAGGAGCAGAGAGCTTCATCTTTCTTCTGGAGAGTGATTGGTGGATTCAAACTGCCAACCTTGCAGTTAGCAGCCCAAGACAGTACCTCACTATGCTACCTTCACCAAGGCACCTTGCTTTAAAAATAGGCCCTGGGAGAGGGAGCAGCGCCACCTGCTGAGGCCTTCCTTTCTGGCCATGCAGGATGTTGCTGTCCTTGTGTGTATGGGAGGCCCCCACCCCACCCCAACCCACCCCGAGACACAGACACAGACACAGACACACACACACACACACACACACACACACACACACACACACACACACACACACACGCTATTAGAAGCCAGTCTCATATTTCCTCTGTCACAAATCTCATTTCACCCAGAGAACTGCCTCACCTCAGAGAAGGTTTCTGTGAGGCCTTGTTGTCAGGAAGACCTAGTTAAAGAAGGCTGCTACATTAATTACCCAGAGGGATACGAGGACATGGAGTCTGGAAGCTTCTGACCTCCGCCCACCTGCTGACATTCAAGGTGGGCTGCTTTTCCAGGCCAACAGGAACCGTGACAAACTGCTCTGCTGTAAGCTGGCTGGAGGTTGCAAGGCTCCTAGGCTGAAGGAGTTCTGTTCATTTTCTTATTCAGCCAGACTTGTATCTCTGTTTTGAAAGGGCCCTTCCTGGGTTCTGCTATTTAAGCTCCTTCTCCGGGAGTCGAAGGCAGAGGCGGTTCCTGCCTTGGGCTGCAGGTCTCAGGTCACCAGCCCCAAGAGGATGGGCTTCTCTCCCTTGGGGACTCACGTTGAACATGCCCAGGTCTCAGAGGAGACCCAGAAGCCATCTCTGCTGCTAACTTAAAAAAACGAGCCTCAGTTGTTTGTCTTCCCCACCCAGACACCCTGAGCAAAGCGACCATGGTGGATTTCAGTGATGCCCGGGAAGGCAGCTTGCTTTCATGCAAACCAAACCGACTCACAGTGACCTAGAGGACAAAGGAGAACTGCCCCACAGGGTTTCCAAGAGGATACAGCGTGACAGAAGCAGCCTGCTACCTCTGTCTTCCGTCTTGCCACTGCGGGGTTCCAACTGCCGGTCTTTCGCTTAGCAGCCAAGCGCTTAACTACTGCGCTCCCAGGGCTCCCCTAGATACAGGCAATTAAGTAGTGCCCTGGGACAGGTGATGCCCCGAAAGAGCTCGCAAAGGCCCCACCCACACCCACTACCATTGAGTTGATTCTGATTCACAGTTAGCCTTTAGAGCAGTTCTCAACCTTCCTAAGGCCGCGAGCTTTTAATACAGTCCCTCATGTTGTGGTGACCTCCCCAACCATAAAATTATTCCGTTGCTACTTCATCACTGCCATTTGGCTACTGTTATGAATCAGGCGACCCCTGTGAAAGGGTCGTTTGACCCCCAAGGGGGTCGCGACCCACAGGTTGAGAACCACTGCTTTAGAGCATCTAAGGGGTTTAAACCAAGGGGCCCCTAATCTGAGCAGTTCTTTGTTTTAGGGGAGTCATCCGTCCTTGCTGGGTCCAACTGGAATGAGTGATGTAAAAACAGGCCATTAATTGCAGGCTGTGTGGATGGGGTGGGGGGTGGGGTGTCAGTGGCCGAAAAGCCCTGGCGTGTGTGTGCTAATGGAAAGAGCATTGTGATCCTCGTGGTGATTCGAGTCGAGGCGACTCTGGGTGGGCAGAGGACAATTCCTCCAAAGGAGGGCTGGCTCGTCCCGTCTTGCAGGTGCCTCTGGGTGGGTTCCAACTGCTTAAACATCTGTGACCCCCACGGATCCTCTTTGAGAGGACAGCCAGGGAATCTTCACGGCAGATTCTACTGTGCAACACACGGGTGGGGTGGCTGGAGGGGCTGAGGGGTCGGGGGTTGGCCGTGCTGGGGCTGACTTGGCCACCACAATAACAAAGCGCTTTTAGAAGTCTTGAGTGGAAATAGAGTGACTCCTGTTACCAAGCGCTTGGGAACAGGGAGCTTCGAACCTGCGAGGTCAGCCATTCCAACCTCTCGCTGCTGGAGGAGAAAGCTGTGGCCGGCTCGGTCCGTAAAGCTCGGCCGCCTTGGCCACGGCGGTTGGCACCTGTACGCTGTCTGTCCTTCCTCTGGGCAACTAGGAGCCCACGCAGGGCGAGGGAGTGCAACCCCGCCTGCCGGGGCCCTGCTCTTGCAGAAACCCAAGGTTCTGCGTGGACTCAGGGTGCAGAGGAGATCGAGAGACTGGGGAGCAGCTGGGAGCGGGAGACCAACCAGGGGACCAGGCCGAGAGGGACGCTCCTGCGGCCCCTGGGCTTCCTCTCCTCTTCCTCGCAGGCTCTGAGCAAAGGGTGCCAAAGACCAGGCATTGCAACGTTGCCCTGGGTCGAGTCCGACTCAGAGTGACCCTGTGGGACAGGGGAGAACTGCCCCCCTTTGGGTTTCCAGGACAGGACGGCCGTGTGGGCCGCCTGCTGGAGGGCAGGTTGTTTCGAACTGCAGGCCTTGTCGTTTGCAGTCCCAGGCGACCACTCGGGCTCCGCCCAGCTGGGTAGGTCCCTGGGAAACCGCTTGCTCTCCCAGCACCTTGGAAAACGCATCCCTGGCTGTCGCTCACCCACAAGCCCGCTCACCCACAAGCCCGGGAGGGGCGCCCCGAGGGCGGGAACGTCACATCTGGGCTTCCTGGTCCCCAGGGACGCCTGCTGTCGGAGAGAAGGGCTGCGGCTGTGCTGGGAGCGCCCCCGCCCCCCCTGCAGAGGGGCATCCGCAGGCTGCAAGGCTAGTCTCTGCGACCTGCAGACCAGGAGGGTGAGTCTCCGGTGGCAGCTGAGCAGTAGTCCCCTCCCCAGGGATAAGGCCGAAGAATTAGCAACCCCCTTCCTGACGCAGCCCAGGGCTTGTCGACTTCAAGGCTGAGCAGCCACAAGGAAGGCAGTCTATTGCCCTGGAAGAAGCCCCGACATTTTTCAAACGATTGCTCCAGATCATTTATTCCAAGCACCTTTGAATTTCTCTGGCATAATCACTGTACCCTTTGTCAACACAAAGTGATTGTTTAAACGACTCAATCAGATCACGCCATGGGCGAATATTTCCATTTATTATGATTTATGGCCTCTTTAGTGCCAACGCGCCAAGCACATTCAACAGAAGATGAAGCTCCTCAAATGGTTTTCCTTTCTGCTCTGGAGCCCACAGAATAAAACCAACCTGCTCGGAGGAAAGGAACGATTATCCACACTGTTAAGGGTCAGTGACTAAGGACATCTTGCGATGGGAGGTTTAATCTTCCAGCTGAAAAAGAGCAAGACTTTTCGCTGATTGACCTAGAGCACTGGGGCAATTGATTAAAGCGTGCCTTCTCTGTGTCCTCACCCCCTGGCAGGCAGAAACCTGGTATCGTTCGTCTTTGGTCCCCACCGCCAGACCCCCGCTAGCACCTGTAGGCACTGACTTATTGGATCCATTCATTTCATTGTGAGATATCGGGCCACTTGTTTTTCCCATCACTGATCGCATCTAAAGTGGAGGGAAGCACGGTTTTCTCAGCACGCTCTTTCTCCCTTCCAGCTGTTGCCCTGCAAGAGAGGAACCCGGAGGAGCCACAGGGTCCCACTCGACGTGTAGGCAAATAGGCTCCAACTTGTTCTTTGTAACAACAGCTAATGATTTACTCATTTTTTAAAGTCTTAGAAAAAGTGAATATGCCTTATCAAGTAGGATCATTTGGAAAAAAAATTCTGAAAGCACTCTGTTAACATGCCATTCAGATACCCTCCCTCCAAACATACCTGAGACGGTCAAGAGATGCTATTGTTCTGCCCTGAATGAAATTCTGGAAGCTTCTACCGAGCTGGCTATGCCTGTAACACAGCAAGACTTACGCTGTTAAAATGCTCACCAACATAACCAAACCAATATGGAGAAATTCTCGTTCTGCCTGGAATGATCCTTCCTCCTTCTATGCCCTGGTCAAAGCTGCAACGTCGTTTCTCAGTTTAGTTCAACTGCTGCCTATATGGGAGAAAGACAGGGCATTCTACTCCCATGAACAGTTAAAGTCTCGGGGGCAGCTCTACCCTATCCTACCTACCCTACCCTATCCTATAGGGTCGCTGTGAGTCAGTATGGCAGTGAGTTCAGTTTGGGTTGGTCTCACTAGAAAATAAGCTCAACAGTGGGGGTGGGAGTTGTTTTTTATTTTCTGTTTGCCCCTATAGATCACCACCTGATTTCACAGGCCAGATTCTTAATAAGTTTTAGAACCCAGATCCTCAATGTCAATGTATGCATGTATGTGTCATGAATTCCGGGAGTTTTTGTTTAGAATGCAGGTTCTGATGCAGTGGGGGGGGGGGGGGGGGGGGGGGGTGGCGGGGAGGGAAGGAGGTGCTGCCATTCTAAGAAGCTCCTAGGTGATGCTCAAATGCTGGGAACACGCGATGAAGAGTGTAGGTGTTAACAATCCATACTAATTCCTTTACTACAAATTATACACAATGTGTAATATGAATTTACAAAACTTAAATTTATTTAACTGAATAAGTGGTATAACCCCAAGTGATGCCATTTACCTTCAAAAGGTACCGGGGGTGGGGGGGTGGAGAGTGTTGGAATTTAGAGATTATGGAATTTTCCCATGAACTTTTTGAAGCACATATATAATATGTATATTATATATAACATGTATATGTTATATATGTGTGTAGTATATTAGTATGTATATATAATATATACGTGCATGCATGTATACGGACATATATGTATACACACTGATATATAGGAGCTCAGGTGGTGCAGTAGTTAAGAGCCCAGCTGCGAACCACAGGCTCTTTGGTTAGAACACCCACACCTCTAGAGAAGCAAGTGGCAGTCAGCTTCCCCTAAAGATCGACAGCCTTAGAAACCCCGTGCGGCAGTTCTACTACTCTGTCCTCTGGAGCCACCACGTGCCGAATTGACTCCGCGGCAACACTTTTAATAGACAAGTACACACTGAAGCATCCAAACAAAACCAAACATGGCCATCAGGTCAACTCCACCTCCTCGTGACCCTACAGGACAGAGTAGAACTTCCCCCTTCAGGTTTCCAAGACTATAAAATTTCTCCAGGAGTAGAGAGACTCACCTCTCTACTGATGGTTTCCAACCTCTGACCTGGCTGTTAGCAAAGCCATGTGCAAGGCTACACCACCAGGCTCCTCCCACTTCTGCATCTCCTGAGGCAGATCTGTGTACTCCAAGGATGCCAGGTCTCCCCACATTTCTCTAAATTACTAAGGTGGGCTGCTGTTCCACTTTCAAGCGAGGGGCATGAGTGATTTCTGCCCAACTCATTCATGCTTCATTCACTTCATATTTATTGAGCAATTTGTATGGACCTGATGAGTGCTGCTGGCATAGTCGGGTACACACCGTACTGCTAACCACAAGGTCAGCAGTTTGAAACCACCAGCCACATCGCAGGAAACAGATGAGATTCTCCACTCCCATACAGATTCACAGTCTCAAAAACTCATAGCGGCAGTTCTACCCTGCCCTGTAAGATGGTGACGGGTCGGACGGGCTCATTGGCAGGGAGTTTGGATTGGTTTGTATGTACCCTGCACCGTGTTAGGCACAAAGGTAGTAACCGTGAAGAAGACAGATCACAATCCCCCTCTGACAGAACTGATCTTCTTGTAAGGAAGATGCATTGACAACCCATCCCCGCAAAAAGAGAGAAAGAATTACGTCCCCCCCCTCCTCCACAATTGTAGGCTCTGCTGTGAGAGGGCACAGACTCCCAGACCATGGCCACTGTAGATAGGGCAGTAAGGGAGGCAGCTCGAGGAGGCAGCCCTAGTCTGTGCCATTGCCCATCCGCCCTACGTCCATTGCCCGAACTCTCACCTAGCGTGCTGCACTCGGGCTCTCAGAAGGGGGTGCTGGCCCACTCGATTTCTCTACATGTGCCTCAACCTGCAACACCTGAGGTCCACATAAGCTCTCTGCCAAAAACTCACACCAAACTCAGTGTCATCGAGTGGATTCTGACCCATAGCGAGCAACCCAATAGGACAGGGAAGCACTGCTCCCGTAGGTTCCCAAGACCGACTCTTTATGGGAGCAGAATGCCTCATCTTTCTCCCAAGCGCTATACAATGAGAGGTAAATGGTGTGACCAGCATTTCTTTTCAGTTCAATATATTGCTAAAGGACTGGCTCTGCTGAAAGACAGCCTTATCTCCTGCTAAAATGAAATGAAACCCACTTGAAATCAGCTATCATTATGAGCCCTACATGCTATAGAAATTGATACCAATCGATTTATTTCTAGGAAAGCCTGAAGCTGTGTACAGAAATAAAAAATGCATAGGCAGCCTTTATAGGAAGCCAGCCAAAGCTCTCCCTTTTATGGTCACCACCACCACCACCGCCACCCTGGCCTAGAGAGCAGCTTCGGGCTACCGTCTGCCTTCAAGAGGCTGTTTGCCTCGGACTCCTGTCACTCCTGATCCCTTCCCGCCTACACACACCTTGAGAGCTAGAGCAGGAACAGGGAAGAGGGCTCAGATCTTTGGTACTCATGCAACGAAGCTGCAAGAGGCTTTCACAACCCCACGGGTAGAAAGTACAATTTTTCAGCATCCTCGGCTGCCTGATAGGGGAAAGGACGAGCACCAGGAGCTAAGGACTTAGCAAACGCTTGGCCACGGAGCTCAGAGAGAGGCCTTTGATCACAGCCCAGCACAGCACAGCCCGAGCTCCTGACTGACCAAGAATGCACCTTCTAGGAAGAGAGACACACTTAAAAATAAAATAACACACACAACTAAATGGGAAGACACCTTGTGAAAGACGCACAGAAGAAGCTGACCTAGAAATTAACCACTGTGGATAAGGCAGCGAGGGAGGCCCCTGGGTGGAGCCAATCCTGAAGGGTAGTCACCATGAAAGACTCAAGGCTGCAAGTTGGCTACGGGCCCTGCTTGCTTTGAGGCAGCTCTATCTATCTACCTGGCTGCCTGCTGGATGCAAGGCCTGCACAGGTGGATTATCCAGACAGCACTTCTCCCCGGGTCTGTAACTGTTCATCCTTCTCTGTGGCCAGAGCTCTGCTTTTACCACCTTCTCGGGATAGATAAGAAGGGAGCCCTTTGGACTCCTCTCAGGAACTTTAGATAAATGTTGCCTAAAAGCTAAAGAGAGGGGAAGGAGGCAATCCCTGGATGAGCAACTCAACTTCTACAAGCTCAGTTTCCCTGTCTACATAAGGAAAGTAACAGCAGTAGGTGTGTTGTGACATTGGAATGACAGAATACATGCGCAATATTTAGCAGTGCTTAACACACCCCACCCCAGATAAATAAATAAATAAAACCCAAACCACTGCTGTCGATTCTGACCCACCTGCCCCTTTAAGACGGAGTAGAACTGTGACTGCGCCAGGAGTCGGGAAGCTAAAAGCTAAGGCTGTATGGGCTCCACTTGGTAACTTTGGGCTTCTGAGAATACCACACTTTACAAGAGGTGACAGCTCCTTCTTGCCCCTATAGGGCAGCTGGGGCTTTCGACCATGGAAGTTCACCATGGAAGTTCGCAGTCCAACACCTAGCCCACTACCCCAGCCAGACTCCAGCCGAGTGCTTGCATTCATAGTAAATGCCAAGAGCACACTGGCTGGGTTTTACTATAGTCATGATTACTGAATTAAATTAGCCCCCAAATGCTCAATGCTTATTAAGCGTTACAAGCGTTTGGATGGTTTCGATCTCCATCACAAATCTCTGTGGTACATACGCTCTCACGTTCTGACTCGGAGAGGCCCCATGTGCGATGGAAGGAAACCCTGCCCGCTCCTGCTTCTTCCTCACCAACATTGCTCGGGGTGAGCCCTTCTTGGCAGCCACTAGGTCAATCCATCTTATTAAGGGTCTTTCTCCTTTTCACTGGCCACCTCCTTCACCAAGCACGACGTCTTTCTCCAGGATTCAGCCTCCTGATATAAAATGTCCCAAGGACGGGAGAGAAAAATCTCACCTCCCTTCCAAGGAGCATTCCAGCCGTACTTCTTCCAAGACTGTTCTCTTCTGGTAGGCCAGTTAATATTCTTCCCAATAGTGTAATCCGAGGGCACCAAGTCTTCTTCGGGCTTCAGTCAGTCAACCGCTGGGACTTTAGTCTGGCACTTAGACTCAGAGAAGCAAACTAACTCACCCAAAGCCACCCAGCTCGTCAGTAGTGAAGCTAAAAGCTCAGTCTGGGTGACCTCCACTAGTTTTCAATAATCTCACAGGAGCCTTGGTGGAGTAGTGGTTATACACTGGGCTGCTAACTGCAAGGTCAATTATCTCTCATTTCTGGTGTTTATGAATATTGACATATTGAGTCAACTGTTAAGATAGAATAATCTGACGGACTCCAGAGATGCTGACCTCAACCTGTTATTGGAAGAAATAATACCTTAGTACACACAGATCCACACACACATTGGCCATTAAGTGAGGAAAAACATTTCCAAATATGACACTTTAAAATTATATACACCACACTGAGTTTTGTCATTTTTATTTTTGAAGTTAAATAATGTCACCTCACCAGAGAGATCATCCCTATCCAAAGCAACACCCTGACCACTCTCCGTGTCTTTACCTCACTGTATTGCATTGAGCCATATTTATCTTCAGCGATCGTGTTGGGAAGTTGCACATCATGGAATGCCAGTTTAACAGACAAAGTGTTCTTGTGTTGAAGCAGTACTTGAATAGAGGCCCAATGTCCATCTGTTACCTTAATACTAAACCTATACATATATGCACATAGATCTATTTCCCCATCATCCTATATATATTTACATATGTACATGCCTGTATTTAGACCTCTATAAATGTCCTTTGCCTCCTAGTTCTTTCCTCTATTTCTTTTTACTTTCCTCTTGTCCCACTATCATGCTCAGCCTTCATTTGGGTTTCAGTAATTCCTCTCGGTTACATTGCCCTTGATCAAGCCCTACCAGGCCTCCTACACCCTCCTTGCCAACAATTTTGGATCACTTGTTGTTCCCTTGTCCCACTTCCTTTCCCCAACCTACCCCTCTCCCATGTACCCATGTCCCAGAACCATCCATCCCATTGTTTACTCCTCCAGATTGTTTATCCCGCCTATCTTATGTAGATAGACCTGCAGAGATATTAATATGCACAAAAAACAAGACAGAGCAAAACAAAGCAACAAAAGAAAACAAAACAACAAAACCAATGACAAAAAAATAGAAATGTCTGTAAGTAGTTCAAGGTCTGTTTGTTGACCTTTAGGAGTGTTTTCCAGTGGAATCTGATGGGGTGCCAGGTCCTGGCCCCAAAGTCTATTTTTGGTATTTTCTCAGGACTTCCTTCCTCTGCTCCCCTTGCTATTCTGTTACTTGCCCTTAGTGTTGTGCCTCAGCGTGGTGGGGTCGGATTGGATGCAATTCCCACACTGTGTCTCCAGTGTTGTTCCCCATAGGGGTATGGGTCAGTGAGGGATGTCATATCTGTAGTGGGGCTGGCCATATGGTCCTCGCTGTGTGTTGAGTGCTCTGAGCAGGGATATCATCCTCAAGGCTTGGGGGGCTAGGTTGTCCTCCCCCTTCATTTGTTCCCGTGTGCTCTGATCAGACATGCCCCTCTCCCTGAGCTGTAGCTCCAGTGCTGTCCTCTGAAGTAAATTCTTCTGGGGCAGCTTTCTGTTATATATACCCTCTCCTCATTTACTGATGATTTTGTTCTCCAACATTCCCCATTTATGCCAGCAATAAATAATGTACTAGCCAAATATTTTTGTGAATTAACAATGTACTGTATGTCTGGCAATAAAGAGAGTATAGAAAAAAATTGCTAAAATAGGAAAGCAACAAAATTGGGCAGCCGTTGACACAAGACATTAGTTACATTGTTGTTACTAAGTCCCATAAGTGGGTTCTGGCTCTTAGGAACCTTATGGACAACTGCAGCAAACAATACCTCCTCCTGGGCCATCCTCAAAGTTGTGCTATCCTTGCGCCTGTTCTTGCAGACACGGTGTCAATTCAGCTTATTGAGAGTCATCCTTTTTTTTTCCGCTGACCAAGTATGATGTCCTTCTGCATCAACTGGTTCATATGCATCGATTTTTCTCCAGTCTTCCTTATTTGTTGTCCAGCTTTCTGGTGAAGATGAGGTCTTTGAAAAAACCGGGGCATACCTTAGTCCTCAAAGTGATATCGTCCTTTAACGCTTACCAAGGTCTTTTGCAGCAGATGTGCCCAGTGCAATATGTCATCTGCTTTCTTCCTTGAGCACTGATTGTACAATGAAGTCCTTGACAAGTTCAAACTTCTCTCCATTTGTCATGATGATGTTTATTAGTCCGGTTGTTTTCTGTGCATTGTGTTGCAGCGCTCAGTGAATGCTAGCGTTTGTTTGGTTTTCCCTCCTCCATCAGCAAGTGCTTCCAGCCCTGTTCACTGTCACCAAGCAAGGGTGTGTCAGCTGCAGATTGCAGACAGTTGTTACGAAGTCTTCCTCCAAACCTGATGCCTTATTCTTTTTCATATAGCCCAACTTCTCAGCTTATTTGTTCAGCATACAAAGTGTTTAAGTATGGTGAAAGGCTAGCCATGATACACACTTTTCTTGGGTTTAAATCCTATATGAGTATGTATACCCTTGTTCTCTTAAAAACAAAACAAAACAAAAAAACCTGCCTCTTGGTGTATGTAGATGCTCACATGAGCATAATTAAGTGTTCTGTAATTCCCAATCTTCAGAAGGCTATCTATCCATGGTTTGTTATGATTCACCCAGTCTACCGACATTTCAATGTCAATAAAGCATAAGGAAACCTCTTTCTGGTAGCCTCTGCTTTCAGCCAAGATCCACCTCACACCAGCAGTGACAGCCCTCGTTCCATGTCCTCTTCTGACCCCAGCTTGAGTCTCTGGCAGGGCCTTGTCAGTGTACTGGCACAATCCTTGTGTGAAATGTCTTCATCAATGTTACTTACAGGTGGTATTCATGATAAACAAAAAAAACTAAACTCACTGCCACCAAGCCGAGATCAACTCACAGCAACCATGTAGGACAGGTAGAACTGCCCCTGTGAGTTTCTGAGACTGAAACTATTTGGGGAAGAAGCCCCATCTTGCTCCCTTGGAGCAGCTAGTGGTTTCAAACCTCGAGGCTGCAGTTAGCAGCCCAATGCGTAACCACGACGCCACCAAAAACTCCCAATGAAACTCATTTGCCATCCAGTCATTGCTGACTCATAGTAACTCCTAGTGGGTTTCTGAGACAGTAACTGCTGACGAGAGTAGAAAGCACCAGTCTTTCTCCCTGGGAGCTGCTGGTAGTTTTGAACTGGGAACCATGAGGATCGCAGCCCAACATATAACCACTATACCACCAGAGCTCCTTTTAAAAGCAAAGTGCTCAGTGGGTGGTAGTTCATTGTTCACAGCCCCACGGAACCCTGCCATTCACCTGGTCTGTCTTGGAGCAAGCTAAAGCTCACACAGGCTTACTGCCAGGGCTTCAACTGAGCTTTTAAAATGAAAATAAATATAAACCCACAGTAAGCATATATGGTCACAACTAAAAATGTTATTAATGTTTATAACCTAGTGTACATCTCTCTGGTAATAACGGAGAAACAAATTCAGGTTTGAAGGCCCTTAACAATGCCTCAAACTAGAAACAATCCGTCAGAAAGAGCCGAAGAACGTAACATAATTAATCTGTGTCAATATTTTTAAATTCACACTTTGCTTGTTTACATTTTGTTACAGAAGCAATCCCCTTGGTGAAGGCTGAACAGCTCTGAATGAACCGTAATGGTTTGAACACAATCCCGAGAAGGTGTTTCTTTTGAATACCAAATAACTTCACATTATTGCCCCTTGATCTCCTGTAATTATTTTTGATATCTTCCTATAATGCTCTAAATGAGGATAAACTAGACTGCAGTACAACCACATCAGTATTCGGTACCCCTAGCAGACTGGAGGTTGCAACAGGAAAGGTTTTTATGAGAATTAACACATAATCTATGGGCCTCTTTACGGAATAATTTCACTCACTTAAGCAGTGAAAGTACTTATGTATCAAACGGATTCAGTGTTTCCAATACCTCTTATGAATATTTTTAATCCAATCCAGGTCCACAGTGTGGCACAGTGAGGGATATTTTTGAAACATATAATATTACCCCTGCTCTTAGGAAATCAAATATTGTTCTCTGGTTCCAGTTCATATTTCTAGCATTCTCGCAAATTAACACCCTGGCCATGGTGACTGTCCTTCTGTAGCCAAGGTTCGAGCACAGATGGTATTTCAGAGCCTCCAGTAAGAATGATGATGGCTTTTCCTCTGTCAATCACATCCACTGGAAGTTTCTGTCCTGTTACCCCAGAACAGATGAGCCCCATTTCTCAATCAGAACAGCAGGTGACAAAGGTGTGTGGTGAGGGCCTCTGGGGCTAAGCATTGCCCCAATCAGAATGGCACCCTGTGACGGGGGAAGCCCTGAGGCCACCAGAGAGGTGTGGAGCAGGAAGCAGGGTCTCCTCCAAGCTGGTCTCCTGTAGCCATCAGCACAAGTTCATTGGAACTCTCCCTTGACCCAAGTTGCCCAACCCTTAGAAGGTTATATGCCATAAGACACCAGTTGCTGAAACGCCAGCTCTGCAGATGAGGTGTTTGTGTCTGTCTGTCTGTCTGTATGTATGTCTGTATGTCTGTATGTAATCAGTGGCATATGAAACGGAAGGGGTGCATTTGCTCTACAAGATAATTCGAAGAGTTGTATATATTTTAAGTCAAAGGTAAGGCAGCACTATATAATTTGTGGGAAGATATGGTAATAATACGTGATCACGAATAATTAATTGATCTATTTTCTAGGAGAGATGCACACTGGTTAGACTAGGTAGTAGAGAGGAGAAGAAGCCTGATCCTAACTTAGAAGGGAGACTCAACTTTTCCCACAGAGTCCAAGATACTGAGTGTCTGCCTTCTCTCTGGGTTCATCTGGACATTCATTGGCATGTAGACTATTATCTCCCCAGGGGGGAAGCTCCTTTGAGAAGCGTCATCATGGAGAGGGAGCTGCATACCCCCGGAGCCAGCCAGCCCTCCCCATCCCAGGGGCCGCTGATGAAAGCCGAGGACTCTTCCCAGTGTACTCTGTCGCTGGCTGCTTCTTTCTGCACATTTCTCACCAACCTAGTCAATTTCCTTTCCCACTTCAAATCCAGCTCTCCACCAGCGGCCTTCTTAACACTGATCAAAGCCACAGACCCACACTTGGTTTTGAGAGCTTATCGTTTAAAGGACAGGCCTTTGCCCTCCAGCGTTGCCTCAGAGAGGCATTTGGCTTTAAGGCTTCCTTTTCTATTTGTGGAATAGATTGATTTGCTCTTGAAATATCCAGCCAGATATTAAGTCGATGCTGGGATGAACAAGACCAATATGGTCATTCCCCTCATAAAGTTTGCAACCTAGTATTTGAGAGGGATGTTTATCAAATAAGCAGGTAAATATATAATTGCAAATAATGAATTCTATGAAGAAAACAATAGGGTGCTCTTGAGGCAGGCAAAGTATCACCCTGTGAATTGGGGTGAAATTTAGAGACCTAAAGGATGGAGGGAGGGCGGGGGAAACCACCAGGTGAGAAGCTGGGAAAAGCCATTAAGGGAGAAGAGTCGGCAATGACATCTCTAAACAGAGTGGGTGGGGCTTGGTACCTCCACCCAGAAGAACTGAGCGTAGCACAGAGCATGAAGAGAATTGTAGCTGACAGGGGTGCAGGGGCCAGATGACAGGAGCCTGTCTGGGTTGCTTTTAATAATTGGGGGCTTTAATTAAAGAGCAGTGGGAATTGACTCAAAGTTTTAGGCAGGAAAGTGACATCGCCTCATTTAAATTTCAAAGATTGTTGCGTGGAGAGATATTGGAGAAAGGCAAGAATAGAAGGAGAGAGACTACTGCATAATGGTTGCCGTCTAGGTGAGAAATGACAGCTTGATTGGCCCATCTCAAGGGTAGGGAAACTAGGTTAGTTGTCCTGGATACTAATCCGGTGTCGGGGGTGGGGGGATGGGGGGTATGGTTCACATTAAATTCTCTTTCCTGAACAATACATTAATTTTCCAAAGGCACCTCGAACAGCGCCCTACAGTTATGAAAGTTGCTCATGGTGTGGCCTTCTCTGAAGTAGGATTATCTTGTGCAGACAACACTGGTGGAGTGGTGCTGATTTCTATATTTTTCCAGAGTCTTCCTTGTCTCTTGAAATAAAGTGGTGAAAGTAAAGGTAAAGTTAACAGAATCCAGGTAACGTTGAAGTAAAGACCAGTGAGACTTATACGTGGATTGGATCTGTGGGGTGAAGAAGAAGAAACCAAGGCAGACTCTCTATAATGGCTGTGCCATTCGCCAAGATGGGAAACTAAGAAGGAGAATGCAGAGGTGACTTGAGCCAAAGAGGTTTTCATTTTGGTTAAATTGAAGGTGCCAGTAACGAGCCAAGCTGAGACACACGTAGGCCAGTGTAGACTAAGGAGCACAGCGCTCAGCAGCACTCCGTGGGCGGAAGTCTTCATCTGGGAGGACTTTCGTTCGATAAAAGCTACGTGACTATGGAGGAAGATCTAGCCCTTTAGAGGTCAGAAGAAAGAAGCCTACAAGGTGAATTGAGAAGGCACTGTCAGATAGATTGGATCAAAAGCAAGAGAGTCAGGTGTTAAAGAAGCCCGGAGTCCTATTTGGCTTCGTGGAGTAGTCTACCGAAGGGACTGCGGTAAAATAGTCTTACTATGAGTACCTAGAGGTGTCTGGATTTGATAGCACCAATGGCATTGGGGTGTTGACAGGAGCACTCCATGGGGAAGTGGGGGGGCTGAATGGAAAGGCAGGTGGTAGAAGCCAGTTTGGTTTCGGTCATTGGGCCTGCGGGAATCGTTGGAATAAAGGGGCTGCAGTCATGCCAGCAAACCCACCTGGCTGGTTTTCTCTGTCTGGGTGTGGCTCCACCATTTCTAATTCCTTGTAGACCCTCTCAGACTGGAAGGATGCTGTGGGACACTCTCCCTCAGCAACCACCTCACACGATCACACACCTCCACAGAAAACGTCCAAAACAAAACTCAAGGTCTGAAGGAAGTGGATCAATTGGGGTTGATTTTTCTGGTTATGGCCAGTCAAGATTGCCCCAAAACTTGGGTTCATGTTTCCCAGAGCTCTTCCTAGATGTGGCAGGAGATAAGACAAGGTCACTTTGCAGGACTTTGCGGGCTCCCACCTCACTCCGATGTCACATGTCTGGTATTGATCTGGGCAATTCCTACTCTGAAAAGGGAGCATAATTAAGCCACACACATAAATGTTTTGTTTGGGTTTTTTTCCATCATCTTACTTTATGATCTTAATTTCTGAGTAATCGTCTTCATCAGTGAGGGCCCCTGGGACATTTTAACTTTCAGTTTCCATGGTGAAGGACTTCATGGTCTATAAACAAACTCTCGAGAAATCTTCTTTTAAGAAGAAGGATCCATTGTCCTTCCAGTTGATCATTATAAGTAAGATGTTCAGAAGCGAATGCGAGATGCTCTTCTCAATGCTGAGCTCGTGTCCCGGGACCAAGAGGGACCCCTACACCTTTCCATTCCACCTGCTTGGATCCCCTTTGCAAGGCGAGATCTTCAGACAATTCTCCCAGCAAGTAAAAAGAGCAAAGAAACCCGAAATGTCACTCCTGGCCAGCCCATTTTATACTCTCTTGGTCAAGTTACTTAATCTCTCTCTGCTTCGGTTCCTCTTTAGGAAATGGTGCGAATAATATTAACCTGCTCCCTTATCCCAGAAGTAATTTAAGTCCAGCTAACTGATTCTACCATATGTGATGTAATGGTAGGAAAAATGGGTATTGAAATGTGAACTATCATAACCATGGTCCAAGTCAGAGGTTACGTTGCACAAAACTCCACCCTCTAGTCATCCGGTTGGCATTTTGAAGGCCACCTTTAACTCATTCCAACAATACAATACCTTCCTCTATAGGTGGAGTTGCCAAAGTCTATATCACTTTTTAGTTTGGTTTCAAAGTTTTAACCCAGTCAACATATTCCAAGAAACATCATCCAGTTTTCCTGGGAGACATTTGCATTTACAGATTCCAGAATATTCCTTGGGAAATCAAGGGTACCTGAGATACGGCAAAACCACAGCTGGGAATGGCATCATGTGTGAAAGAATGACTTATTACACTTACTACCCTTACCTACAAGGAGTCTGCTAGTTAATGTGGTTTCCTGGGGAGCCCAGCCTGTAAAGTTACTGGCATCCCTGAAAGTGTGCAAAGTATCATCATTACCCATAAGGAACTTTGTCCTGCGAAGATGATTTCCCTGAGCTTCGCTCTGGGAGGTAGACACTTTGCCCTCCTTTGATAAAGGAGGAGAAGGAAGCTCAGAGAAGTCTAGCGGCTGTCCAGGAGCACATGGCTGGCATCTATGCCAGAGGCAGGGTTTTAGCCCAGGAGTTTGAATATTTTTTCTAGATTTTTTTTTGGGGGTCACTGAAAATAATGGGCATCAGGAAGAGGAAAGAGAGCACTTTACATACTCTGCATTTTCCACCGTCCAGGTACTTTGCTCTAACTGATTTGATAGGCTAAAAATGGGCGGAACTGTCGGCCCTCCAGCCCTCTTCCCCCACCTAAATTGTTATCTTTCTAAATTGTTATCCAAGGTGCAACATAAGATTCCTCCACTTCTAACAAAGGAAGCCCTTGCCACTCATGGACTGAGGGTCTCTGACACACAATGTACACTGAGGCTGGTGTGTGGGGCTGAATCTCTTGGCTAGTGAGAGAGCCAAATACTTGTGTGGCCTCCACGTCCGTCCTCTGCCCCTGCCCATAAACCGATTAAATCTACGAACGAGAAGTGCCCCCTGGAATGGTTGCAATACCAACGTGTAGGATCTTGCTGTTGCAATTTTGCTTTCACCACCAGAAACTGGAGGGTGATGTTAATACCTAGAACCAAAACAAGGCAAACTCACTGCCAATTCACAGAGGCCACAGAGGACAGGGGAGAACTGCCACGGTGGGATTCTGAGACTTAATCTATTCAGGAGTTGAAAGCCTCGTCTTGCTCCCTCAGCGCTCGAGAGCAGTAACTAATTCATCTCAGATGCCTAACACAGCTGCCCTCCTCCTACTTGGCTTCCGATCAGGGGTTGCTTTAAAAGAAAAAAAAGGTGGGGGAGTATTTTCATTTCTGTTTTATTATTCTGTTTTATATGCGTTTTGATGTTGTAAATTGCCTCGAATCCTTTTCACAGGTAGACAGAGTTTAAATCCTAAATCTATGTTGAAACTAAGCTTCCTAGAATCATTTATCTTAGTCCTGGGACCTTGCACAATGTTATAACTATTAAAAAGAATTAAGGACAGGGTGATAGTGGTTAGAAGAATTGATCCAACTTCTGAGGGTGTCTCGCGGTAGCTAAGAATTGGGCTTTGAGTGACATCTAATGGTCGCGAAAGTCACTCTCCGCTAGCGGCGGGCCCAGACCAGTGTTCTCAGAGGGCGGGTCTCTTCTTCAGACTCAGCTGGCTGCCTATTGACAATGCAGAAAAACACCTGGGGCCCCACCCCAGCGGGTTCGCTGGGTCGAATACCCCCAGGGAATCCTGACCTTCACAAGCAGCCCGGACGATCCCGGGGAGCACCCCTCCGTTTGAGAACCACTGGTCTCGGGGCTGGCAAGTCAGGGCCCGGGACCAAGCCCTCCGACCTGAGGACGCGCCCGCGGAGTGAGGCGGGGCGGG
>NW_022103920.1:43849161-43893763 GCF_000313985.2 Echinops telfairi | reverse complement strand
CCGCGCGGCCCGCGCCCACCCGCCTCCACGCAGGCCGCGCTTCTTCGGTTCCGTCTCACGGCGTTTTAATTTATTTTCCCTCGCACACGCATCGATCCACGAGGCCCCGAGGCCTGGGAGCGTCGGCGTGAGGCGGCACGTGCCCGACGAGCAAGGGTGGCCCCGCGTCTCACGCGCAGACCCAAACTGATCCTGAAGCCCCCGCCCCCGAGGCCACGTGGGGGGCTTTGGCAGCTATGGAAGAACCAAAACAACGCAAAGAACATCACAGAGACAGTGCAGTGTAGCTTTAGGAAAAAGAAGGAAAAAAGAGGAAATTTAGAAATCCCCCCACTGCATGAAGGATTTGGATGTCATCCAAACTTTATATCAAGAAACTGAACAGGTTAAGAGCAATCACAAACTGGAATATCGCCTTAAAAATCAAACTGCACGGAGCAAGCTGAAACTGAGACAAGATTATCTTTTCATTGATCTAAAGCATTGTAAATAAATTGTCCTTGACATATCTAGACAGGGGTTCAAGGGTTTCTTTGAAACATTCAGAACTGTTCGCCCATGACACGTTTCTGTGGCCCACCGTTGGCATCCACCGCTGGTATTAGGCCCGTTCCTGCATACTGCAGGAGTTAGAAATTAGTGAATTCATTGGTGCAATGCCATTTTTACTGCCATTTCTGTGATCCAATCATGTTTCTGTACATTTTCAGTAATAGGAGGGAAAAAAAAACGTTTTAAAAAAGTGTACCCTAGGAAACTGTGTGCCATACGTCAGAATTTTGCAATTTAGCTCATAGATCTTAATTGGTTTTCATCTAAAGAATGAATTTTACAATTTAAGGACCCCAATTGTGTAACCAAGATTGGCAAGGTTGCAATTCCTTTAAGAAAAGACTTTCTACATCAGCCCAGACTAGCAGAGGTAAATAGCTTCTTTGTCGGCATTGTTATATTTCATTTTTTTATTGTCTTTTCACTGCTTCATATTCACTTTGACACAGCAGAGGCTAATGATATCTCCTATATTCCTCAGATTGAAATGACTCCCCAATATTAAAAAATTATCATAACCAGTTTATTCTCATTAAAGAGGTGGGGGGTTTTTTTTAGCATTCCTTTCTGCTTCTCTTTCTGCTTTCTCTTTCCCACTTGGTTTCCATTTTGACTTGTACTCTTTGCTTTTTTCCTTTTTGTAAAATCTCCTTAACAACCTTCTGTTTTCATTCATCAGTGATTGAACCCCAAGTAAAAGTCTCTGGCCCACCTTCCCTGTTATTTTAGTATTCTTTTCTCTCTTTTTTTCTTTTTTTAGTATTTCTATTTAAATATTTAGTATTTAAATATTCCCTTCAATTCATTGTCCATTGGTACTTATTTTTAGCTACACATATTAAAACATTTCTGAAGGCAGCTTCTCATTAATCTGCCTTAAATAAATGAGGCTTCATTTCAGTATTTCAATAACATCCTTCCATAGCATGCCCTTACAGGACTTTGGATCCAAATAAGCCTCACCTGCTGGCACTTTCAGTCATAGAAGTAAAACTTGGAGGTCAGGTCCATCCAGGAAGGTCACACTTAATAGCCTCCTTCTGCCGACTCCTTGCCTCTCTCCATAAGTGTAGTGTCTTGCGCTAATGCTGTTTCATTTCCACCAGGCGGTGGAGTCGTTTGTTTGACAAGATGAGAATGTGGTTGACAGCTGTAAGTGAAAGGTCTTGCAACTTGTAAAACCAATTTCCCAAATGAAAACCATTCATCGTAAACAAAAGCACAAACACATGTAGCGGTTTACAGTACTTTTGGTTTCATCTCAATTAGTCTCTCTCCCCTGGGCTAGAAATCCAGTATAGTTTGCCATTAATTTATTGAATCTGGTTTGGACAATGCTTCTGTAGTGTAGCTGCACGTCCCGGTACTGTATCCTCTGACCTTTATTTTCCATGTGTTACAAAAGGAAAAGAAAACAAACAAACACTGATTACGCTTGCATAAACTCTTATTTGCACAGTTCACAGCTACTACTTGTGCAGTACAGTCACGCGCCGAATAACATCCCTTGGGGCAATGCCCTACCACATATACATCCATGATCCCCACCCGTTAAAGCCTATTCTATTAAAATTTTCCAGCACCTTCAATGGTTCGTAAACAGGCACTGCTTTGGGACACGCATCAAAAAATGGTTGTTACTATTACTGCATTCTTATGTTAAAGAGGTTTTAGTCCATCTGGAAGTATTTTTTAAATGTTTTTTTAAGCATAAAAAGATGCTATGTACTAAGACATTGACTAGCAGACCTTAGAAACGAACCATAACTAACTGTACACATTTACATACAAATTCAATTTATAAAACAACCAGATTAGGAACAGAACTCACTTGTAATCTGGGGACTGACTGTATATAATAGTCTGGTGTTTCACATCCAAATCGCATAGTGTCCTATCGCACAGAACACATCCTGGATGTTAAGCGCCGCATGACTGTAATTGCTTTATGCCGCTGTAATCCATAACTGTGAAGACAGCACACCATCTGAATCCCATTCCAGATAATATTTCTGTGTAGTGTTAGCTGTGAATTTACCCTGTACAGCTGTATCTCTATAAATATAATTCCATGTATTAATAGTCACAGAAAGACTGTAAGTGAGCAACTATTTTTATGAAACGCACCACTATGGATAAATTAACTTTTACAGAAATCTTGTTTACTGTATGATATTCTAAAACACTGTCAAATAAAATATATATCCAAAAATTTTTCTTTTTCCAACTATCTAGGCTGTGTGTTACTTTGAAGGAGATCATTCCCGGGGATTCATTTAATTTTTCAAAAACAGCAGTTATTTTACTGATTTTTTTAAATCATTTTATTAGGGGCTCATACAACTCATCACAATCCATACACACATCAATTGTGTAAAGTGCATTTGTACATTCATTGCCCTCATCATTCTCAAAACATTTCCTCTCCACTTAAACCCCCAGCATTAGGTCCTCATTTTTCCCCTCCCTCCCCCCTCCCCCCTCCCTCATGAGCCCTTGATAGTTTATAAATTATTATTTTGTCATATCTTGCCCTGTCCAACGTCTCCCTTCACCCACTTTTCTGTTGTCCATCCCCCAGGGAGGAGGTCACATATAGTTCCTTGTAATCGGTTCCCTCTTTCCTACCCACTCTCCCTCCACCCTCCCTCTTTTGCCACTCACACCACTGGTCCTATAGGTATTTTACTCATTTTTAAACTGTAAGTCTAACCATAGCAGGGTTTCTTTGGAACTTGAATCTAAAATGGAGTAGCAATGCACGTGAAAAATCATGGCCTTTTCCAGCCAAAGTAAATTGAGTTTTCCCATAGAAAATCTAGTTAGTACTTGGCTGTCGGCTTACTACTTAATTTATGAATGAACAGCATCTATCTGTGGCTTGCTACATTGATTAATATTGCCTTTTATTTCAAAACGGATCTAAGGTATCATTCAATAATAAATTCCATCACATATTTCCCTTTTAATGCTGATTTTTTTTCATGCAAAATCTCAAAGAGGTTATACTGCCTTTGGTAAGGACAGAGTAAAGTATGAAATTGGTGACCAAGACACCTTTTGAGGTTTGTCTGGTAGGAGGGTAATGACAACACTATCATGAAAACTCGGGAGTTTATAATCCACAGAAATAGTTCTCATTCCGGGTTCTGTCATCACCCCTCCGACTGATGTCGAGTAAGCAGTTGTCACTGAGTGAGACCGGGTTGTGTTAGGCCTGGTTGACCAGAGTAAGAACTCCAGAGACACTCATATAGGTGTCAAAAAGAGCCTTAGATCACAGAGTAACTGTATATTAAGAAAACATCCCAGCCCAGTCCAGAGCCAGTCCGTAAGTCCGATACTAGTCCATAAATCCCTCTTCAGACTCAGGAAACCACATTCGGTGATACAGGAAATCACAAGCCAGTGGGTGCAGTCTTGTGGATCAAATAACAGAAGCTTCTCAGCGTTGGCACGGGTCTCCCCATGGCTCCTACAGCTCTCCAAGCATGGCTCTTCCGCAGGAAAGTGATTTCACTCATGGCCACCCCATGTGCATCAGAGGAGAGCTGTTGGTGTTTTCATTGGTTGGCGTTTTCAATGGTGATTTTTCAAAGTAGATCACCAGGTCTTTCTCCCGAGGTGCCCCTGGGTAGACTCGAAATCACCCACCTTTCAGTTAGCAGCCAAGCACTGAAGCCCCCAAACTGCCCATCTTTGACTACAGTGAACTTTTTCAAAAACGAAACACAGCATCTATCACTTTTAGGAAAGGGAGAAAGGTGACATGAAGTGTGACTTGACGCACAAATGTGAATGTGTTTGTAACACATGTGTAGTTCTTGCGTGAAACATCTGAGCATGACTCGATGCAAGCGAGAAAAGCAAAGCCCAAAAGACGCACTGCCTTCGAGTCGATGCCGACTCACAGTGAGCCTATAGGACAGTCTGGCACTGCCCGTTTGGGTTTCTGAAGCTGCAACTCCTCACGGGAGCAGGAAGCCTCATCTTCCTCCCGGAAAAGCAAACCGGTGGGTTCAAGTTGTTAGAAGCCCAACATGTAATCCACTGCCACCAGCAGGGCTCAAAAGACTACAAAACACTGCTGTCAAAAACACGGGTTGTCAATAAGACACAACGAAATCCTGTTTGAGAAGCGAGAATGAAGTCTCTGGGGCAGTCAGCAGGCGCTCTGACAGCCCTGGGGAAGCAGCGTTAGACTGCTAATTGGGCAGTTCAAACCCACCCGAGAGGGAAGAGGCTGTCTGTTCCCATAAAGATTTACAGTCTCAGAAACCCTGTATTGGGCCTATGAGTTGGAATCAACCTGAGGACAGTGTGTTAACTAGGAAGTAGGATGCTACAAAGATCAAAAACAGACCAAGGCACCAGTCCAGAGGCAGAGATAGGACCAGGTTGTAGCAGGGGGTGGGGGGTGGGGGCAGGCTCTGGACTGCACAAGGGCCTCCTCATGAATTCCTACATCTCCAAGGTCAGGAAAATATGAAAAAGTCAAGGGAACTAAAGTGGGGACTAGGGTGAATGGCCAAGCACAACCCTCTTTAAAAACTGCCATTTTGTCAAATCTAATATAGGTAGGAATTCCAGTTTCTAAAGAGAAAGAAAAGAGATTTTTTTAAAATTAAACTCCATATGCAATTTTATGGTTTTTAAACATTGGTAAGGAATTCTTATTTTTAAGATGTACCAAATTGTGGGAGCCGGATGAAACCACCACACGGAGCCATTTTCGTGGCACATCTGGCCCACAGCCCACCAATTGGCCAGCCTCTGCCTCGGAACTCCAAAGAAGCCTTTGCTTTCAGCCGGGAAGCCGGGGATGGTACAGGCCCCAAGATCCTAATCCGTGTGGCTATTCAAGTCTATGTATGCCTGGAATCGCTTCAAGGTTCACGGGTGGCGGGAGCTTCCTTCTTGACTATTTCCACAGCAGAGGTGAATTTGTTTGTAAAGCTAAAGAAACTTAAGGGGGCATAAGCCCTGAAGCTACCTGAGCTTCCCCCCTGATTACATAGGTCCACAGCTCCCCAAAGCTGGGCCTGCCCCTGCCCTCTTGATACGCACAGCAACATCAAATGACCCAATCAATTACTGACGGAATTTGGACTGAATAGCGGTTTCTTTTTCAGCCAACCATCGTGCCAGACATATGCTTGTAAAATCATAAGAATGCTTTCCAAGTCTTAAAATAGTCAGAGTACTGTGTCTAATGATGAGTTCTGCACCATGTCTAGTTCATTTAGGGCACCAATTAAAATGTGTGGAGATTATGATGATGATCATCGGCAGTAATAATAGCTGTCGTTGTAAACATTTGTGTATAAACAATGAAAGAACACTCTAGAATTAAACAAACTCATGCTGGGCATCTGATAATCACACCAACCAGGCGATTCTGTGATCAGGGGTTTCATAAATGCTTAAATCTGTCCCACCACCCAGGGAGGGAAACCAGCAACCAGTCCTGAGGGCCTTCTCTATGTTGAAGGGCTCCAAGAGTTTTCTGGGGTCTTTCCAGCTCATGAAACTGCCTCTTGGAGAAGGATTTCACCAGGAGGAGGCTGGGAATCTGTGAAGATCAGCTCAAAGTTTCTAGGAAAAAACTGGCCTTTGACCTCTCTTTCTTAAGTAAGAAGTAAATGTATCCTCTATGTTCTATAATCCTAATAAGATGTGCCCATGTCAAAGGAAGTGGTTTTGTCTCAGGTCAGCTGGCTTCACCTGGAAGAACGTGCCACCCTGGAGATCTGTGGGGGCAGGCACCGGCAAGGACAACCAGAGAGAGCCCATTTCCCGTCATTCAGATTCTGGTTAAGGTTTGCTAGTTCTGTTTCTCTCTGTCCTTTTCAAAGACCCCCACCAAAAAGTCGGTGGTTCGAACCCTGCAGTCACTCCACAGGAGTCAGTCTGCTCCCATAAAGATGTACAGGTTTGGAAACCCTAGGGTGCAATTCTACTCTGTCCTTTAGGGTCTCCGTAAATCAATTCAAGAATCGATTCAAGAAGAGTGAGTTTCTTATAGTCCACACACTCCCACTGAAAAAAAGGCCAACTGCTCACCTCTCCTGCTTTTGCCCCTAATTTGGGGGATGCCTGAATGGTGCAGATGATGCTCAACTACTAACCTAACAAAGGTTGGTGATCCCAACGTACCCAGTGGGGGCATAGAAGAAAGGCCTGATGATCTGCTTCTGAAAGGTCATGGCCATAAAAACCCGGCAGGGCCAAGTTTTGCCCTGAAACACGTTGGTGTCTTGTCTTGATGTGGTTAGTGCAAAGAGTTTGGCTAGTCAAAAGTTTGGCAGTTGGAGTCCTCTCTGAGGCACCTCAGAAGAAAGGCCTGGCAACCTGCTTCTGAAAAATCCGCCAAGGAAAACCGTCAGCAGCACAGCTCCCCTCTGGGGCACACGGGTGGGTAGGCCGCTGGTTATACTGCCTTGAGGTGTGCAGAAACCCCTCCTAGGCAATGAACTGTAGCCTGCCTGCGAGAGAATCATGAGCCCAGCAGAGGGCGCCAGGAAGAAATCAGGAAGGAGGAAGTGCCCTCCTTCGCCCTGGCAGAGTGAGAGCCCATGTTTGTTTGATTTTTTTTTAAAGCAAGTCAGACCTTTTCTGACTGAAAGGGTAATTTGACTAATTGTATGGCTCGATCAAGAAAGAAAAAAAAAAACCTCACTGCCCTCAAGTGGCTTCCAACTCATAACAGCCCTACAGGACCTGGTAGAAGTGCCCCTGGGGGTTTCTGAGACTGTCACTCTAGGGGTGTAGAACGCCCTGTGGTTCCATCACAATTAGTCAAGTAAGTATATGGCAGGTATTTTGTTTTGGGTTTTTTTTGTTATTGTAGAACTTGAACTAGTTCAATCTACAACTATGAGGTTTTAATGGAAAACATGCTTAAAGCACCTAAACAGGAGAAAATACTTTCTTCACAAGCTTTAGATTGATGGCAGAAAATATCCAGAAGTCAATTTTAAAAATGAAATTGGGTCCGGAGTTTTATGAATTTATGATAAAGCTTTGGAAGCAAAAAATAACACTCTTTAATGGAGTTTAACAGGACTTTAAAAATAGTTATTGAGATGAAAATAAGTCAAAAAGTACTGTTACAAATTCATAGAAATCATGGTGGAGTAAAAATATTAAAATGTGATACTACTATTTCTCAACATATCCTCCCTCAAGGATTCTGTCTCCTCTCGCCCTTCCCTGGAGAATCCTGTACCCTTCCTTTTATACCACATCCAAACAGCAGTTTGGACCATCACAGGGAATTCAAATGGTGTTCCTTTTGAATGTCCTTTGAGTTTTGAGAGCACAGGGAAATCTAAAGGGGCAACATCCGGGCCACAGGTGCCAGGGATAAGATTTCTCAACAAACTTCTTGTAACACAGCCTTGCTACCCTGGAAGAACCAGCAGATGCACTGTGATGAGCAAAAAGATCCTTGTTACCATTTTCCTGGCCTCTTTCTCAACAATACAATTTTAAAATTTCTTAATACTTGTTCATCAGAAGCCCCGTGTCTTTCTTCCCTTCAAACTTTATCAATATTACCCCTTTGGTGCTGATGGTCTCAGGACCTCCCCCTGGAGGAGCAAGGTTGTATCAATCATAGGTTTCAAGCCTAAGTGAACAGGAGTAAATGAGAAAGGGGCCCGCTCAATGAGGATCGGTCAAAAAGTATTGTCACCAGGGCTCCAAGCCATCCCTGCCTGGGTGTAGTCCACAGAAGACATGGCCACCACTAGATATTTTGGCATCTGAAGTATGTGGGCTCTCGGGTCATGCTAACCGTGTGGCTTGGGCATTGGGGCTTGTTTCAAGCTCTCTATCATGGATTGCATGGCCTTCCCCTAAGAAGATATTTTGAAGTCCTAGCTGCTGCATTAGGGAATCCGACTTTGGGGAAATAGGCTCTATTAAAGATATTGTCAGTTAAGTTACTAAAGTCATAGTAGAGTAAGATGAGTCTTCATTTTCATCTATTACGATGGCATTTATAAAAGAGAAGTCTAGACAATGGGGGAAGTTGGCGAGTGGGGAGCTAAGAAACTAAGACAGACCCTTAAAGGTTGAGCGGCCAAGGCTGAGAACCTTTATTTTTAAACCTAAAAGTAAAAGTCGATGTGGCCCTCGAGGTCAAGAAGGAAGAGACCTACACTGGGAAATGGGTCCAGAAAGATTGGTCAGGGAAGGCGTCCTTAGTGAGGACACTGCAGGGATATGAAATTCAAGGGAGCGAGGGATTTCAAGGAATACAGACTCACCGATGCCTACAATGATGTCACTTAGGATCAGGACTAAGAATGAATCACTTATTTTGATTATTGAAGGTTCAAGAAACCATTTAGTAAAATGGGAAGTGTAAGTCACCCCACGTGTGGAGCAAGCAGAAAGAGATGCTGGGAAAAGCGAATGGACTGACAGCTCACCGGAAGAGAAGATTAGGTTATTTGTGGTCAATGGCTGGGTGGGTGGGTGGTTGATTCTTTGTTGGGAGGTGCTTTTTGCCTGCTCCCAGGCCAAAGGGAAGGAGATCGTGGAAAGGAGGGACACTGGCTGGGAGGGAGCGGGGAAGAAGCCCGGGAGGACATGGAGGTAGGGAAAGAAGAAAAGGCGCACGTGATGGGGGAGGAGAGGCTTCTCAGGGCACTTTTTTCCTCAGATGGTGAAAACCATTTACCTAACAGACAGAGATTTGGGGAAGCATTGAGAGTAAAAGGAAATCTATATCAAATGACTTACATGTATCGGCTTGACTTTATAGAACAGAGAAGTAAAACTCAAAGCAAACCAAACTCATTGCCATCGAGTCTGTGCTGACTCTGCAGAGCAGAACTGCTCCTTTGGGTTTCTGGGCTTTACATCTCTATGGGAGGAGAAACCTGACTTTTCTCCAGAGGATTGGCTGGTGGGTTCAAACTGCTGACCTTGCTGTTAGTAGCCAACGTATAATCCACTAAGCTACAAGGACTCCCTAAGAGGTAACACTAGGAATGGGAAAAGAAGGAAACAGACTCCCGGGGTGATTCTAAAGGCTCTGAGCAAGAGAGACATAAAAGCATGACTGAAGGTCATTCTGAAGCTACTCAGGGGTAAATCTAAAACTCACCTGGGTCTGTCTTATCACAAGGGCCAGAATTAGGCAAGTACTCGATAAAAAGCTGTTGAATAAGGGAATACTCCTTGTTTGGGCTTCAGTGCAGAAGAAAGAAAAACTCCCTACACATAGAGGCAGAGAAATAAAAAACGGACCTGGAGCCACAGTGAGGGACATCAGATTCTTTGCACTTAGGAGGCTTACTGACTGGGACAGCAGTACTGCTTCCAGCACCAGTGGTCAGCTGGACTGGAAAAGCCCCCCAAAGGAGGTCGCTGTGGGGAGGTCTTTTGACACCAGGTGATAAACAACGTTGAGTGAGTGAGGTTGCGGAAACCATTTGCACTGTTGACGATAAGCACCTGAAACGCACGATTAGGTTACTGCTCTTGGGTGGACTGGGCTGTATCTTTCTGATAAGGGAGCAGGAGGTATGTGTCTGGTTGTGATCTGGCCTGCCTGTGTGAAGGAGTGTCTTCCTGGTGAGCTGGACGGCCCACTGGAAATGCCTACTTAGCTGAAGTGCGGCCATTTTGGAGTGTCGGCTAGTGTCCCTACAATCTGTCCAATGCACTGTCCTGAGGGCAGATGATGAATTTCTGAAGTTGAGCAAACTCGCTCTGGGGACTGCCTGAGGTATCTACTCACCTGACACAGGGGACCTCTATACAGATCGGTCCAGTGACCCCAAAGATATCTGGCCTCATTCCAAGGTCAAGAGCCCTGGACACAGCAGTGGGCCTTACCTGGGATTGGAATGGCAGAATTATTACCCTAGGTATATACGGCAATTGATCATATTCAAAAGCATAGCAGAAACTCAAATCTCCACTTGCTCCTCACAACTATTTAAGATGGGCATGGAAAGCATTTTATGAACAGAGATGGAGACGCTGTGTACATTACTTGTCCAAGGTTACAGAACTACTGCACTGCACAGCCCGCACTTAGCTTCTGAATCCCGCCTGGGGCCCTTTCCATTGCACAAGGCTGGAGGGCACTTCAGGGGACTGTCTTGACACAGTTTCAGGGGCCTGATTAGAGGCTGGTCAATTCCCTTCTTGAACAGCTCCTTAAATCCACTCTCTAGACATCCCCTTTATTGGGCTCTTACACTACCCATTCTCCCTGATTAAGCAGGAAACAGGTTCCAACAGCCAGGGACAGTCCGCGTGCCCAGGGACCTCCAGAATATTTCAAAATGCCCAATCCTCAAGAAGCCCATGAGATCTACCTCCCCCAACCTTGTTTGCCACACACAAGCTTCTCCTGAAGTCAAGCCTGCTGCGACCCTGTACCTGCGACCAGCCCAATCGGCCCTGCTCCCCAGCTGCGTCTGCTTTCCCGGCAACAATGAGTATAAGAGAACGTCTACAACTTTCTGTCTTTCTCCCTTGGGTAGTGCCGGGCCTTCCCACACCTCATCCCAGGAAGGTTAATGCAACAGCTTCCCCTCAGGAAACGCGAACATTGCACTGGGGGAAGGCAGGAGCAAACAAGGGGCCACTTCAGAGGAAGAGTCCAGGCCTGAGAATGACCAACTGGTCCCAGCATGCCAAGAACTATCCCAGATTCCCCCTAGGTCCCTAGTCACCTGGAGGAAACTGTGCGGGCCAGGCCATAGGGGACCAGAGAGAGTGTGCCAACACGAGGCTGGAGAGGAGGCTGAGTCCAGACCATGAGGGACCTAGAACTTGGCCAGGACTTGGGCCTTCATCCAAAAAGGAACAGGCCACAGATGGATTTTTTTTAAATTTTGTTAATCATTTTATTGGGGGCTTTTACAAATATAACAATCCATAAATCAATTATATCAGGCGAACTTGTACGGATGCTGACATCATCATTTTCAAAACATTTTCTTTCTACTTGTTATCAGCCTCTCTTTATTCCCTCCACGCCCCACCCTCGTGAGCCCTGTCTCTGCGTGTGTCTGTGGGAGTCCGTGGAGGGCCCACCCTTCACGGGGAGGGCCTCTCTGACTTACAAAGCCCTCTCTATAGACAGGGTCACTGCTGCAAGTACAGTGAAAATCAGTTTCTCATAGTCTCACACACACACACACACACACACACACCGCCGTGTGTGCTCCAACAGAACTATGCTGCAGAGGGTTCAAAATGCCTGATATTTCCGAAGTCAAGCACCAATCCTTTATTCCAACGTCCTCTGACCCTCCGACCTTTGGGTTAACAGCGGCTGCACGTTGACTGGCTACACCCCTCTGGGACTCCATTTACAGGTACGGGGAGATGGCAGCACACATTGCATTGCCATGGTGTTGGCTCCAATTCATGGTGCCACAGCCACTACTGCCCAGCCCTGAGCCTGCCTCGTCCAAGTCCATTGACATAGTGCATTTTGTGCTTCAAGTGCTTTTCAAATGAGGGGCCTCATCTCTCTGCATCATGCTGCCTGGTCTTCTGTTGTCATCCGTGGAGTTCTCACTGGTAATTTTCAAAGTGGATGGACAGGCCCTTTTCCCTAGTCTATCTTGACCTGGAAAGTCCGCTGAAATCTGTCCACCTTGAACGTCCCTGCTGGTATCTGAAATATCACTGAGCTAGATTCCAGCGTCCCAGCAACAGTACAAGAAACTGACAGCTGGTGAAACTCATATTTTGGGGGGACACAATTCAATCCATGACTCAGCTCCAATGTCCTCCAGCTGAGGAAGCGGCAGACAAACAAGGGCACATCCAAGCACTGGAATATTCCGGCAATGAAAGGGAACCCTACTGACACAACCACAGAGATGGCTAGCACATGTGTTACTGGAGGTGGAGGAATTCAGACTCAACAGGTCAAATACATTGTATCATAGCATTCATTCTATAGATTAACTGCTGCTGAGGCTGCCAGCCAGGTGACTCCACCTCATAGCAATCATGCAGAACAGAGTGAAACCATCTCCTGGGCTTTCTAGGCTCTATCTTTGTGTAAGCACCAGGTCTTTTCTCCCCAAGCAGCCAGAGCCACTGGCGATTTCAACAGCTGGCCTCCTGGTCAGCTGCTGGACATTTAACCACTGCACTTCCAGGGTTCCTTCTAAATATAACAGAAGCCAAGTCCACTGTCAGGGAGTCAATGCACACCCATAGCAACGCCAAGAGACAGAGTAGAAGTGCCCCTTAGGGTTCCAAGACTATCCATATTTACTGGAGCAGACGGCCTCAAATTTGCTCCACAAAGCCACTGCTGGATTTGAACCACTTACCCCACTGCACCACCAAGGATGATGAAAAAGAACCGTGGTTGCTAGAGGCATTAACCCCCAGGGAACTTTCTGGGTGATGGAACTGGTCTACATCTTGGCTCTGCTGGTGGTTACATGACTCTATTCAAGGGTCCTCAAACCTTTTAAACAGGGGGCCAGTTCACTGTCCCTCAAACCCGTTGGAGAACCAGACTATAATTTTAAAACAAACTATGAACAAATTCCTATGCACACTGCACATATCTTATTTTGAAGTAAAAAAAGGGGGGGGAGCAAAAACACCCGGATAAATGTCCTCCTTGGGCTGCATGTGGCCCGGGGGCCGTAGTTTGAGGCCCCCTGCATGTGTTTGTCAAAATTCACAGGCCAAGCCACTAAAAATGGTGAATTTCATTGTGCATGTAAGTAAATTGTACTTCAGATGATAATTATTTATGCCTGGGATTACTATTTAGGCTTTTAGGAATAAAATCAGCCAAGCGTCCACAGCAAGAACGCTCCTCGCCAGCGGCTCCATCCCTCTCTGATCCTTTGACTCTCAGCCACGTGACCCTTGGTGCGTTAGTCTGGGTAGACTAGAGAAACAAATCCATGGACACACATATGTGTGTAAGGAAGAGGTGTATATACAAGAGCAACTGTACATTAAGCAAACATCCCAACCCAGTCCAATGCAAGGCCATAAATCTGATATGAGCCCATATGTCCAATACCAATCTATAAATCCCTCTTCAGACTCACGAAACACATGCAATGAAGCCAAACACAGGACAATCACAAACCAGTGGGTAGAAAGACTTTGGGTCCAGTGGCGTTGTAAGCATCTCAGCGCTGGCAGGGGTCTCTCTGTGGTTTCTCTGGCTTCAGAGGTCTGGTTGCGTCCACGTGGCTTGTCCGGCTCAGGGCACTAGGGTAGTTCCAAGTGTCTTGTCAACTGCAACGTCTCCCAGGGAGCGGCAGAGAGAGAAAAGTGTCTCCTGCCTCCAAAGAGAAAGTACTGATTTCCCAGAATTCTCAGGAGAAGGCCATGCCCACACAGAGGTCTCATTGGCTATGTTCTGATTGACAAGCTAGACTCCACCCTTACAGTCTTAATCCTCAAATTGACAAAGGATTATATATCTACCACACTTGGCTTCTGCTTCAGTGGGCCAGAAAACCAACAACAACAATAACACCCCACCACCACCCCGACACTCTGTCTCCCAGAGGGCCCACTCGGGGCCAGAGGAGGAGGTACCTGTGATCTCAGTGCACACTGCTCCTCTGAGCCTTCATACCGCAGTTCCTGGTGCCGCAGTCCCAGCCTCGGGCGCTTCAGACAGGGGTCTGGAACGTGCTCTTCCAGTCTTCCTGGGCTTTCTCTCTCTCCTACTTCAAAGATGGCTTTTCTCCTTATAACGGGGTGAGGGTGTGGTAACAAAACTGGATCAATCCCGTCAATCAGTGTCACACACACATTTGCATAATCCCACCCAATCCTTTGACGGGAGTTAGAGACATGGGTATAAGGCCTCTTCAGAAATTGCACTCTACCACAAAGGCTTTTGAAAAACACATCCTACCCTAATTAGCAATGATATCTTCATATCATGTAACTGCTAGCGTGTTACTATTAGGCGCTGTCGGGTCTGTTCTGACTCATATGTGCAACAAAAGGAGTGACTGCCCGGCCCTGCACCATCACCTCACAATCGTTGCTAAGTTTGAGCCCCTGGCTGCAGCCACTGAGTCAGTCCTCTTGTATATGTTCATCTTGCTCGCATCCAAACCAAGATTCACACATTGACCCGGATTCATACGTCTCATCTTCTTAAATGTATAAACAGTGTCTCTCTCCTCCCTGACACAACTCTTTTGTGTTTTCCTCCACACTATTTGCGTCCTGTTGACTTTCCCACATTGTGATGTATCTGGTGCTTCTTTGTGGTCAAGAGTGTTACCTTAGCAACATACGCCACCGTAACGACATATTTGGAGCAAGGTGCGGGGCAGAAACATCTGAAAGGAAGTAGGATTTTTTTTTTTTTTTTTAGCTTCAGCTGTAGGTTATTGACATACAGGTAGGCTCTATAGTAACAAGCCTGGAGGTGGTTGCAGCAGGGGTGGGGGGAGAATGGAAGGTGGTGGAGTGTTTTTGTCCACATGACAGCTGAGCAGAGAGCAGGAACTCAAGTGTCCAATTCACAACTAACACGTGGGAATGGGGGAGGCTGAGGGGCTGGGGACCCAAGTTCAGGGCCAGGGCCATAATCTGCTTGCACTGGAGCCACTGTTACCCGGCCACCCTCAGGCATCTGGATCTTGCTGTCTAGTAAGAAGCCAGCGCGGGCATTCTCTGGGCACCCATGTTGTACAGGGGCTGAATGGAGCACACAAGGGCGAGGGAGCTTGTTGACCTCTCGAATTCAAGAAGCACGGGCCTCTAGCCCCACAGCCCTCATTCTTCCCTGGCTTGGGTAGTGCCACGGGATGGGCAGCCAGGCTCTGGACAACCCCGCCCACCAGGGCCATGTGGCACCAGGGACTTCCCACTCCCTTCCCTGGAGCCCCAGCCCACCGGCGCCATACTACCCCGGAGGAAGCACTGTAAGTGTTGCTGGCCTAATGGGTGGGTTGGGGGAGGGGATGGGGCAGGGACTAGAGGAGGGGCCCCAGGGCCCATCATAGCACAGGCACTAAGGTGACCAGACGTCCCACTTTTGGCAGGACAGTCCGATTTTTGGCGTTTTTAAAAAGTCCGGATCTTTGGAAAGAATGCAACGACAAGCTAGGGAATGCTCTATTTGGTCCATAGAGATCAAATTTTTAATCAAGAACACCCCCTGCGCCCCAGTCAATGGTGTCCCGCTTTAAATCTGGTCACCTTACACTACAGCATGATGACTACGTTGCCAGTCTTAAAGAAGCCTCCGGCTTTGCCGACATTCATGACCAGGGTCACCCGGAGGTCCACGTCCTCAGCCCAGGCCGACACAACTTGGTCATTAGAGAGGACAAGAAAGATGCCGCGGTACAGGTGGGCCTGCCGAGCCGTCTGGGGGTTCCGGTCACAGCAATGATGGGGGCGCGTGGGCGGTATCTGGCCGCCTGGTGAGCAGACCCGCCAGACTTGGTAAGGACGATTATGGCCGCACTGCAGCACGTGAACGAGGCCTCCACGGCGCCCACGGTGACGGCTTCTGTGGGGTCGCTGGTAATGGGCTCCAGGCGCGGAGTTCCTCCAACAATTGCAAGTGGTAGATGGCAGCCTCGGCCTCACGGCAATCAGGCCTCCAGTGGGTAGTCCCCCTTGGCCGTTTCCCCAGACAGCATGATGCAGTCAGCTCCGTCCAGGACGCGTTGGCCACATCACAGCCTGGGTGGGGCGGGGCTTCTTGATCATGCTCTCCAGCATCTGCGTGGCCAGATGACGGGTTTCCCAGCTCGGTTGCAGCGCCCGATCATCATCTGCTGAGCGAGGAAGACCTTCTCTGCGGGGATTCCGATGCCCAGGTCGCCACAGGCCACCAGGATCTCTTCGCTGGCTTCCAGGAGCTCATCAAACCTTCTGACTCCCTCGTGAGTCTCGATGTTGCTGATGATCTTGATGTTCTTGCCTTTCTCTCCCAGGACCTTCTTGACCTCGTGGCTATCGAATGATAGCCTTGCGGATGAAAGACGCAAACACCATGTCCACGTCCTGCTCCACACCGAACTTCAGATCCTGGATGCCCTTTTCGGACACTGCAGGCAGGTCCACGGCAGCCCCACGAAGGTTCACACCCTTCTTGCTGCCCAGGGAGCCACCGTTTTCCACCTCCGTCACCAGGAAGTCCACACTTTCTCCTTCACCTGCAGAGAAATAAGCCCGTCATCCACCTAGATCTTGCTGCCCACATCCACCACTTTGTAAATGTCCCTGTAGTCCAGCACACTCTCTTCACACTTGTCATGTATGCGTTATCCAGAACGATCTTCAGAGTGGCTCGCTACTGCAGCTCCACCTCAGCTGTGCTGCTGCCCTTGATGAGCCCAGTTCGTATCTCAGGTCCCTTAGTGTCCAGGGCCACAGCAACTGGCCAGTAGAGAATGGGGTCAGAAGCAAGGTTTCCGTGCCCACACACACGTTCTTGATGGTCTCTGCATAGTACTTGTGGGTTCCATGAGAGAAGTTCATGCGAGCCACATTCATTCCAGACTTGATCATCTCCTTCAGCATTTCCACAGCCCGGGAAGCTGAACTGATGGTGCAGGTGATGCCAGTGTTCCCGGCTGTGATGGGTGTTGAGTCGGTGTCCAGGCGGCACATGTGCTCCAGAAAGGTGTCAGCTATGGCTGCGTGCAGCTGCTGGGTCTGGATGAAGGCAGATCCCACTTCACTATGTGACTTCGACATGGTTTCTGCAGTCCTCCAGCGTGGTCTGTTCTGGGCTGCGCTGCAAAGGCAGGAGTGGTCAGCAGGCTCAGAGCGTGGCGCTCCAATGCCGAAAGTAGGATCTTTTAAGTGTGGTCTTCTAAACCTTCTGATCTAGGAAAGGAACCCTGGTAACTAAAGGATTTAGCTGCTAACCACAAGGTCAGCTGTTCAAAACCACCAGTAGCCCCATAGGAGAAAGTTGGGGCTTTTTACTCCCATCAAGACATGTGGAAAACAGAGAACTGGGAAGAGAATATATGCGGACAAATTCTTTATTCTCATATTTTAAGGCCAGGATTCTGGGTGGAGGGACACCTTCACATATGTGGGTTGAGATGAGTCCAAATCACATTCTCATAATTAATGTTAATTCCCACTATATCCTCCCATAATTGTGCTGCCTTAAAGTGACCTCTTACAAGCACATAGCTGAGTGCTATCTGGCTGGCAGCTTTATCTATAGAAGCAGACATGTTTCTATTGCTCTCCCTGCTCAGGGGGCAGTCACTCCCCCTTACCTGCCCCCAGCACTGGCATTGTTATTCTTCAAATGAACTCAGGGTTAGGGTATACCCCACTTTGTGGGGTAATTAGGAAAGCTTGCATGCCCCAAGATTTTATAGGCTGATGTTGAGAATATAATCGCTCTATTTGCTTGGACCTGATTCTTAAAGCCATGGCAGAGGTGAGCACCCCAAAACTTTTGTTTTTCTCTTAATTTCTTCCCTTCAATTACACAACCGTCCCTTAGGATCCGTCGGATGTGAGGCTGGATCTCACAGATGCAGCCTCAGAAACCAAAAGGAGTGATCTACCCTGTCCTGTAGAGTTGCTCTGAGTCGCAATCCACTCCACAGCAGTAGATTTGTGTGGTGTGGTTGTTGTTTTTTTGTTTTGTTTTTTTCAAGAAAGTGGAGGGAAATGGAGGTGAAAGGGAGAAGCCAGCCAAGATGGGCAGGAAGAAGAGCCTAGAAAAAGCTCACTTCCCGTTTCTTCCTGAGTTCTCCTTCTTCATCTTGCACGGAATGCGTGGGGCAGAGAGGCTTAAGGCAAACAGGTGTCACCGACAATTTCCTCTCTCTGGTTTCAATGCAAGCGTTAAAACTTCGAGGGGGATGAAGTATGTGTTTAGAAAGGGACGCCGACACTTACGAACAAAGCCGCTTTGAAGCGGCAGCATCTTTACCATGTTCCGTCATTGAGATGCAGGCCACGTTCACGTAGAAAGCGACTTGCAAAGGCAAATTAGACCCGATTTCCTAGCAGTTGGCATTTTATGTCTTAACTTCGCGGCAAGTCATCAACAGCGTCTTTCTCTGGTCTCACTGATGAGTCCACACTCTATGCAAAGGGCTTTCCCATCCGGTTTCATTGGCTTCGCTCCTGAAGCCATTTGGAGCCATGTAAGGTGGATCGTGGTTTTGAAGGCTCTACAATAAGAAACTCAAGAGCCAGATGCTGGTGACTCAGGGAGCATTTAGACATCTGAAACATGGCCATGATTAAAGATGACTGCCAGCACTTATTTGGATGTTCTTACAGAGGCTTTGAACCCAGGAACACTGGTGCGCACTAACGCTAATGAGCTTCTTCCCTTGGTTTGCCTCGGGCTCCATGGCGGGCAGGTGGGTGGGCAGGCTCTCCCCTTGGGTGCCCTCACTGGAAAGCACTTCAGTTTTCACAGGAGAATGCCAGCTCTACTGGCTGCTCAGGCAGCTGTCTGCACCCTCTACTGGGTGCAGAAAGGGGCGGCGAGCATGCTCAGCCTGGAGACGAGACCAAACCACAGCAGCTGACCCTGTAACTGAGAGAAGATCGCCCTGAAAACCCCAGACGGGTCTTAACCAGTTTTGCACTTGTGCTATCCTCTTCGGTATTACTATCCTGAAATACAGTGGAACGCTGTAAACCAGAATAGATGCTTTCCGTGTGTGTTTGTGTGTGTGTGTGTGTGTGTGTGTGTGAGAGAGAGAGAGAGAGAGAGAGAGAGAGAGAGAGAGAGGCACAAATGCATGACTGTTGGTAGAAAAAGTGGAAGGATCGACCTCCGGGGGTAGAAGGATGACTGAAAATACTTTTAAGGAGAGTATCCCTAGTAGTACGTGCCAAAGAAGCCACATTGTCCCAAGTTTCTGGGGACCCAGGCTGTGGTCATTACATAATCTGGTGTCACTTTGAGAAGATTACAAGTGAAGGGATAGAGTCTGGCCTGTCAATCAAGATATGACTAATGAGGCCTCTGTGTGGGCATGGCCTTCTCCTGAGAATTCAGGGAACTCCTGTATTTTCTCCTGGGAGGTGGGAGACACTTCTCTCTCTCTGTTCCTCCAAGACATCCCTGAGGAAAAGCCAGATGGACCAACTCTAATGCAGTCTTGGGAACTGGAGGAGCCACATAGAGACCCTGGCAGGGCTGAGATGCTTCTACCACCAGTGACTTTGCACTCACTGGCCTGTGATCTTCCTGCATTCAGCGTCACTGCATATGTTTCCTGAGTCTGAAGAGGACTTTATAGTTTGGTATCAGATATATGGGCTAACATTGGAAATTTGGACTTGATCTGGACTGGGCAGAAGCATTTTCTCAATATTCAACTGCCCTTGTATATAAACCTCTTTCTTTAATCACATATGAGTCTCTCTGGAGTTGTTTCTCTTGTCTACCCAGACTAACACACAGGCCAAGTGCCCTACACTGGAGCACTGAATGCTGAATCTTCAAGGCGCACAACATGCTCCAAAGGCTGCACCAGTGAGATCTGATGCGGTAACTCCAGTTGGTGATCTGAACTCTACCTCAAATGCACTTGTAACCTGAGGACTTAAGACAGAAAAGTCATGATGTCTGAAGAAGCAGGAGACAGCTATTCCAAGATTAGTGAACTGTCAGTAGGCAGACACTCATTAACTTACTACAGCAATGCTCTATATTCTGTATTAAGATATAGATTATTTCGTCAAACCTGTGACTATTATTCTCAGTGAATATTATTGTAAATTTTCCCCTGACAACCAACTACCAGTGTTTGTGTAAATAGCATTCAGCCATGAAAGGATTATTTCTGAACAAGTGAATAATTCAGGTACTGTGATCTGCACTTAGCCTACATTGGCCTAATAGTCCTCTCTCAACAGAGCTTCAAAAGATTAGTACCAGGAGCTAATCAAATACAATATTTATAGACGATCATTATGCCCCTGGGGGACGATCAATAAGATTCTCTGCTAGAAGTCAATAAGGAAGTTTTGAAAGGGAGCCAAAGGCAGATTTTAAAAAGAATAGGTTTGGGGTCTCACTACCTCCTAGCTACAACTTAAGAACAATTAGTTCTTACATCATGATTATGCTCAATACTCACCCTCAGGAAAGGAACATAGAAGAAATGGATGCTATAGCAAGATGTGGTAAAGAAATTAGATGGTACTTGTCTATCAGATAAAATAGCATCTGGGTTCTTTACATATATCAATATCATCTGGGTCTTAAAGGCCGGTCTCCAAATAAGCAGTCATCTAAGTGAGATGTCAATTAAGTCCACATGGAAGAAGCAAACCACGCAAAGTCACCAAAGGGTTATAAATCCTATCATCTGTAAATCCTAATGAAGGAAGGATTGGTATCAGAGTCTAAACTGTGAGAATAGGGTTTGAAGAAGGTTTTAGAAGACAGTGGGAGCCCAAGATATATTTGTGGGATCTGCATAGGAAATAAGCCTTTTGTGAGCTCCCTCTCTCCATAATAGAGGGATAGGAAGAAAGTGATTACTAAACAGCCTGCATTGGAGAGATGAGTACAGAAGATCAAAGGGATACAACGACTTGAACAGTTAAAATCTTGTCAGCTGATCCCCTTGTGATGCACACTGGACCGGATCTACTTTCCAACATTTTCTGTATTTTTGCTTTTGTTTTTTGTTTGCTCATATTAGGGTTTATCTCAGATGTGTTATGTCATTGGGGGGTCACCTTCTTGAAGTTGTGTTATATATTTTTATGTTGTTCAGTATATGAAACCCAGAATTGATGAACCTATAGGGATAGCAAGTAGAATAAGGGTTTCTGAAGGGGATCCAGGGGTACAATGGTAGTGGTGTATGGTGTGTGCAGAGTGGATCAAAGAGAGACAATGTCAAGGAGTCCAGGAAAGAAAAGAATGTTTGGAAGCAATTGTTCAATATTGTTTGATGTGACTGAACTATGGAATGATATGATATCTGTATTAGTTCCAAATAAAATGGTTTTTGGTGGGGAGGAAGAAAAAGAACATAAGGCTAAGACCTGTTTCATGGAACTTCTGTTTTAATTATGTGTGTAGGTGTTTTTATATACTGGGCTATAATATAAAATGGATATTTTTAATGGGCCAAATCAAAACAATTTGGAAAATGTCCATAGAACTCTGTCATTTACCCTGGAAGGAACCCAACTACTAAGAACCATTATTTGGACCATATTATATTGACACTTCCTTGAAGGTATGCTAGCAATATTTTTGTTAAAGCTTTGTTTTGTAAAATATTGTGTTAAGCAAAATTCAGTTTGGCAAGAAATCTTCAAACTTCAGAAAAACCCTATGAGAAATAGTTGGTGACTCTGAATGAGAATTTATTCTAAGGCCATGGTTGACATTTACAAAATCACAATGCCCCCGACTTCCAGCAAGATGGCAACCAAGTAACACATACCAGAGGGACTCTACAGAAATCAGCACAGGAGTGCAACTGAGAGGGAAATCCCATGCTGCCAGGTCGCAGGAGGAGCACCATAAGTCTAAGTAGCACAGATCCACTAGGTTTTGAGGAGCTGTGGGCTTTTGACTTACCACTATGGAGGTCGGCTAAGGCTTAACCTTAGCCCCACAACTGTCTTGGCCAGAACTGGGCTCCTTTGGCCGGCCCAGGAGCTTTACTTCAACACAGCCACAGCTTGCTGCCACATCTGGGAGGGTTTAAACCCCTCCAGCCCCAGGGCCAGGAGTTTGGGGCTCAGCTATATCTTTACTTTTGTTTCTCTCTCTTCTCTCGTTACCCCTTCAGTCCCAATGGGCTCACTTATTATCTGTTTTGTCTCTCTTTTTCCTTTCACACAGCACTGCCAACCTCCAGGCCACTCCCCTTAGCCTAGGGCAATTACTCCTGCCCTCCACCCAGTTGGGGGAGCTCCACCCTCTGCAGCGTAACACACAGCTGGGGAAATCCTACCCAACGTTCACCTCAGGGGAACTGATGCCTGCGCCCTCCAAGGCCCCTGGAAGAACTCCCACCCACACATTTGGGGTGCTTTTCTTGGCTGGGAGAACCTCGGTTCACTTTCCAGGCACTCCAAATGGCTGGGTGAGCCCTTGCCTATCCTCCCCAGTCCACATGGCTGAGGGAACTTCTTACCACCTGCCTCACATGGCCTAAGGCAGCTCTGCCAACACTCTCACTCTCCAGTGCACCACAATGCTGCAGGAACCTCTGTCCAACCTACACAGCGATCTACCTGACCAGGGCAATTCCGCCCACCATCCGTGGTGCTCTGAACCAAAGAAGGCATACTCACATGCCTTCTGAGGCACTCCTGTTGCAACAAGCATCCCCAAATACCCTCTGTAGTGCCCCAAGCCTCCATTGGCCACACCACCATGGTTTTCTGTGAGATCATTCAGTGCAGCGCAATCCTCATTCGTCCACAACCACCCAACCAGCGTCGCCTGAGAGGACCAGCCAACTTTCCCTCCAAATAACAGGTTGGCTAGGGAGAGAGTGAAGCCACAGGAGGAGAAAGCAGTAGCCGAATCCCATAGCGCAATTACTTCCAGGCAGTTTGAAGAAGCATTCCTACGAATCTCCAAGAGAGATCCCAGTTCCCTTTGACACTCTGGAAAATATCACTGGGCTCCTCTAAAGCAACACAATGGAAAAAAAAAATCCACCCAAATGACCTCCACTAAAAAACAGGAGAAATAAAAGGCAATGTCGGAAGAAGTCCTGAACCTAATGACGTGCATAGAAGAAGCAGACATTGATCTGTCACAGAAAGAAATCTTCAGAATGATGCTTGGAATCATACAAAATATGAGGGAAGCAATACAGTAAAAGGATGAAATGATAAAGGAGATAAAGACCATACACCAAAGGGAGATAAAGACCATACACCAAAGCTAAGGGATGAGATAACAAAAACCAGTAGCAAATTCACAGACTTCACCAACTGTCTAGAAAAGGCAGAGAAGCACACCAGTGACCTAGAGGACAGCCAAGCAGACTTAAACAAATTTACGTGTGCGGGGAGGGGGGGCAAAAAGATTATCAGAGAAGCTGAAGAAAACCTGAGATCCCTGTCTGATGCTATGAAGAGGAACAGCATCAGAATAATTGGATTACGAGAGGAAGATAAAACAAAGACATCAATGGCCAAAATAACGAGGGAATACTTAGAGGAAAACTTCTTCAGCTTAATGAATGAAAACCAGGCAACCATTCAGGAGTCCAAAGAACACCAGCTAGAGTGAATCACAAAAGGAAGTCACCAACGCATATAATAGTTAAACTATCCAACGTTGAGGAAAAGGAGAAAATCATGAGAGCATCTAAGGAAAAACAATCAGTCACCTATAAAGGTACCCAAATAAGAAGATGCTCAGACCTATCAGTGGACCCTATGAAGAAGAGGAGAGAGTAGGGCAACATATTCCAAAAATTGAAGGAAAATACTGTAAACTAAAAAATATTCTATCCAGCCAAATTATCTATCAAGATAAGATGGAGAAGTAGGAGTCTTTTCAGACAAGGAAAAACTCAAAGAATACATTGAAAGAAACCCAGCCCTTCAAAATATACTTGCCGACCCAGTATGGGCAGAAGAACTACACTCAGCGAGCACAAATAAGAAACTGCCACATAGAACAAGACCACCCAGAGGGCAACAGAGAAAACAGCCACCAAGATAACATTGGCTTAATGGTGGAAAGAGGTCAAGAATGAAACATACACACACACACACACACACACACACACACACGCGCGCGCACGCACACAACACATTGATAAGAAAGGGAGGTGGGAAAACACCCAACAAAAAAGGTACCAGATGACATCACATAGTCCACAGATGGATGTAATAACCCTGAATGTCAACGGACTGAACTCGGGCATTAAAAGTAAGAGGCTAGCAGTCTCATTTAGAAAACACAACCCGTCAATCTGCTAGCTACAGGAGACATGTCTCCAGATTACAGACAAAAATAGGCTGAGAATCAAAGGCAGGGGAAAGACATACCAAGCAAATGGCAATTCAAAAAAAGGAGTAGTTGCCATCCTAATCTCAGACAAAATTGATCTCAAGGTGCAAACCAAAACAAGAGATAATGAGGGGCATTATATAATGCTCAAGGGAAAAGTAGACCAAGAACCAGTGAGCATAATAAATATATACACACCCAATGAGAGATCCATGAAATTCATCAATCAAACACTCCAAAAGATGAGAAAAGAAATTACAGTCTCAACAATTATAGTAGGTGACTTATACACCACTCTCTGAGAAAGACAGATCACAAAGAAATAAGCTTAACAAGAAGGCTAGATCTAAACATTACAATGAGACAACTTAATCTGATAGATCGTTTCAGAGCTCTCCAAACCAAATGCCAAAAAAAAAAAAAAAAAAAAAATCACATTCTTTTCAAGTCCACATGGCACATACTTGAAAATAAACCACATGCTGGGACACCAGTCTGTGTAAATTGAAGCACGAAGAGATCATACAGACTTCTCTCTCTCTGACCACTATGCCATAAGGTTGGAAATCAAGAAAAGGAAAATTAAGAAAACAAGAGCGAACACCTAGAGGATGAATAACTATTGCAAAAGGAGTGGGTACTGGCCCAGATCAAAGATGAAATCAGGAAGATTCTAGAACCCAATGAGAATGAGACTACGACGTACCAAAACCTTTGGGACACTGCAAAGGCAGCTATCAGAGGAAGTTTCATAGCAATATATATACATATGAAAAAGTAAGAAAGACTTATGATTGATATACTGACACAAAACTTACAGCAATTAGAGCAGAGTCAGTAGGACAATCCTGCTAATAGCAAAAGAAAAGAAATAATAAAAATCAGGCTGAGATCTAGGAAAGGGAAAATAAGAAAACTATGAAAACAATTAATGCAGCTAAGAGTTGGTTCTTTGAAAGGATTAAAAGAATCAAAGGACCACTGGCAACCTAACCAATGAAAGAAGGAACACATTTCAATAGCAAGGATGAGGGATGTAATAGGGGACATTACAACAGACCCTAATGAAATCAAAATGATAATTACACAGTACTATGAAGGACAGTACTCCAATGAATTTAACAACCCCAAAGACATGGACAAGTACTTGGAAAGACAATCGCTTCACAGGAGAATTCTACCAAGGATTCAGGAAGAACTGAAACCAAACTTACATAAACTCTTCCAGAACATAGAACAAGACAGCAAATTCCCAAACTCCTTCTATGAAGCTAGTATAACTCTGATCCTAAACTGTGCAAGGATCCCACAAGAATCGAGGACAACAGACCAATATCCCTAATGAACATCGATGCAAAAATCCTTAACAAAATACTGGCCAATAGAAAACAAAAGCATATAAAACAAATAATTCACCACAACCAAGCGGGACTCATACCAGGGATGCAGGGATGGTTTAACATATGAAAGACCATTATTATCATTTGTCACATTGACACGAAATAAGAACCACATGATGATATCAATGATGCGGAAAAAGCATTCAACAACGTCCAACACCCATTCCTGTTTAAGACACTCAAGAAGATAGGAATGGAAGGAAAATTTCTCAATATAATACAAGCTATATATAAAAAACCAATAGCCAGTGTAGCAGTCAATGGAGAAAATATGAAAACAATCCCACTGAAAAAGGAGACCAGACAAGGATGCCCTTGTCCCCACTCTTATTTAACATCATACTGGAGGTCCTAGCTAATAGCATAAGGCACACACACACAAAAAAAGACATCAGGGGTATTTGCCTGCGGAAGGAAAAGATGAAGCTATCGTTATTCACAGATGATATGATTTTATATATGGAAAATCCCAAAAGCTCCACACTGACTCAAAAAACAAAAGATTTTTATGCGGAAAATTACAGAACACTATTACAAGAACCCAGGAGTGACCTTCACAAATGGAAGAATATCCCATGCTTGTGGATCAGTAGACTAATTATAATTAACATGTCAGTTCTGCCCAAGGCAATATGTAAGCTTAATGCCATCCCAATACAAATGCCATCATCATTCTTCATTGAATTAGAAAAACGGATTACCAACTTCATATGGAGAGGGATGAAGCCCAAAATTAGCAGAGAACTTCTCAAGAAGAACAGAGTGGGAGGACTTGCTTTACCTGACTTTAGCACCTATTATACAGCCACAGTGGTCAAAACCACATGATATTGGTATAATGACAGATACTTGGACCAATGGAAAAGAACTGAAAACCTAGAAATAAAATCATCAACATACAGACAACTGATCTTTGATAAGGGCCAAAAAAAATATCAAATGGGAATACCAAATATCAATAAGGAGTGCTAGAAAAAATGGATATTCACCCACAGAAAAATGAAACCAGACCCTTACTTCCATGGACAAGAATGAACTCAAAGTGGATCACAGACCTTGAAGTAAAACCCCAAACTATTACGGCCATCAGTGAGGGAACTGGACAAACCTGAGAACTTTGGCACATGGAATACATAGATTATCAGTATTAGGGAAGGACACAAATACAGATGAGCCACAAATTGACAAGTGGGATATACTGAAGATAAACCACCTGTGTGCATTGAAAGAATTCATCAAGAGAGTAATAAGAGAGCCCATGGACTGGGAAAACATCTTTAGCAATGACATACCACACAAAGGCCTTATTACTAAAATCTACAGTACTCTGCTAGTTTACAATAAGAAAAAAAACAATTGCCCACTGAGTAGGTGGGCAAAGAACCTGAAAAGAAGTTTCACAAGGACAGAAACATATGAGAAAATATTCCCAATCATTAGCCATAAGAGAAATGCAAATTAAAACAACTATGAGATAGCACCTAACACCCGCTAGGATAGCCCAATTAAAAAAATCAGAAAGTGACAAATGTTGGAGGAACTGTGATGAGAAAGGAACTCTCGTTCAGTGATGGTGGACTGTAGGTATGTCCAGCTACTAAAGAAATCGATTTGGCAATATCTAAAACAGATGAAAATCGAGCTACCAAATGACCCACCAATCCCCCTACTGAGCATATACCCAGAAGAGGCAAGGAAAAAACCACGGCCAGACATCCATGTTCCAATGTTCATCACAACACAGTTCACAATTGCAAGGAGTTGGAAACAACCCAAATTTCCATCAAAGAATGAATGTATTAAAAAATTGCAGTGCATACATACAATGGAGTACTACGCAGTCCTAAAAAGCAGTAATGAATGTATGAAACACAGTGCCGCATGGGAAAAACTGCAGGAAATTGTGCTAAGGGAAGTAAGCTGAGCACAAAAGGACAAGTAAAACATGAGTCCGCTGAGGTAAGCTTAAAAGTGCAAAGGGGGCATAGGGGAAAAGCTAATGTATCCACACATTCCTGGGGTGAGGTCCAGGTAGTATGGCAGGGGCCAGACCCAATCCAGAGATACATATGGTAGCCAAGTAAAAGGGAAGGGAACAGAAAGAAAAGGGTAACAAAAAGACATGGATAGCCGGGGAACAGGACACTAACCCAGCCAAGGGGTGGGTGTTGTTTACATCTCCACAGGAGGGGGAGAGAGAGACCAGATTTCAACTCGGTGTGCCAAAATGTGAATGCAACATACCGGCATGAAGCAGGGAACCAATAGAGAGGTCTGCAGCGCTGGCCCCAACCTCAACTACGTGGACACCTCCTCTCCCCCCAGAAGAATTAATTCACTTCAGAGAACAGCACTGAAGCTACAGCTCAGGGAGAGGGGCACTTCTGATAAGAGCTCAAAGGAGCAAACGAAGAGGGAAAGAGAGAGAATAGAACACATCCTAGCCCTCCAAACCCTGAGGACAATATTCCTGTTCAGATCAGCCAATGCAAAGAGAAGACCATAGGGCCAACCCCACCACAAGACACGACGTCCCTCACTGATCCTTACGACTTCGAGGAACAACACTAGAGGCATAGTGAGGGAGTTGTGCCCAATCTGACCCCACCACTCCGTGGTGAAGTGCTAAGGGTGCACAACAGAGCAGCAAAGCAATGAAGTCTCTGGGGAATACCAAAAATAGATTTTGGGGCCAGGGAATGACACAGCATCAGACTCGACTGGAAAACATTCCTCAAGGTCAGCAAACAGACCTTGAATTATTTATAGACTTTTCTTTTTTTTTATCGTTGGTTTTTTAGTTGTTTTTGTTGTTTTGTTTTGCTCTGTCTTTCTGTGTGTGCTTATTATTGGGTCTGCATGTCTATCTAGATAAGATAGGTGGGAAAAACAATCCAGTGGAGAAAACAATGGGACCGATGGTTCCAGGGGAACACGGGAGAGAGTGAGGCAGGGGAAAGGAAGTGGGTGTTAACAAACCCAGGGACAAGGGAACAACAAACGATCTAAAATTGATGATGAGGAGGGCATAGGATGCCTGGTAGGGCTTAATCAAGGGCAATGTAACCATGAGGAATTACTGAAACCCGAATGAAGGCCAAACATAATAGTGGACAAGAGGAAAGTAAAAGGAAATAGAGGAAAGAACTAGGAGACAAAGGACATTTATAGAGGCCTAAATACGGGCATATACATATGTAAATATATTTATATGTAACATTAGGGAAATCGATCTATGTATATGTATTTATAGGTTTAGTATTAAGGTAGCAGATGGACATTGGGCCTATGCTCAAGTACTCCCTCAGTGCAAGAACACTTTGTTCTAATAACCTGGCATTCTTTGATTCTCACCTTCCCGACACGATCAATGAAGACAAAATAGTTGCATAACAAATGTGGTGAAGAAAGCTGATGATGCCCAGCTATCAAAAATATAGTATCTGGGGTCCTGAAGGATTGAAGACAAACAAGCAGCCATCTAGCTGAGAAGCAACAAAGTCCACATGGAAGAAGCATACCAGCCTGTGTGATCATGAGGTGTTGATGTGATCAGGTATCAGGCATCAAAGATACAGAACAAAAAACTCTTATCAATGTGAATGAGGGGGAGTACAGAGTGGAAAACCCAAAGCCCATCTGTAGGAAAGTGGACATCCCCTTACAGAAGAGTCACAAGAAAGAGATGATTCAGTCAGGGTGCAGTATAGCACCTTTGAAACATACAACTTTCCTCTAGTTCTTGAATGCTTCCCCCCACCCCCACTATCATGACCCCAATTCTACCTTACAACTCCAGCTAGACCAGAGCATATACACTGGCACAGATAAGAGCTGGAAACACAGGGAATCCAGGACAGATAAGCCCCTCCAGACTAATATTGAGAGTAACAATCATACCAGGAGGGGAAGGTTGGGGGAGAAAGGGGAAACTGATCACAATGGCCTACATGTAACCCCCTCCCAGGGTGACAAACAACAGAAAAGAGGATGAAGGGAGACATCGATCAGTGTAAGACACGCAAAAATAATAACAATTTATAAATTATCAAGGGTTCATGAGGGAGTGAGGGCAGGCAAGGGACGGGGGGAAATATGGAACTGATACCAAGAGTTCAAGTAGAAAGAAAATGTTCTGAAAATGATGATGGCAACAAATGTACAAATGTGCTTGACACAATGGATGGATGTATGGATTGTGATAAGAGTTATACAATCCCCCAATAAAATCATTTAAAAACAACAACAACAAAAACCACAATGCCCTTTAAGCAAGCTCCCAGGATGGAATTCTTCCTAGAATTTTCTGAGGAGATACACCACATTTTCTCATCATCAAACCCACTGCCATCTAGTTGATTCCAACTCAGAGATCCTAATGGGTTTCCAAGGCTATAAGTCTTTTGGAGAACACATTGCCTCGTTTGTCTCCCTCTGAGTGGATGGTGAGTTTGAACCACTGACCTTGTAGTGATCCGACATGTACTCTATAGTGCCAGCAGGACTCCTTCAGTTTCTAACAGAATATGGAAAACAGTTCCTGGCCAAATGTTGGTTTTTGCAAAGCCTGCTAGGAAGCTTAGAGACAAATCCTTGCCCATATTTGTACTCAAAGATAGGAAAATTTAAGTTCACTTCTGGTTCTAATATATCCCTCTCTTCTGGTTGTTCCTTTTCTCTTACTTTCCTTCTCACTTGTTTTGTTTCATATTTCCCTGTAAACAATGGAGGAACCCTGGTGTCATAATGGATTATGCATTCGACTGTTAACTACATGGTCAGAAATTCAAAACCACCAACAGCTCCGCAGGAGAAAGAGGAGGTGTGTTGGACTGGTTGACCAGAGAAACAAATCCAAGGACACTCATATATGTATAAGAAAGAGCTTTGTGTCAAAGAATAATTGTATATTAAGAAAACACTCCAGCCCAGTCCAGATCAAGTCCATAAATCTGATATTAGCCCATAAGTCCAATACTAGTCCATAAATCCCTCTTCAGACTCACACAGCCACATGTAATGATGCAGGAACATCACCCGCCAGTGGGTACAAAGGCTTGTGGATCCCATGGTGTCGGAAGCATCACAGGGCTGTCGCAGGTCTCAGCGTGACTCCAGCAGCTCACTCAGGCAATGTGCTAGTCTGACCACCAGAAAAGAAAGAGAAAGAGGCCAGCCTCTCAAAGCCATTAACCTCCATTGCCCTCCAATCGCACTGTGACCTGATTGACAGGCTAAACTCCACCCACATGTTCCTACAGGGACCGTGTTGGCACCAAAAACCTAACTATCACGGTCGGTTTTCTACTTCCATAAAGAGTTACAGTTTCAGAAACCCACATGAATTGTTCTACCATGTCCTACAGGGTCCCTATGTGTCAGAATCAACCTCATGGCAGTGAGTTTGGATTTGGGGGTGGTAAGAAGTGGAGAGATCTCTGGTGGTGTAGTGGGTAACAAGTTAGGCTGCTAACCACATGTCAGCAGTTCAAACCCACCAGCAGCTCCACAGGAGAAAGAGGAGGCTTTCTACTTCCATAAAGATTTACAGGCCCAGAACCCCACAGGGGCAGTTCCTCTCTGTCCATAGGGTCACTGTGAGTTGGAATTGACTCGACCGGCCAGTACTTCAGTGAGAAAGGAAGTGCTGGTAAATATTTCACAACCGAAGGGGGAAATGCTTATGTGTAGTGCTAGTAAATCTTACTAATACAAATTCTATGTGGTCTACATCTGTGAATGATAATATAATCTATAATATTCTTTATTGTAAATTGTAACTGCTATTGCACATTATTAATTGTAAACAATTAATAAAAGAAAGCCCTACATAGGTATGTTGTACTAAAAGTGAAAAACACCAAAAACAAATGCTCCCAAAAGTAGCCAGGGAAGAAAGACAGCTTGTGTACAAGTGATGACAATTAGCGCACTAGCCACCTTCCCCACAGATTCAGAGAGAAAATAGCTGTCAACAATGACTTGTTAGCTACCAACTGTCTTTCAAGAAGACAGGCAAAATAACCAAGCTGAGAGGGTTCACCGCCCGCCAGACCTGCACTAAAGGGAGGATATATTTGTATCAGAGAAACAAAGACTGATCTGAGTTGAAAGGGCTGGGAATAAGAACTTGGTAAGCGCAGCTGTAAGTATAAACAAACTCTAAATGTGTAAAATAGCACATACTGACATTTAGGGTTAAAATATTCTACAATAACTTGGGAGTAAGGAGAGGGAGAGCTGAGTTGAAGCGGTCTAGTGCCCTTGCATTGACAGGGAAGAAATTAAGATGTACTTTGGTAGGTTAAAGAGCCCTGGAGACACAGTGGGTTACATGTTGGGCTACTAACTACAAGGTCAGCAGTATGACCCTTCCAGGCCTTCCGTTCCTATCAATATGGACAGCCTTGGAAACCCTCAAGGGCTGCTCTACCCTGTCCATAGGGCTCCTGTGGATCAGAATTGATTGCATGGCCGTGAGTTTGTTTAATTTAATTTTACAGTTAAAATTTAACAGAGAATATTAAAAAACAGAGGAGCTGTATCCCAACCACTAGAAAGAGGAAGATGGAATAAGAAAACAAAAGCTAAAAGCAAAGAAAGGTTATCCATTCAGAAGGAAGTAAGAAGAGCCGTGTGTTTCAATGGTGAAGTGACGCATGGTGGTCGCTGGGAGACACAGACCAGAGCAATGTTTCCTTCTGTCATCCTCTGGCCACCATGGGACCGAACTGACGCCACAGAAACTAATCGGGACAACAACCAGGAGGACGCACGGATTTGGGGGTGTCTGTGAGTTGTCAGGAGCCCTGGTGGCATAGTGGCTGCCGGTTCAGCTCCAATCTGCAAGGTTGGCAGTTTAAAACCATAAGCCACTCCCCCAGAGAAAGACTGGGCTTTCTACTCCAGTAAAGAGTTACCGCCCTGGCAACTCACAAGGACAGGTCTGCCCTAGTCCATTGCGGTTGGGATGAGTTAGCATCAACTTGATAGCAGTGAATTGTGTGTGTGTGTGTGTGTGTGTGTGTGTGTGTGTGTGTGTGTGTGTTTGTTTTGGTCTTAGTTAGCCTGGACTCGGTGGCAGTGGTTATGTTTGGGTTTGAAAGAAAAGAGCACCTTCTCTGGAGTTGTGCTAACCCTGGGCCCATCAGAGCCCCTGGGCCCATCAGTTCACTAGGATCCATTGGCTCCTGGTAGGTGGGTGGGCAGGTGGGAGGAAGTAGGCAAGAAAAGAATTGGGAGGCTCTGTCCTTTGGGTTCTAAACCCACAACCTTTCATAGGTCCTGGACCCGTTGGCACTCACACACACACACACACCCTACTCACAGCTGCTTCCCCAACAACCTAAAGACATCTGGTTGCCATGATTCCGTGCCAGAGGGTAACGGTGCTCCTTAGGACTCCAGCCTACACCTCTCAGTTAGCAGCCTGTTTGCACCACTCAGGGACTGTTAACAGTCAGGCCCCGCACCCTGATGAAGCGGTGGACTGGGCCAGACCGAGTGGTTAGTGGCCGGAGTTCGCAGTTGCCCACCCCTTGGAGCAGGCGAAGGCAGGGTCTCGGCTGGGTGCTCTGCAGTCTCTGCATTTGTGTCCCACAGCAGTGTCATGGGCCCTTCACAGCTCTCATCTCCCTGGGCTCTGCTCTTCACTAAATATGCATCAGATGCTTTCCCACGGGAGCTGTCTTTTCCTGTACCACGTACTCGGCTCTCCCGCACACCATCCTGATAGCTGGCCGCTTGTGTCACATCTTCATTCGCTCACAAACCAAAAGAACACTATTTCCTTTCATGGTCCCGTCATCCAGGTGTCTGCCTTTCTCAATATCACTTTTCAAATTCCTCAAGGGAGGAATGACAAAAAGAACAAAGCCTCGCCAATCCTCTTCACTTTGATGTCTCTCCTCGGGCTTTTCTCCGGGTTCAGGTGCATCAAAGATGTGGCGAACCTCGGATGAGATTGTTCATTACAGGGTAGTACATAAGCAATCATTAAGCCCGTGCGTCCCTTCCTGATTGGGTAATCCATCCGTCCCTGCAAGATGTTAAGTCCTCCACTCCAGGGACCTAATGAACCTTTATCTGCCTGGATGTAGAAGCCATGGTCTACTGACAGCGCACCATTAAGCGTTTCAAATGACCTTTAAGTAGCTAAATTAAATGGCTGTGTCCACCGTGATCCTACTTGATTTATGTAATGTTTTTGATGTGATTGATCACAGGGAATTGCTTCACTAACCATCCTCATTAACCATTCAAGGTTCTGGCCTCCAGTCTCTGGTCTGTTTATCCTGGTTCACACCTTGCAGTCAGACAAGTGCCGAGCCCAGCCTCCTGGTGCAGGGGCACCGTGGCGCATTACCTCACAGACTGAAATGCATACACCTGTCTCACTGGAAGGCCTCCTCCTTCACCCATCACCAACCTCCTGCCCGGGCTTCTGCTTGCACTGAGGGTGCACTTGAGTCTGACCCCTGGGTCACCTTGACCAGCCCACTCATGCGCTGCACCCTATCACGCCAGACAGCTGGCATCACTGGGCCAAGCTTCAGGTCTCATTTGGTTTGTGTAATCACCCCAAATCCCAAAGAGGCCGTTTCTGTGGAGTCCAGTAACAGTCCTGGAGCCTCGCGTGTGAAGGAGTAGAAGTACACTCCGTAAGGCTCTCGAGGTCCTGGCCATTTGGAAGCCATGTCCCCGGCGGTTCCTCTGGGGAACTGGGGGTGGATTTCAATCCCTCCTTTCAGTTAGTGGTTGAGGGGTTAACCCTTTGTTCAAGCAGGCCAAGAGGGCTGCTTTTCAGCTAGTGGGCACCTCTAAGTCCTAATGAGTTATTTCCAATCCCTGTTCATTCTGAGGGATCTAATGTAGGACCTTGAGGAGAGAAGCCCTGATAGTGTAGTGCTTCCTACTCCTTGGGCTGCAGCCTGCAAGGTCCACAGTTCAAAACTACTAGCTACTTCTCAGCCGAAAGACGGGGCTTCCTACTCCGTAAACAGCTCCAGTCTTAGAAACTCACAGGAGCAGTTCTGCCCTGTCGTATTGGATAACCAAGTCGGCAGTGACTCGATGGCACTGAGTTTGAGGCTTTTATGAACTTGTGGTAGACACTCCCTAATTTATAAATGAGGAGACTGAGGTTGTGAGTTACATGGGAAGAGGAGTCGGCACGATGTGTCTTACTGGTGCAGACCGTGGCAAAAGTGGGTGTTCCTGGGATCAGAGAGATGCAGCAGCCTTCGTGTTGTGGGGCAGATGCAGCTCTCTTGCAGCCCCAGCCTATCATGGGATCCAAAGAACTTCTCCTGGAAGGTGGACCTGGAATCTGTTACTTCAAACCCTCCTGGAAAAATCTATTTCTACTGTAAGTTATTTATTCTTTAACCATAAACTCTTTTGTGGTTAAGTAGCTAACATGGATTCTCTTGCTGCAGGTAAAAGCCCTGGCCAAGGGGCTAATTTAATCCAATTCCAGTTGCCCAAGGGGTAAAAAACCTTCTTTGAGCTGCTGGGGCATCAGCAGTCTCGGCATAAACTAGGGCAACTCTGCAAGCCCAACAGGGGGAGCTACTGTCCGCCCTAGGTGGACCCACACATGGCTGGGGATATCCTGCCCGTCCCTTACAGGGCCTCTCATGGCTGGGGGACCCCTTGCCTGTCCTGCAGCCCTACACGTAGCTGAGGGAACTTCCTCCCTCCTGCTGCAGTGCTGCATACTGCACAAGGCAGCGACACCAGTCATCTCCAGTGCTCCACACTGCTGCGGGAACCTCTGCCTGACCGCCGATGAGCTCTTGCCCAGGAGAGTAATGCTGCCCAGCATCTGTGGGACCCTACACCAAAGTGGGAACACAACCGTGTCGCCTTGAGGCAGGGTTGGAACCCCTCCAGCCCCACAGTCAGGCGATCAGGGCTCAGCTCTCTCCAAACGTTTTATTCTTTTTCCTCTGTCTCTCTTCTGTCTCCCTTCTGTCTTTCCCATCACAGTCAGTCTCAGCAGGCCCAGTTTTGTTTGTTTGTTTGTTTTCTTTCCTTTTTCTTCTTCTCTCCCTCTCTTTCCTATCACACACCACTGTTGACTTCCGGGCCACTACCCTCTGCCTAGGGCAACTCTGCCCAAACAGTGGGGCAGGGGGTGGTGGAGCTCCAGCCTGCCCTCTGTGGCACTGCTGCACATGGCACAAGGCAGTTACGCCAACCCTCTCCAGTGCTCAATGCTGCTGCGCAAACTTCCACCTGGCCTCCACGTGACTAGGGCAATTCCACCCAGCACCCGTGGGACTCTACACCAAAGTGGACCCATTCGTCCGCCACCTTGGGGCAGGGTTTAAACCCCTCCAGGTCCACATTCAGGCGATCAGGCCTCAGCTATCTCTTCACTCTTTTTTTTTTTAATTCTCTCTTTCTTCTCTCTTCCCACCATAGTCGGTCTCAGTGGGCCCAGTTGTGTTTTGTTTAGTTTCTTCTTCTTTCTCCTTCTTTTCTTTTTTTCATCTTCTTTTCCTTTTCTCTTTCTCTCCCTCTCTTTCCTTCACATGCCACTTCTGGCTTCCGGCCCCCTACCCTCCACCTAGCACAACCCTGCCCACCCAGTGGGGGCAGCTCTAGTCTGCCCTCTGTGTCAGTGCTGCACATGGCACAAGGCAGCTACCCCAGCCCTCTCCAGCACTCCATACTGCTGTGGAAACCTCCGCCTGGCTTCCACAGTGACCTTGCTGCTTTTTAGGGATCTGTAGTACTCCATTGTATGTATGTACCACGGTTCCGGGGGGACACAGGGGAGATGGGAGAAAGAAGTGGGGGGTGGGGGGCATCAACCAACCTAGGGTCAAGGGAACAACAAGTGAACTAAAATCAATGGACAGAAGGGCATAGGATACCTGGTGGGGCTTAATCAAGGGCAATGTAACGGTGAAGAATTACTAAATCTGAATGAAAGCCAAACATGATAGTGGACAAGAGGGAAGTAAAAGGAAATAGAGGAAAGAACTAGGAAACAAAGGACATTTATAGAGGTCTAACTACAGGCATGTACATATGCAAATATATTTTTATATAATGATAGGGAAATAGATCTATAAGTTTACATCTATATGTTAAGAATTAAGGTAGTAGATGGACATTGGACCTCTACTCAAGTACTCCCTCAACACAAGAACACTTTGTTCTAATAATCCAGCATTCTGTGATGCTCATCTTCCCAACATGATCGCTTAAGACAAAATGGGCACGTAAGCAAATGTGGTGAAGAAAGGTGAGGATGTCCAGCTATCAAAAGATACAGCATCTGAGGTCTTAAAGGCTTGAAGATAAACAAGCATATATCTAGCTGAGAAGCAACAAAGCCCACATGGCAGAAGCACACCTGTGTGATCATGAGGTGTCGATGGGATCAGGTATCAGGCATCTAACACTCAGAACAAAATCATACCAATGTGAATGGGGGCGGGAGGAGGCATGGAGTGGAGAACTCAAAGCCCATCTGTAGACAATTAGACATTCCCTTACAGAAGGGTCACAAGGAAAAGGCGATCCAGTCAGGGTGCAGTATAGCACCAATAAAACATACAACTTTCTTCTAGTTTTTTAACGTTTCCTCCTCCATCCCCTGCTATCATGACCTCAATTCTACCTTACAAATCAGATTAGACCAGAACACATACACTGTTACAGATAAGAGCCCGAAACACAGGGAATCCAGGATAGATAAACCCCTCAGGACCAACAATGAGAATAGAGATACCAGGAGGATAAGGGGAAGGTGGGGGAGGAAAGAGGAATTAATCATAAGGATCAACATATTGTCTGCCCGGATCAATATCAGGCCAGCTCTAGCAGCAAGTGACCTTGAATCTTCCCCATCCATGTGCGGAGCTGATCAGAGCTGGCTGAAACAACTAGCAGCGAGTGACCTTGAATCTCCCCCATACATGCGGAGCTGACCAGAGCTGGCTAATGTAACCTGTCAGCAGCTTTGCAAGTTTTTTTTTTCTTTTACTCAAGGCCCATTTTGCTCACAGCCCGTTTTTGCTCACGACCCATTACCTTCCAGAAACCCGGACATACCTGTATCTCCCAATCCCTGACTACCTTATATGGACTCAAGGCAGCCCAATCACATGTTCCCCAGCAATATAAACACCACCCCTGTAGCCTGGGGCATGACTCCCTCGGCCCGGACACTGTGAACTGTGAGACTTCGCCCAAGCTGGGTTTTTCTCCCTACTAAAGCCTGTTTGCTTAAATTCACCTGATTTGGTCTCTGACACCTCTCAACCACCTTACACATATAACCCCTTCCAGAGGGACAAACAACAGAAAAGTGGATAAAGGGTGACAGAGGATGATGTAAGATATGAAAACAATAATCTATAATTTATTAGGGGTTCATGAGGGAGAGAAGGCGGGGGAGGGAGAGGGAAAAATGAGCTGATATCAAGGGCTCAAGTAGAAAGAAAATGCTTTAAAAATGGTGATGGCAGCATATATACCAATGTGCTTGGCACAGTGGATGAATGTATGGATTGTGATAAGAGATATAAGAACCCCCCAATGAAATGATTGAATTTAAAATTTTTTAAATTATTTTTATAAGCCCTGGCCAATGTACATAGTCCAGATCATGTTTCAGGGGTCATACTTAAACTATAACCCAGAGATGTGCAAAATCCTCAACAGCATGCTAGCAAGCCACATCCAGCCATCTCTGCAGAGTGATGCACCATGACTAAGTGGGATTTTCCCCAACAATGAAAGACGGCTCCAATGTCTGAAAAAGCAGTTAATGGAACAGATACGCAACATCAGTAAGACACAGGACAGAACCCACAAGATCACCTCAATAGACACAGAAGAAAACTTGGCAAAATATAGCTCTCCTTCCTGACTAAGAATGGAAGGATGATACCCATTTATAAACTATCAAGGGCTCATGCGGGAGGGGGGAGCGGGGAGGGAGGGGAAAAATGAGGACCTAATGTCGGGGGTTTAAATGGAGAGAAAATGTTTTGAGAAACGATGTACAAATGCGCTTTACACAATTGATGTGTGTATGGATTGGGATAACAGTTGTATGAGCCCCTAATAAAATGTTAAAAAAAAAAAAAGAAAAGAAAAGAAAGTATGATTATGAAAACCAAAAAAAAAAAAAAGAAGAATGGAAGGATGTACAAATGCGCTTTACACAATTGATGTGTATATGGATTGCGATAACAGTTGTATGAGCCCCTAATAAAAGATTTTTTAAAAAAAGAATGGAAGGGAATTTCCTCAATCTGATAAAGGGCATCTATTCCCACCCACCCACCCCCAAAAAACACCTATAACTAGTAATATAGTAATATATGCAATGATAAAAAATTGAATGTACTCCCTCTGAACTCAAGTGAAAATCAAGACAGCCCACTTTTTCTACTTCTACTCAAAATTGTGGCTGAGGTTATAGCCCCACTATTTAGGCAACAAAGAGAAATGTGAGACGTCTCCATGGGAAAAGAAGTAAAGCTCTCTATGAGCAGATGATGTGCTCTCATATTTAGAAAACCCCACGATATCCACTTTAACCCTTCTATGTTATTGCCCACCAATATGTTGACCTTCTCAGGTTTCTTGGGAAGCTGCTGCCCCACTTGTACTATGTGTCACGGCCTGACATGGGCCTGTATAACTATGTAAAGCTGAAGGAATGGGACTCACCCTACCAATCCTACCACCAGAGTCTAACTGTGACATACGTGTCCCGACTAATTGTATCAAAATCCGTATTGCCTCAAAACATTTTCCCCTTTATTACAGCATGCCTTCCATTACCAAATGAATACACATGTTATCAAAAACAAACAAACAAAAACAAGCACATCTCAAAGCAGTAAGTAATTTAGTCATGAAGGGTTGAAACTAGTAGACTAATAAGCAAGTTCAGTGACGTTGCAGAATACAAGTTGTAGTTAGAGTTCATCAAGTGGGCTCTGACCCATCGCACAACAGAAGGAAGCACAACACTGCCTGGTCCAGCGCCATTCCCACAAGGGCTCCTATGCTGGAGACCATTGTTGTAGCCACTCTGTCAGTCCATCTCACTGAGTGTCTTCCTCTCCTTCGCTGCCTCTCTATTTTACCAAGCATGGTAAAGGGCACCTACCTGCTGCATGTTCTTCTTCTTCAGGGACTGGTCTCTCCTGACATCCGAAATGCCATCCTCGCCTCTAAGGAGCACCCTGGCAGTACTCTCCAAGACAGATTTGTTTGCCCTTGTAGCTGTCCAAGGTATTATCAATATTCTCAGTCAGCACAACAAATCAAGCACATCAGTTCTTTGGTCTTCCTTATTCGATGTCCAACTTTCAATGCCATGGCTTGGTCCAGGATCACCCTAGTCTTCAAAGTAGCATCCTTGTTTTTCAGTACTCTAAGGAGGTCTTCTGCAGCAGATTTACCCAATTCAACATGTCTTTTGATCTCTTGACTGCTGCTTCCTCAGGATTCAAGGTCAGTAGACAAAAATCAATTGGATTCCAGAAGTAACAGTGAACAAAACAAAAATTAAATTAAATTATGAAAACAATTTCAGTTACAACAACATCAAAAAGAATAAAAGGGGGGGAAGGGGGGGGGGGATAAAAGGTCAGCGAAAATATAACCCAAAAAAGTACAAAACATACACTCTGAAAACTACAAAACATTGTTGAAAGAAATTAAAGACCCAACGAAATGGGAAGGCATTTCAATGTGGATCAGAAGACTGAATGTTGTTAAGATGGCAAAGCTCCCCACATTGATCCACTTAGCCAAAATTATCTTGAAAAAGAAGAACCAATTTGGAGGATTCACACTTCCCGACTTTAAGACTCAGTGTGCAATTACAGTAATTGAGCAGTGTGGTACCAGTGTAAGGATAAACATATAGATACATGGAATAGCACTGTGTCCAGAAAAAATCCAACAGTTATTAGTCAATTGATATTTGACCAAGAGCCCAGACAATTCAGCAGAGACAGCCTATTCTTTTCAACAAATAGAACAGAGGCAACTGGATAGTCACAGGAAGAAGAATGAGATCAGACCCTACATCTCATCATAAGCAAAAATTAATTCCAAATGGATCAAAGCCCTGAGTCTGTGAGCTAATACTATGAAGGCCTTGGAAGAAAACAGATGGAAAACTGCTTTGAAGGAATGGTGAGGGCCAAAGGTAACAAGGCCTGACGATAGAAAAGCAACAGCAATCGCAGGGGATGAAGCATCAAGACTTGACAAGGGATAAGATACGTAGTTCAAGTAAAGAAGGAAAGGCCAAACATTAAGTATATCGTTGATTAACAAAAATACTTTGTATTAGGAACTGATTCACCCAGCATGCAACCTTTCTAGCCCCTGAAAAGAAAAAGTGGTACACACGCCTGTGCTTTGTGCATAAATGTGCCAAATGCAATGAAAGCCATTCTCACAACTGCTCCCTCCACAGGGCTCTCTTGGCTGCAATCTTTATGGGAGGAGATCACCCGGCCTTTCTTCCACAATGTCGCTGCCTGGTTCAGACTGACTACCTATAGGCTGGTACCATCCAGGGACCTTTAATAAATGGATACTGTGAAAAAATAGAGAAGCTCCAGGCTTACACACATAAAAATGAAACAGAAGGAACACATACACACACACACACACACAACGAACCTGTTTTTAGGGTTTCTTTCTGGTTGGTAAGAGTACGGTTGCTTTTTATTTTCAGGGAAGAAAAAGCCTTCTATTTCCTGGGGGGCGAGAGGGGAGAGGATTGAAAGAGTGGTTCAAATTCCATACCATACAGTGATCCAACCAGTAGGAAAAGGTCTTTTGTTTGCTGAGCAGGGCCGTGTAGACCAAACTTTCAGAGGCACAGCCATTTCCACACTTGTTCAGGAAAGTCTAAACCTTGCACACCTAGTAAGAAGGGTACGAATTCCACATTTTCCCCAGGGAAGTAGAACTATGTATGATTAAAGCTTCCTGACCACGCTGTGCCCCTCACATGAAGGCACACCGTAAAGGTCCCTGGTGGCACCCTGGTTAAGCGCTCACCAGTAGCCCCACAGAGGTGGCCGTCTGCTTCTGTGAAGCTCTGGTCTTGGAAACCGGATGGGGCAGTTCTATTCCGTGCTTTGGAGACACTCCGCGTCCGAGCAGACTTCACGGTAAAGGGTCTGAGTTGTTGTTCTCAAGGCACACAACACCGTGTTCGTGGAGCCCAAGGGGACAATGATTTTAGCACTCAGCTGCTAACCTAAAAGTTGGGAGTTCAAATCCATCAGCCACTCCGAGGGTGAATGCTGTGGCAGTCTGTCTCTGTACATAGTTACAGCCTTGGGGACCCCATGGGGGGGGGGGTTCGGCTCTGTCCCACAGGGACACTATGAGTCGGAATCAAGTCGACAGCAATGGGATTAATGGCATTTTCTTGACTTCAGTTTCCTCGTGGATGAGTGAACTGGACAGGGATCGTTTGGTGATTCAATGAAATAATCCCTGCAGAGTGCTTAGCATCTTACCAGGCACACACAAAAATCGGCTGATACCGGAGTCCTCTGCGTGAGATTTGAGTTTGACAACTTCCAAAGGGCAGCACCATCACTGATTGCTGGAGTGGCTGTCCACCTGAAAAGTACCAGACTCTGGAGCCTTAAAAGCATCTGTCCCTGGCCTGACCCGGTCTCCAGAAGGCTAGCAGAGCCCTTCCACTGGGGCTCCAGGCCACGGTCTTCAATCAGACAACCTAGTGGGAGACTGGAGGATCAAAGCCATGTTCAGCAAGCCACGGAGCTGACATCGCAGGAGGGTTACAGCCTCAAAGAGGACTGGGGACTTGAAATGCTGCTAAAAAAATTTTAATAAAGAGGTCAAGCTTTTCAAATTCAAGTAATCTAGAGAGAAAAAATGGGGGATGAGAGGATTGGTTTTTAATATTAAGGGAGCTTAGAAAATGGTAGCCCATTGACCTGCAAATCCCATGCCAAATGAGACGGGCAGTGGGGGCAGGGGGTGGGGGGCGAGGAGGTAGCTTTTTAAGGTAAATGACCAAAATGCAGGGCAACCTAAAGCAAGGCAGGAGGGCGCGTGAGGAACAGCCCACCCAGCAGCTTCTAGAAGTCTCCCCTCTGGAACCTCCTGGCTCCTGGGATTCCCCATTGTCCTGCGGCCAGAAGTTCAAGACTCCAGCAAGGAGAGTGGAAAGGAGAGAAGCCAACAGCAAGGGTATGGGCCAGGTCCATCACTTAAGGAGAAGCAGAGGGTGCATCTCGCTGTGCTCCTGCCCCGCACTCTCCCGCAGAGCAACGCTGTGTGCGCTCCACTCAAGGGAAGCTCCGGGAGGCCACCCACGACTATTCCTAGCTGACTCCGAGAGATTCTCTCCCTACACCAATGCAGTGGAATCCCCCAGACACGTTGAACCCCCCTCGGGTCATCCCCCTCCTCTGCCCCCTGACGTGCTCTTGCCTTGCCCCGTTCCACTTGTCAGCACTCAGTTCAGACCCCTCGCTCCCCGAGTTCATCAGGGACCAATCTGGCCGAAAGCAGCGGCTCTCCTTTCAAGTTCAGAGATTCATTCGCTCTGCAGCTCATGTGATCATTTACAGAAGGATGCAACCGACCAGAGGGCCCGTGTTCAGTCTTCATGCCTGAAGGAGACCGTGACCTGTCCGAGAGGAAGCTCCGTTGTTGCCTTGCTGTGGCCTCGCACGGAGCGCAGGGCTGCGGGCTTCATAAGGACTGGGTGAATGAGAGGGAAAGTTATCAGACCCTCATATTCCATCTCTCAGGTTCAAAAAGCTCTGAGGTCCTTCAAAAGTTAAAACTCTCCGCATCCTGGTAATCCTAGCCCACATCCAGCTCACAAAATCCACGAAACGGCTTCAGGAAGTTGATGGGAAACTGGAATGAAAAGATAATGGAACTTTTCCACGAACTTTTTGAAAGGCCCCTGGCACTCCTACTGTCAGATCAGAGAGAAGCTCATGTTGGAGATGTGGAGTTTCTGAAACGCGTGTGTTTGTTAGCCACCCTAAATGCTGCTAACTTGATTTCTTCTGGTTTTCACCCTCCTTGTCAAAGTTGAAGTAAGTCCCAGTCTCAGCAGATGGCAAGCCGCTATAAAGTGCATTCGGGGTTTTCGAATTAATTTTGCTTATATGTAATCTTTTTTAATGAGCTCATTGTCATCAAGTCAAGACTTAATGACCCTATAGGACACATTGTTCAAAGGTGGATTTTATTTCAATGCCTTATTGGGGGCTACTTAATTCTGACTCTTCCTAAAAATGGTCTTCACATTTACTAATGCTAGCATTCTATTGGGCACCTTGGGAGTGCAGGTTCAGTACGTTTCAGGCAGCAGTTCAAGCCCACCGGCTGCTTGACAAGAGAAATGACCTGTCTCCCTGTTTGCATGAAGGTGATGGCTCAAGTAGCCCCACAGGGTGGTTCTACCCTGTCCAGTAGTGCGGTCGTGCATCAGTCAACTCAATGACACCAACAGCAACGCTCTGTTAAAGGCGTGCGTGTGTGTGTGTGTGTGTGTGTGTGTGTGTGTGTGTGTGTGTGAATTAATGTGTGGATCAGGGATGAGATGAAGTACCTGTCTCCCTGTTTGCATGAAGGTGATGGCTCAAGTAGCCCCACAGGGTGGTTCTACCCTGTCCAGTAGTGCGGTCGTGCATCAGTCAACTCA
>NW_022103920.1:43847655-43849061 GCF_000313985.2 Echinops telfairi | reverse complement strand
ACGCTCTGTTAAAGGCGTGCGTGTGTGTGTGTGTGTGTGTGTGTGTGTGTGTGTGTGTGTGTGATTTAATGTGTGGATCAGGGATGAGATGAAGTACCAGACTGCAGGCGGGTTTCTCAGAAAAGCTCTTCCTTAAGCCAAAAATCTCTAATTGCAGAAGAAATGGCCTTATAGGGAGATGAACTGGCACGTTTCGTCAGCTGCCAGGAACAATATTCCCCAGGGCCTGGATGCACACACGACTTTAAAAAGAAAAGAAAGAAATCGACTCTACCCCGGGTCTGGGTCCCACGCAGGACAGCCTCGATGGCTGGGGGAAACTTGATTGAAGAGGTCAGCATGGAGGGCCCCCAGGAGAAGGCCCAGGAAAGAACCCCCTCTTTCTGTCTCCCAACCTCCCCGGCGGCCTCTTCCACAGGTTTGATGTGACGAGTATGCGGTCTGAGTTTCCTGTGTCTCCGTGGGAACAGAGCTCACCCCTAAGGAGCTCGATAACACTTGATTTCTAAAATTGCATTGCATTTCAGGCCCTGGGCAGCGAGAGGCTTGTGGACAAAGGGGAGGAGGCAGCAGAGCAAGACGCAGACGGGTGACACGGGTGGAGTATGGGCTCTCTGCCACCAAGCTTCTGTTAGAGCGCCTTCCAGTGGTCAGGACACCTACCACCACCATTCCAGTGTCTTTCTGTGCTGCCTACCTGGCAGCGCCCCACCGCCACCGCCATGTGTTGGCCCTTGGGTCTGGCTTTACAGAACACCCGTGTCCCTCAGGCCCCGCCTTTGACAGGAATCAGAGGGCTAGAGCTTTCCGCGCAAACAGCCGAAGCTCGTGGAGACTGGGGAGAGCTTTAACGAGAAGCCGTGGGAAGGCTGGGCACGCAGGCTCGGAGGGTGGGCAGAGACAAAGGGCAGCTAAGCTGAGCCAGAACCCACTGGTCAGGATCCCGCCGTGGGATGCCGGTCCAGGTAGTACTCGGTGTTTGCTCCGACTGCTAAGGCCGCCCTAGGAAGCTCCAACTCTCCCTGTGTCTGTGTCAATAGCTCTTCTTGGCCAAACTGGCACACGTCCAGGGAGCCTCTCCAGCAGGTAGCTGAGTCCAATCTCCCACTTACTGAGGGGTGTCCCCAGCTAGAAAGAGGGTTTAACAGCTGAGCAGGCAAGCCCACAAACTGAGGGACCACCAAGGTCCAAGAACCTGAAGTCTGAAATCTTGTGTCACTCTGGGGTAGTTACCCAACTCAAACCTCCTTCCAAGGGAACTTGACTGGCTGCCCAGTGATGACCTCAGGCGAGACCACAGCACAGTCAATGAAAGGAGGCCGGAAGACCATCTAATCCAGGTCCCTAGATAAGGAAACCGAGGCTTCTGGAGCTTAAGCCCCTTGTCACGAACGGTCCAGCCCACA
>NW_022103920.1:43821715-43847555 GCF_000313985.2 Echinops telfairi | reverse complement strand
CCCCCACCCCCGCCATCCCCTAAGGCTTTAAGTGGCACAGCTATGGGCTGTGACTCAGTCTGAACACAAATGCATTCAAACGGAATGGTTTTGCTGTCCTAGAAATAGAAACCCAATTTCTCTCTGACATTTTCCATCTGCCCTTCCCCTCACAGAGTTTTTCCTGGCCTTCTGTTCAGAAAGTCTCTTTTTCTGAAAAAACAAAAAAACCTCCGCCGTCTCCGCTCCTGAAGAACATGCCATCACTGCCTGGGGTGAACTGATTAATATTCATCTAAATCCGGAGCCCTTCTGTGAAAAACAAATGTGGTATTATCCCAAGGATTTGTTAGGCACAAGTGCTCAAGAAGGCGGGAGGGTGACAATGTGTCATTCCCCTTTACACATGCTTCGAACGCCTTAAGACACAGTGCCCCTCCCGGTAATGTTCCTCTTGATCTGCTTAATGATGGAGGCCCTGTTTTAGTTCATCAATTCAAGAAATGGAAGCTGGCTTTGTTTCATCAGTCTGTAACATGCCGTTAGATAAGGGCCACAAAGTGTGGGAATTGCACGCCATCTGACCCACCACAGTGAGGCAAAACACTAAGGGCGTGCAACAGAACAGCAAAGGGAGCAGAGCAAGGAAGTCTCCAGGGAATACCAAAAATAGACTTTGGGACCAGGGCATGGCACTCCATCAGACTCCACTGGAAAACACTGCTAAAGGTCAACAAACAGACCTTGAACTATTTACAGGCTTTTCTTTTTTTTTTTCTGTCATTGTTTTGTTGTTGTTGTTTTGTTCTGTTGTTTGTTTTGCTCTGTCTTGTTTTTGTGCATATTATTATCTCTGCTGGTCTATCTAGATAAGATAGGCTGAATAAACAATCTGGAGGAGAAAACAACGGGACTGATGGTTTCAGGGGGACATGGGAGAGGTGCGGGAAAGGAAGTAGTGTCAACAAACCCAGGGACAAGGGAACAAGTGATCCAAAATGAGTGGCAAGGAGGGTTAAAAGGCTTGGTAAGGCTTGATCAAGGGCAATGTAACCGAGTGGAATTACTGAAACCCAAATGAAGGCTAAGCATGATTATGGGAAAAGAGGAAAGTAAAAGGAAACAGAGGAAAGAACTAGGAGGCAAAGGGCATTTATAGAAGTCTAAATACAGGCATGGACATATGTAAATATATTTATATATGATGATCGGGAATAGATCTATGTGCATATATTTATAGGTTTAGTTTTAAGGTCACAGATGGGCAGTGGGCCTCTACTCAAGTGCTCCCTCAATGCAAGAACACTTTGTTCCATTAAACTGTCATTCCATGATACTCACCTTCCGGACATGATCACTGAAGACAACACGGTTGCTTAGGCAATTTTGTTGAGGAAGGTTGTTGTTGCCGGGTTTTCAAAGATATAGCGTCTGGGGTCTTAAAGGCTTCAAGGTAAACAAGCAGCCATCAATCTCAGAAGCAATAAAGTCCACATGGAAGATGCACACCAGCCTGTGTGAACACAAGGGCTCGAAGGGATCAGTTATCAGTCATCAAAGAACAAAAAATCATATCATTGAGAATGAGGGTGAGTGCAGAGTGGGGGCCCAAAGCCCATCTGTAGACAACTGGACATCCCTTTACAGAAGGGTTGTGGGGAGGAGACAAGACAGTCAGGGTGCAGTGTAGCAACAATGAAACATACAATTTTCCTCTAGTTCCTAAATGTTTTCTCCCCGCTCCCACTATCATGACACGAATTCTACCTTGCAAGTCTGGCTAGACCAGAGGATGTACACTGGTACATTTAGGAACTGGAAACAGGGAATCCAGGACAGATGATCCCTTCAGGACCAGTGGTGAAAGTGGTGATACCGGGAGGGTGGAGGGAAGGTGAGGAAAAAAGGGGGAACCGATTACAAGGATCTACATATAACCTCCTCACTGGGGGACGGACAACAGAAAAGTGGGTGAAGGGAGACATCGGACAGTGTAAGACATGACAAAATAATAATCATTTATAAATTATCAAGGGTTCATGAGGGAGGAGGAAGGGGGGATGAGGATCTGATACCAAGGACTCAAGTAGAAAGCAAATGTTTTGAGAATGATGAGGGCCACAAATGTACACGTGCTTGACATAAGGGATGTATATATGGATTGTGATAAGAGTTATACGAGCCCCCCATAAAATGATTTTTTAAAAAGATGAGGGAATTCAGCAGCATGGTTGTATTTGTGTTATAGGAAGTGGAGCTTCTATTTTAATTGTGATCAATACGCTCACATGGCCAACTAATGTCTCTCAGTATTAATGGGAAGGAGAAGGGGCACAAAGGGGTTTTAAAATGAGTTCCTGCAACATAGACGGGTACCATCTTTCACCGATTTCAAGAGTCGTCGTTTCTCAACATTGTTTTCATCACCATCGATAACCACCCATAGTCTAATTGAGAGCGCTTTTTCTCTCTGGGTGATGTACAGAGTACTATAATGATGCGCTTTACAAGAAACGGTGTCTTCTTTCAGTAGGACTGTATGTTTATTGTTGATGTTAGAAATAAAGAGGTTGTAGCCATTTCCTTAATCTAACCTTCACATCTAGAAAACAAGGACATTGTCCTGAGCATCTGTGATGTACTGAAAATGCCAAGGATAATGTCTCCCTCCGCCTCACTCCACCCACTGTGGCCCACTGTACATTTAGTTTCTAGGAAGACAAGATGCTGTAAGGTCTCCATCCTCTCTAACGCGTTTTACACCAGGATAGCGCCCCCTGGAGGGGCACTGCAATGACCCCAAACTCCAAACCAAACCACTGTCAATTTTATCTTTTTGCGACCCTATAAGGCAAGATAGAACTGTCCCTGTGAGTTAACTCTTGACAGGTGTAGAAAGACTCATATTTCTCCTGAGTAGCATCTGGTGGTTCTGAACTACTGACCTTGGGGTTAGCAGCCCAACACACAACCACTACAAAGCAGACACCTACCTTTTATCCTGGACTGTGGGTTATACTACTAATGTTTGTCATTTTAGGGGAGGTGTGTTAGACAGGGTTCTCCAGAGAGACAAAACCAGATTGCTAATAATTATATATATATTTTTTTATATTTATATTTATATAGATAGCTATATAACACAAGAAATAAACAGCTAAATTATAAAACAGTACAAATGGCTCAGTATAATTCAAACGTGTTAGAGAGTTGTGAGACACTGGTAGTCCTTCAAGTCTTGAGGGCCGCCATGTAGTCCTCTGTAGAGAGATTCAGATTCTCCCAGCACAGGCAGCAAACAGCAAGGCAGGTCACCAACAGTCAGTCCCTAGATCAAGAGATGTAAATTCCAATTTTGTGGCGAAGCCCAGGTCTTAAAGGGACCTCAAATTACAGCGACACAGTCCACAGGTTATGTGTCCCACCGGTAGTGTAGCTTGCAAATTGAGGCACAGAACAAGCAAGGCAGCCGCACACTGGTCCGATGATCAAAGAGCGAGAGACAAGAAAGGCAAGGCTCGCCGAGCCATTTTTCTCTCTGCCCTTAAATTAATCCCACATGTATTTATCGGCCAGGCTGGCACAATAAACTATCTCAGGAGGGTTTTGAGTGCTTTCTTTCTGAAAGGGGGTCGTAGGCCAAATAAGTTGGGGAACCTATGTTTTTACATAGAAAGACTTGGCTGCCAGGTTTTTTTCAAAAATGGTCATCCTAACCAGACTAAACAGCCAAACAACACTGATGAAACACACAGCTTTCCTCTAGTTCTTTGGTGCTTCCTTCACCCCACTATCATGACCTCAATTCTACCTTACAAATCAGATTAGACCAGAGCATGCACACTGCTACAGATAAGAGCCGGCAACACAGGGCATCCAGGGCCAAAAAGGAGAGTAGAGATACCAGGATTAGGGGAGGATGGGGGGTGGGGGGAGAATGGGAGAATCAATCACAAGGATTAACTAGAACCCCCTCCCAGGGGAACGAATAATGGAAAAGTGGGTGAGGGGCGACGGAGGACGATGTAAGATATGAAAATAATCATCTATAACTTATCAAGGTTTCATGAAGGAGGGAGGGTGGGGGAGGGAAGGGGAAGAAATGGGGAGCTGATATCAGGGGCTCAAGTGGGAAGAGAATGCTTTGAAAATGATGATGGCGGTATATGTGCAAATGTGCTTGACACATTGGAGGAATGTATGGATTGTGATAAGAGATGTGAGAACACCCCAAAAAAGTACTAAAAAAACAAAACCAAAAATAGCCAGACAAATAAAACTCACTGCTGCTGAATCAATGTTGACTCAGAGCGATCCTGTCGGACAGAAACAGAACCTAGCCCTGTGGATTGTCCAGACCCTCAATCTTTAAGAGAGCAGAAGGTCCGTCTTGCTCCTGCAGAAACGCTGGCAAGTTTGAACTGGGGAAGTTGGGGTTAGTAGCACAATGCCACCAGAGCCCCTTATACCATGGAGAAAAACGTAAAATGCAAACGTTAACTTACTTTGTAGAGGAAATTGAGAAATCCAGACCTTGCCCTCCATCATCAGATCAATAGGCTCAGTACGGCTGTCTTATGTTTTCTTTTTCATTTAAACATCGTCTGATACAGTTTTTAATGAATCATTTTATTGGGGGCTCTAACAACGCTTATAACAATCCACACATCAATTGTATTAAAGCATATTTGAAAAAAAAAAAGCATATTTGTACATATGTTGCCATCATCATTTTCTAAACATTTACTTTCTATTTGAGCCCTTGGTATCAGCTCATTTTTCCCTCCCTCCCCCCACCTGCCACCGTCGTGGCCCTTGATAAATGATAAATTATTATTTTCATATCTTACACCAACCTCTATCTCCCTTCGCCCACATTTCTATTGTTCGTCCCCCTGGGGGGGTTGTTTATGCATCAATCATTGCAATCAGTTCCCCCTTTCCCCCCTCCTCCCCCCACTTTCTGCCTACCCTCCTGGTATCTCTACTCCCATTTCTGTTCCTGAGGCGTTTATCTGACCTGGATTCCATGTGCCATGAGCTCTTATCTGTACCAGTGTATATGTTCCAGTCTAGCCAGAACTGAAACGCAGGGCTAGGGTCATGATAGTGCCAGGTGAGGAAGCCTCAAAGAACTGGAGGAATATTGGTGTGTTTCATCGGTGCTATACTGCACCCTTTTTTACTCATCCCATTGTCTACAGATGGGTTTGGGGGTCTCTGCTCCAAACCCCCTCGTTCTCAACAATATGATTTTTGGGTTTGGGTGTTTTGATGCCTGTTACCTGATCCAGTCAACACCTCATGATCACACAGGCTGTGCTTCTTCCATATGGGCCTGTTGCTTCTCTGATAGATGGCGCTTGTTTAACTTCAAGTCTTTAAGATGCTAGACACTATATCTTTTGATAGCCAGGCACCATCAGCTTTCTTCACCACATTTGCTTATGCACCCTTTTTGTCTTCAGTGATCATGTTGGGTGGGTGAGCATCACAGAATGCCAGTTTATTAGAGCAGTGTTCTTTCATTGAGGAAGGCTTGAGCAGGGGCCCAAAGTTCATCCACTTCCTCAATGTCTTGCCATATAAATATTTGTACATAGGCCAATACCTCTTTTTTAAGATCATTTTATTGGAGGTTCTTATAACAATCCATACTTTAATCGTATCAAGCATATTTGTACATATCTTGACATCGTTATTTTCTGAAAATTTACTCTCTATTGAGCCCTTGGTATCAGCTTCTCTTTTTCCCCTCCCCACCCCCCCATGGCCCCTTGATAAATTATAAATTATTATTATTTTCATATCTTATACCGACCACTGTCATTTCCTCCATGGTTTCTGTTGTTGGTCCTCCTGAGGGGCGTGTGTGGTTATGTGCCAATCATTTTAATCAGCTGCCCCCTTCCTCCCCTCCTCTATCACCTTCCCCTCACCCTCCTAGTATCTCTACCACATTAGTAGTAGATTGTGCTGGGAGGGTGAGCATCACAGAATAGGTTGTTAGAACAAAGGGTTCTTGTATTGAGAGAGGGCTTGAGCAGAGGCCCAAAGTCTGTCCACTACCTCTATGTGTTGTCATATAAATATATGTACACAGGCCAATACCTCTATTTTATGAATTAATATATTTACCTATGTGCATACCTATGCTTATATCTCTGTCCATAGCTTTGCTTCCTATATCTTTCCTGTTTCCTTTTACCTTCCTCCTGCCCCACCATCATGCCTCTTAGTAATTCCTTCTCAGCTAGATTTCTTCTTCTGCCTCTTAGTAATTCCTCTCAGCTAGATTGCTATTGCTCCAACACCCACAGGATCTTCACGTCCTCCTCGTTGTTGATTTTAATTCCCTCGTTATTTCGCTGTCTATGGCATTGTTTCCTCACCACTCCCTTCCCCCACCTCCTCCTTCCCTCAAGTGCCTCCAGAACCCATTGCTTCCCATGCCTATCTTATATAGGTAAGCAAAATAATGGAGACAAAACAAAAAGAAAACAAATGATTGAAAAGAGGAAAAAAACTAGCAAAAAAAATGTTTAAGCATACATAATTCTAGGTCTCTCTGCTGACCTTCATGACTATCTCCCCCACCAGTCCTGGGGGTTCCAGGAACTGCCCCTCCTAGCCTGAAGTCTATTTTAGGGGCTCATCGGGGGCTTTGTGGTTGGCTTTGCTCCATTGTTGATCTGTTATGAACCCTTCTTGGATCACCCCACTGTGGGTGGTTCAGACCAGACTCACTCCTCACTGTGTGTCCCCAGTACTGTCCTCTGTCACAGTGTGCTCCAGCGAGGGGACATCATGTCTCTAGCTGTTATCTGCCTGACAGTCCTCTCTGTGCCTTAGCAGTTCTGTGCAGGGACGTCGTCCTCTGGGCTCGGTGTCCAGATACGCGATCTAGACAGTCCCTTTCTCTTTTTCCTTCTTGGTTTGCTTCTGTACGGGTGTGGCAGCCCTCTTCCCCAACCTATAGGTTCAGTGTTGTCCTCTAGGGAGAGGTCAGTTTGGCTGCGATTGGGACCGGCCCTGTAGCCCACTCTGTTCATGAGTTGCTCCATGTGGCTACATTGCCCTCAAGGTTTGGTGGGCCGTGGTGGGGTCAGCATGCCCACTCCCATTTCTGTGGAGACATAAACAATACACGCCCCCCCACCCCAGGTGGATTAGTGCCCTACTCCCCCCAATGCCATTGTCTCCCTCTTTTTCTTCTTTTCCCCCTTTTCTCCCTCCCACCCCACTTTCCTCTTCCTGATGTTGGAATGACATGCACATCCTTGAGCTTGGTCTGTGCCCTCTCCAATTGCCTGTACCTCAACCTGTATAGTGTGAGATAGGTGCGAGATACTGTGTTGATTATACTAACCTCAGGGGACTCATGTTGTACTTGTCCTTTTGTGATTGCTAACTTCACTTAGCCAAATGTCTTCCAACTCTTCCCATGAGGCAATGTGCTTCATATAATCATCAGTGTTTTTTAGCGATGCATAGTACTCCATGGTGTGTATGTGCCACCGTTTACTAATCCACTCGTCTATTCATGGAAATGTAGATTGCTTCCAATTCTTTGCAATTGTGAATTGTGCCGCAATACACATTGGAGTATATATGACTTGTTATGGTTTATTTCTTACCTCTTCAGGTATATGCCAAGTAGAGGGATAGCTGGGTCGTTAGGTAACTCAATTTCCACTTGCTTTAAATAATGCCAAACCACTTTTCACAAGGATGGTATCTACCAACATGACCACCAGCAGTGGGGGAGAGTTCCTATTTTGCCACATCCCCTCCAACATTTGTTGCTCTCTGATTTTCTGACTTGGGCTGTTCTCAAGGGGGTTAGGTGGTATCTCATCATTGTTTTCATTTGCATTTCTCTGATGGCTAATGATAGGGAGCATTTTCTCATGGTCATTGGGTCTTGGAACCGCTTCTCTGCTGTATTTTCACTCCGGAATCTTGGACAAGCTCCTCCCCTGGCTCTAGGATCCAGCAGCAGCAGCAGAAGTGACCATGACCCAGGAACGTGATGACAGCAGAGAGCATGAGACAGAGCAGTGGGATCCCCAGACACTTGAACAAGTAACGCCAAGTGCAGGCCAGCTTGCAGAGTGGGGAACCCTTTGGGCATTTATCGATTCTAAGGAGCTTTTTATAAGAATGGGCAGGGCAGAGGCCCAGGGACCAAGCAACTGAGAGGCTGGCGACCAGAGAGAGAAGCATTCCAGCCAGCATGGATGAAAATAGATGTTACTTTGGATGGAAGAACTGTGACCTACCCATTTTTCAACCTGATAACATAGCTCATAAACATTCATCTTCGTGAGTATTGTCTGCTAGTTGTGTGTAGTCCTTGCAGCGCATTATCGAACCAAGTAGAGAAGTTGAGTGTTGTGGAAAGGATGGCGTTGGATTGAGGCAAACAAGGATGGAGCATAGAGACACGTCTGGCCTCGACCTCATAGGAATCATCCTTGGATAGATGTGTGTGGGATACAGAAAGATTTCTCCCAAGTTGTTCCCCCCCCAAATATATGCCAAACCCAAGACGCTGCTTGCTACACATGGTAAATGACTGTCCACTAGGAAGTCAATGAAAGTAGGTCAGAGGGTTATCAGCCATCTAGAGCCACCAGACTGTATAGTCTGACTCACCATAAGTAGGGCCCACTCACTCTGATAAGGATAGTGATTGTTCCCCTGAAGAAGAGCCTGAAGGCAAGGTCGGGACTACTCAAGGATGACTAAGGATATATTTGGGGGAGACAACTTGGGAGAAATCTTTCTGTATCCCACAGAGGTGGAACTGGAGTCCCCTTTTCTGTTATGTAAGCCACACTGAATTCACTAGAGGTCAGACGTGGCCCCCGTGCCATTTCCTCAGACATGACACAAAGTCTGTATATATTGCTCAGGGGTGTGTTAGTCGGAGTTGATTAGAGAAACAAATTCATACACACTCATATGTGTATAATAAAGAGTTTTATATAAAGAGTAATTGTATATTAAGAAAACATACCAGCCTAGTCCAGATCAAGTCCATAGGTCTGATATTAGCCAGTTAGGGTGTAGTGTAGCAATGATGAAACATGTAACTTTCCTCTAGTTCTTTAATGCCCCCCCCACGCGCCCACTATCATGATTCAATTCTACCTTACAAATCCAGCTAGACCAGAGGATGTACACTGGTACAGATAGGAATTGGAAACACAGGAAATCCAGGACAGATGAACCCCTCAGGACCAGTGGTGAGAGTGGCAATACCTGGAGGGTGAAGGAGAAGGTGAGGTAGAAAGGGGGAACCGATCACAAGGATCTACATATAACCTCCTCCCTGGGGGATGGACAACAGAAAAGTGGGTGAAGGGAGACACTGGACAGTGTAAGACATGGCAAAATAATAATAATTTATAAATTATCAAGGGTTTGTGAGGGAGCGGGAAAAAATGAGGAGCTGATACCAATGGCTTAAGTAGAAAATGTTTTGAGAATGATGATGGCAATATATGTACAAATATGCTTGACACAATGGATGTATGTGTGGATTGTGATGAGTTGTACGAGCCTCCAATAAAATGATTTTTTAAAAAAAGGAATGTCAGGCAGAGAGTCTGTGTGGGTCTGGCCTCCAGTGTGCTATTTATCACCTTAGCACCTACAGATGAGGTCATTAGGTGCAACTTGATTGACAGGCTAAACTCCACCCTGTCACTTTCAATAGTCTCAAGTTGACACCAGATTACGTAACTACCACAAGTGGCAAACTGATCTGTTCTATAAATTTCACCCAGAGTACAATAAAAATTTTTTGTTGTTGTTGTTTTTAAAACAAGCACAGATTTGGAGATCCTATGACACAGAGTTGAATGGCCTATGGGACAATGCTGCTCTGCCACCATGAGTAGAAACTTGATTCAATGGCACCTAACAGCAGCCCTGTATTCAGATGTGTAAAGAAGACAGATGGAGACCAGGAGGTCAAACTAGAGAACACACAGTGCACAGAGGTGGTGCAGCACTGCTGCCACTACCTGACAAGGTAGCAGCCACAGCCTCGTATTCAGTGGGGGCCAGAGCACAGAGGGAAAAGTGAAATAGAAACCAGTCAAGGATCTCCTCTCCCAATCTTGGGGCTCATTTACTTAGAATAAAACAAGTCCAGAGAGAGTAAGAATGTAATTGCCACTGAGAACTACAACTTAGACATGGGTGGGAGATCCACGGGAGGGGGTCTGTTTCTGGAGTTTTAAAGTAAGGGCCTACTAAAGTGATTCGCTCTGATTAACTCCATGGTCAGATGGTGAAGTGGCTGAGTTCAAGGAGCTCAACAAAAGCCTGAAACTGAACGGGCTCTAGCTCGCATGTCAGCTCTGTTTAAATGTGATCGCTTAATCTCACCAGCCCCCAATGACAAAGAACCCACTGGGGGACCATGAAAGGCCCAATTTGCTAAAGAGACGGTCTATGGTAAGAAACAAAAGTGTCTGTTCTAAATTACCTGTCTTACAAAAAAATAGGTTCCCTCAAATTAGGAGAAGTGCTTAAAGCTGATACTCTGCTAGCATAGTGGAACAACTAAATTCCTTCACAAGAAACCCCGTCCATTTCCTTTTAGAAGCTAGATGCTTCCAAGTATTTACATTAGGGAGCTACAGCCACACTCTACTTCTAAGAATAAAAGGATACTTAATTCCACTGCTCCTTAGAAGAAAAAGTCTCTGGATGTTGATGTGGAATATCAAGTAAATCTAATTCAATCTACTCTTCATTCCCACTGAAGCTAAGTGACTACTCAAGTTCACCCAGGAATTAGCAAGAACACAAACCCAGGTTCCTGATACTCAGAGCTGACCCTCCCTTCTCTGCACATCTCATTGTCTATTCAATCAAGATAAAGAAAACATTCCATAAGAGAGGGAAAATTATGATTCTGCAGCTCATTCACTAGGTGACAAGAGTATAAGCAGAATCACAACCCCAAGCAACTGAGACACTGTTTTAATTCCCTCAGCATTCAGATTTCTGAGTGGGGAGTTGGGGTGACCCACCTACACCATTTCCTCTGGAATCTTAAACCTCTAAAGAACTTGGATCACCTACAAGGACAACAATAACCTAGTAAGCAGCCAAGGAAATGATTTCGCCTTAAACTTTGGGGTCCTTTGGAGAATTACAATAACCTTCAGGAGACTGGAGCCCTGCTGGTTTCGTGGTCACATATTGGGCTGCAATTCACATGGTCAGCAGTTCAAAACCACCAACTGCTCTGTGGGAGAAAGACAGGCTTTCTACTCCTGTAAACAGTTACAGCCTTGGAAACCCACTATGAGTCACTATTGACTTGATGGCAGTGAGTTTGGTTTGGGGTTTTGTTTTCAGGAGACTGCCTGCCTGGATCCAGCCAGTCTGCATAGCCTGTCCTCACCATCTCCTTTCCGAGAAGCTTCCCACTATTTTTGGATTGATGCTGCTGAGTAGAATCATGTCTACTCAGAATAAATATAGTTACACTATTTGGGGGTGCATGTATTTAAGTTTTTAACACGTCAACTAAACCAGTCTTGTTTCTAAAAAAGTGAACTCCATTCCAAAACTTCCTAAAGGCATTTATTTCTTAATTTGGAGAATCCACTTGTATTATAACATGAATCCTACTTTGTCATTTAAAAAATATTTTGTTTTTGGCAACTGGCCCAAATCTCACAATGCAATTCACGTTTGTTTTTGCTGTTCGTGCCGGAGTTGAAGACCAATTGGTCAGATCTTTGCTGTAAGTTTCCACTTGCTGACAGGGGAACGTCGGCCTCCCATTTTTCACAATTTCTGTGTTGAATAAACCAAGTGAATCCTCCCAAAGCCTTATCTTTCAACCCTTGAGAAATTCGGTTCTTTCTTTCCACAGCTTCGTTTTCTTCCATTACATTTCTAGTTGGATAATTTGATTTATAGAGATCACCTGGGATCCTTGTCTATTGTCCAAAAGCAATGTCAATAAACACAACGCTATGAATGGCTCACAGTGAGAGTGTGATTAGCACATGCCAGCACTGACTAAGCACTTTTCTTAGTAGCAGGAACAATTGAGAGATTTGCTCTTGGAGATCAGATGAATGAGCAGTGACTTTCTTTTCCTCATTCCAAGAAGAAACTTTTAAGCGGAGGCGGCAGGGGGGTGGGGGGTGAGGAGCAGTGAGCAAACAACGCCATAGACAAGGGAACAACTAGGGAATTAAAGAGCAACATTGAGGAGGACATAGCGATCCCTATGGTGTCGGAGCAACAGCAATCTAGCTGAGAGAGAGGCAGAAAAAGGTGAGTGTGATGGGGGGGAATGGGGGGCTCAGAAGAAAGATAAGAGGAAACAGAGGAAAGACCTAGGAAGCAAAGCTATGGATAGAGGTATAAACATAGTTGTGCACTTATGTAAATATATCAATCCATAAAAATCGAGGTATTGGCCTATGTACATATATTTATATGGAAATTCACTGAGGAAGTGGATGGACTTTAGACCTCTGTTCAAGTCTCCCTCAATGCAAGAACACTTTGTTCTAACAACCCGGCATTCTGTGATGCTCACCCACCCAACACGATTGCTGAAGACAAAATGTGTGCACAAGCAAATGTGGTGAAGAAAGCTGATGGTGCCTGGCTATCAAAAGATATAGTGTCTGGGGTCTTAAAGGCTTGTAGTTAAACAAGTGGCCATCTATCAGAGAAGCAACAAGCTGACAAGGAAGAAGCACACCAGCCTGTGCGATCATGAGGTGTCGAAGGAATCAGGTAACAGGCATCAGAAAATCCAAAGCAAAAGAAAAGCGTACTGTTGAGAACAAGGGGGATCAGAGCAGAGACCCAAAACCCATCTGAAGACAATGGGACATCCCTTCACAGAAGGGTCACAAGGAAGGAATGAGTCAACCAGGCACATTGGAGTTATACTCCAATGAAACACACTATATTCCTCTAGTTCCTTGATCCTCACCTCCCACTATCAAGACCCCAGTCCTGACTTTCAGTTCTGGTTAGACAGAGATCACAACACACCGAATGCAGGTCAGATAAAGCCCTCAGGATCAGAAATGGGAGTAGGGATACCAGGAGGGTAGGGGAAAGGTATCGAAAAGAGGGGAGGAAGGGGGAGCCAATCACAATGATGGACGCATAACCACACTCCCCAGGGGGACAAACAACAGAAACATGGGTGAAGGGAGACAGCAGTTGGTGTAATATATGAAAATAATAATAATTCATCAAGGGGTCAAGAGGGTAGGAGGAGTGGAAGTGAGGGGGAAAAGGAGGAGCTGATACCAAGGTCTCAAACAGAAAATAAATGTTTAAAAACTGATGGCAACATATGTACAAACATGCTTGATACAAATGATGTATGAAATGTTGTAAGAGCTATAAGAGCCCCCAATAAGAGGATTTTAAAAAAATCTAGTTTAAGCTTGAATATCCTCACCTCTGAGAGGATTATTTCCTTTAGCATGAGTCTTGGCTGAAAACAAAGTTAAGTTGCAGGAGACAAACTCCCCACTCAAGCTTTCCTTTGGGAGTCTTATGGATTGAGGCCAACAATGGAAGGCAGTGAGCAGCCCTCTTGGTGTAGGGGTTAAGTGTTTGGCTGCAATCAGCAAGGACTGAAGTTCAAAACCAGTGGCAACAGACAGGGCTTTTTACTCTCATAAATATTTACCAGTCTCAGAAACCACCGGGGCAGTTCTACCCTGTCCTATAGGGTCGCTATGAGTGGGCATCGAGTTGATGGCCATGAGTAATGGGAGACAGGTAAGGTGAAAGGTGCAGGGTGAAGGGCTCTTCCCCGAGACCATGTATAGGCTGCGCCCAAGGAAGAAGGCCAGCAGGGTGTGTGTAAGGAGATGGGCACTGAGAGTCGAGCCCATTAAAGAAGGAGAGGATGTTGAGGGAGACTGGAACTGACGTCATTAGTGTGCTAGGGGAAAAGGCCCCATTTTTAAAAAATGTTCTGTAGAAATATTTTCATAGAGCCTTCAACAGGACAAAGTGACAACATTTGGCTTTCTGGAGAGAGTTTTACAATGTCCATGGCTTGTCCATGATGGAGCCCCACTTTTTATTTTAAAGATCATTTTACTGGGGGCTCATGCAGCACAATCCACCCATGCATCCACCGTGTCAGCACACTTGTACATGTGTTGCCATCAGCATTCTCAAAATATTTTCTTTCAACTTGAGTCCTTGGTATCAGCGCATTCCCCACCCCACTGCCCATGAACCCTTGATAATTTTTTTTCATGTCTTACGCCTACTGCTGTCTCCCTTCACCCACCTTTTCTGTTGTTTGTCCCCCTGGGGGGTGGGGGGTGTTATAAGTCGATCATTATGATCCGTTCCCCCCTTTCCCCCCTCACCTTCCCCTTACTCTTCTGGTATCACTACTCTCATTATTGGTCCTAAGGTGTCTTATCTATCCTGGATTCCGTGTTTCCAGCTCTTATCTGTACTCATGTACATCCTCTGGTCTAGCCAATTTGTAAGGTAGAACTGGGGTCAGAATAGTGAGGGGGAGGAAGCATTAAAGAACTAGAGGAAAGTTGTATGTTTCATCAGTGCTGTACCGCACCGACTGGCTTGTCTCTTCCTTGTAACCCTATAGTAAGACTGCATTTTTATTATTTTCTTCTGCCTTCAAATTCTTCACCTAGTTTGGGTGAAGTCCTTCCAAAGCTTTCCTGAGGCTCTATGGCCTCAGAGGCTGTGGGACAAAGAAGGCAGATGCTGTTGAAAATAAATAATTATTCTGATAACTGAATAACTGACTACCACTCTATAATTGTGCACAGACACCCAGCATTGCAGCTGTTTGGTTGATATTCTGAATGCTTCCAAATAAATAAATTTAAAACATTTTCATTAGTATTGTCCCTTTCATAGCTCTGATATTGCTCTTAAGGGGAAGCTAGTCTTTTGCTTTCGTCTATTTAGGTCACATGAATTATTTACACTGATCATTATTTCCTAGAGTCAGCTGATAGAGGGAAAAAGTGAACTTTCTTTTTTTTTTTTTTTTTAACATTTTATTAGGGGCTCATACAACTGTTATCCTAATCCATACACACATCAATTGTGTAAAGCGCATTTGTACATCGTTTCTCAAAACATTTTCTCTCCATTTAAACCCCCGACATTAGGTCCTCATTTTCCCCCTCCCTCCCCGCTCCCCCCTCCCGCATGAGCCCTTGATAGTTTATAAATGGGTATTTTGTCATATCTTACCCTGTCCGACGTCTCCCTTCATCCACTTTTCAGTTGTCTGTCCCCTAGGGAGGAGGTCACACACAGTTCCATGTAATCGGTTCCCTCTTTCCTACCCATTCTCTCTTTACCCTCCCTGTTTTGCCACCCATACCACTGGTCCTATAGGGCTCATCCATCCTGGATTCCCTGTATTTTCAGTTCCTATCTGTACCAGTGTACCTCCTCTGGTCTAGCCAGACTTGCAAGATCGAATTTGAGTCATGGTAGTGGGAGCAGGGAGGAAACATTTAGGAACTAGAGGAAAGTTGTATTTCTCATCATTGTTACATCGCACCCTGACTGGCTCATCTAAAAGTGAACTTTCATCTACACAGCCTGCATACTCCTGCTGAGGGGATTAAAAAGTGGAATTGAAGACAGAGCAAAGGAATGATGGAAACAAGGATAGACGATCAGAGGTTTGATGAACTGTTGAATGTAAAATTGGTGGTCTGCTCTCTAACTTTCACCTAATTCACAATAAACATTTTTTGTTGCTGTTGTTTTTTCAAAGAAGAAATTAGTGACTGGCACATACTCCAACAAAGGTCCCTGGTGGCCTAGTGGCTGAAGCAGTGGGTTGTTAATCAAAAGATTGGCCACTGCTCCGTGGGAGAGACGGGTGGACTACCCCATGGGTGAAGCTTGAGAACATGATGTTAAATGAAGGAAACCGGACCCACCAGACCACATTTTCTGTTTAGGCAAATTCATAGCCTTGGGAAGTAGATTACTGGTTGATAGGGAGAGCTGGTGAGTGAGTGATCCCGGGTATGGAATTTCTTTGTAGATGATGAAAATGTTCTGGGCTCTCCTAATAGTAATGGCTGCCCAACTTTGCTAATACACTCAAGACTACTGAAGATAGTGGACTTTGTGGTATGTGAATTACACCCCAACAACCAAGTGGGATCGAGACAGTTTTATCCATAATCGGAACTCAAATCCTAATCAGTCACAAATTCCCATAGCTCACAGTTTCCAACTGAGGCATCACCAGTGTCTCTTCACAGGATGGGACAGCCAGAACCAAGCATTCCGAAAATCTGTCCTCAAAGGACAAATCGAAAAGTTAAGTTCTAGTCCTTATACGAGGACTCCACATTCTTCAACACCCAAGACCATGTCATAGCAGTTACACTGCAGTTTCCACATTAAAGAAGTATAAGAAAGTGCCCCAAGAGTGTGAGCTTCAAATGCAAGACTGTCATGTTTTTGGTTGATTAGACCCTGCAAAGGCTCTAGGAATACCCAGGCTGGAAACACATTCCCCTTTATCTAAGTAGAAACAGTTTAGGAAACTTGAGGTTCTCCATTATAACTAGATATCTTAGCTAGGCCAGCTCTTAAAAATAGGCCACATTTAAAGCAGAACATATTTTCCTATATTGTTGCTTACCAGCCCTTTTATAAGGCCGACAGGGGAAAAAAGACATGGGATTTCTAGCTCAGTCCTGGTGATCAATCTATTCAGGCTTGATTTCTCTCAACAAGACCCAAACTATCATTCCTTAGAGCCTCACTTTCATCTCCTGAACAGCTTAAGGGATAATCTGACAATTAGAGGTCTTTGACGTTATCACGCATTTCAAGTGCCAGTGTTTTCAGAGTAATCTAGTAATTTTACACGTTTTTGAGACAGGATGCTGTTGTTATACAATTTTTACTTGGATTCTTTCCATTTTCACTTGTTGATGCATAATTTCAGGAGAAATAATGACAGCAGAGTCCTGAAAGCTCCTAATGAGCTAATCATTGCAGAGGTTATTTCTTCCGTGATGTTTATTAGTGGTTGCCAGGGGCTAAAGGGGAAGGAGGAATGGGGAATTCTTACTAAAGGGATACTGAGAATGTTTGGGAGGATGGAAAATTTTGTAAATGAATAATAAATGTGCAATTAATGCCACAGAATTGTGTACTTCAAAATGGTTTAAATCATAATGATTTGCTTATATTCCACAAAAAATTTAATATCATATACCATCACCCCAAAGGGATGGGGAGGGGCATCTACATAGATTCTGTAAGCAATGCAAGAATCTAAAGTACTTGAACTACAACCACTCCCTCCCTCCATTTGCCCAGCTCACAGTTCAAGTCTGTGAACAGGCAAGAACACACACTCGCAGCTGCTCCTTGGTCCTCGGTCTCCCATTTGGGAGCTTTCAAGCAGGGAGGCGCAGAACTTTTTTTCTTTCTGCTCTGAGCTGTCTCTCTGTTGCTAAGGCTAAATTCCAAGTGAGCTGGTCAAGTGGCGGGGTGCCACTCTGCACCCAGACCTGCTTGTGGAATACAGGCCCAACTTGGGAGGGCCGCCAGGCATGCCCAGGCTCTCATAACCCCCAGTGGTGCTCCATGCCAGGAAAACCAAGCCAGTATCGCAGGCTCCTCCAAGCCTCCTCCCACACTGAGCACTGTTGGAGCAAGGAACTCCGCTCCATCCTTAAAATTATCTTGTTGTTATTACTGTGAGGTTCTGTTGGGAATGATTTCCGACTCAAAGCCACACTGTAGAATAGAATGAAGCACTGCGCCATCTTCACCATTGCTGTGATTTCTGAGCCCAGTGCTGTACGCACTGTATCAATTCATCTCCGGGAGGGTCTTCCCTTTCTCGGACCTTGCACTTTACTAAGCATGATGTCTTTTTCCAGGGACTGGTCTCCCCTAATAACACGTCCAACGTATACGAAACGAAGTCTCACCAGCCTCACTTCTAAGGAGCACTCTGGCTGTACTTCTTCCAAGACAGGTTTGTTTGTTCTTTTGGCAGTGCATGGTCCTTTCAATGATCTTCACCAGCGCCATCGTTCAAATGCGCCAATTCTTCTCCGCCTTCCTTTCTCGTGGTCCAGCTTGGGCATGCACACGTGGTGACTGAAAATACCATGGCTTGGGTGGGGATTACCTTCGTCCTTAAAATGACATCTTTACTCGTCAACATTTTAGAGAGGTCTGGTGCTGTCGATTTGACCAATGCAGTATGCGTTTTGATTTCTTGACTGCTCCTTCCATGATGTTGATTAGGTATCCAAGTAAAATAAAATCCTTGACAAACTCAATCTTTGCTCCATTGAACATGATGCTGTTTATTGGTCCAATGGTGAATTTCTTTTCTTCATATTGAGACACAATTCTTCATATTGAGGCACAATACAGAAGGCTGCGTCATTTTTTAAATCATTTTATTAGGGGCTCATCCAACTCTTATCACAATCCGTACATCCATCAATTGTGTAAAGCGCATTTGGACATTCATTGCCCGGCTGCATCATTTTTATCTTCTTCAGTAAATCCTCTGACTCCTCTTCAGTTTCAGCAAGGTTGTGCATTGAGCCGCACAGGTTATTCACGGGGCTTCCTCCAGTCTTAATGCTGCATTTTTTGGACTAGGTATGGTGAAAGGATATAGCCTTGATGTACACCTTTCCTGATTTTAAACCACTCAGTGTCCTGTGTTTATGTGCAGGCTCTGCATGAGTTTAATTATATTCTGGAATCCCAATTCTTCTCAAGCTTATCCACAGTTTCACACAGAAAGTTCAGTCCATTGCCTTGGTATAGTCAATAAAACCCATGTAATCTTCTTCATGGTATTCTCTGCTGGGGGCCAAGATTTATCTGATGCACATAATAATATCTTTGTGTCCCCTTCTGAACCTGGCTTCCATTTCTGGCAGCTTCCCATTCACATACAGCTGCGTCCATTTTTGAGTCATCTTCAGCAAGATTTCACTTGCGTGTGACATTAGTGATACTTTCCATATTTCTTTGGGTCGCTTTCTTTGGAATGGGCACAAATATGGATCTCCTCCAGTCAGCTGACCAGGTAGCTGTCTTCCAAATTCCTTGTTTAAATTCTCAATTGCTGGAGTCAAGATTCTCTTCCTTAGGATTTTTTTGGTGTCCATATTCTGGGCAGACCACAGAGAAAACCTCTCTCTCAGTGCCCATGACTGCTAAAAAGCCAAGTGACAGGCACCTGTGAGAAGTCTGAGTCGACCCTGTTGCATTCAGTTAGGCAAACACAGTGTGCTGAGACGTCACATGAAAGGACCAGTTCTCATTTCTTCCCAGAAGGGTTAACTTCCTTTATCTGCAACAGTGCATGGTGACGTTCAAACCTAAGAAGAATGCTCTCCACAAGTGGGAGGCTGAGGTGAAAGACAGTTTAGAAGGGAGCCATAAATTCATTGAAGACACATAAAGGGGCTTCAGATTTTAAAAGTCTGTGAAAAAATTCCTTTCTCTTTTAATGCAATTTTCCCACGACCTCTCTGAAGCCCCTTCATTGAGTCTGTAGCAGAGGCCAGGGAGAGATCACTGAAACGAGCTGTCCTGGCGTCAGAGCACATAGCACACCTCAGGAACCACTTCTTGGGTCTGGAGCTTGGGTGACCGGGTAAATCTGTAGAGCAGTTTACATGCCATAAATCAACAGAGCGATCAGCTGGGCATTAGTGGAGGGAACAGCCGGGTGTGACCAAGTGCACATTGTCAAAGCCATGGCCGTGCCAGGGTGACATACCACCTTTTCCCAAGGTAACTGGAAATGGATCAGAGACCTTAGTGTAAGTGCTACCACCAAGAAGCTTAGAAAAAAGCTTATGGGTGCATCTTGATAACCCCCAATTTTCCAGATAATTCTGACATTCAACATACAAGCAATGAAATAGCAAAACTGATTTATTTCCTCTTAAAAACAAAAGCACAGCTTGTGCATCAGACACCATCAAAAGCCGATTCCCAGATGGATGAAAATATTGATAAATCACATCTCTGAAAAGGATTTATCACTGGCTGTCATCCAGTTGGCTCCTCCCTGTGACCCCATCGGATGGGGTAGAACTGCCCCCGTGGGTTTCTGAGACTGCAACTTTTCACAGGAGTAGAAAGCCTCCTCTTTCTCTTACAGAGCAGCTGCTGGTTCAGAATGGCTGACCTTGTGGTAAGCAGCCCACTACACCACCAGGACTCCTCTGAAAAGGATTTAGAACTCAGAAGAGATCCCAAACTCTTACAATTCAATAATTGAAAGATAAATAATCCAATTTTTTAACATGGGTAAAGGATCTAAACAGGTCCTTCTCCAAGGAGGATACCCTACTGAACAAGAAAACACACAAAAAGATGCTCAACACCATTAGTCACCAGGAAGGGCGCAGCAAAGCCCAAGTGCCACAGCTACCTCACCCTCACTAGGACAGCAAGATTGAAACAGGCCAGTGCACAGGCAGCTGGATCAGGACTGTTTGCAAACCCAAGCCCAGGCACACAGTGCAGTCTGGGAGTGCTGGGGTGGGGAGTGGGCTGACACTTGCAGCCCAGAGCCCAGACCCTGCGGTGCCAGCAATGTCCAGGCAATAAAGGATGAGCCGGGCAGGGGGTGCCCTGCTCAGGGAGTGCAAGGCCCCTGGCTGTTGTCCTAGTGGATAAAGCCAGGGTGGAATGAGGATCTGCACTGCGGGGATTGGGATGTGCCCTAAAGCCAGGCTGCTGACTCCCTCCAGGGGGTCGGCCATCCTTAAAATCATTAAGAGAAAATAAAAAACAAAAGTGGAGCCATTTCCCCTTAAGCAAACAAAACTAAAACCAATGGGGAAAAAAGCACCATAAGGGAATGTGGACATACATGTGAGGCGTGGCCAGCACACACATTAAGGAACACACAATACTGGTCTGTGCTACAACATAACTGACCCACGCAACCTCAGTGAAAGCAGCCTGTCACAAAAGGCTAAGGATTACGTCGTTGGTCCAGCCACATGGAGGCTTGTGATAAGGAAATCTAGAGACAAGTAGACCAGTCTTTGCTCAGGCCTGGGGTATGGTAATGTCTATGCTGTGGGGAGAGTGGAAGCTAACTGGTTAACAGGGGCCTGAGGCTGCCTCCTCCTGGCAATGGCCCTGGAGAGCACAGTAGGACCCCTGGGGCTGCCATGACTGCCAAGCCTGCCAGAGCGCTTCTCTCAAGGAGGGGCTTGGTGGGTTTGAACTGCTGACCATCTGCTTCCCTGTCCGGCCCCAAAGCACTACATCACCAGGATACCTCAGCTAATGGTACAAGGTTTCCTTCTGTGGTGATGAAAACATTCCAAGATTGCCTGCGTTGGGTTCGCAAATCTCGGAATGATTGATCAAAATTGTAAATGAGAATTCGACAAGATCAAAATGTAACTCCAAACTCCTGAAAACCCTGTCAAGGAAAGTACTAAATAACACCAAAACATTAACGATTAAAGTTGGCAGTAAGCGTTAGATGTGGCGTGGTCAGACAAAAACAAAACATGCCACTGAGTTAATTCTGAGACTATTTGCTGAACACGCAGCCTAGAGGAACACTGTGCAAAGGAAGAAAACCCAGAACACTGAGAGTGCTAACTCGGGCAGCCTCGGGAGGCCTTCGTATGTGGGGGCCAGATGGCCAAGAACTACGACTAAACAGATGCACGTCCAAGGACACGGGTGGTGCCAATAGTTAATGCACTGGCTGCTAATCCAAAGGCTGGAGGGTTGTCCACTCAGAGGGGCCTTGGACCCAAAAACCTGGTGCCGTATTTCCCCCAACCCAGCCATTTAAGAAACGATTCTATTCTGAAACATATACAGTGGTGATGAATGAGAATGAGCTCAACAGCATGGGGCTTGCTCAGGTTGACAGTAAGTGTTCGGTAACTTCAGGGGATAAGGGTGTATCACACGAATAAATAGGGCCATTTGGTTATCACCATTCTGGGTATAAATTAAGGTTACCACAGTCTAAGACCAGCACTAATGACCCAGGAGCCAAGCCAGCACCAATTCTCTGCCTTTGCCAGTTTGGAACTATTGGTAAGTGCCTTCTCCCTCTCCACTCTTACCGCCTGCTCTCTGCACTATGGCTTTGCTTAACTGGTGGCTTCATTAGAGATTTTGCTTTTCTTGCAACAATGCTGACAGAGTGTCCTGGACCCAGACTTGCAGTGAGAATCTGCCTGGGTCAGCAAGTTGACAGCAAAGAGTCTCCGATGGACGAGGTTCTCACGCTACTGGATTTCTAGGCTACTCGTGGGCCCATCAAATGACAGCTTTAGGGTTGCGTCCCAACCTCTGACCCCTTCAACTCTGGCTGAGAGCAGTGGTACAGTTCAACAAAGCCTGATGAACCTGCAGAAGCAACTTCCTGCTTTGTGCAGACCAGGGCTGTATGGCAAGCTCTCCCAAGAGCCAGCTACTCTATCAGTGTCCCATCCAGCTGAAATTAGTTCATTCATACTAGAGATCCAAGTACCTCTCGGTGGCAGTTACATAATCTCCTGTCAACTTGAGCAAAGAGGTAGAATCTAGCCTGTCAATTAGGTCATAGCCAATGATGTCTTTGTGTGGGCAAAGCCTTCTCCTGAGGATTCTGGGAACTCCTGTCTTCCTCCATGGAGGTGGGACACAAACTCTCTCTGCTTCGCATTCTGTTGACAAGCCACATGGAGCTATGCTGATGGCAGCCAGAGCCCTGAAGCTGGAGGAGCCACAAGGAGAGTGGCGCCAGCACTGAAAAGGTTCCACTGGCCTGCGTCTTCCTGCTTTGTGCATCACTGGGTGTGCATGAGTCTGTAGAAGAATTTATGGACCAGAATCAGACATATGGGCTAATATGGAACTTAGGGACTTTATCTGGACTTGGCCAGGATATTTTCTTAATATACAATTACTCTTGGGTATGAAACTTTTTTTTTTAATGAAACTCTTACACACAAATGTCTCTGGATTTTTTTCCCTCTAGTCAACCAAGACTAACACACTCTCATTGAAATCTAAATGGTTCATAACATAAAACTAGTAAATATTAAACATGAGGGCAAGGGAGAGGCAAGGCAGCATCATATAGAGAGACAGCGATAGAACCCTGGATGTTAATAGCCTCAGTCAAAACATCTCTTCTAGTTAAGTGAGAATAATGCTTAATCATTTTTGTCTTTTCTATAAAGCTATAAAAACAAACTCCCTGCCATGAAGTTGATGTCAACTCCTAGCAACCCTGTAAGACATGTTAGAATCACTACTGTGGGCAGGAGTAGAAAACCCTGACTTTCTCCCCTACAGCAGCTGGTGATTTTGAACTGCTAACCTTGGGGACCACAGCCCAACTCGTAACCACTGCTCCCACCAGGGCTCCTTTCTGTAAAGCTGGAGGGTGGGGTTGGAGAAATATCTGTTGATGACTTTAAGAGCTATTAGGAGCTTGGGGAAGATGAAGGAGGTCTCCAAGAGCCATTGTAATAAATAAAGATAAATGGGCAAGGGATTAAACAAATAAAACATTATTCTCAAAACATTTGCTCTCCACTTAAGCCCCTGGCATCATCATTTCCCCCTCCCTCATGAACCGTGATAATTTACAAATTATTATTTTGTCATATCTTACACTGACGTCTCCCTTCACCCACTTTTCTGTTGTCCGGTCCCCCATGGAGGAGGTTATATGTAGATCCTTGTAATCGTTTCCCCCTCTCTACCCTATCCTACCTCCACCTTCCCGGTATCGCCACTCTCACCACTGGTCCTGAAGGGATCATCTGCCCTGGATTCCCTGTTTCCAGTTCTTATCTGTACCAGTGTATTTCCTCTCGTCTAGACAGATTTGTAAGGTAGAATTGCTGACTCCACTCCTCACCGCGACCCTTCTGTAAGGGGATATTCAGTTGCCTACAAATGGGTTTTGGGTCCCCAACCACACTCTCCGTCATTGACAATGATATGATTTTTTTGTTCTTTGATGCCTGATACCTCATCCCTGCAAAACCTCGCGATTGCACAGGCTGGTGTGCTTCTTCCATGTGGGCTTTGTTGCTTCTGAGCTAGATGGTCGCTGGTTTAATCTTCAAGCCTTTAAGCCGCCAGACGCTAAATCTTTTGATAGCTGGGCACCATCAGCTTTCTTCACCAAATTTGCTTATGCACCCGCTTTGTCTTCAGCGATTTTGTCAGGAAGGTGAGCATCATGGAATGCCAGTTTAATAGAAGAAAGTATTCTTGCATTGAGGGAGTACTTGAGTGGAGGCCCAATGTCCATCTGCTACCTTAATACTAATCTATACATATATGCACATAGATCTATTTCCACATCATATATTTACATGCCTTTATCTAGACCTCTATATATGCCCTTTGCCTCCTAATTCTTTCCTCTATTTTCTTTGACTTTCCTCTTGTCCCACTATCATCCTCAGCCTTCACTTGGGTTACAGTAATTCCTCTCGGTTACATTACCCTTTCCTACGCCTTAACAGGCTTCCTACACCCTCCTCACCACCGATTTGGATCACTTGTTCCCTTGTCCCTGGGTTTGTTAACACCACTTCCTTTCCCCCCTCACCCATGTCCCCCCGGAATTGTTGGCCCTGCTTTTTCCTCCAGATTGTTCATTCAGAATATTTTACTTAGACAGACCTGCAGAGATAATAACACACACACAAAAACAAGACAGAGCAAAACCAAGCAACAAAAGAAAACACCACCACCACCACCAACCCAATAACAAAAAAACAAAACAAAATACAACAAGAAAGAAAAGCCTGTTGTTAGTTCAAGGACTGTTGGCCTTTAGGAGTGTTTTCTGGTCAAGTCTGATGGGGCGCCAAGCCCTCGCCCCAAAGTCTATTTTTGGTATTCCCTGGGGACTTCGTTGCTCTGTTCCCCTTGTTGCTCTGTTCCACGCCCTTAGTGTTTTGCCTCAGTGTGGTGGGATCAGATCGGATGGAATTCCCACACTGTGTCTCCAGTGTTGTCCACGGTAGGGCTATGGGTCAGTGAGGGATGTTGTCTCATAGTGAGGCCGGCCACATGGTCTTCTCTGTGGATTGGCTGCTCTGAGCGGGATTATCGTCCTCAAGGCTTGGTGGGCCATGATGTGCTCCACTCTCTTCCTCCCCCTTCATTTGCTCCCGTGTTCTCTGATCAGAAGACATGTCCCTCTCCCTGAGCTGCAGATTCAGTGCTGTCCTCTGAAGTGAAATCTTCTGGGGGGAGGGCCAGGTATCCACTTAGTTGGGATTGGGGCCAGCCCCTCAGACCCCTCCACAGTTCCCTACTCCATGCTCTTTGCTAGGTATTTTATGATATCTAATTAACCAATCCTAACAGCACTGTAGGATAGAACTTACAGTTCTGACATTACAGATGAGAAAACCAAAGCTCACGGAGGTTATTTTGTCCAAAAGATTAAAAAAAATTTGATTCTAAAGTATGTGCTCTTTCCACTAGGTCTGTTTACATTCCCTAGGACTGCCATAACAAAATACCAAAATATTGGTGGCTTTGAAGAACTGACGTTCTCCTAATGCTGGAGGATGGCAATCTGAATTAGGCATGGCAGGGTTCTGCTGTTTTTTAATCATTTTATTAGGGGCTCATACAACTCTTATCATAATCCATACATACATCAATTGTGTAAAGCACATTTGAACATTCATTGCCCTCATCATTCTCAAAATATTTGCTCTCCACTTAAGCCCCTGGCATCAGCTCATTTTCCCCATCCCTCATGAAACTTTGGTAATTTACAAATTATTATTTTTGTCATATCTTACACTGTCCGATG
>NW_022103920.1:43778122-43821225 GCF_000313985.2 Echinops telfairi | reverse complement strand
CATCTCATGATCGCACAGGCTGGTGTGCTTCTTCCATGTGGGCTTTGTTGCTTCTGAGCTAGATGGCCGCTTGTTTACCTTCAAGCCTTTAAAACTCCAGAAGCTCTATCTTTTGATAGCTGGGCACCATCAACTTTCTTCACATTTGCTTATGCACCCATTTGTCTTCGGCGATCGTATCGGGGAGGTGAGCACACAATGATAGGATTTTTTTTGTCCTCTGATGCCTGGTAACTGATCCCTTCGGCACCTTGTGATCACGCAAGCTGGTGTGCTTCTTCCATGGGGGCTTTGTTGCTTCTGAACTAGATGGCCGCTTGTTTACCTTCTGCTGTTGGTTTTAAAGGGACAATCTTTCCTTGTCTCTTTCAGCTTCAGGTAGCTGAAAGCATCTCTTGGCATTCCTGAGATTATAGAAGGATCGTCAACTGGTGTCTTCCCTTTTTATAAACTACAATTCAGAAGGGATCAAGATCATGTTCCGATATAACCTCATTAATTTAAAACACCTGCAAAGAAAGCCCATATTTCTTTAAACTAGGCTATACTTACAGATATGGGGTCAAGATTTTTTGGAGGACACAGTTCAACTCAAAACAAGGTCACACTTGAGAAGAGTTAAACAGGGAAATGTCAAGATACATTGATTTACTCCTGTGGACAAGATTTTCTAGTTTGGTTCACTATTAATAATCAGTGTCAATCTGTTCTGCCTACTTTCCCAAATATTCCTATTTCGATCAGTCGATAGATACCAATTGCTTACCCAAAGACATTGACTATATTTCTAAAAGAATTAAGGTGAGCTTTTGTCATCACTAACAGGTTATGCAATCGTGGGGAACTACTGAACCTGCTTCATGGCCTTCCATTTTTTCTCACATAAGCCTGTGGAATGAGGTTGGGGTAAGCAGTGCTGCCATCTCCCAAGACGCCGCTCATTCATCATCCTGGGCCCTTCTTGTTCAGACACTGCTTTGGGTGCTGGGGAAAGGAAGATCACATGGAATTGACATGGAATAAAATCCCTTGGTTTTAAAACATAATTCTCAAGGTGTGAGGGATAGCAGGTGGGGCAAACATCTGAGAAATTGGGTTTTTTGTTTTTAAAGTATACTACAGCCCCTTCTACACACACCAGCTTTCCCTCAGGGGATAAGTACTGTGGGGAACCATGGCTATAGATTAAGCATTTGTGGTACCTTTCATGCAGACCAACAAAAGCTGTGTCATTTAGAACATTAATGAGAATAGCAAATAAAGTGCCGATCATACAGACATATTCTGAAGTCTAAAGGGAGCTTCATTAGAAGAGTCCACTTTAAGCTGAGAGTAAGTTGGAAAGCGCATTTGAATTAATGCCAAACTCACTTTCATCAAGGTGATCCTGACTCTTGTCGACCCTATAGGATAGAGTGGAACTGGCTCCTTAGGGTTTCTAGGACCGCAAATTGTTCTGGAAGCAGACAGCTTCATCTTTCTCTTGAAGCACAACTGGTATATTTGAACCCCTGATCTTGGGTTAAGCAGCCCAACACCTAACTCATATTGTCCCCAGGGTTTAATGGTCCCTGGTTAATTTAAATGATTTAAAGATTTGCAACTATCTGATAACAGAAATAATAGAATATTCAGCCATCTTATTGACTATGATCGCTCATACTAAATTCATTTGAATATATATAAATTACCACTATCCTTCTGAGTTTTAATTTTCAAGGCCACCAAGAGCTTTCTGTACCCTAAATCAAACATACTTTCACAGTGTCACAGCGGTTTGATAATCAAAGACTCCTGAGTGTGTTTTATTGTTCATTCATGTTCAAAGAATTGTAACAAAATCTGAACTGTTGGGAAGCGATACAAAGTTTATTTCCACTCTCCCCAAATCCAACATTTATCATTAAAGTTTATGCTACAGCCAACACAAACTACCATAGAAACTATATGACCTGAACAATTTAGACAAGCAAACAACAACAACGCACATCCAGTTGAACACTGTCAGTCACAGAATGTTTTATTTTAAACTTGCTGATCAAACTTTCAAATAGAACAAGTGGCAAACTGACAACAGTAACACAACATCTGCCATAATTCTATCTTTGAACTGCCTTTTCTATATTTTGTAGTATGTTACAATTTCTTACATTCATGATACTCTTAAAGGCAGCAATGATTTTTTGTTTTTGCTTTGAAAACGGTTCTACTATTAATGCTCTGACACTGCTTAAAATGATAAAAACTTTCTCTTTAGAACCCCACTGCTCGCCCCCATGAGTGACAATTCAACACGTTTACGTGGTTGAGAGGTATAGATATTGTACTTCATGAAGCAACTCCCAACTTTAATTTAAAATGAATTTCCATCTAAAACATTTTTTAAAATCAGTATACTCAGTTACATTTCAAAAATATTCCCATTCTGAAATAAGCTGTTTTTTAAGTATGTGTGTGATACAACAGTTTCACTTTTTATTCCTACCAGAACTCATGCGGTACTTTTTTTTTTCCCCGCAAAATATATTCAGTATATTCTGTGCAAAATGTTCAGTTCTGTATAGGTATGTACCTTATATTTCAAAAAAGTTTATAAAATATAATTCCTAAAAACAACCTTAACGGAGACGAGAAGAAGAAGAAACTTATCAGACAAAGGCTAATTTTTCACATGAGAAAATAAGTATGTTCTTAAAGCTCCAGCAAATACATTCCTTGAAAAGACTCAGAATGCACTTTGGTCATTATCAAACATATGAGAACCCCAACAAATAAAACAACACGCTTTCTGTTGTTTTCTACAGAAAGGAAATACACTACACAGCACAGCCGACTTGAGGCGGATCAAGAGGAATGGTGAGAGCAAGGGCGAGGATGTGGCTCTCTTCTTCACTCGTTCCTGACCCGCAAATGAGCGTGTGTCATTGTGAACCGCACCACACAGACAAACCACCGACAACGAGTCGTTTTCAATTCCCGAATACTTGGTAAAAGCACGAGGATATGTAACATGATTCACTTTGCACCAAGAAGGTTCTGAACTGTTTCAAATAAATGCTTTTTTAGAAATCAGATACCTAGCATAAAAATAAACACTGAAAAACAAGTCATAATTCATGTAATTCCTAAAATATTTGATTGTACAAATATAACAACTTAAAACCAAGGCCCAATATAAGTTACTGTCATATTTGCCCTATTTACCTAACATGCCAACATGATAAGTACTCATTTAGACACTTGGCAAATTGTTGGAGGGGTGAATTTTCTAGGTTAAAGACATCTGAAATAGCCCTTATATAATGGTTGGGGTGAGGATGGGGGCTGAGGAGGCAATACGCCAGATTACATTTAGAGGAAATAATCTGTAAGCTGAAATGGCCTTTTCTGAGAATTTGGAAAGTCGTAAAAAGGCCAGTCAGAGAAGAGTGGACTGGTTCTTCCCTTGTTCATTTGAGTGCGGTAGGAATCGCATACACTGGAGTGTACCATGGGGAGAAGATGATTTTACTTGAGTACACATAATGTACTTAAGTGATATCAATAGGCACTTCACTTGTGAAAGGAGCTTATACCTCACTCGAAGGGATACGTTATCATGCCCTAGTACACTACAATATAGTCCATATAAAGATCTACATTAAAAGGAACAATTTTTAAAAGTGCACATTTTGAGCATGCACAGTTGGAGCTGTGCAAACAGCCCAGTGTTTCAAATAAATAGAATTATTACCAATTTTTTATCAAAAAATCTTACAGTATGGTAACCATTTACAATTATTGCTCTACTAAGAGTTTTATCATCAAAGAGCACTTGTTGACCTGTTATGTAACACCATATATTAATACTGAAGGGTGCTTAAACTGCAGCTTAATCAATGCAGACCCTGGCATTGTTCCAAAATAATTCAAGAAAAACCCTGACTGGATCTTGATTACTGAAGAAAATGCGGTATTTTCTTAGCTGAGTCCAATGCAATATGTCAAAGTTAGTAGGATATTTTACCCAAGTAAGGCAAGTTCATGGCATTGATGGAGAAACAGTGCTTAGCAATGGCTTCTGCTCCCAGGTTTTGCAATCTGTCAATTATTTAAGAGCAATTACCAGGTTCTCAAGTATCTGGAGATCGTTTTTTCACCCTTTCAACAACTAAGTATACACCAATGCTTAAAAACAAAGTATAGGACTGAAAGTAAAAAACAGTGAACATGTAAAATAAATAGAAGAATTGCACAAGACAGTCTGATGCCAACACTTCAGTGTCCCAGCTGAGACTCCTGCCGGCTTCCAGGCAGCATAGGCAGTACTCCAGATCTGGAAGAGCAGTTACATCTTTCCTCTGAATCGTTATGATTTAATCTTCCATAGCTAGATAGAATATAAAAGATCATTAGGGCCAGTTTTAATATCCCAACTTACTGAATTGTATCATACACTACTACTTCCTATTTAAACTTGATCCCCAAAGAGTGGAATCAGTCCCCAAAGAAATAGCACAGACGAAACACACAACATTCCTTTACTTCTGTAATGCTTCCTCCCACCTCCCTAGCCTCCATTTCTATCTTACAAATCTGGCTAGACCGGAGCATGTACACTGGTACAGATAAGAGCTCCTGACACACACAATCCAGGACAGATAAACCCCTCAGGACCAATAATAAGAGTAGTGATACGATGAGGGTAGGAGGAAATGGGGCGAGAGGGGGAGAAAGGGAGAACCAATCGCAATGATTGATGTATAATCCCCACCCCCACTGGGGGATAAACAACACAAATGTGGGTGAAGGGAGACAGTGGATGGTGTAAGATATGAAAATTAAAATAATTTATAAATTATCAAGGGGTTAAGAGGGTGGGAGAGTGGGGGAGGGAAGGGAAAAAAGAAGAGGTGACACCAGGGGCTCAAATGTTTTGGAAATGATGATGGCAACATATGTACTAAAGTGTTTGATACTATGTACTAAAGTGTTTGATACAATTGATGTATGGATTGTTATAACTGTAAGAGCCCCCCAATAAATGATTTATTAAAATAAATAAATAAAACTTTAAAAAATAAGTTTCATCCCCAAACAAGCAAACTTCAGCCACCTGAGTTGATTCTGATTCACGCTGCCTGGTGTAGGGCTTATGAAACAGTAAGTTTTTATGGGAATAGATGCCCTCATTGCTCTCCTGCAGTAAAAGCTGTTAGGCCTGAATGGCTGTCCTGTAGTTTGGCAGCGCAGTCCCTCACCCACAGCACCACCAGGGCAGGGGATAGCATAGGTTCTCAGTTTTAACTTTTCACTCTTAACAACTCATCTTAAACAACAAATAAAGAAGTAAATAACCACGTTCTCTTGATCTCCTGTATTAAAACGTGGCAATAAATACATAGTACTTATTTAATATGATTATCATGCATTCACTATTGTTATCTAATTATACAACTTTTTGTCAAAAAAAAAAAAGAAATAGGGCTTTTCTACTTGTCATTTAAATTTGATTCATTATATAAGTAAAAATACTTTTCCTACACATAAGTTCTATTTGTAATGAGTACTTTTACCTATTAGAAGTTTCTTAAAAATTATGAGCCAAGATCATTTCTTTGAAATTATTTTCACTAATTCTGTATACAATTACCAAAATGACTCCATTACTGTGCATGCGAGACCTCAAAAGTGCTTGGGCAAACTATATACTCGAGTATAAGCCGACCTGAATATCAGCTGAGGCACCTAATTTAACCCAAAAAGCGCATTAAAAATGTGCTGAAAAACTCAGCTTATACACGAGTATATACGGTAAATATGACCAAAAAAGCAACAGAGTACTAAGACATACAGAATCTTTACAAGCTCTTACCTTTAAATTAAATCCAAGCAAGTCACTGATAACTCCAGACACAGCTGAAAGGATGACCACCTGGGTAATGTTATAAAGCAGTGGGTTCATTGTGAGCCCGTATAATCTAAAAGGACTGTCTAACTCCTGGGAGAGAAAGAGAACAAGAAATAAAAAACCGTGAGCCTCTGGTTCATTAAGATTTATCAGTTAGCCACATGGCCTTATACATGGGGGCTTTAAAAAGTTCGTGGGAAAAAATAGGATAAAAAGATAGTTGAAATTGCCCATGAACCTTCTCGAGTCTCCTCTACAAAGAATCCACTACCACCACCCCAAAAAAGGTTACAAATTATGAGTCCTTTTGGAAAAGATAAACTTGCTTACAACTAAACTATGAAAATGACCTTTTAATTTGCAGAAGTGCGCTCAGATATAATTTGGGAACAATCTGAATAGTCATTAAAACCAAATACAAGGTAGGTTCTAACATACAATGTCAGAGCAGCGCTGTACCCCCTAGTTAATGGTACTCTGACCTTTAGTAGTTTAGTAGCCAGTTTTAGAACATTATTCACTAGTGTCAGTTCATCTTTCTTGTTAGGTTTCTTTTCCATTTTCAAGTAGAGGTTTATCTTTTGTAAAAAAGAAGATAAATAATTAAAATTATTTAAATTATACAAATTTTAAAAATAACTTACATATTCATTAAAATAATAACAGTGGTTCTCTGGACATTGAGCTTATAGGCTCTTTTAATATTCTTTATATTTTACTGTAAATTCCAAGTTGATTATCATAAACATATTACTTATAGAATAAGAAACACAGTGACACAGAATCCAGGAACAGGAGATACCAGAAGGGGCAGGGGAAGGTGGGAGAGGAGGCGGGGGAAGGGGAAACCGATCGCGACACATAAACCACCCACATACACCCTTCTAAGGGGACAAACAGAAACCGCAAAGGAATGGAGACAGCAGTTGGTATAAGATATGAAAAATAATTTATAATTTATTGGGGGTGGGGAAGGAGGGAAAAAAGAGGGGATGATACCAAGGGTAATGATGGCAACATATGTACAAATATGCTTGATAAAATAGATGTCTAGATTGTTCTAAGAGCTGTAAGAGCCCCCAATAAAATGATCTTTAAATTGAAACAAAATTTTAAAAGATGAGCTATTAAAACAACTTTCAACACAGGGAATCCAGGACAGATGATCCCCTCAGGACCAGTGCTGAGAGTGGCGATACCAGGAGGGTGGAGGGAGGGGAGGGTGGAAAGCGGGAACCAATTACAAGGATCTACATATAACCTCCTCCCTAGGGGATGGACAACAGAAAAGTGGGTAAAGGGAGACAGAGGGCAGTGTAAGATATGACAAAATAATAATAATTTGTAAATTATCAAGGGTTCATGAGGGAGGGGGTAGTGGGGAGAGAGAGAGAAAAATGAAGCGCTGATACCAAGAGCTCAAGCAGAAAGCAAATGTTTGAGAATGATGACAGCAACAAGTGTGCAAATGTGCTGGACACAATGGATGGATGGACGGATTGTGGTAAGAGTTGTATGAGCCCCTCATAAAATGATTAAAAAAAACACAACTTTCAAATGTAATTAAAAGCCAAGACAATAAAAGAAGCTGAGTGGCGTTACTTAATGATGCGTTAGTCCCAGAGTGCAATCCATTTAAATAATCAATAATAACCAGACTGTAATGAAATCAGTTGATTTCTAATTTCTTATTTTAAAAGTAACTCCAGATTAGATTCAAAACCTTTGTGTATCTTTATCCACCTGTAATAGAAAACTTAGCGGTGCCTGGCTGGTTCAGAAGCTACCTTCTTTGACAAATGCTCCGCCCCAGGGTCTGTGGAAGGGCAGACCTGGGCAGCTGTGCTTTTTGCACGCTGTCCTACCATCCTGCCCTCACTCTGGTTGGGAGCGTCCACAAACGAACATGGCCAGTGTATTGGATAGAGACCACCACCCTCTTTGCCAGGGACGAGCGGTACATGCACTGGTTAAGGCAGGAAAGTCTAGACTATTTGGGCAGAGGCAAGTCAAAACCAAGTTTGAACCCAAATTTAGAGTAGCAAGTACACAGGCGACTGGAACAAAGGTGCAGAAATGAGAAGCCATATAACTCAGAGCATGCTGGAGGAAGTGGCTGCCTTTGTCTAATCGCCTTGAGGTCCAGTTACATTTCCTTGAAATCTTTCTTTCCTGGCCACTCTTCCCTTCCCCGTTAATTGAGTTCATTTGACCAAATCACCTGTTCCTTGTCTCAATTGGTCAGTAAGTGCTATAGACTCAATTCGGACTCACAGGAGCCCCAATGTGACCGGGAACTGCCCCTGGTCAGGTTTTCTTGGCTGCCATCCTTACCGCCAAGCCTTTCCACAGTCACTGGGTGGATGTAAACTGAGAAGCTGTCACTTAGCAGCTGAGTGCTAATCTACTACACAACCAGAGGCAGTTTGGAATCACACAATCCCAGATTAAAGTATCTACATCTTCTCTGCAGTTTCTTTGTATAACCCCTATAGAAACTGTGAGAAGAAAATACTGCACAAATTCATGTGAATTAGAGATAATCATCAAAAGCATTGTTTTTAAAATAAAAATTCCTATTTATTCAACTGTCTTTGCTATACTGAAAAGCAAACATATCTATCACGGTTTAAAACTCCCTGATTGCTGTAAATGGTACTTCCTTCCTGCCAAATGGAAATGGGACATAAAAAGAATGGCTTGAGGTCTATCAAATTTCAAATTTTGCTTTACAACACAAATGGCTTTAATCTAATAAAATATACTCCTGAAAAATATGCAGTAAATAAAAACATAAGGATTTACAGGCATGTTAGTCACGTATTCTTACCTGCTCAGTAAGTAATATTGAGGTATTGCTATATTTTTTACTTGTTTCTGATCCAAGGGTAACAAATCTTAGGAGAAAAAGTGTTAATGAGATGCACCAAATTACTAGCTCCCAATTGTAGTGACAATCAAGGAAGATCTCATGCACATGAAGCAGCTAGTGTACAAAAAAAGGAAATGTGAAAAAACAATGATTTGAAACAATTTCATTTTAAAAGACATTAACATTCTACTTCATATAAATGGATCATCAATGTACTACATTTAAAAACCATGTCCCATTTACTATGACTATTTTAAGCATATCAAAAGTAAGATGTAATCAACACCCGTGAGGATGCATTATTTGGTTGACTCTTAATATTTTGTAACATTTCTTTCAGATTAACATAAAGTATTATAGATTCACTTGAATGCACTTTAAAATTTTTTCTTGTTTCTCATTTCCTGGCTTCCTTCTACCCCCAGGTGTAATAAATTCTGTTCCTTTTTTCATGAATTTTATAGTTTGGCTACATCATTAAACTAGATTTTATACATATATTTAACATTTTATAGAAATGTTATAACATTGCTCACATCATTCTTCAATTTGCTTTTTATTCAACTGAACCTCCACCACCACCAAGATTTACTACCATTGATACATCCATTTTTAACTCCTTTGGGTAATTAGCATCATAGAATCGATCAAATTGACTATAATTACTGCCCTGTCCTACCAATTAATATTGTCTGTTTTTCCTCTGAAAGACTATGCTGCAACAAACATTTCTAGAAGTAATATTGCTGGTCCTTGGAAAGTCACATCTTCAATTGTATCAACCCACTGCCATCCTGTTGATTGCAATTCAACTCTTTACTGCCATCGAGTCAACACCAAAGCAAGCCTACAGTGTTCAAAACAGCATCTTTATGGGGACAGCCTTACCACCTGCTGTGGAGCAGCTGATGACAGATTTGAACCACTAACCTTGAGGTTAGCAGCACAAAACTTACCAACTTTATTAAATACTAACATTTATCTCCAAAACGGAGAACCAATTTCTACTCCCAGCAAAGTATCAGAACTCTCTTTGCCCTCACTTGTGCCCGCACACAAATGTGCACACACGTACATCTGTAGGACTGTATTTCATCCCAAAAGTAATTCTATTTAGGAATTCACAGTGTCTTTCTAAAACTTAAACGAAGGCCTCATGTTTCTGGTAAGGCAACTTGTCCTGGTCCTTCCAAATTATATGAGCTATTCTTGACTCTGTGTTTCCAGATGACTTTCAGAAAACTTGACAAACTCTATCAATGTGTTAGAATCACACTGAATTTATAAATTAGCCTGGGGAGAATTGAGATATTAAATTGAATATTCCTAACCATTAATATCATGATTTTCAGTGCTTCACATTTCCCTGTAAAGTCCTACACATCTTTTGTTTTGTTATTCTTACTGAAAATGTCATCTGTTACAGTTTTTAATTATTTTTCCTGTGTATGACAAAGATCAGCATATTCTGGTCCATAGGCCAAATCTACCTAAGGTCTATTTTGTTCAGCCTTGGAGCGAAGAATGACTTTTACAGTTTTTTAAGGGTTGTTAAAAAGAAGACACACTAGAAATTATATGTGGCATGCAAAGTATAAAATATTTAATACCTGGCCTTTAACAGTCTGCTGATCTCTAGCTGCTAAGAACGAAGCTGATTTTAAAAAAAGGTTGTATCCGGAAACTCTGCTGGCAATAGTTTTCATAGTTTGTAAAGTCACTTGGATGTTCTATATAGAAAACCAGTCTATGGTTTCTTTTTCCTTTCAATCATTGTAAGATTTGTCTCTTTCAAGTGAGTTGGTTACTATCTTCCACCAAAACACTTTGAGTAAGACTGGGGAAGAACGGATGGGTTTCAAGTGTGGTGCTGGTGAAGAGGACTGAAAGTCCCATGGACTGCCAAGAGGGCCAACACATCTGCCTTGGAAGAAGCATGGCCAGAGTGCTCCTTGGAGGCAAAATGGCGAGATGTCGTGTCATGTCCTTGGGACATGCTGTCAGTAGAGACCAGTTCCTGGAGAAGGGCATCGTGCTTGGTGAAGGAGAGAGGCAGTGAAAGGCAGCAAGGCCCTCCACAGGATGGACTGACACACTGGCTGTAACGATGGGATCAAGCATAGGAACAACTGTGAGGAAGGATGGCACAGGACCGGGCAGTGTTTCGTGCTATTCTGCTTAGGGTCACCAGGGGTCAGTACTGACCTGACAGCACCTAACTCACACGCACCACCACGACCACAATGCTGACGACAAGTAAGAGGAGGAGTTACCTTCATCTTAATCCTGATTTCAAACTCCTATCTCAAAGGTAGCATCACTAAGCACAAAGTTTACTCCGTGTTTTCAAGGATCCCCTTTATCAGATTGAAGGCATACTTTCTATTCTTATTTTATGAATTCCCACTGAATTTTACCAATTTGTATTATTAAGACGATTACAGATTTTTCTCCTCCTTTAACCCACTAAAGAACCTAAAATTACATTACCGTTTATATACTCGCGTATAAGCCGACCTGCATTATCAGCAAAGGCACCTAATTTTACCACAAAAACTGCATTAAAAATGTGCTGGAAAACTTGGATTACACACGAGTACATACGGTAATTAATTTTCTAAAGTCGACAATCTCTGCATTCTGTGGAACAGAACTTCACACTCTTAAAGAATCCAGAGTTATTGGATCTATTAAGGCTGGAAGAGCCCTAAAGACGACGACCCTGGGTTACTCTTCAAACCTTGAATCAAAACAATCTCCTGAAGTCACTTTTATACAAAGCAACAATTTACCTCTAGAAAGAAAGCTTGTCACCAGGGAGTATCAAGCCCCCTAAAAAAGTGTACAGTCGCTAAGGTCAATGGCTACTGCAGGGCACAGGTGACAAGCTTGGCGGGCAGGGAGCTGGAAAGTGATGGGGACAAAACAGCCAGAGAGAAGGAACAAGCCTGTGGACACAGTGTGCAGAAGAGAGCCAATGCCACTGGCTTATGTCTCCAACTGCAGAATGAGTGTGTTTTGCTGTGCATCTTTCCATCAAAACGTCTGAATCTCTGCATTTCAGAGATAAACTATCTTGGTCATAGTGCGTTCATCCCCATTACATTGCTCGCTTTATTGTACTATATTTGTTGATAAAGTTTACATCTAAAGCAGTAAGTGAAATGAGGGAAAAGTTTCCCATTTTTCTGGTGTTCTATCACAATTATGATCACCCTCAGAAAAGGAGTTGGAGATTCTCCCCTCTTCTACTCGCTACTCTCTTCTTTTTAAGATTGGGACTGTGAATTCAATTCAGTTCTGACAGAATGTACCTTGAAGCCACATGGCCCTGGGAGACTCTTTATTGAAGACAGGCTTGTAAAACACCCAACCAAGTGCTGTGACTGCGGTTACAGGTTTCCTCCGGTTTTCTTTTGAACTCAAAGTTTAATCAATTAGGTATTTTAAAAAAATTGTTCATCTAAGCTTTCAGTTTAATGGCAAAAAGTAATTCATACTAGTAATCTTTTTAATACTCTATTTTTGGTTTTAAATGTTTATTTATAAAAGACTTGAAAAAGTCCAAATATGTTATCTGTTAATATTGTCACTGTTTTCTCCCTTGACTGCATTAAAGGTAGAGTAAATGGTCTGTATGCTAACACATAGGTTAGCTTGTGACTTAGTACGTGGGTAAGTTTCATAAACTGTCTTCAGAGTTAGAATATGCTTTCTTCAAGCGGTGGTGTTTTAAAGCAGAATTTTTGGTTTATTTAAATGTTAGTTAAAATGGAATTCTGCACTGTATTTTATAGCACATTACATATCCTAAGATCCTTTAGTGTTTTCAGACTAATCTTGGTTACCAAAAATTCTTTTCATAACATGTGTCAAAAATATCAGTCAAGTCATAGTGACAATTCAGAGATTCATGGAAAATAGTCTGTAACAATGCTGTAACAATAAGCTCTCAAAAGTCTGATATGAAAGATAAAGAAAGTTTGATGGGTTATGCACAAACATAATTAATATGTGAATTCAGGAAATATTTCATCATATGCTAGCCACTGTTCATGGTAGAGAGATGAAAATCAGATTTACTTAGTCTAGTGAAATAAAATACACCACAAATACAAATATCACACTTTTGTTTGGCTTACTTATATTATTACTTTGATAGGCAGTTGTCAGAAAGCCTTCTGGAGCACTACGTAATGTTTACATGTTTGAGTGTATCAGCTCACCGTGTTGCACTCACCTGAGCACAACAGATAAACACAGCTGAGATGGTCAAGAGGAAAGCAGATGAGACGATTACATCAACAGATCGCTGAGGGCCTCGGCGCTGCAAAGAGGAACAGTTACAACTACTACATGTACTGATGGACAGCTACTTCTCACCAAGAGTTGGCCAGTTACAAGCAGAAAATACATCCAATTTGCCAGGTGAACTTTAATTACATAGTGTTAACATTTTCTAAGGATTTGCAACACAGGGAAATGAATGTCTATACAGCCTGGAATTCTTAGCATATCTTCAAATAGCTCCTATTTTCAACCACAAATCATTAATTCAACAAATATTTTTTGTGCACTGGCTGAGAACTAGGCACTGTGCTAGATGCTAGAAACAGAGCAGAGAACATAGCAGACCTAGCCCCTGCCTCACGGAAATAGTAGGGGAGACAGAATCAAGGTCACAATCACAGAAGAATGAAAAGCTGTGATGAGTGCCAACAAGCAAAGGGATAGGATGCTTTGAGATAACTGTCCCGAGAGACCTGACTTAGATGTAGGGGTCAGGAGTGTGAGTCCAGGAAGTTCTCCCTGTGGAGGTGATATTTATAACAAACTGATGCATTGAAGGAGGACCCCTGGTGGTGCTGCTGCTTTAAGTGCTAAACTGTGTACCACAAGGTTGGTGGGGCAAACCCTCTGGCTGCTCCGACCCAGAAAATTAAGGTTGTCTGCTCCTGTAAAGACTGATAGCTTCAGAAACCACTGGGCCACTAAAAGTCGGAATCAACTGCACAGGAGTAGATTTTGTTTTTTTGTGGGGGGGGTTTTTTGGGGGGTGGGGGGGGTTAGTAGGAGTTGGGTGCATAATGGCACATGTGGGCACTCCAGATCAAAAGAAAAGGATGAGCGCCAGCAAAGAGAAGGAATATAATGCATTCAAGGAACTGAAGTAGTCCAGGGTGGCAGGGAGGGATCATCCCACACTGAGGAGAGAGACAGAGAGAGAGAGAGAGAAGGCAAAAAGAATTAGATCACGAAGGGTTTTATAAACTCTGTTAAGATTTTGATTTTTATTCTGAGGGCAATGGAAAATCTTCAAATAGTTTCTGAAATTATATGCTCAAATCTGCATTGTAAAAGTATCATATTGGTGGCAGATTAAAGAATTTATTAAGAGGAGGAAATATGAATGCTGAAAGGCCAGTTTAGAGCCAACTGTAGGAACCTAAGCAAGATGGCTTTAATGGGGGTGGTGAGCAAGGAAACAAAGAGAAGTAGTGCATTCAAGGTCAATTTTAGAAGCAAAAAGGTCAGGAGTGGGTGATAAACTACCAGCATGCTGGATTATTTTTAGGCCTGGGGTTATTTCCCTAACTGAACTGTAATCTTAAGGGAAGAGGTTGTCCCTTTGTATCTCATGGAGAGTTAACATTAAATTAATGGTGCTGAGTAAAATAACCAGTGCAAGAGAGAATGCAATAACCTGAGAGCTGAGGAGTAAAAACTGGGGATGGAATTTCACTAAGTCAAGCAGCAAAAAAGCATATTCACCTCTCCACACCAATGGCTCCCAAACTTATTTTACCTGCCACCCCCTTCTCATGGGGGAAAAAAGTACTCCGTGCCCACCCCCTCCCCTCTAGCAATTAAAAATATTTGTACTATAACCCACAACCCAGGATAAACGACATGTATCTGCTTTTGCAGTCCTGCACCTCACAATGAAAAAGAAAAAGAAAAAATCTATATCCATCTCTATCTTTTCCAAATGGAGACTGGGTGAATTATTTAAATGTCAAATTAATAAATAAAAGAATAATTTTTAAAAAGAATAAAATTTAAAACATAAGGGTACATAAATAGTACAAATTAAAAAAAAATACTTCCATTGCTACTTAATGCAACAAAGAAAGATTCCCTCATGCCCCTTGCTGAACTTAAATATTTTACTTCCGTAATTAGAAAGACTATAAAAAGATTCAGAGAAAAAGAACGGCATAAAAAATACATATGTATTTTTAAATAGACCAGGCCCCTGGTTACGGACTGACAGACTACAAAACTTTTCTAAGTAGGGGGCTCCCTCTGCTGGTATGTGATGACCATTCTAAGAAGAACCAAAATCCCTAATCAATCTTTTGAATGAGTAAGAAGTTGGTGAGATTTAGGAACAAAGATATATTTAAAGCAATCTGACCTTGAATCATCAATTAAACATCAGTTTGGATTTCTGGATATAGAGCGAAAAGAACACTCAGAACCCTGATGATACACCTGAGCATCCATCTCTATATTGACCAAGAACGGGTTGCCAGTATGGAAGAGAACTTTTATCACTGCCATTCTACCTTAAGATAGGAACGGAGAGAGAGCCACATTTTAATGTTCTGTACTTTCTTCAACCGGAAATGAGGAACCTCGGATTTTCGAGCCCTCCTTGCAGATGTTAAATGTCCAAAGAGTTTTGCAAAAAGCAATCGCTAAAAAAAGATTGAGATGGTGATTAATTTTTAAGTAGATTACTGAAGAACAACTAAAACAACACGATAAGGATTGTTGAAATTAAATTTAGTTAAGCAACTCGAAAACAAACCTAGAAAACGCCTAGGTAAAATTAGCAAAATACTAAGATATTTCATAAATACTTTGAAAATTATGAAAAGGATAAATCTTTACTCAGAATATTACTATACCCACCTGTTTATAAGTTCTTTCTGCGACACATAGCAAAAAAAAGAAAATCCAAACAAGGGAGACACGAACCACAAAACTTATTATAACCATAGAAAGAACTGTGATATCTTCATTAGAACCAAACGCGATCATGTAAAGTTCAGAAGCAGAGTGTGCTGTGAGCTGTTCCAGATCTGTAGCTTGGGAGACTCGGAAAACAAATGGGGTTAAACCCAGGATCAGAGAGATTGCATTCCCAAAGATCTGGTATCCTATTCCTGGTATATGATTGTTGACCTTTGCAAAGAGAGAGAGAGATGAAACAAGAGAAAATTAGTAAACTTTTTCTATAGTAAAATGAATTTCTATTAAGCATTATGTTTTCATAGTGAGTACAAATTTCCTAGCGTGATTTTTTTATTCTTTTTTGTTTTGGGTACTAATAAATTAATGAACCTGTAAGAATAATGAGGGCTTCTAACAGCAAGTTAGAGGTTTAAACCCACCAGCCATTCAGTAGGAGAAAGCTGAAGCTACCTGGCTCCTGCAAAGAGTTACAGCCTCAGAAACTCTAAATAATACTCAATTTGATGACAAAGGGTGTTTTTGAGTTTTATAATAATGAAACACAGTAATAATATGCATCACCACTGTTTACATATAGCATTTCTTCAATGTGATACACTGAAAGCAAAAGAAAAAGTAACGTAAAACAGCAAGCTTTTAGATAGTATCTTCTATTCCTGATCACAGGAATAGAAATAGAAGATAAGAATGGTCTTGTGACACATTACAATTACATTACATACTTAGCCAAGCACAACCAAATAAATTTTTTTAATTTGAAGAAATTAGGTGAGTAGGTTATAAATGTCAGTAAATAATTAAAATATTCATAATTACTAACTCTTACATTTGAACTAAAATAATAAAATTTAAATACTTACTCTGTTCATTATCATTCCACTGATTTCAAGTACAGACATATCCGCTTTCTTACAGTCATTGCCTTCCCATACTATAGCACTTATTTTTTCTAAACCTGGGTGGGAACTATGGAGCCAGGGCACATGACTCTATGAAAAATAAACAGAAATTGATTAATGCGCTCATCACATTTTATTAGTATATGTGTTTATAAAATTTTCTTTCTATGTATACACTCATGCACAGGCACAATTTCAACTACATTAAAATACAGAAATTGGTGGATTATATTTCATAAATAAAACAGAAATCTTCACATATTTCTATCTATACACATAATTTTAATGACATTTAAGTGATCTATTAAAACTAGTTGGTATAGTGAACAGATGAAATAAGAATTACATAGGAATTTTCTATAACAGCTAACTTAATGGAAATATACTCAAACATGACAGCCAAAGGGATAGCTGCCAATCTGTCTATAGCAGCTACTAGTACAGTATTAAAAGATCAGAGCTGAAAAGCGGGTGAAGGGAGACGTCGGACAGGGCAAGATATGACAAAATACCCATTTATAAACTATCAAGGGCTCATGAGGGAGGGGGGAGCGGGAAGGGAGGGGAAAAATGAGGACCTAATGCCGGGGGTTTAAGTGGAGAGAAAATGTTTTGAGAATGATGTACAAATGTGCTTTACACAATTGATGTGTGTATGGATTGCGATAACAGTTGTATGAGCCCCTAATAAAATGTTAAAAAAAAAAGGATCAGAACTATCAAATTGTTCATATTAGCGATTTTCCAACTTAATATTATTCAATACAAAATATGACAGCTAAGATTTGAACCTCTTCCAGAGAAAAGATAATGATATAATCTCATCCTAAGAGACTTTATTTCACATACCTACCCTTAACATTTTATACTACAATATTACAATGAAATATTACTGATGTTTTAATTTAGCATTTCTTGAAAAATAGCTTTTCTCTTTTCCCACATATAGCAAATATTGTCAACTGCAGCACTTAAGTTTATAAGTCCTTCCCCAAGGAAATAAAACTGTCATTCAATGTTTCAAACAATATAAAAAGCAAAAATTACAAATGAAAGCTTTATTGCAAAGGGTTGGTTGCTTAAATTTGGATTTTCTTCTTTTTACTTCTATTATTAGAAGAACAGAACTTCAAAATAGGATGTCCAGGTCGGCTTAAAAATGAACAAAACACCCACTTTTAGATTAGCAGACATTCAGAGAAGTAGCACTAAAAGATTAGATTCAGAATGGAATGTATTTGCTTGTAATAAAATAGTTCTGATAAAAATTTTTTGGTTGAAATACCTTTTATATAAAATGCTAGATTTGGCACTAAAAGCAATCTATCAAAATAAACAATATATCTTTGACATTCTATTATTCAAATTTTAACCTTATACTTAAAAGTATCTTTTAACAATACATAGAAGAATCTACTACAGCTACAATTATTCTTTTCAGGGCAAATGGTGATTAAAATATGGTAAAGAAAAGATTCCACAGACTGAAGAAATATAATATTTTCCTCTAGGGGGAGTAAAGATGCATGATTCATGTTCACTGAAACTACAAAACAATAGTGTGTAAGAAAACAGACAGGAAACTATTAATATTACTCTGATATCTCATATTAATTTCTTTATGTGAAGTCACACAATATTTTCTATAAACACAATAAAATTGATGAATAATTCCCAGCTAACCATAATGTCAGAAGTCATGCAATAGGCTAAGCTCTTTTTCACCCTTATTTAGCTAGAATGAGGTTTAACTTTTTTATTTTCATGATACAAAGGTGTAATGTTCGTACATCTCTATTTGAGGGTCTTAAGGGTTATGAAAGAGCCCAGGTGGCACAGTGGTTCCATGTCGGGCTGCTCACTGCAAGGTCTGCAGTTAGAAACCACAAGCCGCTGTGGGAGAAAGACGGGCTTTCTACTTCTGTGAACAGTCTCGGAAACTCACATGAGCAGTTCTACCCTGTTCTATGGTTGCTATGAGTTGGCATTGACTCGCAGTTAATACAGAGTCAAACACTTTCCTGCAAACGTTGTTATTTTGAAACATAATAGAAACAAAAGGACAGACACAAGAAATGTGGGATGTAGAATAAAAGGTGTCAAGCTTGAGAGAACAGATTTCAACCGCTGATGTATACAGGCTGCTGCTCCTTTCTGCTTTCAGTCTCATTCTTCAACAGTGAATGAAAGGTCTCCCTAACTTGTGAAGAAAGGACTACCAATACCAAGAAGATTCATTTAAGGTCAGGAAATAAAAAAGCTTGTCATTGTCCTTCCTATTAAAAAAAGGGCCTAACATAAAAAAAACAAACTTGCACAGCTACTCTAACCAGGATTTGACGTCATTTTGTCCTTTTCTTATTTCTAGAAGGCCAAAGGCAAGATAGAAGATAGCAATTAGAAAGTGGATAGCAATTAATTCAAGAAACCTCAGCCGTGTTTGTCACATGTGGTCTGAGCCTCGCTGAATGAAACACATAGTGGCCTACACACCAGTCAGCGCAGAGAACAGCATCAAATGAAACATTCTAAGGATCCAGGAAAACAGTAGAAACAATGATGCCATTTTATCACATAGGGTTTCTCTTCCTAATGTCTTGAACTACAATTTGGAACTGTCTTCAATGCTTGTTATCTTCATTCAAAAGCTGAGCCGTTTTGCTCCTTGTTCATTCAAAACTGCCTGATAACCTACAACCTTAATGCTTAATGGTAGTGTGTTTTCCTTCAAGTAAATTCATCAAGGCAACCACTAAATGGGTACTTCCAAGGGGGAGAACTGCAGCCATTAGAATCTGAATTCACCTACTGAAATTAAATTTCACTTGACTGTGACTTCAAATGTTAGTATATACTCAGCCACAATTAGAGGAGAAAGGGCCTCTCATGCGGAAATGTGCGTTACTGTTTACAAAGAAAGTCAACCCAAAAACTGCACATTTGGTTAACACAGATGTCTAATGTTCTGTAATCCCTAGAATTTTTCTATCTTTATGGTAAACAGAATAGGATGACCACCTAACCTAGTAATATCTGATTAAAACACAAAAATGTGGCAGCTTATTAAAGAAAGCTAATTTTCATTACTTGGCCACTAGCAAAACTGCAAACAAGAGTTTTAAAAGCAGATTAAAAAAAGACATGTAAAACTAGTTTACTTCAAAAACAAAATCAATATAAACTTATGTGTACAGCAAGATAATTTTAAGAAATTTATTTTACTGTGTTGTTGGGTGCTGCTGCGTGACTTCTGGTTCACAGCAATGCTACGTGCAATAGAAGGAGGAACCACTTGCTTGGTTCTGCGCCAACCATTCCTGTTGAAGCCCTTGTTGTAGCCACTGTGGCCATCCATTTTATCGAGTCCTCCTCTCTTGTTGCTGACTCTTTCAAGTACAATGTCCTTTCCAAGGACTGGTCCTTTCTGAAAACATGTCCAAATATGTGAGATGCAGTCTCCCCATCTCCATCTTAAGGAGCATTTTGGCTATCTTCTTCCAAGACAGATGCTATTCGAGGCAGTAATATATTTGATATTCATCAGCAACATCATAATTCAAAGATATTGATTCTTCTATGGTCTTCCTTACTCATTATCCACCTTTCTATACATATGAGGGGACTAAAAATATTAGGGCTTAGATCACACACCACTTACTCCTCAAAGTAACTTCTTTGCTTTTAATAATTTAAAGAGGTCTTTTGCAGCAAATTTGCCTGGTGCAACACATTATTTGATTTCTTGACTGCTGCTTCCAAGGATACTGATTATAGATCCATGTAAAATTAAATCCTTGACAACTTTAATGCTCTGTCATGACTCTGCTTATTGGCCATTTGTGGGGATTCTTCTTTTCTGTCCATTTGAGGTATAATCCACACTATCTTCATCAGTAAATGCTTCAAGTCCTGGCTTTCGGCAAGCAAGTCTGTGTCATCTACCTATCTTTAATTGTTAATGAGCCTTTCTCCAATCCTGATTCTGTGATTTCTCTTCAAATAGCCCAGCTTCTTAGATTATTTGCTCAGTATTTAGATTAATAAGTATGGTGAAAGAATATAATTCTAATGCACATTAGATTTATATGATTTCCCCTTAGTTCTGTTCAAATGACTGCCTCAATCTATGTATGGGTTCTGCACAAGCACCAGTAAGTGTAAGTGTAGTCAAATTCCTATTCACAATCTTAACATAATTTGTTATGAGCCACACAACTGAATACCTTTGTGTGGCCAATAAAATACACATAAAGATGGCCTATAGCAATAAGTGGTAGCAAAGGCATCCCCAAGTGGTAAGACAGGTGCAGTTCCATCCAGTCTGGCATAAGTCAGAGTTATGATTCTGACATTTGGGATGATACAGCATGGATCAAAACCTATGATATAGCTGTAGCTTCATTTAAACATGCTCTAAAGAATTGGCAGCATTTAAGCTTCACACTAAAAGCCTTACCTAAAAAAAGCCACAGGAGAAAAGGGGAAAAAAAAAAAAGGTTGCCTCCACTCCACTAAAGCAGTGAGAAATTGGTAATAAAGTTCTGCCTTTAGAAGATGGCTGCCAGTCAGGGTGCAGTGTAGCAACAATGAAACATACAACTTTCCTGTAGTTCCTAAATGCTTCCTCCCCCACCAACTATCATGATACCAGTTCTACCTTACAAATCTTGCTAGACCAGAAGATGTACAGTGGGAACACAGGGAATCCAGGACAGATGATCCCTTCAGGACCAGTGGTGAGAGTGGTGATACCAAGAGGGTGGATGGAGACTGGGGTGGAAAGGGGGAATGGATTACAAGGATCACCTCCTCCCTGGGGGACGGACAACAGAAAAGTGGGTGAAGGGAGATATCAGACAGTGTAAGATATGACAAAATAATAATTTGTAAATTATGAGGGAGGGGAGAGGGGGGAGGGGGGCAATGAGGAGCTGATGCCAGGGGCTTAATTGGAGAGCAAGTGTTTTGAGAATGATGAGGGCAATGAATGTACAAATATGCTTTACACAATTGATGTATGTATGGATTATGATAAGAGTTGTATGTGGCCCTAATAAAATGATTTTTTTTTAAAAAAGAAGATGGCTGCATGTGCCCAACCTACCACAGCTTCCAGTGAGTAAGAGACACTTGTGGTTTAGGTTGGCTATGGAAACAGAGAAGAGCACAAATCTGTCCAATCTACTTTTCCCAATTTTTGAAGGAGTTAATGTACACCAGAATGCTTAAGAGAATGAAAATGAATTAAATTTCAGCAGATAAAGTGAGAACTTCAGGTCACCTAGAAACAAACCAAATTATATCAAGTCTAAAGCTAATGCATAAAATTCATTTCTACCTATACCACCCCTAATGCCAATGCAGGTATAGAGCAAGGAAAGCCAGGCCCTAAAATTCAATGGCCCCAACACCACCCTGCTCCTTCCTATCGTGTTGGCTACCTCCATTTCTTTCTGGTCACCACTATTTCCCACCACCTCCCATAGGTCCTAATTCTCTTGAAGATGCTGACACTCTGGGGAATACGTTAGTCTCTTAGAATATGAGTGTCAGACACATCACAAAGAAGGAAAGTACTCACATTGCAATTAAACAGTAAATCTTCCATAACAAAATTAGTGAGTCTCTCTCGTGTGTGTGTGTGTGTGTGTGTGTGTGTTGTGTGTGTAGCAAATCATTAATGGAAATGCTAAAAAAAGAAAACGTTTACAAATGGAAAATTTAGTGTTAATAAAGATACTTTGATGCCAACAGTCACAGATGAAAGTAGGATAGTAACCTCTACTAGAATTTTCTGAGTGACATAATGTCTCCCTAAATATTTGCTGATTAGTTGTATATGGAAATGTAATCAAGTCTTTAGGTTTAAGTTACCACTTGCAGAAAATACTGTAGATATAGGAACAAATTACATGATAACGTAAAAGAAATAATTCAGCAAGTTCAGAATATGGTAGAGAGGAGATCGGATCTCATTTAGTCTTAAAAATAAATTAGTGCCATAAAAGTAAAAAACGGGGATGAGAGAAAACTAATCAAGGTTAAAATTTTTAAAAAGAGAGAGAGAGAGATCCAACAGACTGATGCAGTGCAATATACTTGATGGACTAACCCTAGTTTGAAAAACTATTTTAAAAACTTGAGAGGAAATGGCCATTGAGGAAATTTTAATATGGACTACATTTAAAATATTAGATAATTATTAATTTTTAGGAACTATGATGAGAGCTGTCATTTATAGAATGCCTTTTAATATATGTGAAGTATTTAGGAGTGAAGTGTTGAAATGTTTCTAATATATCTTAACATGGTTTTAGCAAATTACATGTATGTGTGTACATGAAACATATATGGGAAAATGTTAATTACTGACTCGAGGTGGTATGTATATAGACATTCATTGTATCATTTCCCCCTCCATTTTCTGTATGGAAGTGCGTAATTAAAATGTTGAACATTTTTACACAAACAGGAGAAAAACACATAAATATGCTTTTAGCCAATACTCAACTGATATCAGCAATGCTCTCTCAGACTCACTCCACGTCCTCCGGAAAGGGACATGAATTTCTGGCAGCTCCCTTTGAATGTACTACTGCAGCCAACTTTAAATTATCTTCAGCAAAAATTTGCATGTGGTGTTAAAAGATATTGTTCACATTACATCAGATCACCTGTCTTTGGAATGGCCACAAATATGAATCTCTTACAGTCGCATGGTCATCCAAATTTCCTGGCATACAAGTGCTTCAGTGTTGCTTGCAATAGTATTTTTGAAACATCTCAGCTGGTATCCATCAATTCCCAGAGTGTTGTTTTTTTGCCAGTGCCTTCAGTGCAGCTTGGACTTCTTCTTCGGCATCACTAGTTCTGTATCATACACTACCTTCTGAAATAGTTAAATGTTGATCTAATCTTTTGGGTACAGTGATCTTGTATATTTTTCCCATTTCCTCTTGATGCTTCCTACATCATTCAATATTTTGTCCACAAGATCTTTCAATATTGCAACTTGAGACATTTTTTCTTCAGTTTGTTCTGGTTAGCATCCACAAAACTATTTTTTAAATTGTTAATGAAAAGCCTACTTTTGGGGAAGCTAACAAAAAACTACTTTTGTTTCATACACTCGACTAATAATTACTAAACACGAGCACTGTGTAATACAGTACGCAAAAAACCTACATTCTGTTTTTATGTTGCTACACTGCCGAAGGTATTGCTGGGCAAACAACCCAGTGGCATCTCCCTCAACCTAACTCCAGTTATCATCCTTAATCATGTCAAGCAACATGCAGATGACTCACACAATATCCTATTTTCCTTTTGTCCTTTTTTGGAACCATGTCTAGTAAACATTGGACTACTAAACACAAGGTCAAGGACCCAGATCCACTAGCACTGTGCAGAAGATGAGGCTAAGTGCTCCATAAAGATTTACAACTTCAGAAACCCTATATAGGGTCACTCTAAGTCTTACTTTATTCTTCTTCAATTCCAGACCTACAGAAACCCCCATACCACATCCTGGACATGGCACTACTGCCGAGTCTTTAACCACAGTCCCACATACTATCAGGTCTCCCATATGTTCACTTCTAAGACACTTCTCCTTTGGCACACCTATCTTTCGATCAATCTCTCAGTCTTATCTTGGTTTCATTTTCTTTACACATGATGTCTAGATCCTAGATCCAACATTTCAATTAACCCTACCACACCCCTTTCAAAAGAAAACACTTTATTAAATACTGAGTTACTATGAATTTGGACACATTATTCAACTTCTCTGGGCATCAATTTCCTCATCTATAAAATAAAAAAAAATTTAACTACAGTCTCAAATGTAGTTGTTAGAATTATATGAGATTATAAATCTAGATCACTTGCACAGCTAACAGCATATAGCAAGTGCTCATTAAATGTTAGCTACTGGTATGATTAATACAGCTGTATTCCAGAGAACATTACATAAATGTATGGAACAAACAACTATAAATTCAGAGTTCCAGATTCTGGCTATTCCCTCAACAATAAGACAGTATATATCTATGTGTCCATTGGCTTGTATTTAGGTTCATACACACACTCTCCCCAAACTCCAATCCTCACAAACAATAGCATCAAGACTTGGCCACCATCCACATCACCTCCCTCCTTGCTGTCAGCAGACCCCTGGTCTTTTACATGTCTCAGAACGGAAATCCTTAGGAAGTGACTGCCATCTTCTTTGCTGTAAGACCCCATCCTTCTTGTTAGTAAAGGTGGTGTTCTCCTTGTCCAAGACAAAGCTTTCTAATTATTTCCCCTCCAGAATATGGAAAAAAAAATTCTAACCAGTGGTGTGGGTCTCCACACCCACCCACCCCTGCCTCTTGTACCTATCTTATTTCCTCCTTACTGGTGTTTCTTCTAAGGTCCAAAACAGACCAACAGTACTTCTCCATCTAACTACTATTTCACACTCTCCATACTTTCAAGACCATGCTTCTTAAAGAAGAATGATGTATGACATTCTACCACCTCATTCCTTATAACTCCTCAACCCCCTGAAACAAAGCTGACACTTCTGTATCTAAAGTCAATATTAGTGGACATATTTTTAAATGGAAAAATTTCAATCAGAGACATAGTACTAATCTTTGTCTTATTTTAGCACCCTCCCCCAATATTTGCTTCAGAAATTTTAGTAAAACATTGATAAAAATAAAAACCTACTTTGTACCATTCCTTGCTTCCATTCCCTTCCTTAACTTGATATTATTCCCTTGCATGTTTTTACATTTTTACTGCATACACTTCTATCTATAATGAGTTCAAAATGTATTAAAACTACATGTAAAAGATATACTGCATATATCATTCTGTAACTGTTTTCATTCAAAATTATATTTATAAAATTTATCCATGTTAATAGAAATAAGCTCATTCCATTTCCCTGCTGTATTTTATTATCATGATTTATTTGCATGTCATGATTTATTCATTCTAATATTTTAATTTTTCATTATCACAAAAAATGCAATGAACATCTTATATCTTTTTGTGCTTATTTTCTGGAATTGTCTGGAAGTGAATTTCCTAGAGCACACAGACCTCCAATTTCACTAAACCATGACAAGCAGCTGTCCTGTATAGTTGCATAAATTGATATTAACACGCCAGTACTAGAGTCTCCATTTCTTCACATTCTTGCCAACAGTGCCAGTTTATCTGATCTTTACATTTTTGACAGTTTGAGCTATTTGAAATGGTATCTCATTGTTCATATTTACATTTCCTTGGTATAAGAAAGATGACCGTCCTTACTTAGTAGTCACCTACATAAGTTGCCAGGTTCCACCCTTTGTCCAATTTTCTATGGAACCATTTGCCTTTTACCTACTCATTTGTAAAGTTTTAATATGTTCAATAAATTAAATTTTGGATAGTTAATGTTAGTTAATGTGTTATAATGTGTTACACCTTCTCCCATCTAGTGGCTCATCCTTTAATAATATTTGCATTTAATTTGTAGAGTTTTAAAATATGCAAGTTTATCAACATCTCCAATTTTAAGTTTGTGTTCTTTGTATTTTGTTTTGAAGTCTTTGTACACCAAAACAACAATTTTCTTCCCTCTTTCTTTCTAAATGTTTTGTAGTTTTGCTTTTTCATTCAGGTACTAAGTTTTTGTATACAAATAATCTTTTGACTCAAAAGTATTTGCTGAATAGTAGTCCTTTCCCTTGATTTGTAATGGGAAATCACACACTGTGGATCTAGACTGGGTTTTCTGTTCCATATCCCAGTGGTGCAGTGGTTACACCTGGACTGCTAACCAAGAGGTCAGTATAAGTCAAAACCACCAGCCCCTCCTCAGAAGACAGGGCTTTCTACTCCTGAAAAAAGCTGTAGCTGCAGAAACCCACAGGGGCAGTTCTACCCTGACCTACAGACTCACTATGCATTGTCATTGATTCGAGGACAGTGAGTTTGGGTTGGTTGTTTTATCCCTAGACAAAGGTGCCCAGCTGGTGGAGAGAGTTGGGCTGCTAAATGCAAGGCCAGTAATATGAAATTGAGAGTCAATCCCCCAGAGAAAGATGAGGCTCCATACTCTTGTGAAGATTTACAGCCTCAGAAACCCAGGGGGGCCATGCTACCCTATCCTGCTAGGTTGTTATGCATCCATAGAAGGAAGTTTGGTTTTGACATCCCTATACCACAAGGAGGTATCCCTTATCCTGGAGGCACTGTTGGGTAAGTGCTCAACTGCTAATAATCACAAGGTCCGCAGTTCAAACCCACTAGCCACTCAGTAAAAGAAAGATGGATTATCTATTCCTATAGAGATTTATGGCCTCAGAAACCCTACATAGCTGTGGTTCTCAACCTTCCTAATGTCTTCAATACATTAATTAATACATTAAATATAGTTCCTCATGTTGTGGTGACCGCCCCCCAACCATAAAATTATTTTCATTGGTACTTCATAACTGTCATTTTGTTAGTGTTATAAATCAGGCAATCCCTGTAAAAGGTTCATTCAACCCCCTATCAACCCACAGGTTGAGAACCGCTGCTATATAGGGTTACTATTAGTCGGAATCGACTCACTGGCAGTGGGTTTAGTTTTTTTTTTTATTTACTTATTCATTCATTCATAGTATCCCTATACCATGCATTCCAATTGTATATACTAGAGTATAAGCCGACCCAAATATCAGCCAAGGCACCTAATTTTACCACAAAAACTACATAAAAATGTGCTGAAAAACTTGGCTTATAAATGAGTATATATGGTATATCTTTAAAATCAATGTTTATACCTAATAGGAAAAGTCACTAACGTTGTTGTCATTTAAAATTACATTTGCTATTCTTGGCATGTTGTTTCCTAGTGTGAACTTTAGGTCAGTCAATCTTCAACCAAAAGCAGTCAAGAAAACATGTTGTTAGGACTCCGATAGGAAAAGTATGGATAATGGATTGCTTTGTCTTGTTCCTCTTTTAATAGAAATGCTTCTAGAATTTCACTATTAATTACCAGTTTTCAGAAGGCTGTTTGGTAGCTACCCTTAATCAAATTTAGGGTGTTCTCATCTGTCTCTAGTCACCAGTAGTTTACATTTTGTTTATTTGACAGAATTTGATGTGGAGGTGTATGAGAGAGAGAAAAGAATGCTAATAAGAGTAAAGACTCTAAAATGACCCGCAGGTTTCTAGACAGGTGAGTGGGTAAACAGTAATGCCATTCACCAATATTTTGCATGCAACAAGACAAAGAGGTTCAGAAGAGGGCAGGGACATCTTGGTTAAAGCTGAGGTACTGCTGAGACATTCAAATAAAGTTATCTTATTTATAGATCTGTACTGTTCAATATGGTGACCACGATCCATGGGGCTACTGACAGGTGCCAGGAGATAAAGCTGGTATTCCTAAGAAACAGACAATCAAATCCCAATCATACAGGTGTAGATGAATCTGGCCAACACACATTAAGTGTGTTGAATGAGAAAGAGACTAATGTATCCAAACACAATTTACAAAACTACATTTACCAACAACTTCTCAGAAATATATTTGCAAGGTAAGAGACTTAAGTGTGATATAAAGACTGAGATTCTATGTTCTAATGAAGTCAGACCACAACTCACATAGAAAAAAAAGAGAAATTACAGAAATATCATTTTAATTGTAAGATTTTTCTTCACCTTTATAAATTTGCATACATATTCAAAGGGGCTTGGCTGTTAGTGCCACATAATCCAACACTGTAAACCAACCTGATGAAAAGGGTCATCTCTATATTCTTTTTTCACACAGGGATTAATCTGAGGATTTTCCACATCAGTCTCACTGGTACAAGATGAACGGCATTCTGCACAATGTAACAAGTCTTCCCATAATACATCTTCTGTTTCAGATTCTGGCCTTGTGCTCTCAGAATCCTGTCTGGAACTTGAACAGCGAGAGCTGCAACTAGTACCCGATTTAGGGGCATCCTGAAATCAAGATATTCTTTGACATTAATACAATTTATGTACCCTTTCCAACGCAAAGGATCCTATCAGAACCATGCATTAACTGTTTGCTAAAACAACCAAAACACCATCAAAGGATAGTGGAATAGACAGCAAAACATTTTTTAACTTGATTTTATTTAACAGCTCAGTGATATTGCCGTGCAAAGATTGCACTGATTTTCTCGTGCATTTTACATAATGCTCAGAATTCTAGCAGGCAGAAAGTAGGCTAGGTTCATATAAACTGAACAATGAATATTAGCTGACTTTAACTGGTGTGTGTATTGGGAGTTATTTTCTTACTCTAGTGTTTAGTAATAATTTTACTTATCTACTGAATTTGTTTCTCAAATAGAAGTTCAATAAATTGACATAAAATTAATTTTAAAAAACTCAAAACCATGCAGAAAATTGTCATTATGTGTTTCTGAAATAACCTCTGGAATAAAAGAAAAAATTAAAAGCCTAAGTTAAACAATTTCTAATTAATTCATTTTCCTCTAGAAATGGTTAATGTAAAAAAAAAAGACTTCAAAATGAGATTTTTTTTAAAATTTCATTTTATAAACTAATCTAAAAGAACTTTTTACTTAATGAAAATGCAAGTCATCCTTGTAGTCCAGTATGCTCATATTTTTGGATTTCTTTTTAAGAGTTACTCGTATTTGTCGTTTGTGAAATCTACCTTTAAAATATTTTACATTTATCCCTTTCTCTTGCCCATGCTTTCAACAATTCAACTTTCATCATCCAAACCACGACTGCTCTTCTAAGTGTCCCCTACCAAAAAGGCCTCCCTCTCTTTCTAGATTAACCTTCTGAACATGCAGCTGCTCTCTCTCTTCTTACCAGAACCCTTCTGTGGCTCCCTGCATAAAGGTGGGATCTCTTCACCCAGTGAGCTCATCTTCCAGTGTGCTACCTCTGACCCAGTCTTCTACTTCTGCACACAGCCCTCTTCTCCAGCGACATTGCGTTAATCCTTTGCCACACACAAGCCTGCCCTTTGCCACTCTAGTCTTTGCTTATGTTCCAACCTCTTATCATTAACCCCGTCTCCATTAAAGCCTGCTCAACAAAGTAGCACGATATGCCATCCTCTCCCCTTACTAGCTGGCTTACTCCTTGTTTCTTAGCCTCAGTTTCTTCAGTTAGCAATAGGAACTAAAACAGCCCACCTTAAAGAACGGTTGAAAATGAAATAAGCTATCCTTGTAGTTTTCAGTACATAAATGGCACAAAGCAGAGGGGTTTAGGAATGTTTGCTTAAAGCCTCTATCAAAAGCAGTGTTTCCCAAAGTGGGCAATACCATCACTTGTGGGTGCAGGGGAGGGCCCTGGAATGATTCAGAGGGGCTGCACAAGTAGATACCTACACTTTATCTTGGATTGTGGGCTATAGTACTAAAGTTTTTTATTGCTAGGGGGGCAAACACTGAATAATTTTTTTCCCCTTTTTCCTGAAAAGAGGCAATAGGCCAAATATAGTTAGGGATTTATGATCTAGTGATTATATTTTGTCCCTGGCTGAGTTATCCTTTTTTATATTGAATTGGCAATATAATATGCATTATTTTCCGACATTCACAATGTTGTGTGCATTATTTAAATGTTCATATGTTAGATAATCTCAAAGATATTAGTTTCAAACATACTAGAACACTAAGTCCACAAAGGACAGAAACCAAACACTATTTCCAGCCATCTTTAACACAGGTAGCACAATATTCTGAATTGGTAAGGCACATTACTGGTGGCTCTTTTGTTGGTAGTAGAATGAGTCACCATGGACATAAAATAGTTTGTTGACAGAGTGCTTACGGGAGAATTATTAGGGGGAAAAGAGCAGTAAAATTTTTTTAAAGGAGGTTTAAAAAATTACTAAGACATAAAGAGGAAAAATATAGAAAAAAGGGGGGAGGGGAAGAATCAGTCTGCTTTGTTTTATAAATAGCACTCCAAAACTGTTTCGTACTCACTATGTCAATTAGAATATTTGAAGCTTAAGCAATTCTCATCATGACACTTTTCATTAGATAACAAGGCAAAGAAGTTGTTAAATATTCAGTAATTGCCAATTTAAAATATTTGAAAGTTAATTTAGCTATCAATAATTTCTGAAGCAACCTTGATAATCAAAAATGAATAATTTGATTAAAGTCTAGATGTCTGCTTAACTAAAATGAATGGGTAATTTCAGGACTAAGAAAATATCTATAATTCTTTATAAGCATATTTTTGCCAAATACTGATTAATAAAAGGGTTATTTTACAGATGTAAACTTTTGAGACTATTGTCTATAATTGTTTATAATTCAATCAGAATTTTACCTGCAATACTTAATAGGCACTATGAATTTCAGAACCAACTGATGACTAAAATTTAAAAGCATGAACTTTTAGAATTAATTAGTCTTGGTTTACCGCATTTGATTTGGTAGCTCTATTCATTTCAAATCATTAGACAGACAATTAGAACTAAACATATAAACAAATTCTGAGGAGGCAGATTCTTTATTTGAAGTAGTAAATATTTACAGCATAAATGCTTTGGCCTGTTAATATGCACACAATCTTACTTAATCATAACCATCTGATGAGGCTGGCTCTTTCTTTTACAGTTGCAGAAACTGAAGCAGAGATGAGTGCTATAATTTTCTGAAAGTCACTTCAACAGTGGACTCCAACCAAGCACATGGTTTTATGATTATACTTCCCATCAGGAGTTACCTTCACTAGAGAAAATGTCTGTCTACAATTGAGAATACAGATGAAAAGTATTTGGAGAGTTAAACAAGGGAGGATAGAGTAGTAATCACATCAAATACTTAAAAAGTTGTCAGATCACCAGGAGATGTTTCCTCTCCATCCCGAGAAGCAAGTAATCCCCCCACTCTCTTCCTAACAGGAGACCTGAAACATCAAACTGGATACAGATAGTTCCTGGGGTGAGAATGAGTTCTGTTCCCGTGTCTTTTAAGAATTTGTGGAAACATCTGACCAGGTGCCTAACGTTCTTATTTAACCTTCCATTCGTTCACTGATTTAAACTCTGCCCATGCTGATACTGAACGTGATTGTGATGAACCAGTAGGGACTGGTTCCAGTGAGGGTGACTTTATATAATATTAAAGGGCAAGCAGGAGTTGCTCCTAAGCAGGCCATCTGTAGTCCAGAGATTGCCTATGTTGCTTCAAAAGAGTTTGTGGGAAAATTCTATTATCTTTTCATTCTACTTTTGAAGGCTCTTTGTATAGTAGATAGTAGGTGGCACACACACACATACAAAAAAACTCAAACCCCATGGGATTCAATCAAAGACTATGTATCAACGGCAAGTTCCCCACCTCACCCTCAGCCCCCTTGGTACCCACACACATGGCAGCCGGATATAAGATATACCAAGCTCATCCTACAGAAGGTCGGACAATTCTTCCTGAAAAATGAAATATCCCAAAAAAGCACATCTATATTACCCACATTTGAGCTGTTTATAATAAATGGCTGGCTGCTATCTGGTCATCCTACAATGAGGCACATCAGCCCCAACAAGAAACAAAATGCTTTCCCAAACACTGTTTTAATGCCTCAGTCTAAAGACAAAAATATCACTGGTAATCTGAAATCAGTCACTTGTAACTGTAAGAAAGGATGTATAAGAGCACTTATTATCTTCTGTCTTAATTCTACTTATTCAAAGGAGGGTCCTTTTTTTCCTTTCTTTTTTTAAGGTCATTGAAAGTTCATTTTAGATCTTAAAAGGATCAATTATTTTGGGAACTGGATGCAGCATTTAAATTTCGCCTACTTACAGATGAAGAATTCAAATACAAGATTCTTATTTTTAGATATTTTTTTAAATCATTGGCGAGATTTAAAGCTAAGGTTAATTAGCTAATCATTAGCTTTACTCAACTTGGAAACCAAATGATTTTAACAGCAATATATTTATTAAAATAGTGTCCTGCCTCTTCAAGAATGTCAATAATTCAAAACATAGCTGCAAATCAAGAACAAATGTCACAGAGTGAAAAAAAACAACCTCTAAAGCCAAATAACTTATCTATAGGGGACCAGTGAAACCACTCTGGCTCTCTTCCAGCACCATTAACTTCTAACTGTAGAGCCATTAAGCAGGCCTGTGGATTTCTGGCTTCATCAGGAACAGGGGATAATTTATCAGATGATGTGGGTAAGGAGGCAAGGAACAGACACTGACATTTGTCACTAAGAGAGAGACGCAGTCACAGTCACCTAAAAGATTAACTAGAGAAATCATCACAGAGAAAAGTATACAAAGAGCGACGTTTGGAATCCTAACAGCCTGAGGTCTCAACGTAGTCCAGCATACTATAATAATTGTTTTTTCAGAAGATTACTTCTACATTATCGAGGAAAAAAGTAAAACTGTAGAATAAAAGAAAGGGGGTGTTATCAAAAAGCTACATTAAAAATAATTCATTTTTATTGAACCTAAGGAAATGTTCTATCCTTAGTATAAAAAGTAGAAATATAACTGAATGAAATTTTTTTTAAAAAAAATAGTTTTATATTTAAGATATGTGACAGAGTTGGAAGAGTTTAGGTAAGAATCAAAAATCCGTCAACAAAGGAGAAAACCCAGAATTGGAGTGGTGACAGTGTGAAGAAAGTCACTTAGAACAGCTCGTTTGCCAAACTCAAGGAGCTATAAAGCCCTTCAAAGTGTGGAGGGAACTAACCTCTCCACGATGGCCTTCTTTCAAAGTAAACCGCGAACTGAATGGAGGAGTCTTCAGAGACAATGTACAAGTGTGTGATATGTGGCTACTTAGCAGTATGATGGCAGTACATGAATCTGAAGCTGCTACGCTATGAAATCTCATCATATAACAATACAAAATATTAATACTAATAGGAAACATATTTTATTTTCACAATAATATCCCACTGTTGGAAGAAGTTTCAAATCAATAACATAAGAGATAGGTTTGTGTGTAAAGTGTATACCTCATTAGGATGTTTCTTATAATGGTGTGACTTTCTATTCCGAAGAATGCTTTCAGAAGTCCTGTCCACATGCCGGCGGCGTAATGGGTACCCTGTTTCAGGGCCTTCTTCACTGGAGAATTCATCAGAGACATTTGTTCCTGTCCTTTGGGCATCCTAAATTGGGAGTACACAGAGAGAGTACCGTTATTGCTGACAAAACTTAATAGCGAGGGTAGAGGGAGAGTGGGTTGGAAAGAGGGAACCGATTACAAGGATCTACATGTGACCTCCTCCCTGGGGGACAGGCAACAGAAAAGTGGGTGAAGGGAGACGTCGGACAGGGCAAGATATGACAAAATAATAATTTATAAAATATCAAGGGCTCATGAGGGAGAGGGGAGCGGGGAGAGATGGGAAAAAATGAGGACCTGATGCCAGGGGCTTAAGTGGAGAGCAAATGTTTTGAGAATGATGAGGACAATGAATGTACAGATGTGCTTTACACAATTGATGTATGTATGGATTGTGATAAGAGTTGTATGAGCCCCTAATAAAATGATTTTAAAAATACAAAAATAAACTCAATAGCGTTAAAATTTAAAATTGTGTACACACACACACATAAACACACACGGGAACTACAAAAAGTTAATGGAAAAAATAAATTTAAAAGAAAATGGAATTTTTCCATAGCTTTTTGAAACCCCCTTCAAATACCTCAAAGCAATTTGCAAGTACTATCTGACTTTTTTTTTTGGGGGGGGGGGGATATCATGAATCAATGATTATACTGTTATTTTAATTTTAAATGCAACAACCTTTTCTCAAGTATAGACCCAAATCAATTTTTCCTCAAAAAAGGATATTAAACCAACTTACAAAATCAGGATAGAAAAAAAGGTGTGTGCGTGTAAAACTAGGGCAGAGCTCACTTAAAAGAACCTGAGAACAAAGGAAACTAACTAGGCATTGTGATAAACTAATTATAGTATTTTCTCAATTAGAACATGCCACCTATTATAAGACTCAGCACTGATGTATTAATGATTTATGGGGAAAGGAAAGAAATTTTGCACATTAGATACATATTTTGTGCATATCTAATTGTAAGGGATAATATTAAAAGTACAAAAACTCTATATTGAGACACGCCAGAGTCTAAGTTTTATCAATATCTGCATTTTTTTCTCATATACCTTTTAGTAAGTCAATACCTGAAAATATGTTTGAGTACTATATGTTTACAAGCTTAACAAAAGACCTATGTTAAGTGGTGACAGTGATGTGAGGCTCATATTATCAGAAGGTAAATGCTCAGAACATCTACAATCAAACAGAGTACAGGACAATATATTTTATTGCAGCTCCATGCTGTTCTATGGTATTGAAAGTATGTATACTATGTGGGAGTCACATATACGTAAGATTAGAAAATCTCTTATTTTCCTCAACACAAAAATATGAGTCCTCACATTCCTAAATATAATAAAGGTTTAATATCTTTTAACTTAGTCATATTTTTTAAATTGTCTAATCAGAAAAATTCCACAAAATAAAGCAAGAAAACATTATGCTTTTAAGCTGTAGCCTGTTTAATTGTTCTTTTAGAAAAGCACACAAATTATTATTCTCCTTAACAAATGTGTTCAATGAAGAATTGTTTTGAGATTAAAAAGCAAAATAAAAGAGATGTACTGATACCAGAGATATAGAAAAAACATGAGAATATTTTCTAACAGTGAATATGAATGGCAATCCAACTTCCTAATGCAAGAGCTTCCACAATTATTTTGGAATGACTAGTGCAAAGTTTAGCCTACCAGCAGAAACAAGGAAATAGAAGGTAAAGACTAGCAAGTGCCAACTACAAAACACAAAGTGTTTTAACTTGTTGGAAAAACCACAGCTGTTATGTAATTTAGAGAAGTCAGGTTGCACTGGCAATCAAGTTTAATCATAACACTTTATTTTCTACTTCCTCAGTGTGATTCATAAGGTCTCAGAATAAACTCTGGACAAAATACACAATTCATGGGAAATCACTATATCGAAGTCACTTCGCATTAGTGTACATAAAGATCACCTGTTTTAAACTACACTCACTTTGCTGGAAATGTTCCTCAGTGTTCCTGGGTTCCAGGCTGTCTCTTCTGATCGAATGGTTTCACACTGAGGCTCATGGGTTGATACTCCATCTTCACTGCTTTTAAAAGTCTTCTTCCCATCAAGGGATACATAGCCATTGTCAGTCTCAGTTGATTTATCAATTGAATTCTTTGCTTTCCTGGATCTAAAAAGGAAATTATACAGAAACATGTCATATAAACTTATTTTTGATGGGTTACTGATAGAGATTATGATCCATCACTAATTCAGTCATGTAGCTATTACTCAGAATTTTACTGGTTACCCTGGTGTTTTACAACAAATCATTTGGAAATAAAGTATCTATTTGATAAACATGTTTATTGATGTCCTAATTAAGCTTACCTTATAGGCTTTTAGGTCTTATAAAAGGCAATTCTGATAGACATTCCCTAACTTAGCAAAAGAGTTGTAGTCAAAAGGATCAAACTTTTGCTTTATTTACTGTGGTTAATAATACATTTTGAAAATTTATTTATTTTATTTTTAATTCCTTAATTTTTTTCCTGGTACGAAAATTTATTTTAAAACTATCTTAATAAGCAATTAGAAGTTAAGCTTAGTTTTTTAATACTGTAACCCATTGTCATCAAGTTGAATCCAGTTCATAGTTACTAATATTAAGCAATTAGAGGTTGTTTAGTTTAAATACTCTCAACCATTACCAGCAAGTTGATTCAGATTCATGGTGTTACTAATATTTTGGATTACCCAAACATTTTATTATACATGTATATGGCTATTTACACTATTGTGTGTACAGCTGATAAATTCATTTTGATATGCAATGGAGACATAGGATCTTTTGTAATATAAATATATGGAAAAATAGAACATATGAAATAAGATTCTAAAGAGTGGAAGAAGTAAAAGTGAAGCACACAGGGAATCCAGGGCGGACGATCCCTTCAGGACCAGTGGTGAGAATGGCGATACCGGGAGGGTGAAAGGAGGGTGGAGGGAGGGTGGGGTAGAGACGGGGAACCAATTACATGGATCTACATATAACCTCCTCCCTGGGGGACAGACAACAGAAAAGTGGGTGAGAGGAGACATCAGGCAGTGTAAGATATGACAAAATAATGATTTATAAATTATCGGGGTTCATGAGAAAGGGGGGAGGTGAGGAGGGAGGGAGGGGAATGAGGAGCTAATGCCAGGGACTTATGTGGATAGCAAATGTTTTGACAATGATGAGGGTAACAAATGCACAAATGTGCTTTATACAATTGATGTATGTATGGATTATGATAAGAATTGTATGAGCCCCCAATAAAATTATTAAAGAAAACACTGAAAAACTTTAAAAGAATAAAAATGGAGATCAAAAAAGAAGTGAAGCACAAAAAGGAAGCAAGGAACTGATCTCTTTCACTGAAAATACTATCTGGGAAAAAGTCATGGAAATCATTAAATTCATAAATACCTAAAAGGTTAGAATGAGGATATTCATTAATAAAAATCAGCTGAGGATACTCATTATAAACATATATATAACATGGGAAATAATAAACAAGACATTCTGATTAATAGGCAATTGTTAGAGAGCTTCCCTTCAGAAACTCTAGTGGTTAGAAGAACCGGTATCCAGGAGAAACAGTTAGTATAAACATGTAAGCCCCAAGCAAAATTAAATCTGTACAGTACAGATTAAGTCTTGTAAAACATTACTAAAAAGCAATTCTATTTAAATAACTCCCCCAAAATCATCAACCTTACAAGAAAGGGCAAATAAACAAAAAAGGGCAAAGTAAGTACAGCTTCTCCTCACGCATTCACCAGATCATTATCCAATAGTTTGCATTTATGAGCATAGTAAAAAGTATCTACTATCCAATTATTTTGTGCACTAATGATGTACTTTTGGCAGTAATAAATGCCAAAGTATGAAACAGTGGCTGTGATGGATAGGCTTCTATGTCAACTTGGCTGGGTCATGATTCTCAGTGGTCTGGCATTAACCTGACAAGTTATGTAATGCTGTGGTCAGCCTCCATTTTCACATAACACTGACTTTTTACATTATGACCTGGTCTTTAGACTTAACCATATTGATAAGCAAGGAGTGGAGGTAAACTGTGTTCATGTAAGTTAAAAAAAACAAACATAGAATATGTAAAAGTAAACCTAATGACATCTTTTCTAAACACCCACAGGAAAACATTATCTTGGACACTACAGCTAATCAGTTCAACTTGAATTTTTCCTAAAAAAATTTATCTTTAGGACTTCAAAACACATCAATTTTCCAAATGCTCTTTTTGGCAACAAGGGATCTGAAGCACAAAGTGACTCTTTTAAGTGACACAGTCAGACAGAGGCAAAGCTGACATTAGAATACAGACCTGATCATGAAATTATATGCTCCACATGACCTCCAACTGCCTACTCTTCAGGAAAATGCCCATTAGACTTTGTTCATAACACACTAATCAGCGCCAAGAAAGTTTCCATATTGTGCAAACCAATCAGGGGGCTCTCCTTTCTGACAGCCTGCAAGGTTCCTCAATAGGATAGACCATATTTCCCACATATGTTCATGACTCTGGTGCTTAAAAAATATGTATTCAGAACTTATCTCCACAGAGTTGTAAGACACAAGAGCCCAGTCCTATGGCTTTTTACTTTTTACTCTCTACATAATATTTAGAGGCAAATAGAGACTAAAATAGCAAAGAGCCACAGAACAAAGAGCACTAAAGACTGGAGGGGAAAGAAAGGTGAATTTTAATAGAATGAGGAGAAATGGAAAAGAAAAATTGAGAAGAAATTTGTGACCATCTCTGCTTTAAGAAAGCAAGCAACAGAAACACCAGTAGTTAGTTCATTGTTCCCTGTACTCCTCACAAGTGTAGAAAAAGAACAAGGAAGTGAACGTACTTGATATACTGGAAATGTCAGAAACTCAAAGACAGAGAAAAGCCAGTGGGCTGGAGAAGTATTTAGAAGGCAAATGGAAAGGCCATGGTAATAAATTAAGACTTGACAAGGAAGAGATGGGTGAAAGGAGATGAAGATATGGCAAAATGATTAATCTGACATGAAATGTAAGAAGAGAAATTCATTTGGGAAGAAAAATGAAGACACTGGGTATGTTAGTCTAGATACTTTAGAGAAACAAATCCACAGCAACTCATGTATAAGAGTTTTATGTAAAGAAAGTGTGCATCACTTTCTTTATGTAAAGAAAACATCCCAACCCAATGCTGCCCAAGCCCACAAGTCCAACATTAACCCATTACACAAAGTCCTCCACCTCACAAAACAGAGGCAATGATGCGGACTGCAGGAGGAAAGTTGAGTCAGTGAATGAATAAGCATCTCAACACTAGCAGGGGTCGCCACACGGCTGCTCCAGCACCCAGGGCTGCATCGGGATAGGTCCATGTGGCTTCTCCTCAGGGATGTCTTGTAGGAAGTGGACCTTGTCAGCTGAAGCAGGGAACTGCTAAGGCAGCTACACCCTGGTGTGACCATCACAAAGCAAGAGACCCGAGAACTAGAAAGGCGAGGCTTCACCACCCATTTATCCCTCCGCCTTTCAATTAGCCCCACATGTGATTATCGGCCAGGTTGGCACAATTAACTAACTCACTGGGCCAGAAGCACTCAGTATACCCTGATAAAGACCAGTCAGTAGGTAGAAGCATGACTTGGAAAACCAGCAGTAATAGTAAATAATAGTGTCTGAAAAAATTGGGTAACTTACAAATTAACCAGATGCCTGGAGAGTAAAAGGACAATGGCCTAAAGAAAGGGGCTCTGAATCGGTAAAAACGGCACTGTTTTAGTCCGTTTTCTAAGGGAAAGGTAGTCTTTTTTTTCCAGGGCACCGTAAAGTCTATTTAGTCAGGGGGAAGGGGGAACTCTACTGGCACTCATTCTGCATGATACCTTTCAACTAGTTTCTCCTTTCTCCCTTCCTTGTGTGCTTTGTTCCAATACACTCTCATTTATTTCTCTCCCGACCACCCCTTCAAAGTACATATAACACTATCAGTAGATAAGAACAGCAAATGCGTAAGCTTCAGTAGATATCTGATGTTTCCCATGAACCAAAAGCAAATACACTTAAAACCAAGTTGAAGTGTGTGTGTGTGTGTTGGGAGGGGGCTGCGTATTTTAAAATACAATGGAGATAGGCAGCCAATGGCTGGAGATAGCAGGCTTGGTGGGAACATTGGAAAGAGACAGCGTGGTAGCCCAATAACAGTCAATAATGAGGCCAGGTGAGAACAGGGTTAGAGCATGTTGCCAGTGGGATCAAGAGAAGGGGTATATATAAGGAATTCTTAAAATATTCAGGACAATAAGAACCATACATAGTTTTTACTGACAGAAAAGGCGAACATGAATATAGAAAGAGATAGCACAAAATAACTTCTACGACCCTACAGCTTAAATTCATGGTTTTCATTTTATCTAGATATATACGAAATAAATAAATGTGAAGGGACACACACACCTGCCCTAATTCTACCCATCAGCAGGGATTGGGGATAGTGACCTCCCAGCAGCAATTTTTACTTGAAGTGTACAAATCTTGTTTTCTGTGTACTTCTTTAACTGGAAAATGGGTGATTCCAGGCTTGGAGCAGGGTAAGTTCCAAGTTGAACCTGAACAAGTTCATTGTGCCAGAAAGTTAAGAAGGAATGATAAGGACCTATTAAAAGGACCCAGAAACTGCTTTTGCCTTCCCAGCCAAATCTTATCAATTTAATCATTAAAATAACAGTAACAAAATAAGTAAATCAATTCCATCAGACAATTAATGCATACAAACAAATATATATAAGGGAAAGTTTGGGCTTTGGGCAACTACCTTAGTAATGATTAAGGAAAGAATCATCAATGGATGCTACTAGAAGTGGAAAATGCAACAAGGCATGGGATATACTCATTGTTTTAAAGTATCTCCCCATAGAATATTTGCTTATATTACATACGTGAGGCAGGCCCTCAGGGAGCTGGACTGGCACTGGGGCTGCAGCACTGGGCTCAAGCGCAGGAACGACTGTGAGGACGGTGCTTTGTTGTCTTGTGCGTGAGGCTGCTGAGGGTCGGAACCGACTCAATGGCAGCAAACAGCAATTCGAACATGTACAGTGGCGAGCTTCAGCAGACATGATCCTCGTCAACTGATTAATGTAAGTACCACCACTAAAGAAACAAGTCAACCTGATATGCCATCTGGTAAGATGCGATGGAAAGACAAAGCATCACTTCTGTGATATTCTGCCAAACAATACACATAGAGGTTCAACCTAGTAATGAATTGGTAGACATTTAAAGAGCCCAATCTCCAGGGGAGTACGTGTTGTCTGCTTAACTTTTTAGTAAGTCTGAAGTAAAGATTATGTATTTTTTTAAGATGAAAATAGATGTGTAGCCTGATGGAGTATTGTTTAGATTTGAGCAAAGAAAAAAAAAATGCTAAAAGGCAATGAGGTTCTACAGTATTTCTCACCAATTCTAGCAGGTAAAAAGATTTAAGAAACTATGACTACTCCAAGTAAGTCTGAGTGACTCACCTCCTTTAATAAATTAAAGTAAGAATCTCAAATATTAATTTCCCCAAAGGAACACAGACAAGATAAATAACTCTTTGATTCGAAGATGAATACATATATCAAACCCACCATTCCCTACCAAAGACTGAAAGCAGGAGAGCAAGCTGGCATTGGGGATTACAATATTACAGAATAAAAGGAAATGGAACTTTTTAGTATTATTCACTGGAAACAAAACAACAAGAACAAAACACACCCGGATACTTTCTGACAGCTGCACTCAAAACATGTATTTACTTAGTACAATCAGTTACAATATTTTCGTAGCTGAATCCAAACACCATGAGTCACAGGTATCTGGGCAGCGACGTTAAGAATATCTTGAGAACAGGAAGCATATAACTCTATACTACCTAACTTATCCCATGACAAAAACAGAATTTAAGTTTGAATAAACTTAATGTATTAAAGTTTGAATTAAAAAATATTTGGGAAAAATGTGCAACTTCTGTTGCTAATGTATTACAATTAGCCAGGCACTTTAAACTTTGGAAAGTACGACTTATGTAGAATTTTCTTAAAAGCAGTATGCTTGACAGGAGCCCTGTTGGTACAGTGGTTAAATTGCTCAGCTGCTAACCCAAAGATCAGTGGTCTAAACCCACTAGCTGCTCTGAAGAAAAAGGTGGCACTCTGCTTCTGGAAAAACTTACAGCCTTAGACACCTGACTGACACAGGTACAGTGCACTATGAAATTTGGCCCCTCTAGCCAGTCTCTCACACCCACCAAAGGACCTTTCCCTGCGTGGGGCTGGTGAGAAGGTGGGGGTGATACTGAAAGGATTCCCTGGAGTGCCATCTTGCTGCGTGTAAAATGAGCCCTCTGAGAAGCAGAGCCAGGAGTGGAACGTGTCCTCTCCACCCAAGATCCCTGCACAGAGAGCTCTAGCACCCGAGAAGGAGCAGCACATCTGGCTCAAGCATCAAACAGTGAAGGACTCCCAAAGAGAGCACGTAAAGCTGAGTGCTCTAGGGCAGGAGATGGCTTGTGGGGTGCCTCTGGGCACTTAATTCAGGGAGAAGACTGAACTGAATACCTTGGGGTTGAGGATTAAGGTGGAAAGGTGTACCCCTTTGAGCACTGATTAGCAGGCCTGAAAAACACCCTGAGCGTTTCTCACTGGCATTGCAACTTGTTACCTCCTTAGTAAGCCCTCTCGTCATGAATTTTGTGAATTCTGGGTAGGCGTGCATGGATATTAGAACCCAGCGACGTAAACTAGAGAGCAATAATGAAGGCGATGCAGTTGCTATGAGTTGGCACTGACTCAACAGCAGTGGGGTTGGGCATTACGCTGGACATTCAAAAGTGGTTCTCTGTTACAGCTACTCTGGAGAAGAAATGACCTTAGAGATAGATGCATTATAATTACTTTAGTTCCTCTGAGAGATAAGGAAGATTTTAGTCTTTTTTGAAGTACGCAAATAACTGCGATCTACACTATAAATACATCACAAAACTGGATGTTTCTTACATGAAACTTCAAACAAAAAGTTAACACAACAAGCTCATCAATAGAGTGATACAAAAAAATAGAATGATACAAATCCACTATATCAAATATGAAGACAAGTGTGTTTTGATTTTAAAAATTCTGTATTCTGTATTGCCATTGTTTGTTGGTACTCTCTAAAATATTGAGACATATAAACAGATTGAAGGATATCCTTTCGGGAGAAGGATATATCTGACCAGAGCACACAGGAGCAGATGACGGGGGAGGAGGAGAGACTGGAGCACATCCTGGCCCACTAGGCCTTGAG
>NW_022103920.1:43773665-43777775 GCF_000313985.2 Echinops telfairi | reverse complement strand
ATGTTGTTGCTGTTTTGTTGAACAATCTGGAGGAGAAAACAGTGAATCAATTTATATAACTCACTTTCTCAACTTAAAAAAAATCTGTTTGCTTGTCAGTGATAATGTAATGGTCAAATGAATTTTAAAAAAAGAACACGAAAGAAAACAAATGTCTATCTGAAATAGGTATTAAGCCAAAAATATATATAATTCAGGATTTTAGCTTTGTTTCAGTAAAAACTACAATTATGCTATTTTAAGACAAAGACTATTTTTAAGCAAATAGCGCTATTATATACTTTCTCTCACTACATTCAATCCCACTTAAGGTATTTTCAAAAGTGTGTTGTGCTGGTTATTTTGCGTGTTGTTATAAAAATTTGAGCATAGTGAGCTTATGAAAATACCTTTGAAGGAGTGTACAGTGGCAAAAACAAAAAAATGTGAAATGCATATGTTACTTGTGCAAAAATATAGCAATTCATTGAAATTTAAATACTAAATCGTTAAATATGATTGCTTTTCCTTTTTCAGTTGATTCTTCGGCTTCATTTACTAAACTTCATACAGTTCTCTCACAGTAATTCCTAATTTTTTCAAATGAGAAATACCGTCTTGTATTAAAAGAATATTATCTTGAGAATGAAATGTACTTAGAGATAATAAGCAGGGTCTCTCCAATTTATAAATACAGGATTTAAAAACAATGTTTTTTCAGAGAACATCAAGAGATCATACTCAAAGCTATTTGTGCGGTGATACTTTTTTTCACTCAACCAGTTATATTACTTGAGCTACCTCAATGGAAATATCCAGCTTTTCAGTTCATAATCACCAAAAATAACTTTGTTAAACAAGTTTCAGTTAACTTGTCAGTTTGAGCCTTTCCTGACAAACTTAAATTTTACCTGAACTAAAAACCCAATGTCATTGCCAATTGAGTCAGCTCAGACTCATGGTGACCCTAAAGGACCCAGTAGAACTGCCTGGGGGGGGTTTCTGAGACTGCAAATTTTTTTTTTTGAGACTAATTTTTTACTGAAGGTAAAAAGCTTCATCTTTCTTCCATTTTGTCTCAAAGAACACAGCATTATTGGGATTTCAGAATTCAGTTTAGAAATTCTAAAGTTTACATTTTCTTAAGATCTTTTGGAAGTTAATGTTTAAAGCAAGCTTATTCATGTGCTGGCAAAACAATCCTAAAATGAGACAGCTGAAAACAGTACACTATTAAAAAACATTTAAGTAAGTAGTTTTCATTATTAAAAAGAAGAAATCTGGGGTTGTTAGCCACTACTACTATCAATGACTACTATGAGATTGAATCAACGTGATGATAGTGAGTTTGCGTTTGGGTTTAGGTTTGGCTAGTTATAGTCACACTATAGCCAAAGCAAGAATACGGGAAGTCTGGGGTCTCATTTAAGTAAAGAAACATGATGGAGTGTCCAAAGACCCCAGTCCACTAAGTTCGAAATTCTAAAATACAAAATTTTAGACAACTAAATAATTGCCAGAAAGGAAAATATATCCACCATGTATATATAATTGCTTATCTGAAGATCTCAAGAAACATTCAAAAAATTGGTATTCTTTTTTTTAAATCATTTTATTAGGGGCTCATACAACTCTTATCACAATCCATACATACATCAATTGTGTAAAGCACATTTGTACATTCATTGCCCTCATCATCAAAAAATTGATTTTCCTAAGAGAACACTACTACATCCTGTGGTTGGAAAGGAGAGCTAATTTTTTTTAAATGGCAGAGCGTGAGTATTCAAGGCAGAATGAAACACAATATAAAAGAATTTTAAAAATCAAACTTATACACTGGACAAAGAATAAGTGAGTGGTTAAAATGGCCAGGGAATCTACTTAATCAATTGCTGCTAATTATTTAGATTTTTGAAAACTTATCAAAATACAATGAAAAATTTTCAGGATATAGCTGCATAATTGTATAATGCATGATAAACGTTATTATCAGTAAAAATCAAAAATTGATGAAAACACTGTATTAGTAGAAGAATTAACAAAAGTGACAGAATATAGTTATTTGCAGTACAGTATCCCTTTTCTTTATTTTTAAAATTTGCAACTCTCATTAATTTATTGTTTTCATCACAGCTTTTTACCTTTTTTCAAATATATTATGGTATGCAAATTACATGCAACTTAGTAATATACTTTTTTAAAAGATTTCGGTAAATTAAGTATTCAAAATTTTATTTTTTTAAGTGTGCTTTAATGTGATTTCCCTATTTACTAATAAATCTTCATTGCTAGGTACAAACTAAACAAAAATCCCAATGTATAAAAGTAGAATTTTATACTACTGTATATACTTTATTCTTTTAATAACAACGCTTATATGCTTAATTTATATAACTGAGGCAGGTTCTCAGGAGAACAAAATTTTTTCCAACTCACATAGTAATAAAGACAATTTAAAAATAAATTAATCAGTTAGCAGAAGAAATCGCATGCTTCAGAAGCCATAAATGAAACAAATATCAAACAATTTTAGCTAAAGATACTTTTCTAGTATATATATCCATTCTCATATTTATACATCTCAAAGTGTATTGTGGGCTCTGTTGTTTTACTATCTATAATTTATCCAAGCAAAATTCATAATGAGATCAATCTATGTAAACATGAATATTAACTGAGTCTGAAATGCCAGAAGAGGGATACTGCATCTCTATGCCAAATAAGCCCTTGAATAAATAAATACAAACCCTGATAAAAAGAAAGCAGCATGCCAGAGATCTCTGAAGACAGCGCCAACACTGTAAGAGGTGCTTGGACCGGGGCTCTGAACTGCTCCTTCCTGCGTGTTATCTGTGGTACTAGAACCATCTCCTTCCCTGTGTACTTCCAAATGGGCTGCTTTTCTTAATTTCCTTCATCAGAAGAGATTAAAAGTGGAAGGTAGCTTTACATTTTTAATAACCAATTTCTCTGTGGTGATTCAAACATTTTGGTAAATATAAGCACAGCAACTTGAATGCATAAAAAACTCAGAGGTACTAGATAAAATTTAATCCACATATCACAGAACATATTCAAGAACAATTTTTATAAACATTAAAATATTATTTCTTGCTCATACTGACAGGTCAGTGGACATTGTAAGGACTGCACTGGGCAAATAGTTACATAGCATTTCTTTCCATTTGAGTGCCACTTACCTGTAGATGAAGAAAAACTTAGAATATAGTTATAATCAGCAATATATTTAACATAGTATGATTTTTTAAAAATAAGACAGGTTTATATGCCAAATCCTCAGCTTTTAAAAACTGAAAGTTGTAATCTCATAGCAAGAATATTCAAAACAAGATCTAAAAGGCTCCAATAGATTCTTACAAAGCTTCACTGTGTTGAGCGGCCAATGAGACTGGCAATAGTCAATTAAAAAGCAATATTAAGCAGTATCAAACACCATTTATTAAATAAAGAATAGTTGAAATTTCTTGTTGGTTAATTTCTCCAAATCATCTCAGAAACCCAAGATTTTAGAGGAGATGCAAAAAGTTCATGGAAAAATGGAACTAAAAGATAATGGATTTGTCGATGAACTTTTTGAAGCCCGATTATATCTCCTTTGATGGAAAATAGGCTACTAGAAATAAACTTTAAGAAAGAAAGACAAATAGCAGGGACATGGTCTCAAAACAGTCATGAAACAAACAGAAACCAATTCATTTGGTAGCTAATTCTGGAGGTCTTACTCTGAAAGGTCAACTTTAAAAGATAACATAAAATAGACAAGAATAGTCTTGGATTCAAATGACAGAAATCTACAAAAAAGATCACTTTCAAATAGACAGTACCTTCTTCTTTTACCCCCTGTACTTAGAGAGGGTTTGGGTGTTCTTGTTGAAACAATTTGGCAATGCACAGTTCCCAGGAGCAGCATCAGCCATATCGGCTCAATCACTTCCGTCAGAGGTATGCTATGTGGACTAGAAGCGGAACAGAATAATACTATTGCTGCAACTGCAAAAACGAAAAGAAAATTTGTTTAATTATAGATGTATTTTCCTAAATTTGCATTTAAAATGATACTCCAGGCTGAACGATCTGGAAGAGAAAACAACGGGACTGACAGTTCCG
>NW_022103920.1:43770709-43772449 GCF_000313985.2 Echinops telfairi | reverse complement strand
ATGTTTTGAGAATGATGAGGGCAATGAATGTACAAATGTGCTTTACACAATTGATGTATGTATGGATTGTGATGAGTTATATGAGCCCCCAATAAAATGATTAAAATAAATAAATAATAAAATGTTGCTCCAGGCAAGCTCTTTCACACTACTTTTGTTTGCCACAGGTAACCATGCTATTCAGTAAAACTAGTCTTGGAACCAGACAGCATTCAGCATAATCTCCAAAGTACACACCTCACACTGTAAACACAGTGAGATGCACAGGACTCTAAAGGCACACTTAATTAACTACATTCTCTAGGGAACCTATTAAGCATCAGGATTGAGGAGTTAAATTAACAACCTTCAGTACATACAGATGACACAACCTTGCTTGCTAAAAGTGAGGGTGCACTGGAGCACTTGCTGTGAAAATCAGGACTGCAGCCTTCAGTATGGAGGCTCAATGTAGGGAAAACCAAAATCCTCACAACGGGACCAACAGGGAACATCATGATTTATGGAGAAAAAAATTAAAGTTGCCAGGGATTTAATTTTGCTTGGATCTATCTATAATCAATGCTCGTGGAAGCATCAGTCAAGAGATCAAACAATGCACTGCACTGGGTAAATCTGCGGCATAAAACCTCTTTAAAGTATTGAAAAGCAAGGATGTTACTTTGAGGATGGAGGTGTACTTGACCCAAGTTGGCCAGGGTATTTTTAGTAGTCTCATATGCATGTGAAAGTTGGACACTGAAAAAGGAAGATCAAAGAAGAATTAATGCACTTGAATTAGAGTGCTGGTGAAGAATATAGAAAATACCATGGACTTCCAAAAGAACAAACAGATCTGTCTTCAAAGTACAGTCAGGCTGATCCTTAGAAGCCAAGAATGGTGAAACTTCATCCCAAGTACTTTGGCCATGTTGTCAGAAGACATCAGTGCCCAGAGAGAGAAATCATACTTGGTAAAGCAATAGGCCAGTGAAGAGGAAGACCCTTGAAGATACAGATTTCCCTTCCTTCCTTCTTCTGGCCCCGCTTCTCTTGGTGGCCATGCCCCTTCTATGGTCTCAAATCTTAAGGCAGCTCGTCTTCCATGGGTTTGGTATCACCTCTTACAGTTGGTTCTCACATCTGGTTCAGATGATCTTAAGGAAGAAACACTCCTTTTATAGCATGCTTACTTACACTTCTTGATCATGTAATGAAGTCTAATGTACTGAACAGTATTGCTAGAGACAGACTGACACAGTGGCTGCAACAAGGAGCTTCAACAGAACAAATGTGAGGGTGGGCCAGGCGGGCAGTGTTTCCATTCTGTTGTACATAGGGTCACTGTGAGTTGGACCTGACTCCACAGCACCTAACAACATCATAGTTTCCTCCATTTTTAAGACCTTTTTGCAAAAGCTACTATGCATCTAGTTTCTGCTACCAGCAATTTAAAAGAGAGTCTTGCATTCTTCTCTGACCCATAGTGTTATGGGGGAAATACTGGAGACACAGTGCGAGAATTGTGCCCGATCTGACCCAACACTGGGGCAAAACACGAAGGGCATGCAACATAGCAGCAAAGGGAGCAAAGCATTGAAATCCCCGGGGAATACCAAACACAGACTTTGGGGCCAGGGCGTGGTACCCCATCAGACTCAACTGGAAACCATTCCTGAAGGTCAACAAACAGACCTGGAACTATTGGTACACTTTTCTTTTTTTGTCATTTTTTTTCAGTTGTTTTTTTTTTTTTTTTTT
>NW_022103920.1:43760861-43769130 GCF_000313985.2 Echinops telfairi | reverse complement strand
TGTACAAATGTGCTTTACACAATTGATGTGTGTATGGATTGTGATAAGAGTTGTAATAGCCCCTAATAAAATGATTTTAAAAAAAAGTGTAATGAAAACAAACCTCAGCTTTATGTTTTCCTGAATAATAGGCTCAAAAAGTAAAATAATTTTCTAAAAGTCTATCATCTTCATCTCTAGAATTTATTACAAATGCTACAATTATTCCATCTCAAAGGCTGGGAATTTTGGAAAAGTACAGTAGTTGCTTTTAACATGAATTTCAATGTGGCCTTTATCAAGATTTTTTTTTTAATGAATATATTGATTCTATTTTTTTAATCATTTTATTGGGAGTTTGCACAACTCATCACCATCCATACATCCATCCATTGTGTCAAACACATTTGTACATGTTTCCATCCTTGTTTTCAAAGCATTTTCTTTCTACTTGATCCCTTGGTATCAGCTCCTCGTTTCCCTCCCTGATGAGCCCTTGATAATTTGTAAATTTTTTTTTCAGGTTCTTAATTTTTGAATATTTGGTTTATTATTCTGTACAATAAAATATTCTACCAGTATTTTAGTGTTTAAATGAGATAATACAAGTAAAATGACTTGAAAATCTCCTTACACATCGTAAATATGTACTTCACACTGGTAAATAATACCTTTATTTTTAAAATGCGGGTGGTCAAATGCTATGGAAGAGGTTCCAATGAGTTTTAGGTACCAAGCAGAGTATCTTAAAGAACTTCAGACTTTTTACAACTAGCGTGTTGACTGTTATGCAGCTGTTTTCTCTAAGCCCTACACCAACCAACCTGCACTAGAATGTTAAGACTGATAACCTACACAGTATATTTTCTTATATCGTAACAGAAATTGTAAAACTGTGAAATTCTGCCAAGAGTAATCATTAGAAAAGAGAGATGAAGAATCAACTTTCTCCTTCTTTCTTCCCTTCCTTCTTCTGGCCATGCCTCTCCTGTAATGACATCTAATGATCTGGAACAGTACTGCTAGAGATTTCATCTAGAGATTACAGACACAACTCAAGTAAGACAGGATGTTGTTTATGGGGCCAATGTGGCTCTAGGGCAAGACTTCACATACTAGCCAAGCAGAACACCAGGGGCAACCACTGGAAAGAAAAAATATAGAAAGTTCCATTTTTAGGCTTATTACGTTTTATGACCTAATGGCAGGTGTTGAGCCCTAGTGCCATAGCAATTACTCTTTGGGCTGCAAGCCACAAGGTCAGCAGCTTGAAACCACCAGCTGCTCCAAGGGTGAAAGAAGAGGCTTTCTACTCTGCAAGATGCACAGTCTGGGAAACCCGTAGGAGCAGTTTTACCCTGTCCTATAGGGTCACAATGAATTGGAATTGACTTGTTGGCAGCAAGTTTTTTAGTAGCAGGTATTAGGAAATGATAAAAAGACAAATGAGATCTAACCCCTGCCCCTTAACAATCTATGATTAAGAGGGGAAAAGGTGCATGCTCGCACACACAACACACATACACACACAAAAAAAATTTTTTAATACTGTGATACGTGCTATAATACACATATGTAACTAAGTTGAGAGGTTATAAAAGGATACTCTCCTGAAACCCAAATGAAGGCTGAGCATGATAGTGGAACAAGAGTAAAGTACAAAGAAATAGAGGAAAGAACTAGGAGGCAAAGGGCATTTGTAGAGATCTAAATACAGGCATGTACATATGTAAATATATTTATATACGATGAGGGGAAATAGATCTATGTATATATATTTATAGGTTTAGTATTAAAGAAACAAATGGACAGTGGGCCCCTACAAAAGTACTCCCTCAACACAAGAACACTTTGTTCTAACAATTCAGCAGTCTGAGATGCTCACTTTCCTGGCACGATTGTCGAAGGTAATGGGTGCACAAGCAAATGTGGTGATGAAGCTGATGGGGCTTAGCTATCAAAAGATACAGCATCTGGGGTCTTAAAGGCCTGAAGATAAACAAGCAGCCATCTAACTGAAAAACAACAAAGCCCACATGGAAGAAGCACACCAGCCTGTGAGATCACGAGGGATCGAAGGGATCAGGCATCAAAGACAAAAAAAAATTATAGCACTGTGAATGAGGGGGAGTGCAGAGTGGGGACCTGGGGCCCATCTGCAGGCAATTGGACAGCCTCTTGCAGAAGGGTCGCGGGGAGGAGACGAGCCAGTCAGGGTGTAGTGTAGCAATGATGAAACATACAATTTTTCTCTAGTTCTTGAATGCTTCCTCCGCCCGCCACCCCTCCTCTCACTATCCTGATCCCAATTCTACCTTACAAATCCGTCTGGACCAGAGGAAGTTACTAGTAAAGATAGGAACTGGAAACACAGGAATTCAGGACAGATGAACCCCTCAGGACCAGTGGTGATACCAAGAAGGTGGAGGGAAGGTGAGAGAGAAAGGGGGAACAGATTACAAGGATCTACATATAACCTCCTCCCTGGAGGACAGACAGCTGAGAAATGGGTAAAGGGAGATGTCAGATGATGTAAGATATGACAAAATAACAATAATTTATAAATTATCAAGGGTTCATGGGGGAGGGGGAATGGAGAGGGAGGGGAAAAATGAGGAGCTGATACCAAGGGCTCAAGCAGAAAGCAAGTATTTTGAGGATGAGGGAAACAAATGTACAAAAGTGCTTGACATGATGGATATATGTGTGGATTGAGATAAGAGTTGTACAAGCCCCCAATAAAATGATTTAATTATTTTTTTTAAAAGAAAAAAAGAGGATACTCAAAAAAGGTGATATCTAAATCTGGCATGGGGTGGGGACCCAGCCTTACTTGATGAAGTAAAAGAGAAAACAGCTATGCAGAGACAGTAAATTGCATGGCCAAAGGCCTACAAGCGAAAAAAGGGCAGAATGCACAAAAACCAGTCAAGAGCTAATTTTGATCAGCTAAGATGGAGGGCAGAGGGAGAGAATTTTATACTTCATGATTGAAAAGTTGGCCTGCTATCTTGAAGACAATGATAAATACCGAAGAAATGTAAAGCTTAAGATATCGTTTGGATTTGTAATTTAAAAGGACTCTTAGCAGTAATGTAAAGGAGCCCTGGTGGTGTAGTGGGTTATGGGTAGGAATCTCACTACCAGCAAGAGAAGAGAGTGAGAAGTGGAACACATCGTTTGGATTCTGAGATAGCAGTGAAATGAACCTCCTTAGTCCAGGAGACTCCGAACCAGAGAATGAGACAGAGCAGCCCATCTCCGCCAAAGGGACACATTGCTTTGTGCAAGAAAAGTAAAGCACTTTGGGGCAAGAGGCTGACTTGGCAGTGGGACGCCTCTGGACACTTCATGAAGGTAGCTGGGTTTGCTGAGTGCCTTTGGGTTGAGACTTATAGGGAAGTGACATGCACTTTGGGCATTTATTGGCAGCCTTAAAAGAGCTTTATAAATTGCTTGAATGGGGTACAGGCCAAGCCAAGAGGCTGACAGCCAGAGAGAGACCTGCCTGCAGACACAGCAGAGAAGAAACTGTCCTGACTGATCTATGTCCTGAGTATTTCTCACCTGAATTGTAACTGGTGAATTTACATAGTACATGCAAAATCATTGAGTATTGTCTGAGAGTGCCTGTGTGGCTAATGCAATTGATTATGGAACCTAGTCACAGAAGCAGAGTGCTGTGGGAGGGATGGTTGGTGTCAGAGTAGGGTAGGGTTGGAGAGTGGAGGTATATCTGACCTCTGCCTGTGGCAATCAGCCTTGGAAGCCAGAGGTCAAATGGGGACCCCATGCTGTTTTCCTCAAAACAAAACAAAAAGTAAACTAATATGATTTTGAGCAGGCTAATTCATTTCTCCAAGTTTATTAAAATAATCTTCAGTATTCATCAGAAGTGTTCACCGTAACACCTCATGATGTTCAATTTTGGTTTTTAACCAAAAAACACCTCATTTCCAAGCCTGATGTAAGGGGTGTTTGCTATTTAACTTAGGGTAAGACACTATATGAATTGCAGACAAAGTGTAATTATTTTTTTTACACCAGTAAAAATTGAGTTCCATTGGGAACTTGTTCACCTTCAGTAGTTACATGCCACTGAGTCGGTGTCAATGCAAAACCACCCTATGTACATCAGAATGAAACAGGTACGGGTCTTGCGCCGTCCTCATGATCCATGATATGTTTGAGCCCACTGCTGCTGCTATTGTGTGGATTTATCTCCTTGAAGGGCTCTTTTTTCGCATGATGTCCTTCTCAAGGGCCTGGTGATCACATGTCCAAAGTACGTGTGATGGAGTCTGAACAGTCTCACAGTTAAGGAGCATCCTGATTGTACTTGTTCCAAGATAAATATGATAATCTTCTGGCAGTTTATGGGGTGCTCAATGCAAAAAACTCACTGTCGAGTCAGTTCTAACTCAGAACAACCCTACTGGAGAGTGAAGAACTGCCGCTGTAGGTTTCCAAGATTGTCACTCTTTATAGAAGTAGAAAGCCTCATCTTATTCCCTTAGAGCAATGCATAGCCACTACACCACCAGGGCTCCTTTTCATCCTCAATAGAGTGAGTGTGCCATTCTCACTATAATTCAAAGTTATCAGTTCTTCAGTCATCTTGATGTATTGTCCTGCTTTCACAGATGAGGTGACTGAAAATACTGTGGCTTGGGCTAGGCACACCTTAATCCTCAAAATAAAATCTTTGCTTACTTGATGGCAGTGAGTTAGAAAACTATTTTGGGGGTTAAAAAAACAAACAAACCCAAATTAAAAAAAAAAACAACCAAGCGAATAATAACCCAATGAAAATTATGAACTACACCTAAAAATAAACCTAAGGAGGAAGGGTCATGTAATGGCACTGCTGAACAACAGTGGGGCCAACTTTTAAAAAACAATTAGAAGAGCTTCAGTGTTGTTATCGGTTAACATGCAACACATGTACAAAACATTGAGAAAAGACATATGAAGGCCCTTGGAAGTGTTATGACACTGAATCTCAAGCATAAGAAAATGATTCAAAAATTTCTGTGATGAATTTGTATCATTTCTTTAATAGTAAAAAATAAAGCCACGCTCTATTAACAAGCACGAAATCCTCATAGTCCACATCTCCTCCTATGTACTGTATATACTTAAGCATAAGCCGACCCATATATCAGCCAGGGCACCTAATTTTACCATAAAAACTGAATTTAAAATGGGCTGAAAAACTCAGCTTATACACGATTATATACGGTATATAAGATGTATTTTGGCTGAGACGAAACAACTTTGCCTAAATAAAAGATTGCAGCTTTTATTATCATGAACTTCAGAGAGATATTATCTTTTCCTTAAAAGTTCTGTTGGCATGCATATTGAAATAATCATTTGGGACTGCACTGTTAAGAGTACAACATTTAACATTAAAATACTTGGAACAATATCAATCAAATTAAAATAGTTGTTTTGCTAAAGTAATGCAATGTGAGTCATTTCTTTGGTCTCCAAATGCTCTGTGGTGTAATGAAGTGCTGCTAACAGGGCTGGGGCCAGGAGATAGCATTACAGAGCTGTTAAGTGTGTTGCTCTGCAGACTGCTTAGACTGGCATCTGGGCTCTACCACATTGCAGAGGTTAGTGTTTGGCCCTCAGGGCCTTCTGATCGCATATCTGTAAGCTAGATAGAACAACAGTTCCTATACTTCTTTATAGTGGGATAGGGCTTAAGACTTTGGGCTACTAACTGCAAGGTAAGCAGTTCAAAACTATCCTTTGCTCTGATCTAGAAAGTCAAGGCTTTCTATTCTTCTAAAGAGTTAAGTCCCAGAAACCCACATGGGCAGATCTATCCTGTCTTCTAGGGTTGCTATGAGTCTGCTTCAGTTCCATGAGTGAGTGCAATGGTTAATTACCTGATTCCTATCTGAAAGGTCAGTAGTTTGAACCCACCAGACACTCTTTAGAGAAAAGAGCTGACTTGTGAATGAAGGGGAGTGCGGAGTGGGGACCCAAAGCCCATCTGTAGGCGACTGGACATCCCCTTTTGGAAGGGTCACGGGAGGAAATGGGCCAGTCAGGGTGCAATGTAGCAACGATGAAACATACAACTTTCCTCTAGTTCCTCAATGCTTCTTCCCCCCACATACTATCATGATCCCAATTCTACTTTACAAAGCTGGCTAGACCAGAGGATGATGTACACCAGTACAGATAGGAACTGGAAACAAAGGGAATCCAGGATGGATGATCCCTTCAGGGCCAGTGGCGACAAAGGCGAAATTGGGAGGGTAGGGTGGAAAGGGGGAACTGATTACAAGGATCTACATATAACCTCTTCCCTGGGGGATGTACAACAGAAAAGTGGGTGAAGGGAGATGTCGGACAGTGTAAGATTCATGAAGGAGGGTTCATGAGGGAGTGGAGAGAGGGGAGGAAGGGGGAAAATGAGGAGCTGATGCCAGGGGCTTATGCGGAGAACAATGTTTTGAGAATTATGAGGGTAAAGAATGCACAAATATGCTTTATACAATAAATGTATGTGTGGACTGTGACGAGTTGTATAAGCCCCCAATAAAACGATTAAAAAAAAGAAATTTGTTACTTAAAAAAAAAAAAGAGCTGGCAATCTACTCCTATAAGAATTATAGCCTTGACACAATACAGGAGTGATCCACTCTATCCTAAAAGTTTGCTATTAGTTAGAATTACCTTATCAACACACAATATACTTCATTATATTGTTTTTATAATTATATAGTAATTTGTGAATATTCTCAGACCCGATAGTACACAGAATTTCATTTTGAAATGAGCAAAATCTCAGATCAGTACGGAAAAACACAGGAAAAACAAAACATGTCTGAACCAGGAAAAATGGCCTTGAACAATTCTATAAAAGAAGAGTGGTATATGCATATGTGTGGGATATATATTAAGTAAGTGTTTTTTTTTAAAAAGTACTCTCAATTACTATTTTTTTTAGCTATCTATAACTTCAAATGTTCATAAAATTGTCAGAAAATAATTGCGTTGACTTCTCAAACTTTATACCACTTTTTTGTCTAATTAAGTCAAGTATCACTATAAATATATTTCATCCTACTCAGTAGCAGTTAATATATACATATTTTTAATAATTCCTTAGAAACCCTGAAAATGTAGCATTATTAAACTTAAAAGTCAAATGCATTTCCAATGCTTGGGTATACCTTGGAGAAGATAAAGAACAAGAAGCCAGAAAAAGATGACCTTTGATGTTACTTGTAACCACCACCGGAAGAAAAAGGGAAAAAACACAACTCGAACAATTCCCTTTCTGGTCAGAGAAGTCCATGGGCTTTCAGGCTTGGCCTTAGCAAATGCAGACCCTAAAAAAGGAAAACAAAATGATAGAGAACTTTCATTACTATTCAGTTTCCTTTGGTGGGAAAAAAGTCAACATTTGAAAAACCGTTCCCACATATGTAATTTCATTTTGTGAAAGAAATGTTTAATATTGGGTTATATATACTTTAAAAAACTTTTTTATGCTATCATATTAATATAGGTATTTGAAAAAAATTCATTAAAATTATGGCAGAATTTCTCAATTGTCAATTCCAATTAGGAATCACAAATGACCAGCAAACATAATTGCTTTTTTATACTTGATATTTCTTAGAATGATCTTTAATGGGAAGAAAAATCCATTAATGGCATTAATTCAATTGTGTTGGTTAGAACAACTTCTTTCTCACTCATGCTCATTCCAGTACTATCCCTGACTCATCTGAGCTTACACTTGTGCTTTTAATTTGACAAACATATATGTCTAACTCCTTCAGCATGAATTTCTGATCAATTAAACATTTGTTTATCCAAGACTCACCTCTTTTTTTTTTAATTGGTTTTATTGCTATATACTTCACATGCAATAGGGAACCATGGTAGTGTCTGGTTACACATTAGGCTGCAAACCTCACAGTTGACAGTTCGAAACCACTTGCAGCTCTTCAGGAGAAACAGTCTCAGAAACCCACAGGGGGTGGCTATGAGTTAACATTAATTCAATAGCAGTGAGTTGGTTTGGTCACATATCATAAATGTAATTGTTCAATCATATTAAGAAAATGTGTGCAATCATCACCACAATCAATTTCAGAACAGTCAGTATACCATTTTGGGTTTTTAAAATCATTTTATTAGGGGCTCATACAACTCTTATCACAATCCATACATACACCAATTGTGTAAAACGCATTGTACATTCATTGCCCTCATCATTCTCAAAACATTTCCTCTCCACTTAAGCCCCCGGCATTAG
>NW_022103920.1:43743818-43760194 GCF_000313985.2 Echinops telfairi | reverse complement strand
GCTATACTTTTTGATAGCCGGGCACCATCAGCTTTCTTCGCCACATTTGCTTATGCACCCATTTGTCTTCAGTGATCCCTTCGACACCTCGTGATCACACAGGCTGATATGTTGTTCCATGTGGGCTTTGTTGCTTCTTAGCTTGATGGCCGCTTGTTTACCTTCAAGCCTTTAAGACCCCAGACACTATATTTTTTGATAGCCGGCACCATCAGCTTTCTTCACCACATTTGCTTATTCACCTGCTTTGTCTTCAGCAGTTGTGTCAGGAAGGTGAGCATCATAGAATGTCAATTTAAGAGAAGAAAGTATTCTTGCATTGAGGGAGTACTTGAGTAGAGGCCCAATGCCAAGACTCACCTCTTACAAGATCAACATCTATGAGGTCTGGTTTCACATGTGCCGTTTTCTTTGGTTTATTCCTTAATCCCTATAATAAAGGTAGTATTAAAATTCAATATAAATTTTAACTCTAACGTAGCAGAAAAAAACCAACTTGTAAAGATTTAAATTAAAAATAAAATCTTTATTATACTGGAAAAATATTATAACATGTTATAAATTTGCTAAATAAATCAACTATACTATTCTAATACACTTCATTACTCTGTAGGATAAATTAAGAGATGAGCATAACATAGGAGGCTTGTTTTCTTACAAAAAATAAAATACTAACACAAAGGCTATTACTAAATAGCCTTTATAAAGCAGATATATATGAAGGAGCATCAAAAAGTTCATGGAAAAACAATCCAACGATATGGAAATATTTCTATGAACTTGTTGAAGTTCCCTGATATCGGCTGTGAAGGTCCAAGAGACTGTGTTGGCCCCAACTGAGCACAGGAGGGCTATAGATGCTGGCTGGGGGAGCAGGGGCCCGAAAGGGCCCTCCAAGTGTGACAAGAAGGCATGGAAACAGAGAGTAGTGGGTCACAGAAATGAAGAAGAGAGGGGTGCAGATTTCTCAGCAGATGTCAGCAAATAGGGGTGGAATTAGCTGAGATCCAGAGAAGACGATGCACTCCTCAGGGTCACCACTATGTTCACAGGTCAATCAAAGCCACAAGATTCCCTAAGCCCCTCAGAAAGAAAATGCAATGCCAATGAAGGAGGCAGTAATAATCATGAACTGAATTCAAAAGCCCATCCATCAGTGTACAGAGCCAGAAGAGATCAAATTATTGGGAAAATATATACCCTTAAGACCTAAAAGTAGCTACACGAACAGATAGATATACACCTACGCTCACTTCAGCACCAGTCACAATAACTAAAAGGTAGAAAGAAGTATTCAACAAATAAATTGATAAGAAAAATTTGGAGCTTCAAAAAGTGCATGGAAAAATGTTAAACTCTCTTGAACATACAATGGAATACTAAACAAAACAAAAAAAACTTCCTATCACCAAGTCAATTCTGGCACATAGAAACCCTATAGGAAAGAGCAGAGCTGCCTTGTATGATTCCAAGACTGTAACCTCTATGGAAAGAGCCCTGGTGGTCTAGAGGTTACAAATTGGGCTGTTAATTCACATAATTGGCAGTTCAAAACCACCAGCTTCTGTGGGAGAGAAAGTCAGGGCTTTCCACTCCTGTACACAGTTACAGTCTTGGAAACCCACGATGGCAGTGAATGTGGTTTTGAGTGTTTTAATCTCTATGGGAGCAGCCAGGCACATCTTTTTCCTGCAGAACAGCTGGTGGACTGGAACTGTTGACCTTTTGATTGGCAGCTGAGTGCTTAACAACTGTGCGACCTTTAGGAAAACTGCCAGCCAAAAAAAGAGAAATGAAATCTTGATATATGCTACATCATGGATGAACCTCAAAAATATTATGTTGATCAATGGTGGCAGAATAATTTGCATTATCAATAGTGGCTGTGTAACATAAAGAGTATAATCAGAGACATTGAATTATTTAAGCAGAAGTCGTGGAATTATAGCAGGTATCCTCAAACTATGGCCCACGGGCCACATGCAGCCTGCCGAGGACATTTATCCTGCCCGCTGGATGTTTTAGCCCTATTTGGTTTTTTTACTTCAAAATAAGATATGTGCAGTGTGCATAGGAATTTGTTCATGTTTTTTTTTAAAACTATAGTCCGGCCCTCCAACGGGTCTGAGGGACAGTGAACTGGCCCCCTGTTTAAAAAGTATGAGGACCCCTGAATTAGAGAATGTTCTGTTGTGTATATTATTGCTACAATTAGAAGAAAACAATAATAATTGCATGAATGACTACAGGGAAGAAGAAAATATTCTAAAATTGAATATGATGACAATTGTACAACTCTTCCAGATGGGATTGAATTATTGAATTGTATGACATGTGGAGATAAATGCAAATAAAACTGTTAAAAAATATATTATGTTGAATGTTCTAAGTCAATTGCAAAAGGGCAAATATTGTATGATCTAAATAAATGACAAGAATAGGCATATACAGCCCAATGGTTGTAGTTAAGGGTAGGAGGGAGGGAAACAGGGAATTGTTCCCTGGGAATTAGTGTAATTTTTGTTTATAATGATGGGGAAAATGACATCAATTAAGGGCAGTGCTTACATAGCTCGACTAATTGGCATTACTAAGTAACTAATTCACTGACATGAAGTTGATTTCAACTCATAGTAACCTATAGGACAGAGTAGAAATACACAAGTGGGTCCCCAAGGTTGTAAATCTTTATAGGAGCAGAGCCTCTCCTTTCTCCCTTGAGGGGACTGGTGGATTCAAACTGCTGACCTTATGATTACCAGCCTAATATGTAAGTTGTTTAGGTGCCAACTAGTCATTTCTAACCCATCGCAATCCCTATGCACAACAGAATAAACACTGCCCAGTTCTGTGCCACAATCGTTCCTATACCAGAGGCAATTATTGCCACCACTGTGTCAAGTCATCTCACTGAGGGTCTTCCTCTTTTTCACTGCCCCTCCACACTTTACCGAACAGGATGTCCTTCTTTAGGGACTGGTCTCTCCTGACAATATGTCCAAAGTATGTAACTCATAAGTAGTACACCAGGAAAAAAAAGGTGAAATGGTAAATGTGTTAAAAGAATGCAGTTATTGATGCTACTTAAGTATAATTAAACACCTCAAGGGATTCAATTTCTTGGTTCCATGGTGTAGAGTGATGGTTTCATGGGACAATCCAGGCAAGTGGCCTAATTTTAGTTTTAGAGTTTCTGTTCTATCTCCTAGATGAGTGAATGGTACCTGGGGCCTAAAAACTTTATCCAAGATAAGATAACTGGTCTCCATTTGCCTGGAGCAGCAGAGGTAGGAGGAGACCCATGAATTGGACAAGGAAGCTCACTGAAGATCTAACTGACCTTCAAATTGCCTCCTTTGCCAAGAGAAGAGGAAATGAATGATGACCAGCTATCATTACTGATTATTCTGATAAAAGATTCAATAGATGGGTCCTAAACAAAAGTTGGAAAATGTGGAACACAATTTCAAATCCCTAGAAATACCAGGCTTACTGGGCCCATGAAAAACTCCCAAATCTATTGTTCTGAAATAATCTTTAAGTAATCTTGAAATTAAACAATATAGCTCAGTTAGTAAAATGCTCACACCTTAAAACACTACACTCTGTTAAGGAATTCTCTATATAAGATAAAACTGACACCAATAAGTCTAGCAAGAGAAGTTAAGGGAGTAGTGATTCTAAATTAGCAGTGGTGAAATAATATGGGTAGAGAAAGCAAGAATGATGATGAAACATGAAGAATGTAACCAATGTCACTAAATTGTACATGTAGAAAATTGTTGAATGAGTATGTAGGTTTTGTTGTGTATATATACATTTTTACCAAAAATAAATTATTACAAAAGATATCAGCACCAAAATATGAGCATTCATAATCTGATATGAATTAAGTAGATATTTTAAGTTACAAAATTCAAACTGGCTTGAAGTAAACTACATTCATACAAAATAGCATAACTTTCAGAACTACAGAACTATAATCATGGACCTTTAAAAAGTTTTAACTAAAAAAAATTAGATTTAAAAACACCTACAAATACCAAGACCATTGATTTGTACACAAAACTACAAAGTAATGGCATTATACTATAGCCCAGTGTTTCCCAAAGTGGGTGAACGCCCACTAGATTATGGGCTATAGTATCAACATTTTTCATTATCAAGGAAGCACTAAGTAAACTTTTTTTCTGAAAAGAGGGAGAAATGTTCCATAAACCTAGGAAGCTGTGCCAAAACCACCCAAAGCTCTTGCGTCAAGTCAATTCTGACTCACAGAAAGCACACTATAGGACAGAGTGGAACTGCCCCATAGTATTACTTCCAAGGGTATAACTGTTATGGATGCAGGCTGCCATCACTTTTCCCTGGGAAGTAGCTGGTGAGTTTGAAGCACCAACCTTGTGGTTCCGAACCAAGTACTTAACTGCTGCACAACCAGAGACTCCTCAATCAAGCACAATTAATGCAATTAGTTCCCAAGAATCAAAATGGCACATTCCTTATAGAATATACATTTAAACTCCCAGAGTATATTCTTGTAGTACAATGGCTCCAAGATAGTATAAAGTGGAATTTTGAAGTCTCTAAAGTACACAGATAACACTGAGCCAAAAGACTAAAAAGAAGATTGTTTAAGGTTAGAAAATAAGTTCGGCTGATGGAGTGGGTTTACCCACTTAGTGTTGGGCTGCTAAACTTAAGGGCAGCAGTTCAAATCCACTAGCCATTTCATGAGGAAATGGTGTGGCAGTCAGCTTCTCTTATCAAGTTACAGCCTTGGAAATCCTATGGAAGAGTTCTATTCTACCCTATATATACAGGGTTGCTGTGAGCCTGGATCAATTTGAAAGCAATGAGTGTGAAAGTTAGAAAGCACTTTTGTTCAGTGATCTAGGCTTCCTACAGCATGGAAGTTAAAACCATCCATTTTACTTCCTGGAAATCTTGATTAATTTCTTCCATACCCTTTTATCTCTGTGATGACTTTAAATAGAATAATTCCTTTTATTGACGCTTTAAGACCCTAGTAGGTACAAAAACAGGGAAAATTCCACAGCATGAACTTTTAAATTTTGGTCAAATTCTTGACCAGAAAGTGATATTATGTTTTCATTTATTTCTAAAATGTTTTAGAAAATATAATTTCTAGCCTAAAAAGGATATCAGATTTTAGCAATAGCAACTATGAGAGTTGGTCTTTAATTTTTAAACTATGTATTTCCAGGAGATAACATTTTCATGGATTTCTTTAGTAATCACTGTTTTTTTGCTAGATAATGAAGAAATTATTTCACAGTATCTATGAGACTAAGTTAGAAAGTTTGGGTATAAAATCATAGAAATTCTTGTTAAACAAAAATCAAAATGTGAAGATTGCTGTTTCTGAACATATTGACCACCTAGGGTTATACACTTATGAAGGCAACATTTATATCTCTATAGCCCTTCCCAGAAGAGTTTTGAACTCTCCAAATTATATCATGTCAAAATAGCAATTTTGTCATCTTCGAGAAACTCAAATGTGCTCCTTTTAAGCACTGAGCTTTGGGAACAAAAAGGTGGCTACAGCAGGGCGGCAGGGCGGATGGTAAAGTTCCATCAAAGTCTGTAGGACAGCCCGTGCTGCCATCCAAGAATAAGCAGGTGCACTGTCTTGAAGGGGGGAAAAAATCCCACAGTGCAATTTTCTTGACCATTTTTCTCACCAAAGGAGTTTTCAACTTTCTGAAAATGTCTTAACCCACGATGTCCTGCATCCTTTACGAAAAATCAATCAAAACTATCCCTTGGGAATCTTGAAAAAAGTCATTAACTTTCTGAACTGACCTTTCTACCTTGAGTTTAACAGGCACAAGTGATCCCCTCAGAAGCCACTGTTAGGACTAGCCCTAGCACTCAGTATTATGTTAGTAAATCCAAGACCCACACCCACTTACAATTCATCCTATGAAATTGTCTTCAAAAGCTTTGATGTTACTTGAAAGGCTGGTTGGAAAGATTAACTCTTTGAGTTGGCTGATTTTTTGCATAACACTTTTGGTACCCAACAAGCCTAAAGCTTGCTGAGGCCAAAATGTCTCTTAAAATTGATAATGTTGAATTACGTGAGATTCCAACTTCAGTAGCTATTCCATCAATAGTAATGCTATGTCTTCTACCAGTTTCTGGGCTTGAACTATAGATTCTTCATTCATTGAGGTAGACAATCTTTTCTGTCAGGGCTCATCTTTGAGGTTGTCCCTCTGTTTGGATTTTATGTCAACTTGGCTGGACTAGGTTTCTCGGTGTCTTTGCAATTAAGACCTAGTAATTCCCCCATGTGATCTAACACAAAGTACTAATCTCCATAATGGGATCTGCTATGAGGAGCCAATCCGTTATAAGAATAGGTTGGGATGCAACATCCTTACCCAGATCATAACTTGAAACTAAGACTCTGCCTTCAGACTATGGAACCAAACCCAGTGAGATACTTGGTTATACCTAAGCAGCTTCAGCGGGGACTTTTGTTGTTGTTGTCATACAACTTTTGTTGTTGTTGTACCATACAACTTTTGCCAATTCAACTTGTTAAATGTGTCTACTTTATTTAACAACAATTACAAAATGTGGATGAGCAACCCCACCCTTAATCAATGTGGTTTTCATTCACATATATTTCTATATGCTTTTCATTCTGTCTGGAATATCTTCCTCATTCTTGTCTGTCAAACAGCTCATGAGTCACTTCCTCTGGGAAGACTTCTCTAAACTCCCTAAGGCTACTTCTCTTTGCCCTCCCTCACACAGACTTGTACATACCTCTCTTTTAAAGTTTACCAGCTTTCTAATTATGTGTTTTACTTACAAAACTATAAGTAATTTCACCTTTCTTTCCCTAGGAGTTAATCTTATTTTTAACATATAGTAGGCGCTTACCAATCTTTGCTAACTGCATTAATCCTTCATAAAAATAGTTGAAAGATCCTAATTCACAAATGAAAAGAAACCTTGCTCTTTTATTAGAGCTACTTGCCTGAATACTGCCAGATTTGGGAACACATTTTTAAGTATCTATAGATAGTGATTTTCAATCTAAACCTTTCTGTACAAAACAGAAAATGTCAAGCACCTAAAGTAATATTCTCTGGGCCTAGGTTATATTTAGCTCGTGCAGGAACACACAGATTAGTACTATATATGCAAATGATATATACACATATATATATATATAAAATTGCTGAGAAACAGAACAAATTTAGTTACAAAATCGATTTCATGCTAGCAAGGTAGCCTATCAGAATGTCTTATCAGTGTAGGGAGATAATTACATACTCAAAAAGAAACTGCCTTTTACAAAAAACACACTTTATCTTTATTTCCATAAATCCTTTTAAAAAGAATTAATCAAGTTTTCAGCGACTCTTTGCATCCAAGTCATTCTGTTAGTAGCACCAAAAAGCAAATCTCGATAATCAAACTGAGCAGCAATTGCACAGTCACTCAGGCAGGAACAATTCTGAGACACTTACCAGTTTAATAAACTGTACAGAGCAATGACAGCATCAAAAGGGAGGAAAAGCAAACTAGAAGTATAAGGTGACAAGTAAAGGGAGAAAGGGCTGACAAAAATCATCATTAGAAATAAAATTTAAAAGACTGAAGGCAAGAAAAAGGAGGAGGAAGAAAAGAAAAGACAAGTGGACTATACCATGATTCTAAAAAGTTTACCTCTTTATTTGAAAGTCTGGAGAAAATAAATAATATTAATTTATACCTTAAAATTACATTAAAAGATTCAATAAAAATGTGATCATTTATAAAACTGTTTCACAAGATATAAAATGTCTTAAATTTGTTACCTTGATTTCTCTTTGCTCAACAGATTTCTCCCATATTTGTTGGTCATATGCTCCAATCTGTGGAGAACAAAGACAAAAACCCTACATTAAAGGATCATTGCTGGGACTCACCAAGTTTCAAGCAGCTTGGCATTCATTTAGCACAAATCATATTCACCTGTCCTACTTCTGCCATTAACTATCATACTGCAGCAGTTCTCAAAGTATTCAGGATCAACAACACTGCCATCACCTTGGGGGGTTAGAAATGTAAATTCTATGGCCTACTCTGTTAGTAAAGCAGACTTCTAGGACTTAAGGCCCACAATCTGCGTTTTTAAAATCCCTCTAGGTGAGTCTGATATATTATTAAAGTTTGAAAACCTCTGCTTTATTTATTTACATTTTATTGGCACCTAGCCCATATATCATACAATAGTTCAATCATACAATCATATCCAGAATAATTGTACAATTATTACCACAATCAATTTTAGAACATCCCCCCCACCCCCATGGTTAAATTGCCTTTAAATGAGTTATATAATCATAATCCGTTCTGGTGCTCCCTCCTCCTCCTGTCTTCATTACTTACTCCTGAGATCCCCTCACCCTCCCTATCTTCCACCCCTATTTATTTTAAATAACATAAATGTTACAGTTCTGGCACAATTAATTTTAAAACTCCCAATACACTATTTAAATGAGTTACCGTTAAAGAAGTAAAATAGTGGTTTTCTACAGTAATTAAAAATTCACTAACTCGCAGACCACAATTAACCACTTAATTTAAGGTTTAACTTGGAAAATAAAGTTGTAAAAAACCTGCTATGTCTATCTATGTAAGATAGACAGGACAAACAACCTCAAGGAGACAGTAATAGCCTTGATGTTTGGGGGAGCAGTAGGGGCGGGGGGAGGACAGTGCAGTGAGCCAATACATCAGGGACAGGGGAATAGCAAGTGACCTAAAACCGACAGTGAGGAGGGTGTAGTGTCCCTGGTGATGTTTGGTCATGAGATGTACCCAAAAGGAGTTCCTGTGAGGCGAACAATGATTGAAGAAGAAAGTGGGTCAGGAGGAAAGAAAAAAGAAATAGAAGAAACAACAAGGAAGTAAAAATTATATATATATAGATAGATAGATAAGTATATAAGTAAAGATATAAATATATATAAAGATAGGTAAATTTATGTATGTATGTATGTATGTAAATAAATACAATAAGGAAGCAGACAGACTCTGGGCCTCTACTTAAATCCCACCTCAGTACAAGAATGGTTTGTTCTAACAATGTGGCAATGTATGATATTCATCTTCCCGACACAATCACTAAAGACAAAATGTGGTGAAGAGAGCTGATGGCTATTAAAAGATATAGAGTCTGGGGTCTTTAAGGCTTGAAGTTTAAACAAGCGGCCATCTAGCAGGGAAGCAATAAAGCCAACATGGAAGAGGCTCACCAGTCTGTGTGATCATGAGGTATAAATGGAAATAGGTCTCAGAAGTTCAAAAATAAGCAATCAAACGGACGTGAAGGAACATAGGCAAAGTGATAACCTAAGGTCCACCTGTAAAACAATTGGAGTCCCTCACAGACAGGCCATACGGAAGGGACGATATATCCAGGGTGCAGTAGAGCAATGAACCCATAACTATTCTCTAGTTGTTTAAAATTTCCTGCTCCCACTATTATGGCCTTAGTTTTACCTCACTAATCTTGCTAGACATGTGTACATACATTGGTACAATCGATACACAAAACTCAAGATAGATAAACCCCTCAGAAACAGTAAGGGGAGTAATGACTCCGAGGATGGGGGGGGGGGGCGAGAGGAACTGATAGTGATGACTCTATAACCCCACTAGAATGGAACAAACAGAATTTTAGGTGACTGGATACAAAGGATGGTGTAAGTTATGGTTAAAAACAACAATAATAATAAATAATATATTGAGGGTTCAGGGGAGTGGTAGGGTAGGAGAGAGAGGGGATAAGAGGGAGCTGATATCAAGGAGTTCAAGAAGAAAATGTACGAAAAATAATGATGGCAGCAACTGTAGAAGTATGCTTGGTCTAATGGAACTATGGATTGTAATATCTGTAAGAGCTCCTAGTAAAATGTTTAAAAATAAGAAGAAAACACATACATCTAAATTTAAAAAAAAATCTACTGCTGATCCAGGAAAAGCACCACACAAAGCAGAATTCCTTATAACGTCTATGCCAATTACTCTTAGATGCTGGACAGGTCTCTGCACTATACCTTTACTAGAGTAGGTTGATTAAACTACTCTTTACTATGTATTTCCCAGTTTTGTTATTTTTTTTTTTTTGCTATTAGCCTGTAGTGTCTTCAGTTTTTGCTTGCACATTCAATAAGACACAAATGAGTCAATAGCCTACAGCTATGAGAGATTTTCACTACTGCTTAATTGAAAATTTCAGGGAATTTAAAACATTTCAGAGAATGACCATGAAAAGACTAGAGACACACAGGAATAGGCAGGGATAACAGAAGGAAATTCAGAAGAGTATTTTCTGACTCACAACGTCATTCTACCAGAGAAGACCTCTTACTTACAAATTATTTTTAAATCTTGTTGTAAGAAATGTTATTGAGTAAGTCAGTGACTCCTTAGAGTGCTTTAAAGACAGACATAAAGGTAGACTAGAAGAACTTAATGCGTCCTTACAAGCCCTTCATTTCTTTGATTTTATCGTGAACATTATTTTATTCCTACTAATTTCTCTGGTCCTATAAACACTTGTGTTCTTTTTCACCTGTTCCCTATTTTTCAAATCACCTTCCAATATTTTCTGAAAATTAAAAAATATTAAAAACCTAAAATCAAGTTTACATGGACCAACAGCTCACTCGGATGAAACTTAAATTGCCAGCAATCTCTACATGGCAAGATTAGGAAGCCACAGGTAAGCAACTAACAACTGAGTATCTTAATGACGGAGCTGCCTCGCAGTGGTTAGTTCTCCCTTGGCCTCCTGAATTCAAACTAAGAGTAATCTTCGTTAAAGCCATAAAATAAAAGTATAGAAACACAGATTCCATAAGTGTAATTCTAGTCTAACTCCATAATTTAAATAATCAGGCTTAATTCATGAAAAATTCACTTTTGGGAGGAAAAATCAACTTTTTAATGTGCAACCATTTCAACACGCTTAGTATATTTTAGTTACCTGATTCTCATTAAAAATAAAAATTAATAGGGAATAAGTGTTAATATTTAAATGATTTTTACAAATTAGCAGTGCTTTCTAATCTATATAAAACAATGCACTAAATTCCCTTTAAAAGCACAGTGTTTTTTAAACTAAATGCCTTATTTGCGAGGGGAAGTCAAAGAGTTCATGGAAAAATTGGAGTAAAAGATAAAAATAAAAACTCTTTCTCAAGAAGCTCCATCAAGGTTCATGACACTTCTGAATATGGTAACACCAACCATTCAGTTCATCTCTAGAAAACTGAAGGTACTGGGAATTTATCTATGTCAACATAGTCTCTTTTACATTATGAACTGAAGAAAAATGTCTTGACAGTCATGAAAAAAGAGGAAGCCCCTTAACAAGATAGAATGGCACAATGGTTGCAACAATGACCTCAAACATACCAATGATTTTGAGGTTGGCACAGTGTCACTATGAGTTGGAATTGACTCAGTGGTACCAAACAACAAGCTGAGAAAAGAAATTAAGTTTCATGGTCCTAACACTTAATTTTATACTTTGGCCTACCATCATTCATTTTTAAAAAAACTTTCCATTGTAAATTAAGTGTTAAGTGAAGGTTTAAAATGCATATCAATTTTACATCCAACAAGTCATACACAGCTGTTTCATGTCAATGACTGCAATCTCCTTATCATACTTCCTCTTCATGCTTCTTGTTTCCTTTCCTCCTTCTTACTTTGTCCTTGGGTAAATGCTGCCTTTTTGCTCCTACAGTTGATTATTCTATGGGCACGAGTTCAGTCCCAGACTTGAAGGGTAACTAAAGGCCATAGTCTCAGGGGTCCCACCTATCTTTATCTGACCAGCAATCGTGGTCTCTCTTATGATTCTGAGTTTTATTCCATATTTTTCTTCCATTCTATCTAAGATCTTCTAATGTGATCCTTTTCAGAGTTTTTGCCTCCTACCTTAATTCTAATACTTCCCCCTTTCTGTACATGAGGCAGACAGAATGAAAAAGAGGAGGCAAAATGGAGGAAGGGAACAGATAGGTAGGACAAGGATAGGTAGGTAGACAAAATAATTGTCTTCATCTAAGCGTATGTCAAGCTCAGCTTCTGAGACAAAAACTGTTTAATAAATATGATGGTTGGCATGCTCGCTTCAGCAGCACATAGGCTAAAATTGGAATGATACAGAAAAGATTAGCATGGCCGTATTTGCAAGGATGATAGGCAAATTCATGAAGTGTTCCCTATTTTTCTAGCATTCGTATCTATTGGACAGAGAGGTCTATTGTGGCACACCTTTCCAGTGTTTAATAATGTACCACAGACAACACATTTTTATAGCTACATGGAAAAAGCTCTGTTGATTCATCACATATTGATTCTCCATGTCTGCTAGCAATTTAGGTAAGGGTAGGGCACTTTTAACTCCAATCACTTCTTGCACCATCTTGCCTAAGGGAACTAGATTGGATGGTATCAACATCAATTGGAAGGCACTTTTCATGCCTTCCATTGTGATGACATATAACACAGGGAAAGCCTTATGCTATTGGATTTAATTCTGTATCCTCATACTGCATCGTTAGCGCTGCACATCCATTTCCCATTTTTACATTAAATACAGCTCGTTCTCATTGAGCCTTGTAGAATTCCTCCTCTTCTGGCTTCCTGGATTCCTCCCGCTCTCATCTCTTTTCCCTTGCCCCCTTCACCCAGGCTTGGTAGTGGTGTAATTAAAAAAAAAAAAAAAAGTTCAACCCAGTGCTCCAAGCTGTGAATGCAACATGCTGGCGTGGAGTAGAGAACCAGTGGAGAGGTCTGAGGGGTTGGCCCCAATCCCAACTACTATGTACGTGGACACCTGCCCTTCCCGCTAGAATTTATTTTAAAGGACGGCATTGAATCTGCAGCTCCGGGAGAGGGACATATCTGATCGGAGCACACGGGAGCAAATGAAATGGGAGGAGGAGAGAGTGGAGCACATCCTGGCCCACCAAGCCTTGAGGACGAGGTTCCCGATTAGAGCAGCCGTTCCACAGAGAGGACCACATGGCCGGCCCCACTATGAGACATAGCCCTCACTGACCCATAGCCCTACAGGGGACAACACTGGAGGCACAGTATGGGAATTGCGCTGGATCTGATGCCGCCACACCGAGGCAAAACACTAAGGGGGTGCAACAGAACAGCAAGTGAATGGAGCGAGGTCCCCAGGGAATGCTGAAGGTGGACTTTGGGGCCAGGGCGTGGTGCCCCAACAGACTGGACTAGAAAACACTCCTAAAGGCCAACAAACATTCCTTAAACTAACTACAAGCTTTTCTTTCTTGTTGTGTTTTGTTTTGTTTTTGTCATTGGTTTGTAGTTGTTGTTTTGCTGTATATTGTTGCTTGGTTTTGCTCTGTCTTGTTTTTGTGCACGTGATTATAATTGTACAAATGTGCTTTACACAATTGATGTATGTATGGATTGTGATAAGAGTTGTATGAGCCCCTAACAAAACGATTAAGTAAATAAAATAAAGTAAAAATAAAGAAGAAAAAAATAATTGAAATTTTTTTAAAAGAATGAATGAAAGCACACACAATGAGTCAGTTTGGTGTCAGTGGTAAAGGGGGTACATGGTGTAAACAAGTGTTTTAAAATAACAGTTGACTGCAATCGCTCCTTTCCGTGTCTGTTGCTGAAAATAAGAGGAAAAACAAAAACTACTGAATAAAAGTGAGAAAGAATGGAAGGAAAAAATATAGCTATCAAAAGGGTACAACTCTGACAACTCAGATGAGATGAATGAATGGTGAAATGGGAAAAAAGTGTCAGTTAGGAATTCAAGGAAAGAAGTATCTCTGAAAAAAACTATTTGAAAAGCTATTCTTCCTTGATCAGATTACCCGAGGTCAGTCCTCATTCAAAATAGTACTGGCTCAGATATCAAGACGCTACACAAAGGGCTCTTCCCTTAAAAAGTTTTGTTTTTAAAAGGTTTTAATTGTTGTAATTAGATTAAGTGCTGAATGGACAATTAAAGGTTCACAAACATAAGTAGGACAAAGGAAGGTCCAGGTTGAAAACCTTTTTAAAATACCTAGTTTCATTCAGTGGTAAAAACATTATTTTGTCAAAGTTTGAATTTTTCTTATCCTAACATTTTTGGGACGTTTCGTTTTTGGATCATTTTCAAACCCCCAAAAGCAAGTATTGCTCCCCACAAACACAAAATATCCTGTCAAATGATAGTGGTGTCCTCCAACCAACTAACTCACTGCTATAGGTTCAGTGACCCTATAGGAAAGGGTAAAACTGTCCCGTGTGTTTCCTAGCCTGAAAATGGTTTTTTCCCCCTGTAGGTGCATTAGTTTATTGATTTTCTGTGGGAAACCCTCGTGGAAAATTAGTTTGGTTTACCTCTCCTGAGCTCTGAGGTAGCTTGACTTCTTCTGAGCTACCTGATCTTCCTTTTGTGCAAGAGACCATTTAGGATGATGCCACCTCTTCTTTTCAAAATCATTCTTCAGCTTCTTCTCACAAACCAGAGTCTCTCATATAGTAGCATGTACCTGTTCTTTATGTATTGAGAAAATTGTTTCTTGTAAGCATCTTTATCCTCTTCCATTAGTTAATGTGTGTAGTCTTGCAATGTTCTGACCCATGGTGTGTTTCAATGTACTTCTGCAATGAATTTCTTGCTTTCTGAATCTTAACTAGGGAATCTTTTGGTACTGTGAATACAGACAAGCTTCCATCCATAGCCCCCTTCAGAGCTCCACTTTATTTCTACTGGTAGTCCAGTCCTGACAAGGCCACATTCAGATAGCAGGGTGATCATAAATGCATTCCACATTGTATTCATCTCCAGTTACCTCCACTTGGCCTTCATAGATCTTGTCCATACCAAATCTATTAAGAAGCCTGCAGGCCAGCTAGATCAGAGAATGTACACAGGTACAGAGAAGCACTCATGACACATGGAATCCAGGAACAGGAATGGGAGTAGTGATACCAGCAAGGTAGGGGGAACCGATCACAATAATTGACACATAACCACTACCCACCTCACCCGCAGGAGACAAAATAATAATAATTTGTAAATTATCAAGGGGTCACAAGGGAGGGGGGGAAGAATAGCTGATTACAAGGGCTCAACAGAAATTAATGTTTAGAAAATAATGATGGCAACATATGTACAAATATGCTTGATACAATTAATGTATAGATTTTTTTAATGTATAGATTTTTATAAGAGCTATCAGGGCTCCCAATAAAATGATCTTTTAATTAAAAAAGAAGAAGAAGGCTGCAGGCCAGTAGCAGCCCAATACAATATGCTGCAGCTTAATTGGTTGGGCCAACTTTCACACCACACTTGGGAAGTTCGTGAGCATGAGCTGCACAGACAACCATATCTTATTCTTTATGGGCATAAGCAATCTGGCAGATGATATCCCTGTTGCTTACATGAACTATCATCCTGAGGATGAAATTATTGCCCTAAGATAACCCTTGAAACTACTCTGAGATAACCTTTAAAGTTTAAAGTGAAACTATCCTTTTCAACAATTGCATGTATATTGACAGGGACCTGCCAAAACTTCAGACCAGATTCAGAAGAGGGTATGGATCAAGGAATACTATTGCTGATGTCAGATAGATTATTGGATGAAAGCAGAGAATACCGGAAAGACGTTTACTTGTGTTTTATTGACTATGAAAAACATCTGACTGTGTGGATCATAAAAAATTGTAGATAGCCTTGATAGGAAAGGGAATTCCTTAACATTTCATTGTGCTCACAGAGCCTTCCAAGCAAGGATGGCGAGACCTTGTCCCACTTACTTTGGACATGTTATCAAGAGAGACCAGCCCTGGGAAAAGGGTATCATGGCTGGTAAAATGGAGAGGCAACAATAGAAGGAAGACCATCGACAATATGGATGGATACAGTAGATGCAATCATGGAAGAACAATGTTGAGGATGCAGGACCAGCAGTGTTTCATTCTGTTCCCGGAACCTACTCAAAGGTACCCAACAAGAGCATGTTTTGCTACGTATATGTGTTCACACACACGCACAATTGTTTAATGTGCCCGTTAAAAGCATGGCAAGTAAACCCTCAAAGATAAAAGAAAGTTAAAGAATCTCAAGGTAATGCTTCCTTCGTGATCCTTTCATCTCCAAATTGGGTTTTTTTTATTGTTTCTTTTTTTTAAATCATTTTATTAGGGGCTCATACAACTCTTATCACAATCTATACATACATCAATTGTGTAGAACGCATTTGTACATTCATTGCCCTCATCATTCTCAAAACATTTCCTCTCCACTTAAGCCCCCGGCATTAGGTCCTCATTTT
>NW_022103920.1:43703544-43742405 GCF_000313985.2 Echinops telfairi | reverse complement strand
GGAGATAATAACATGCACAAAAACAAGACAGAGCAAAACCAAGCAACAATGTACAACAAAACAGCAACAACAACAAACCACTGACAAAGAACAAACTAAAACACAACAAGAAAGAAAAGCTTGTAGTTAGTTCAAGGATCTCTGGCCTTTAGGAGTGTTTTCCATTCCAGTTTGTTGGGGCATCACGCCCTGGCCCCAAAGTCCACCTTCATCATTCCCTGGGGACCTTGCTGATCCATTCCCTTGCTGTTCTGCTGCACTCCCCCAGTGTTTTGCCTCAGTGTGGTGGGATCAGATCGGGTGCAATTCACACTCTGTGTCTCTGGTGTTGTCCCCCGCAGGGCCAAGGTCAGTGAGGGGCATCATGTATCATAGTGGGGCTGGCCTTGTGGTCCTCTCTGTGAACTGGCTGCTCTAATTAAGGTCATCGTCCTCAAGGCCTGGTGGGCCAGGATGTGCTCCAGTCTCTCCCTCCTTTCCCCCGCCCCCCATCATCTGCTCCTGTGTGCTCTGATCAGATATCTCCTTCTCCCGGAGCTGCGGATTCAGTGCCATCCTTTCAAATAACTTCTTCTCGGGGGAGGGGCATCATCTCCAAATTGTTAGTACCAATCCACTGCCTTCAAGTTGACTGATTCAGAGTGACACTATAAAGACAAGGTAGAACTGTCTCATGCAGTTTCCCAGGTTATGAATTAAGTGTTGGGCTGCTAACCAAAAGAAAGATTGGTCATTCAAATACACCAGTCACTCTGAGGAAGAAAGATGAAGCTGTCTGCTCCTATAAGGATTTAGTCTTGGAAATTCTATACAGAGTTGCTGTAAGTCAGAATCAACTCAATGGAAGCAGGCCACATACAGAAGCAGACTGCCACATATTTATATCCGACAGAGCAGCTGGTGGGGTTGAACCACCAACCTATCAGCTAGCAGCTAAGTTCTTAACCACTTTGGCACCAAGGCTCCTTAAATTGTTATTAAATATATCCTATGTTCTCAAGAACTACTTTTAAAATTTGTTTATTCATCAACAGTTTCACTAGCATACACTTCATGTATCATACATTTCAACAGTTCTATCACATTTATAAGAGCTGTGAAACTATCACCACAATCAATACAGGGCATTTATTCTTCCTTGTACTCATTGTTATTAGAGCCTCATTTTCCCCAAATTCTCCTGCCTTATCCCTTTGAGTCTATTAATCTAGTTGTTGTTGTTGTTGTTGTTTGGGTGAGGGAATGTAATCTTAAATAATGGAAAGCAGTGGTATATCCGTAGAAGAATTCTCACCACCCATGCAAGGGGGCCCTCGGTTTGGATCCTGACCAACACACCTCAAGCACAGCCATCACTTGTCTGTCAACAGCAGCATGGGTGTTGCTGTAATGCTGAACAGGTTTCAGTGGGGCTTCAGATCATAAAGACTAGAAAGAAAGGCCTGCTGATCTACTTCCAAAAATCAGCCATTGAAAATCCTATGAATTACACAACGCTCTGGTCCCACTGTGCACAGGGTTGGCATAAGTTAGGGACAACTTAACAGCAGCCAAAATATCTTAAATAGCAATTCCCATCATTTTTCCCATTAATATGCTACTTTATTCCATTCTTTCATTTTCACAATGTCTTCCTTTAATCAACATCCAATGTCTTGCTTCCCAATTATACATGTATACACATGCACATAGAACCCTGTATAAATCTGTAAAAGTCTGACACTCAGGTGACTATATTGCTACAGGTCAAATAAGAAAGTTGAGTCATTTAATTGCCCACTATAAACTATGAATGATGGTGATGTCAAAGCACAAGGTGTGGTCTGAGAACACATCAAGATCAGTCACTCCTCTGAATGTTTAATAATAGCCTAATTGTTTTATCAAACCTTAGCTGTTCTAGGGAACCCTTGCTGGCATAGTGGTTATGAGTTGGGCTGCCATCGTAAGGTTAGCAATTTGAAACCACCAACCACTTTGCGGGAGAAAGATGGACCTTTCGACTCCTGTATACAGTTATAGTCTTAGAAACTCACAGGGCAGTTTTCCTCTGTCCTGTAAGGTTGCTACGAGTCAGCATTGACTTGATGGCAATGAGTTTGGTTTTCTTTTCCTTTTGTTAGTTTAGCTCTGCTAAATTCATTTTTTTTCTCAGAACTCTAAAAAGTATATGAGATGCCAAACCATAGAGTTTTAACCCAACCAGTAAACTTCCCCCTATAACTCTAGCATTATTTGAAGGATACCTGAAGCAGGTGTTAAGTTTTCAAAGTTAAAATATTCCAGATGGTGAAGGAAATGTAAATCATACTATTATTTACATGCAAAGAAACTTCTTTGCTTCTATCATTATTATAATCTAAAACTTACTACATCGAGAAATATTTCAGTTGAACATGAATAAAAATTTCTTTAAGACTGAAATGTAATTGTTTTGGTGAGGGAAGAAAAATCTGACTTTTCAGTAAGAAAACGGATTTCTAGAACTCAGTGTATTTTCAACTATATAGCTAGCTATACTGTACTGTACTCTGACATTTGGTTCAAAATACAAAAGCTTGGAAACATACTTTCATCTTTCAAAGACCGAAGTCTAGCTAATTAACAAATATTCCATCCATTATAAGTAATTATAGCTAAAGCCATTTAAAATATTCCCATATAGACTGTCAGGTTATGCATCATCTAAAACCACACCCTTATATGCATTAGCCCCCAAAATAATGTATTACAGGATACATATGTGTAATCAAATTATGAATCATGACCAACTTCTTACTACCTGGGAAATTCCAGCTAATTACACAACAAAACACTGTTATTCAAGTAAAGAAAAAAATCTTAAAGAGAATTAACTCAACAAAAAGGCAGGAGTGTAGTAGAGAACTGCATCTAAGAAGTTACAAATGCAAAGAAAAAATTTTAAAGCTCGTCATAATTCAAAGCATAATGAAGAAAGAACTATTGTTCTATACATCTGTGAGCTATGGTCTGAAAAGGAGCAAATTGTGTGAAGTACATTGTACAAGAATGGAGCATGGAAAAGAGAAGAGGAGGCCAATTTCTGGGTTAAGTACTAGGGACTGCACTGGTGCCCTTAATCATGACAGATTTGAGAAGACCAAGTAAACCCATAAAACAGGTAGCAAGTATGCCTAGCATTGACGAGGGTAAGGAAAGTATGGCATTTGGAACTCAGCAGCACGAACGCGGTGTTTGCAAGTCTGATCATCTAAAAAAATAAGCCAGCGTAAGACCAAGAACAAAACATTAAGAAGAATAAATACTCAAGTGGCGAGGAAAGGAATCAAAATCAGGTAAGCAAACTAAATAATTGGCCAACTAGGTAGAAAGAGAACTCTGACAACACACGGTAATAAAAGTTAAACAAGCAACCGTTTCAAGATGGGAGGTAAACAGGGAGTGATCAAGGCAAAGTCACTGAAGTGATCAAGGCAAAGTCATTCTCAGAGATTTAGAAGCTCGGAAGTATGGGGATTAGAAGACAGTAAAGAAGGTACAAAAACCAACCAGCGAGAGTGTCAACTAGATTGATCAGGGAAAGCAGGAAGAGGGGACTAAGCTAAGTCGGTGTTAGAAACAGCGTGTATTTTCCCTTTTACCACCAAAGCACAACATTCTAGGATTAGGAGTGGAAGAATTAATACTCAGTATGGCAGGCATGATGCTGTGCACTTCGCAAGGTCACTAGGCTCATAGTGAAAGTCATCTAGCTTCCTTTCCTCTTTGCCCTGCTTCCCTCTCCTGAATATTTTAGTCTTAAAAGTGGGTCGGAGACAGGAGCCCCAGAAATAGCCTGCCAAAAACACGGTGGGGTGAGCTAAGATAGTGTCTACACATGAGGTAACCAAGTATAGAGTATCAGCCTGCGTGAGGTAGAAAGGAGGACCTTGTGAGGTCTGTGGGGTGAAGCATATGACATCAAACATCCAAGTATGAACAAGGTGGAACGAGGACCATATATGGGGCTGGCCCAACACAGGATGTCAAAGCTCAAGTAAGACAAAGAGAATATCCACTTGAGGGGAAAGGCTGGCTGGGGGGTTGGAGCCCCCAAAAGGTAAAAAGTTTCTATGTGGTAGGAAAAAAAAAAGATTTCTTGGCTTGGAATTCCTGGAAACCAGATCTTGGCAGGGCCTGGGAGGGCCTCTGCATAGGGATGGAGTGACCACTGAGATGGGAGGCTAGGTTACCTCAACTTGGGGATTGATGTTACAAAAACCTAAAAATATTACTGTTTACTCAGAAACCTTCATCTATAAAGCTTTTAATAAAAGATTAGTTCAAATACTATTAGTCTGTATAAAAATAGGGAGATGGCTTAATAAATAAATTATGGCTTATTTATGTAATAATATAGATGTTGATCACCACTGGTCAAAATCAGTATAATGAAATCTCAATATAAAAATAAATTATGCTTTTTCTGAGATATGTAAAGGAACTTCAAAATGTTTGTGAAAAAATTTAATTAAAAGGTAATTTTCCCACAAACTTTTGAAGCCCTCTTGTGTAATACACTTTCAGCTAACATGTTATATTTTAATAACAAAACTGCAAGAAACTCTGCTACTATTTTAAAAAGCAGATAAACAGAATGACTGATCAATCGATCCTAGTATAAGAAAAAAAATGGATTAAAGAACTAGAATGCTAAAATAACCCGATTACCCAAGAAAACAACAATGTTCCACATTGGAGCTCTTGTGACAAATTGGGTCTGTTAGTAATGGAAGGAATTCAACTGGTTCCCATATTAAAGGGAGGGACCCTCCCTGGCAAAGAGCTTCCTGGTAGAACTGGGAGAACTCCAAGTTCTACAAGAAACCCACAAGAGAGCCATCATCAGCTCCTTTGGCCTCTGTAGTAACCAGCAAGGGTTGACCATATTAGAGGCTTTAGGAAGTCACGAGCTGTCTCTTCTGACTCCTTCCTGCTGTTTTTCAAGCCTCAAAAATGTTAACTTTTATAGCCAGTGAGCATTTTTAGACAAGGTGATTTCATAGACCCCTTAAAACCCAAATGCCAAATGTCTTAGTAAATGCATCTTTCATTTAAGAATTGAAAGGTAATCATGTACTGTAGTTGATTTGACACGTCTCTCAAACTTCACATCAGTAAATCATTCACCAAGCATTAGGACTGAAATACACTTTGAAGAGGAAATCTCTGAGCTTATGTCTAAGAAATCTAACCTTGACCCTCCTGGGGAGGGTCTGCAGGTCTAAAAGAAGATATCCGACTCAAATTGAGACAATAACAAAATGGCAAATGAACAAACACAGAAAGGGATGGCCAATAGAGCTGAATAAAATCAACAACAAAGCTCTAAAGAGAAGTTCTTAGAACTTCTGCTGCTTAGTGGCCCAGCATAGACAGAATTTGCCTTTCCTTCCTGAGTTGAGGCTGTGTATTGTCAGCATAGTTTACACGTGTGCTGAAAAGTAGAACACTGGCCTTTTTTTCCTGGCCCAACTATAATGAGAACATTGTTGTTAGAAAACTAACACCCCTTTACATAATTTATGAAGGCTGTTTATTTTCCAACTTGCTGGTACATGACAGTATGTTCTCAATGTATTTATTAATCAAGGTACTGTTTGATTAATAACCTTTTCCAATAAGTCATCTCAGCAAAGCTAATTTAACTTCTGTTTTTCTATTTAACCTAATCTTGGGTCATGAACTGTTACTTAAAATAGTCAAATGAAAATAACTCGAGTGTACTTGAGCACTCAAATAGAAGCTCAAAGACACTTTAGAGTAAATCCTAAGGCTCTATTTAACAAATCTATAATGTTAATTCCCAAGTGATACAACTTTGCAAGTCACACATCCTAAATATTAATACAGTGCAAGTAACAATTATTTGGATGTTTTGATAAACATTATTTCAACCATTATAGTGTGGAAATTATTTTAAAAGCTACTTGTTACTTAAGTGTGATCAGGGCACAGAACTACCGTAAAGTCCTAGATTTGAAGCCTAGACCTACCACTTACTAAGTCTCTAACTACAGTCCAATAAGTTAATGTCATATTTCTGGTTTTTCACATTTATAGGGCCAATAGATTTCTAAAGAAAATGATCACTTCTTAAAGATGTCTCTCCAATCCTTACACTCAGAAAATCATGTAACAACAATGACTGAATCTGAGTTTTGCTTGATAAACAATATGTATAAAATTATGGTAACTTGTAAGTAAAAAAGTATGGAGGTTTTTTTAAATTAAGTTAATCAAGATGCTAATAGTTGAACTGTCTACCCAGGGAAACACTCTAAAATAACCTCATGACCTCTTCTGCTTAGACTGACCTGGCTCCCCTAATCAAGAGGAAAAGTCTTAAGCTCAGGAATTTAAAGGTTCTAGGGTCTCTGTGTTCAACTCCTCTGCCAGCTGAGGCAGTGTGATAGCAATAACAATAAAAGTTAATATCTATTATTTATCATGTGCCAGGTACTTTATAGTATTAACTCATCAATCCTTACAAACCTACAAAGTTGGCATAACTACTATTCTTATTTTACAGTTGTGAAAACTGAAGTTGTACAAAGTTAAACAGTAGGTGACAAAATATAGGAATTCAAATCCAGACAGACTGGCTCCACAGCCGGAGCCCTTACCCACTATTACTATTTACACCCTTACATAAAAGCCAGCCTATGTTCTTTTGCCTTGGCTCTGATCACTAAGGGTGGTTGTGAAGGGTGGCATTTAACTCTGAATCAGCATTACTTCTGCCTCTATTGACACTCCATGGGCTGCCTCATAAGCAGGAAGCTGTCAGGCTCTTGTTAAGAAAGCTAATGAGTACATGCAAAATTCTTAATGAGTCAGTATCACTCACCCCTCAAAGTTTATAAGACAGTTCATCTTTTTAACATTACAGGGTTAGTACAGGATTACATATGCTCATACACATTGAGCTAACAATAGTAATAGATACACGCACATGTTAGCTACTGTGTCATCTTCATGAATTCCTAATGCTTCCTTTTCCTGCAGACTGCACGAGGCAAGAAAGGATTATATATGCATTATTTGGATTCTTTTAGTATTCATCATAGGATAGACTCTGGTTTATTATTTAAAACATAACTCTGACTAAACCATGTGTACATAAATTAAGACTATAGTGCCTTCCTGGTTTACATATTTCTAACAGTTTAATATAAACAGCATGAAAAGCTATTTTAAGCAATTTAAATGACAAGATGATTAACATATCTTGGATATCTAAAGACTTGTATTTTTAAAAATACATAAGATATCATTGATGCTCATATAATCATGAGATAAAAAACATGTCTGTAAAGCAGATCTAAATTACTCAAAATCAAATGCATTAACTTGTTTAGCTTCCTTCCACTTACCAAGACAGTGTAAAATTATAAAGGAGAAAAATGTAAAGATAAATGGTTTCTGGATGCTTAGTGCATTATTTCCCGAAATTAGAATCTGTGGAACTTGAACTATTACCATAAAGAAAAAGTTTGCTGTAAATTTCAAGAGTCCAGGGGGTTCCACAGGTAGGGTGAGAGTTTACATTTAATCTTCCCTATGTTGAATCTGGTGCAAAGGAAGAAATCAAACATCCACTGTAAGCATCTATTAAATTATTAATGAACCACTTATCTAGAGGAGATTTTGCTAAAATTCTAATGAATATCTATCAAGTCTTTGCAAATCATTTGCAATTTTAAACTGGACAGACCCACAGTAACGTTTTTTACTGATTAAAAAGCTGAGGTTTTTTAAGTCGTCACCAAGTATTTAGGGGCAGAAACCCATATTCTGACAATTTCCATGTCCTTTCATCTGCAACAGATACACTTTTTTACTGTAACCTGTTACCGATAAGTCAGCATGATTCACGGACACTTAAGGGGGTTGGGGCTGGGGAGGAACTCAAATAAAATGAGAAACTTGAGCTTCTCCATATGCCTTTTAGTAATACTGTACATTACTCCCAGGGCAAACTCATGCAATCATACTACTTATGTTGCACTCATTCAGTATTTCCTAGTTATTTGACCACAAAATCTGTTTATTCTACCAACATAATGCTGACCACTTTTGGGACACATTACTCTAGATGCAAGTATTATGCTTAAATCTTACTGTAACCAATATCCAATATATAGATACTATCCACAGATTTAAATATCTTTTTTTTCTTAATCTGTACTGGTACATGGTTTGTCACAGATACTCAATTTAAGAATGAAAAACTACAGAAACTAAAAATTTAATGTAAGGATTATCTCCTGACACCACTGTTGTTATGACCAATACTTCCCAAGGACAAACTATAAAGTTAAGACAATGAAATGGAGATATGAGGACAATTCATACTCTCACGGGTAACTAGAGGAAATAAACTATACTCCAAGTTCACTCTACAATTTAAAAAATAGCATTGTAATGTATAAGTAAAAGAATAAATTATATTATTATATATTATATAATAAATGATATTCTAGGGCATAACCATGTAATTCCTGCTAGATGGAGCAGAAAGCATTTAGCTTAGATGAGAGTAAGTCAAAAGTATTGGTACTGACCCTGGAACTGAACCCACACTCCTGGAATCACCTTTCATCCAAACAACAGACCTATAGGCTAAACAATAACACCAGGAAGGAATATACTCCTTTGAACAATCAACCATACCAGATTAAAAGGGCATTTGCCCAAGGATAAAGCTCAGAAAGCAGGAATGACTAGGAAGGAGAAAAGGATGGACTGAAATTGTCAGCACAGAAAGGAAGTGGAAAGAAAGCTGTCACGGTGTACTTCTATCAATGTCATGGAACAAAATGTTGAATGGAAAACAAATGTATTCTGTAGACTTGCACTCAGAGCCAAAAAAAGTTGAAAAAGAAAAGGAGACCAAGAATGGGTGCACAATTTGAAGAATGCAGTCAATGGTACTGAATTAAACATGTAGAAATTGTTTAATTGGTAAATGCTCTCTAATGTATATTTCCAACAACAAAAAATCATTTTTAAAACAAATATGGCCATTAGGGTTCCAGGGTATACAAGCACATAATGATTCCAAATACCGTATATACTTGAGTATAAGCCAACCTGAATATCAGCTGAGGCACCTAATTTTACCACAAAAACTGCACTGGAAAACTTAGCTTATATTCGAATATATATGGTAAAATGTGTTTAAACGTGCCTCTAAGATCAATGGATGGTGGCAGACAAACTCTCTCAGTGAGAGAGTTAGTTGTCTTAAATCTTGTGGGGGTGCCTTCCCCCCTACCTGCCCCCCCACCCCACCCCCCGCCCCCCAAAAAAAGGCCAATCAAAACAATGGCTTCTGAGGGGATCTGCTGGGCCAATTAAACTCAAGACAGAGAAGTTGGCTCAGAAGACTATGCAAGTTGTTTTGGAGGAGTCCAAAAAGGTAACCCTGGAAGATTTTCTCAAAATACACAAGACAATCACAAGTGCTTATTATAAAGAGGCTTTAAGAAAACTGAAACTGAGAGAAGAACCGCAGCCTGAACACTTCGTAGCCAGCGCTCCCAGACGGTCTTCTGCCCAAGACTCCTTGCACCTCTTCAGCTCAAAGCAAGGGCCAACCTGACTTAAGCTCTCCCACAATGACCACGCAGCTTGGCTATGGCCTGGAGATCATTGAGAACAAAGCAGAATCTGCCCTTGCCAACTTTACCAAGTACCTCTCAGCCTTCCAAGGTTTCAGGAAGGCCCTGCGCCTGGCCATGCAGGTGGAGAGCAGGCCAGCAGACAAATCAGCAAGAACTAGCCCCAGTGATGACTGCGAATAAATTTTAAAATAATGGACGTCTCCCACAAACTTTTTGAAGCCCCATTGTGTATCTATCACACAACTTTTACCTGTTCAATTATTTACAGGTTTAAGCTTTATTGACAGCAATTAAAAGAATAGGTTTGCAAGCGTACCATTCCATGATCCATGTAGTTTTTCCATCCCCGCTACCCTCCACGCCCCACTTTCTGTATACTGACCCTAGTAGCCACTAATAAATTTTTATATCTACAAAAAAAAAAAGAAAACTGAAACTTCCACTAGTGAGAAAAATTCAGGAAAGCTACACCAAGAATTATTTTTTTCTCCATCACAACAATGCACCTGCTCATTCTCTAAAGGTGACAAGAGCTATCCTATGAGAATTACGTGGGAAAACTTTAGCCCATCCAGACTACAGTTCTGTTACCCTTAAAAACTTTTTGTTCCAAAAATACAAAGAACATTTTACAGTACAGTAACATGATTTGAAGCCCTCGAACCAAAAACTAAACTCAATGCCATTGTGTCGATCAGTAAAACTGTCCCTGTGAGTTTCCAAAACTGTAACTCTTTACAGGTATAGAAAGCCGTCTTGTTCTCAAGGAGCGGCTGTTGGTTTTGAACTACTGACCTTATGGTTACCAGCCCAATGCATAGACATTATGCCACCAAGGTTCCTGAAGTCCTCTAGGAAGCCAAACTGCTATTATGAAATAGTGTAAATCAAAGAGCACAGAATTCTTTGGGGAAGGGTTTAAGATGGAATTGTAGGCCTCAGTAGTAATGTTAACAAACAAGACCTTCAAATTTTGATATCTTTGTTTAATAAATATTTCTATAATCTTGTAGCACTATTTTTTACACCCTCATAGATCTCAGATGATAAAAGAGTACTCTGTCTACCCGTAGGCAGCAGAAAGGCCTATTCCATTTCAAATCTGTTTCCTCAGGGAATATAGGGCCACTTCAAAGTGACTGAGAAGCCAATCTGAATAAACTCCCAGTTGCAGGGCAGAATTACCTGAACATCAAAAAGGACAATAATTGCAATAGGCTGAACAGACCAAATATCTTTAAAGCCAAGAGTTCATAACAATAATTAAAAACTAGCACATTTTTAAAAACCAAATAGCACAGTGTTGACCTTCACAGAATCCTAGGTAACTACCATATTCCTCTGTAACCTGCAAAAAAAGAAATTAAAGGAAACAAATGGAATAAACCACTTATTATGGCCACAAAAAACACATAACTTTTGCTATAGAAGTATTAACTGCAATGAGATTACAGAAGATTATGACCTTGGGGGCAGAGAGGGAAATTAATTGCTTTAGGTTTTAGAAAACAATTTGAGGGGGGGGGGGGTTGTTTTTGTTTTTTAAGTGTGAGGAGGGGGACTTGACTTTGAGAACCAGACAAGAGACCTCAAACAGCTGTAGTTGTTGGAGGCATAAAGTGTAGGGTACATGAGCTGAAGAAAAAGAGGCAAGAAGCTAAGCAGAATTATCTGAAATAAATGCTTAAAATGCCCTGTGAAGAAACCTGGAGTCTATGCTATACGTGAAAGAAAACCTTTGAAGACTGTTAAACAAGTAAGTAAGAACCTACAAGTGGATTCTAACTCATATTGCTCACACAGCATAGAGTACAAAGACCCCACAGAGTTTCCAAGACTGAAGATCTTAATGGAAGATCTTTGTCCTTGGAGAGCTGGTGGATTCAAATCACTGACCTTTAGGAGTCAAGAGTTCTAACAACTGCAACACTAGTGCTCCTTAACAAGTCAATAAAAAGAATAGATATTTCACTGGAATAGAATGAAGAACCACAGAAGGGAAAACATGGGGGATCTGAGAAATATTTATGAAACAATAGCAACCACAGAAAGTTGATTGAGGAACAGATTTAGAGGGTACATTATGTGAGTTCCCATAGCATGTTAAGGAAGATCTTCTTAGAGCACTCTCCATAAAGTACTAGAGTTATTTGTTACACCTGGCTCTTCCATGATGTCGAGTTGCCTGAGGATAAGTACTCAGCACCTTATACACAGTAGACCCACCAAAATGCAAATAAATGTGTATGGATCCTCATTCTAAAGGGAATTATTTTTTTTTACACTGGGAGAAAGTCCATGCTAATAAAAGTCGTTTATCTTAAAAACCAGCAAATACTGGTAATATTCAAATACTTGCAATTTCAGTGTGTACTCTGGCTTATCTGTTTGTTTTGGCTAGGGTTCTGTTAGATATTGCCTCATTCTTCAGGAGAAAGACGAGGCTTTCTACTCCCAGAAAGAGTTAACAGCGTCAGAAACACCCAGGGGCAGTTCTACCCAGCCCTATTGGGTCAGAACTGACTCAATGCCAGTGATTTGGGTTTTGGTTTGAGTCAATATCCATCTTCCATAGAAATCACAGACTTGTAGTACAGGGGAAAGCAGCTTAGATATTAAACTTCTAAGATCTCTGAGTATCCCTGGTGATGCTGTACTGTCCACCACAAGCACCTCAGGAGAAAATGCCTAGTGATCTGTTTTCTGAAGGCCACAGCCTTGAAAACGCTATAGAGCAATTCTACTCGACACCAGGGAAAGGAGCTGTGGGGGAGTTGGGGTCTCATGAGCTAGGAATTGACTGGATGCCAACTATCAACAATAACAACAGAGCTTCACTTTACAGGTGAAACATGGAGACACTGAGAGATAGGAGAACTCAACTTGGTGGTGGTGGTGTTTAGAGTTTAGAGATCTTGTCAACTGAACCAGGAGTTACAGAATTTCACTTTTTGAACTAGTAGTGCCTTTGCTTAATAGAGATAGCAGATTCAACTCCCACAAGTATAGAAAATGGAAAAATAGTAAAGAAAACAACAACAACTACCTTGTATTGTTCCTTAGCTGTAGACTTCTGGGCTACTACTATACAAATAATATTTACAAATGTCAAGGGAATCTATATGTAGTACTCTTGGGTATAAAGTACTAAGTTCTCAAAAACAAAAACAATCAGTAGAAAATTATCTATTTTTAAGGATTTTGAGACATCTATTGAGATAGATTATTGTGCCAGCCTGGCCGATAAACACAAGTGGGATTAATTGAAGGGCGGAGAGATAAATGGCTCAGTGAGCCTTGCCTTTCTTGTCTCTTGCTCTTTGATCATCGGACCAGTGTGCGGCTGCCTTGCTTGTTCTGTGCCTCAATTTATAGGCTACACTACCTGTGGGACGCCTAGCCTGTGGACTGTCACTGTAAGTTGAGGTCCCTTTAAGTCCACACGATTGAAATTTACATCTCTGGAGCTGGGGACTGAGTTGGTGACCTGACTTGACAGTTGGTGACCTGCCTTGCTATTGGCTGCTGTGCTTATATAGCCTAGCTTATATAGCCTAGCTCTCTCTACAGAAGACCTGGCAGCCCTCAAGACTTGAAGGACTGCTAGTGTCTCACAACTCTCTCACAGGAATGAGTTGCACTGAGCCATTCGTACTACTTCATAATTTAACTGTTCATTTCTTGTATTATATATCTATCTATCTGTATATAATTTAACAGTTCATTTCTTGTGGTATATATCTATCTTTATAAATAAATATATAAAATTATCAGCAATCTGGTTTTATCTCTCTAGAGAACCCTGTCTAACACATCTATCATCATGTTCATAACACTAAGATTATAGAAACATACAAATGTGTAGTATTTGTTATATATTTGTCTTCTTTAGAGTTGAATATTTGGTACTAGAAGATTATTTTTTGTTCTACAAATACAACTAGTGTAAGAATTTCTCTATAGTACATATATTCTTTGAAATTTTACATTTACTCGCTTCTGTGTGAACTTCCTTACTTGAGTAAGTGTTAGAGTGGTCCCATTAAAAGAAACCCTCAATGGCCTGCAGCAGTTGCCAGATGTTACCTAAAGATTAACGTAGGTGTTTATACAGGCACGAGGAGACCCAAGAAGCAATGTTACTTGAACGGAGTTGAAGTTCTTTAATGAATAAAACTATTCATACCTATTGGGACTTGAGAAAAAAATATTTTATGACGCACTGGAAAACTTTTTTTTTAACTAGGTGTTAAATAAAGATGCTAGTCAAGGATATAATGTTTGCCAGTTATATTCCAAATACCTTAACAGTCAGTTTATATTTAACCATGGTAACAAACATAGCGGTATAATAAGTTGTGAGGTTGCCACTGTCAGCCTAAAAATAGGTAGCTGTAGCACCTCTGAAAGACCCAGTAGTGTCTGAAACAGTGTTAGCCTTCTGTGTTTAAAGTTCTCCTCAGAATGACATTTATAAACATTCTTTAGCAGAGTTACTTAGAAGCTAAATTATTCTTTGCCCAATGATCCGTAGAGTTATTCAAATGAAAGCTGTTAATTAAACATCAAGGACTGATTCAGAAAACAGAAAATGCTGGAGAAAGGTTTTATTTTGTCTTTTCTCAAAAACATGCGTTACTGTTGAATTGATTTTGATTCACGGCAACGCCACGTGTGTTAGTATAGAACTGTACGCCATAAAGCTTTCCAGGCTTTAACTGTTCAGAAAGATCACCAAGCCTTTCTTTTGAGATAGCTCAGAGTGGGTTCAAACCACCAACCTCTTGGTTAGTAGATTAGTGCTTTCCCGTGTACATCACCCAGGGACTCTGGAGAAAGGTATATAACCTAAAATTCTTTCTATTCAAACTTTTGACCAAAATAAGTATCCTTATTAAGACGTATGTTAGTGGGGTCATATCAAAGTAAGACCTCGCTAGTTTGCTTTGTTTTGGGTGTCATGTTCCACCCGCCCTCCCCATGGGGTTAGAATTCCATAAGATAAAGAGTTCTGGTTCCACATTGCTTCATCACTCTAAACAAGCAGAAGTATAGAAAGAGCTGCTGCTTGCTGCCTGTGCCCGGATAGCCTGAATTGCTCTACAGAGGACTACCTGGCAGCCCTCAAGACTTGAAGGACTGCCAGTGTCTCACAACTGTCTCACACGAGTGAGTTGCACTGAGCCATTTGTACTGCTTTATAATTTAACTAACTGTTATCTATCTGTATAAATATATAAATAATTATTAAAAAAAAAAAAGAAGTATAGAAAGAGCAAGTTAGTAAGGTAGCCTTATTCAATTTAATATTTCTAAAACTTTGAGAAATCACTTGAGATCTTTCGTTTGCCCATCTCAAAATGAGAAGCAGCAGTATATATTTAAATTACTGCTTGCTTGCTCACAGTGGCACTTGAGTATGAGTTCTTATGATACGGCCCTGTTCGATACATGCCTTCATGAAGGAAACAGAAGTTACAGGTGCTATAGAAAAGTGTGGTGAAGAAACCAGATGGTGCCAGCAATTAGAATAGTGTCTGGGGCTTAAAGGCTTATTTCCAAACGAGCAACCATCTATGTAAGAGGTCAAATAAGTCCACATGGAAGAAGCACACCAACATCCGTGTCTCAAGGATTATAAATTATATAATCCAAATATGAAAGAGAGAATATTAGAGCTTAAATTGTGAGATTCGGGTTTGCAAAACGCTATGGATGACAGTACAGTGGTATGTATGACATACGGGAATCTGCATAGAGTGTTACATTTGGAGTGGGGGAAGATATGGATAAGAAGGATAGGGTGGTTTGTATTGAAAGAAATCATGAAGGGTTTTTGAGACCTTGCAGTACTCTTTTTTGAGTCCTGATTTGTACATATGATGTTTGTAAAAACTCATCAAAATGAACAACTATATATAATTATCTAACTATATTTTTATTAAAATTACATATATACACGTATCTATACATATTTGTGCATACATGCATACCAGACAGTGCTTAGTTCTGTTGTACATAGGTCATTGCAAGTCAGAACCAACTCAGCAGCATGCAACAACACACACACACACACACACACAACTGAACAACTCACTGCCATCAAGTCAATGCTGACCCACAGGGACCCCCATGTGGGTTTCCAAGACTGTACCTATTTAAAGAAATAGAAAGTCCTGTCTTTCTCCCTTGCACCTGCTGGTGGTTTTGAACTGCCAACCATGCAAATACAGTGAACCCTCGCCATTTCGTGCTTCGACTTCCGCGGCTTCACTCTATCACAGTTTTTGCGTAACAGCACCCACTGCCTACACCCGCTCCTTCAGAGGAAAAAGACGGCGACCCACCTGTAGAGTACATCCCTTAAGTCATTTCATAGGCTATTGATTACAGTATTTGTAAGAACTATGTATAATAATACTGTATGTGAAATATGTAATACTGTAAACTAGATGCCATAAATAATATAATAAATAACAAATGATAATTGTAACATCCAAAATGTTTTACTGTATTTTCCCTTTTTCATTTAATAAATTGGGTAATACGAGTGTAATGGTGACTAAAGGGTGTTTTTTCATGTCCTCTATGCTCTAACTACGAAAATATTTGATTTACAAATAAGGAATCCTACTTCGCAGAATTTCATTTATCACGGTAGGGCCTAGAACCGATTAACAGCGATAAACGAGGGTTCACTATATATACATACAGACACACATATATCCAGACATTAGTCAGGTCCCCTTTCTTTTGAGAGTAGAATTCAGTTCAACCCAGCTTCATCAGAGTATATTCTATACTCACTTGCCATACAGTCATTCTGACTCAAAGGGATCCTTTAGGGCAGAGTAGAACTCCCTCTTTGGGTTTGTAAGACTTTAACTCTTTACAAGAATAGAAAGCCTCATCAGCAGAGTAGTGGAAATATACTGCTGACGTGGCTAAACTACTAAAAAATCAGGAGTAAAGCAAATCTCAGGGAGGATGAATCCAGTATTTACCATGCTGGCCTGTTTTGCTTTCCCCCATTCATACCCCTCTCTGGTGCTCTTATTGTCTTCTTTGTCCACAGCTTTCTCCACACTGTGGTAACACACCTAGAGGCTGTTCCAGATCAGCTCCGATTTTAGAAAGTTTGTAGGCAGCCAGTGTAGGTCATATGGATATACCTAGACTAATCACTGTGGCCAGGAAGGCTGCCTAAGTCACACACCCACTTCTTTGATCAAATGGAAGAATTATGGGCATCACAGATATGGTCATTAGGAAAGTTGGTGGGAACTGGAAATCTCTATTTCATGTAGGTTATGCTATAAGATCCATATTTTTATGAATGTTTATCAAACAATTCATAAATCGCTATTAAAAATTTACATAAACTACGTTCACTGTGTAAACAGAACGGGAGTGCAATATTTCAAATTCTCCTATCCCAAGCCAACTAAGTTAACCCAGTATGCTCTTAAATGCTCTTCAGTCAAGATTGAAACGTTTAACATAAAAAGTCAAATATAGAAATGTTAGTAAATTACTAACATTCATGAAGTAAAAATACAAAAGATCAATTTTTTAAAATCTTTATAAAAAATCTATAGCTAAGCAGACTGGTTTTTAAGTTAACTGTAAATTAAAAACAAAAAGAGTGACACTAATGTAGGGCCATAAAGTAATGGAATGATAATCATCAATACTTCCAATGAAGTACTTTGTATATGAAAAGTGAGGTTGTATATACTTGTGATGTATTCTACTCAGAAAACAAATTATACATCAAAAGACCAACTGAATTCTTAGGTTTGTCTAATTTTTAGAATGTTCTAATTACCACTTATATCCAATTCAACTAAATTTTAAAATTACTTGGCTTTCCCTCATATAGAAAGCCTTAAAATGTAATTATTTTATTAAAAGAGATCTCAAAAACAAGTCATCAAAATGTTTTAAAATGTGAAAGAAACAGCTCACTGCAGATACTAAAAATCTAAGATACTACATATAAAAAAAAAATTTTAGAGAATGTAACCCTCACTCTAAAAAATTTTACTTTGTTTTCAAAAAAAGGATTTATTCTTACGGACTTACAAAGGAAGATATTACATTGATGCAGTTTATCTTGTAATGTTTAAGAAAATACAACTAATAAAGAATTAAGAAAATCAACTCTAAAAAAATCAAAATAAACATTTTGATTCTCAGTTTGGAAAACAGAAACCAGTCCAAGGGTTTATTTTACTTGAAAATTTGAGTTGTTGAATTGCAACTTATAAGAAAAATATACTGTAGCTTCTCCTAACATAAAAATTACAAAATTGTAACAAAAATTAAAACAAAATAATGTGTAATAGTTTTACAAAATGCTAAGTATATTCATAATCTTGGATATTTGACTTATTTAAAACTGATAATAACTAATATGCCTGTAAGACTAAAATTACAGGCACATACTTTTTAATTTATTTAGAAGTAAAATATGCATAAGGAAAACCAAGATAATTTTTCTATTAAAAAACATCCTAAAGTCGATCTTTTAAATTATTATAGGTGTTATCTAATATAATTCCATAGTACACAAAAAATAATCATTTAATATCTTAAAAGTTAAAAGCTTTGACCATTAACTTACCTTTTTTTGATACCAGACTATAGCATCTGTGACTCTGGACGCCATTTATTCCACCGAAATCACACATTAGTCATTTTAGGCTGTGGGAGAGAGAAAAGCACACAAACGACTTTACTTGCACCTTCCAAAAGGAGACTGAACAACACACATACACAGAAAGTACTCTGCTTACTTGCAGAGCAAGGGATGTATGACTATACTTATATTACACCCTTCCTCATTACTATTTTAGCAACAGGTTCTCTTAAGTAAACAAAAATCAGTTGCCATAATAAAAGAAGGTTCTTTCTGCATGAATATAACCCTTGACTTTTTTTTCCAAACAGGTTAAAGTTGTTTTTTTAAAAATGTCTTTTTGTTTAATCATTTTATTGGGGCTCATACAACGCATCACAATCCATACATAAATCAATTGTGTAAAGCACATTTGTACATTCATTGCCCTCATCGTTCTCAAAACATTTGCTCTCCACTTAAGCCTTTGGCATTAGCTCATTTAAAAAATAAGTCTGTTAAATAAATTCCAGAACCTCCTAGTTTATACTGGAAGTGTTTCATAGATGAATTCATGTGTAAGAGAAATCCACCCACTGATAGATCAGTTTTTTCTATAGCTACTACATGGGGACAATTACTATCAATTACTAATGTTAAGGGATGATTTAACAAAGATACCTAAATTTAAAATCATATCAAGTTTTCTGATATTCATATATATAAATTGGGCTTCATATATCAAAAAACTGAAAAGCATGTAATATTAATTCAAGAGGATGACTCCCAATAACATATGGCAAATACACACCTGAGATAAACCCCAATATGAACAAACCAAAAAAATACAGAAAATGTTGAAAACCAGACCATCTCCAACATGGCATCAGAGGGAGGATCAGCTGTTTTAACTGTCCAAGTCAGGTTTATGTCTTTGCTCTTCTCTGCTCATCTCTCCAATGCAGTCTGTTCAGTAACCACTTTCCGCCCGCATCCCCTCTATTATGGATAGAGGGAGATCACCAAAGGCTTCCCATGTAGTGCCCACAGATGTATCTTGGGGCTACCACTGTCATTCATGGCCTTCTGCATACCCGATTCTCACAGTTTAGGTCTGATTACTATTCCCTCCATTGACTTTGGATTTATGATTTAGAATCCTTCTGACTGATGTTGATGTCCTTCATCTGTGTGGATCTAGTTAACATCTCATTTAGATGGCTGCTTGTTTGGAAACAAGCCTTAAAGACCCCAGATGCTATTTTATCTGATAGATGAGCACCATCTAATTTCTTCACCCCGTTTTGCTATAGAACCCATATCTTCCGTGATCCTTTCCAGAGGGCAAATATCAAGCAAGGCCATGATGTAAGAACTAATTGTTATTAGGCTAGAGCTAGGCTAGAATTAGAGTGAGCCCAAAACCCATTCCTGAATCTGTGTGTTTTTTTTATCTGACTTTGGCTCCTTTTCAAAGCCTCCATATTAGTTTTTTACAAAGAGTCTTATCCATCATCTCCTTGGGGCATAACGATCTTCCATTAATAGTCTTTGATTAGACACTGGTACTAAATTTTTAAAGCCCTGTTGAGAGAGGGCTATTGGCCAATGTACACTAACTCCAGATCACAGTACCTGAATTATTCACTTGTACAGGATGAATCCTTACATGGCTGGATGCTATTTACACAAACACTGGGAGTTGGTTGTAAAAGAAAACTTAAAATAATATCCACTGAGAATGTCAGTCACAGGTTGGCCAGAATAATACATACTGTATATACTTGAGTATAAGCCAACCCGAATATCAGCCGAGGCACTTAATTTTACCACAAAAACTGCATTAAAAATGTGCTGGAAAACTCATGCTTATACACGAGTATATACGGTACCTTCATCTAGCATATAGGGCCTTGATGTAGCAAGGCCATCCTTGTCCACCTAAAAACCGCTCAACAATCTTGGTACAGCTGTCTTCCACTTCCTTAGACACCACGCATTTTCCAACTTAAGTCCTCATGTTACAAGTGTGTCTGAAATAGACACACCTTCATTATTTGTTTGCCAAGTCAATTGGTAAATTTTCCTAATCATATTCCCTCCCCATCAAAAAATAAAATAATCAAAGCATTAAAAATGGTACAAATATATAAAAATATCTAGATTTTTCACTTTGTACTCCTGACTTATGAAAAGGGTTTTGTAACTTCTTTTGCACTTTGATTTCTCTATCTTTCAGTGAATGATGTTTATTGACACAAATTCTAGATTATCTACTAAAACAAAGGCCCTCTCTACTAACCTCCCCTGAGTACAATACACATTTAGTATACAAAAGGTGAAAGGATTTTTTATGCCCCCACTATATTACACATATGAACTGTTAGATAATATTTAGAGAATATTTAAATAGTCACAGTAATTTTAGAAAGAGGCTTTGATATATATGAGAAAAAGATTGCCTGCTTCAAAGTAAAATGAGATGTTTCCTCTATTCTTTGGCTTACCAACTACTGTACATTTAAAAACAACACCTACAATAGCAATCCAGTATATATAATGTTCTAAATGTCCTTAATTAGGTTTACTTGTTTAAAATAATAACCCCATCAGCAATGGCAGGATTTGCTCTGCAAACTCATTTACTAGTTTTTCCATTTTGTCAACAACCTTTCAGTGACACTGAGTGGCTCATACCTATTTTTAAAACAGGTTTGACAGCATGTTGAATCATCTGACAAAGCACACTCAAAGACATCCAAAATTCACATGAGTATAAGCAGCAAGAATATACTAATAATCTTTTATTATATATGAAATCCACTGTTCAGGATGATAAATTTATAGATTCTATGCTGATGATAGCCCACTGCTATTAAGTTGATTCTGACTCCTAATGTCCCTGTAGGACAGACTAGAACTGAGTTTGCAAGTCTGTAAATCTTTATGGAAGACTGCCACATCTTTCTCCCTCTGAATGGCTGGTGAACTGCCAACCTTCAAACAGCTGGGTGCTTTAATCTCTGTATAATCAGGGATTGTGTGGTCATGTTAAATCACTTTAATAACTTTATGGCTTTAAAGTTCCTTTACAGAAATAAATACCATCAAATTTTGGAACGATGGCAGCATAATCAAACCATCATTCTAACCTTTCTCCACAAATTCAGTAGGAAACAGAACCAGAAAACGGTGCTCATCTTTGAGACTGAAACAGGAAGCAGAGCAAAGCAGTAGGGAACTGCAGACAGGGGAGAATCAACAAATCAACGAGGAGTCACATGTGGTAGGAAAATCACTTTTCTCCATCCCTAACCAACACAGACCTTGCCAGTACAATAAGAGATGACTCCAAGTTTCTGCTGCCAAATCAAAAAGTCAAGCCTCTCCGGAGGGGGGGATGGTTCCACTTCACATGTGCCATCCAACTACCCTTACCTGGGCAGTGTCCATTTAAACCTACTGAGTGACCACAGAAGGCCAATGCAGGAGTGTATGCTCTCATAGTCAACACTCCGTACCTCCACATACCATATAACTGAGGCCTTAGAGCCTCAGAAGAGGCCTCCTAGGATGTTCTGTTGTGTGTGTGGTCCTCCTTTCAGTTGGTGCTGAGGGCTGCTGGCTGATGCTGTGTGCCAAGAAGTAGACATCTTTGGCAGGGGCTATACTGTACAGTCAGAATCAGCGACAATGAGAGCTATGAGACACTCTCAACCAACATACTACAGGGAGGGCTCTAATAGCAGCAATGTCGACCTCCCTTGAAGTTCATTTGGAGCTAAACAGTCCCTCCACCTGGACACTGTCAATTGCTACATAGAAGAACCTGGTCGTGAAATCTGCTCCCACAGTCAGCACTGAATCTGCCTTCCTGCTTATCCCTTAGCTCTGGCCTTTGAAACCAACAAGACAAAACATCCTGGGAGTCAATGCTGAATAGTCTGCCCCCACTTTCAGCTGGTGCTGAGGACTGCTGGCTGAGGCTTCTGTGTGTTAGGACTCCTCCGTCCCAAGTTGAAGCTGCACTCATAGCTGACAATCTCCCTGGAGGACACTGATAGAAACAAGGCCGACTTCCACAGGGATCTGACCAGAGTGACTCCCGGGAGCCCACTTGGTAATTACTGGTTGCCAGGTTGTTGCAAACTGTGGAAGCTCCCATAGGCTGCACGCATATGCCTCCCTGTAGCTCAGGTCTCTGACACAAACAGAGCAGCACTCCCTGGGAACCGATTGAGTTTGTCTGCCCCACCTCACAGCAGACACTGAGCACGGCCAAATGAGGCTGCTTTGCTGTGCACTAAGAAGCCGGCATTTTGAGAGGAGGCTACACCCACAGCCAACATACTATGGGGTAGGGTCTAATAGCAACCAGGCTGACCTGTTGGATCCACCATTCCAAGGGTGACTATCCCGTTACCAACAAGTACCTACCAGCAAACTTCTACAAAGGTTCCCTACAGTGGAGTCAGAAGATGATGGGTTCACCTAACAGATGGCTCCCCCAAGCACCAAGGACCACAGTCTATGAAACAAACCAAACAGACCTCTCGACGTGCTTCCTGAAATGGAGAACATCTACCTGTGCTTCCCCTGAATGCCAACTCTGATATAAACAGAGTAGACAAGTATTTCATGTGGACTATTTAACCTTCCAACCATAGTCTCGCTTTCTCTCTCCCCAAACGACCTGATGGATCTGGAAAGAGGCAAAAACAAAAATTTTAAAACTCACTGCCAGTTGAGTCAATGTAGCAACCCCCATACAGGTTTCCCAGACTGAAACCATTTACAGGGTTAGAAAGTCCACCCTTTCTCTACAGGAACTGCTCATGATTTCCAACTGTCCACTATGCCCAACACATAACCACTACACCACCAAGGAAGGCTCCTCTGGGTAGAAGACAGGGAATATATGAATAGGACTCAGTTGTAAGTGCTTGTTAAACAGGATTGTGATTGCCATCCTGCTGCATATAAACTGAGTCCTCTTTGAAGCCAGGGATCTCACTACTTAGCAAGAACCAGTGGAGGAATACATCCATTGGACCGAGATCCCTGAACTGTGAGCCTCCTTGATCCAGAAGACAGCTTTGACATCATAAGAGGTGTACCTGAATTGGGGGGTGGGTGGGAGGTGAGTTAATTAAAGAGAGGATAGGCTCTGAAACGTAGTCAGGGCAAAAGAGCCAGGTCAAGACGAAGGCCAAGGCAAACAGACTATGAGATGGAGCACAAGCTAAGCGCTGACATTGAAATTGTGAGGCAGAGCAGCAGCTGACTTCCTGGCCCATGGAAGCAGAGACCAAGGGAGCATGTGACTAAAATGCTTGAGAGACTTGGCTGTGGCTGAACCAATGGCTGTATCCTTACTGTGTTTTGTTTTAACTCTGGCATGGGGTAACCTATTAACTTCCCTAATAAATAAGGTGACCAGATTTTAACATTGGTAAAGTGGGACTCCATTGATAAAACTCATATCCTGGCGAAATAGCCACATGGCAGGCGAAAACCGTATACCTTGCTTGTCATGCATTCTTTCCAAAAATCAGGACTTTTTAAAAATGTCGTGAGATGCGGGAAAAATTGTTAAAAATCAGGACTGTCCCGCCAAAAACAGGATGTCTGGTCACCTTACTAGTAAACCCCCCTAATTGTGAGTTTTGCCATGAGTTCTGTATGGTCACTGCAACAGATTAACAAACCCAACAGAAAAGCGTGTCATGGGAGGAAGAGTTGGCAACAGAGTAAAGAAGGGTGGCATGTGGAAAAGGCATGTCTGACCTCTGCCCTCTGACAACAGGGAAGCCAGAGGAGATCAGCTATGGCCTTCCACTCTTTTTCAGCTGGAGGCAATGAGTTGATCTTAGTGAGAGGAACAACTCGAGAAAAGGTGGGTGAGAACAGGTGCACAACTCCGACATAATAATCAATTCCACTCAATTACACATGTAAAATCTGGGGAATTGCTGTCCGTTTTATTGTATATATTCTCAACAACAAAATAACATTTCAGGGGAGAGAGGAGTAGCATAAAAGCCTAAAATGGGTACTATGAACACAGATATTTTATCTTCCTGAGCAACAGACAGGATGATGGATGTTATGATATGAAAATATTCTAATCCTAAAACCGCAAGGCTAACTGTAATTATAACGTTTACATTTTGCTATACATAGTCACTCTAAATTAATTCTCCTTTTGTGGTTTTAATTATCTTTTTCAAAAACATCTGAAATTACTCTTTGTTAGGTTTGATGCAAAATGTAATTATGATGCCAAAGACTAGGGAGGAAAAAGAGTATTAAGAAGACAATTAAGTCTGTTTTTATAGCATATCACTATGTAATATAGTAGTAACCAATAAGTACTCTTTGTACAGATCAAATATAAGATTTTTAACCATTCCCTACATTAGAAATCATGCTAGAAAAACATTAGACTATCAATACTACATATATTACACGTACCTCTTTTTTCTCAATCTTTGCATTTGTCAGAATTAAAGATAATTCCACATTTATGCTCCCTCTTGACACTGCTTATGCTCTTTTTTCCATTCCATCCTTTCTCCACTCAGCCATCCTAAGGCAGTTCAACTCTTACTGCCTCGAAGCTTTAGCTTCTTACAAGTGTTCTTTTATATTTAAAAAAATGTGAAAGCTTACTCTCTCCCTTTCAGGAAGATCTTCACTAATTAATCAAGTTCTTAAATAAAAACACAAAGCAATATAACTATCGCATAAGTCACTTGGTCACATGAGGAAAAAGAGAAGCTGCATTCTTCCTTTTTGCCTAAGTACTCAATACAGATATACCCCTATAGTGAAGTGAAATTTCTTAATTTGGCTCTTGTATCTGCAATTCCGTAACTGGCACTCAAAGGTATGCAAACAGGGCATGTGAAACATTAATAGAGGGGATTAGTCAGTTTAGTTGCCATGACTCCTCAGCTATAAAAGCTATCACAGAAGTAGAACCAGAGAATTCCTGGGACCATAGAGGAAGAAGAGCCTTTAACACAGTGGTTCTCAACCTTCCTAATGCTGCAACCCTTTAATACAGTTCATGTTGCAGTGACCCCCAGCCATAAAAGTATCTTTGTTGCTACTTCTTAAACTGTAATTTTGCTACTGTTATGAATTGGGTCACCCCTGTGAAAGGGCCTTTCAAACCCAAAGAGGTCGCAACCTATAGGTTGAGAACCAGTACTTTTAACAGAATAATTTGAAATTCCTGCCTGAAGTGGTGAAGGCAGCAGATGTCATCCATGATGAGACCAGGGGCCGAGGCCAGGAGATTATTAGACAGAGCAGTGCAGAGACTACAAGGCTTTGAGGTAGAGTGGCAGATGGACTTCTCGGTGCACAGAGGGACCAAGTGGCTGAAAAGCTGAGGGCAAGAGAAAAAGACTTGGCTGCTGGCTGAGGAAAGGTGTTGCTGGGGACAAAGACTATAGCTTCAATTTTTCTGAGCCTAACTTGTGGTAACTTCCACAATGTTGTTGTTGTTGTTGTTAGGTGCCACAGTGACCCTATGCATAACAGAATGAAACACTGCCCAGGCCCTGTGCCATCTGCACAAGTGTTCATATGTTTAAGCCCATTGTTGCAGCCACTGTGCCAACACACCTCATTGAGGACTTTCCTCTCTCTTGCTGCTCCTTCACTTTACCAAGCATGCTGTTCTTCTCCAGGGACTGGTCTCTGCTGACAATATGTCCAAAGGATGTAAGGCCAAGTCTTGCCACACTTGCCTCTAAGGAGCACTCTGCAAGACAGCTTTGTTTATTCTTGTAGCATTCCTTTTTTTTTTTTTTTTCCTTTTTTTTTTTCTTGTAGCATTCCATAGTACTTTCAATATTATTGGCCAGCATACTACTTCACACACATTTATTCTTCTTCGGTCTTTCTTATTCAAATGTTCAACTTTCACATGTATATGAGGCCATTGAAAGCGCCATGGCTTGGGTCTGGCACACCTTCCTCCTCAAGCTAACAGCCTTGCTTTTCAGTACTCTAAAGAGGTCTTGTACAGATTTACCTCATGCAACTGCATTTTGACCTCTTGACTGCTACTTCCAGGAGCATTGCTTGTGAATCCAATCGAAACAAAATTCTAGAAAACTTCGATATTTTCTCCATTTATCATGATGATATCTATTTACTGGTCCAGTTGTGAGGATTTTGGTTTTTTTTACCTTGAGTTGTAATCCATCCTAAAGGTTGGATTATATTTGATTCTTGATCTTCATCAACAATTACTTCAAGTCCTCCTCACTTTCAGCAAGCAAAGTTGTGTCATCTGCATATTGAAGGTTGTTCATAAGCCTTCCTCTGATCCCGATGCCACATTCTTCTTCATATAAGCCAACTTCTCTGATTTGCTCAGCACAGACTGAATAAGTATTGTGAGAGGATATAACCCTGACACTCACATTCTGATTTTTTTATATCATTTTATTGAGAGTACTTGCAATGCTTATTACAATCCATACATCAATTGTATCAGGCATATTTGTACATAAGTTGCTATCATTCTTTTCTAGAGACAGTTACTTTCTATTGATCCCTTGGTATGAGCTCCTCTTTTTTCCTCACTCCCCCCACCCTCATAACCCCTTGATAGATTATAAATGATTATTTCCAAGTCTCACAACGAACACTGTCTCCCTTCCCCCATGGTTTCTGTTGTTCTTTCCCCTGGAGGGGTGCGTGTGGTTGTGTGTCGATCAATTTCCCCTTCTTCCACTCCTCCCTGCTTCACCCTTCCCATCTGGTATCTCTCTTCCCATTCCTGCTCCTGGGTTGCGTGTGTCCCGAGCTCCTACCTCTTATCTACAGCTGTGTACATGCTCCGGTCTAGTCCAAAATGAGAGGTATCACTGGGGTCATGGTGGTGGGGATGAGGAGGCCTCAAGGAACCACAGGAATATTGTGTGTTTCATGGGTGCTTTACTGCACCCTTGTTGACTCATCCCTTCCCTGGGACCCCTCTGTGGGGAATGTTCCATTGTCTACAGTACAGATGGGCTTTGGGTCTCTGTTCCGATTCCCCTCCACATTCCTTATTTTAAACTATCCAGTATTCCCTTGTTCTGTTCTCACAACTACCTCTTGATCCATGTACAAGTTCCACATGAACACAACAATGTGTTCTGGAATTCCCATTCTTCTCATGGCTACTCATAGTTTGTTATGATCCACGCAGTTAAGGGAGTTGGCATATAAAACACAGTCAATAAAACACAGCACTATTCTGGTATTCTTTGCCTGAGTCAAGATCTATCTGACATCAGCAATGATATCTCTTGTTGCGCATTCTCTTCTGAATCTGACTTGAAATTCCCTAATAAACCCCTATAATTGTAACTGTTGTCTGTGAGTGGCTATTACAATGAATTATTGAACCAAGAAGAGACTTAAAGTCTCAGAGGAGAAATGACTGGTGTCAGACTTAGACACAGAGATAGAAAAGTATAGGATGATGTGGTGCAGTTAAGACATATATTAGAAAATAGCCACTCAAAGACAATAGTCACAATTGCAGGGGGTTATTAGGGAACTTCAAGCCAGATTCAGAAGAGGATGTGGAAAGTTTAAAATGTGGCACCAAAATAAACAAAACAAAACCCACTGATGTTGAGTACATCCGGATCCACAGCAATCATACAGGGCATAGTAGACTGCCCCACCACAAGATCTCCAAGGCTGTCAATCTTTACAAAAGCAGATGCCACATCTCTCTCCTACAGAACTAGGGTTTGAAATGCTGACTGAGGTATAGACAGTTTTGTGAGATGGAGGAGGACTCTGTGAATTGGTGTTGGACGTATGGGTTAATGTTGGACTTGTGGGCTTGGGCAGCACTGGGTTGGAATGTTTTCTTGATGCGCACTTAACCTTTATATAAAACTCTCTCTTATACAAGAATTTCTGTGGATTTGTTTGTCTAAAGTACCAAGATTAATATACTGACCTTTAGGTTAGCAGCCAGGGGCTCTAACCACTGCAGAGCCAGGGCCCTGGTTTTTTATATAACACCAAACCAAACTCATTACCATGAGTCTATTCTGACTCACAGCAACCCTCCAAGGAAGAGTAAGAGTCCAATGCTAAAAATTTTTAAAGAGCAAACTGTCTGATTTTCTCCCACAGAATGCCTGGTGGGTTAGAACTACTGATCTTTTGGTTAGTATCTTAATGCTTAACTCATTATACCACTAGGCCCTCCTTAGAATTTTTATCAAGACCTCTATAATTCCATTTTATTAATAAGTTTCTTCCAAATCCTTCCATTCCAAATTCATCTGTCCTGGTACCTCATGACATGAATAAGTTGTTTCTTATCGATTTTACGTAGCTGTTTGCGTGAAAGAGTCATTTTTATAGATTTCACATAGTTGCTGGCATATACCCCTGGCCCCATTAATAAGTTCTTTGAGAACAGGCGAATGTCTTTCCCCCGCAAACAAACCCACTGCCACTGAATTGATTCCAACTCACAGTAACCCTAAAAGACAAGAACTGCTCCTTGGGGGTCTCCAAGATTGTAAACCTTTACAGAAGTGGACAGTCTCATCTTTCTTCACCACTGACCTCCTGGTTAGAAGGCCAATATGAGAGGATACCACCCCTCCTCCCCCCCAAAAAAACAGAATTGTGCTGGGTGGAGCAGAGCTTTCGTAGTAGTAGAATGCATTTTTCCCGCTAGGCAAGCTAACTCGCTTTGAGTTAATGCACACAGTGGCATCACCTGGGAAGGTTCTCTTTGGTCACAGTTAATTTTTTCATAAAAGCAGTCTTGCTAGAACCTTGTTTTTGTGATGGCCAATTTGAGAGAACAGAGTGTAGCTGCGAAATTTTGTTTTCTGCTCAAGAAAAATGCCACAGAAAAGGTTGTGATGTTAAACACAGCTTACAAAGAGCGTTATGGGAAAAACTGAAACATGCAAGTGGTTTTCTCATTTCAAAAAAGGTGAAATATCGATTGATGACAAATCTTTTCCTGGATGTCCATAAACTTCCCTAACGGATAAACATGTCAACTCGTAGTACATTTAGAGTTCATTCCATCAGGTCAGACTGTTCATCAAGCTTTCTATTTAGAGGTTCTGAAAAGATTGCATAACAGTGTGCCACAAAAAATTGTGGCAGACGGGAGACTGGTTTTGCCACCACAAAAATGCACCTGCTCAAAACAAACAAACAAATAAATAAACAAAAATGCACCTGCTCATGCAGCCATCTCAGTATGCCAGTTTTGGGCAAAAAACAACATGCCTCTCTTGCCCTTGCTCTTTGCGACTTCTTTTTGTTTGTGCAAATGAAAAGGGACAAAAAGGACAGTGATTTGATGACGCAGAAGAGGTATAGGAAAAAAGAGGGAGGTGCTGTCAGCCATCCAAACATACGAGCTTGAAAAATGTGTCCAAGAATGGAATTGCAGATTTGGCAAATGTATTATGTAATAGACAGTACATTGAAGGTGATAAGGTTGTTTTGTAAAAAAAAGTTCAATACATAGCTCTGAAGAACAAAAATGCATTTTTGGGAGGGTACCATCTTGCACTTAACCCACAGTCAGTGTAATTACTTGTTCTGAGTTCTGTAACCTCTGATCTGTATTTAGCATAGAGGTTTACCAATCAAATTTTTTAAGTTATCAACCAAAGTACCATCAAAGATGAATGATTTTATGTGACAGAAATAGACATTCTCCTCATCTGACTCCTGTACTGTCCCAAAAAGCATATCATAAACACAAAATCATATTCGTTCCTAACACACAAAGGTAGTAACACATTTTAAAATGTAAAATACGACAAGTTGTATAAACCAGCCTATCATTCAATACACTAAAACATACCTATTTGCCTGTTAAAATGAGTTAAACTCAAACCTAGCAAGTCTAGCCCAATTCCATTCCCCAAAGCTAATATTAAATATAACTCAGTGCCTCCTCCACATCTAAGGCAAGCAATTTTTAGACCTCAGATCCTAGGAACAAAGCTGCTCTGACCATAGAAGGGTAGTAACTGCTCAGGTTCAAATCGAACTTCTCATACTAATAAAGTTTTTGTTGGTTGGGGAAGTAAAACTCCAATAGGAGGACTAGGCAAAGCACGGGCAAAAGAAGACCTTAAGTTTCAGAGCCGCTGCTTTCTAATCTAAAATTGTCATACTCTCTTGGAAAGATCTGAATTCTTCATCTGAAATAAAGATAACATGCAATTACTGTGAAGAGTAAACACCATTATACATACATAATTGTTTTCAATGTTAGGACAGAAAAAATGAAATGTGAAATGAGGTCCAATGAGTATAGTCATTCTATTTCTACTATACCAATTCATGATGGGAATATGTGCAAATTCGGTTTCCATTTTAAATGGAAGCATTGCTTAGTGTATTTCAGACAAGAGGATAATACATAGTGGGGGGGGGGGACTGTAGGTTAATAAGTTCTCTCCAAACCTATGTCACCAAAAGTGGTTTGTGCTGTAGTCAAAATAAGAGAATCTTTTAAAGAAATTTTTTTAAATACCAGGGTTCCTTAATTTTAACATGTACTCACAGAATGTTTGTTATCCCTTGAGCATTGTTTTAAGCTTTTTTCTAACACTTAAAAGATCTTTTAACTATCTAATTGATAGTGATTATTTTATTGTTGTACTGCTGGTTAAGCTAAATAAAATATAATTACTCATTTGAATAGTTTAACTTCCCTCACAGTCCACAATAAAGTTTTACCATCAACCAATCACACACTCTATGCAAATAATGATACAGGTGGTGCAAAAAATTAACACACTGAAAGCGTGGAGGTTTGAGTCTAGCAAGAGGCCTGGCCATCTATTCACCAAAAAAGTCAACCCTTGAAAACTGTGAATCACAGTTGTACTATGGAGATACTTGTATGGTTGGTGCAGTTCCACACAACAACAATAAAGCAAATATCACAATAAAGTCACAGTAATTTTTTGTTTTCCAGTACATATAAAAATTATGTTTACAATATATTAAGATAGTATATTAAGTATGCAAAAGGAATACTAAAAAGTTTGAAATATTTAGAGAATTACAAAAATGTATCACAGAGACACAAAATGGGCGCATGCTACTGGGAAAATGCCAGCAGATTTGCTTTATGCAAGGTTGCCATACACGTTCACTTGTTATAACATAGCACCTGCAAAGTCCACATAAAGTGAGATGTGCTTGTAAGAGCCTCCATTTGAAACATTAAACCCAATCAGAGTTCCAGCGATTCTTTACCAAAATTGTTGTTAGGTGTGGTTTTGTGGGTTTGGACACACAGTGAACGAAACATTGCCCAATCCTGCACCATCCTCACAACCGTTCTTATATTTGAGGCCCTGGTCGCAACCACTGTGTCAATCCATCTTGTCGAGTGCCTTCCTCTCCTGCCGTCCTTCTACTTTGTCAAGAATGACCTCTTTCTCCAGGGAATGGTCTCTCTACGACATGTCCAAAGTACATGAGACAATGTCTCACCATTCTTTCCTCTAAGGAGCATTATGGCTGTACTTCTTCCAAAAGAAGTTTTTTTGTTTTTTTGGCAGTCTTGTTTTTTTGTCTTTTTGGCAGTCCATGGTACTTTCAAACTCTTCACCAATTCCAAAATTCAAATGCATTTCTTCTCCAGTCTTCCTTATTCAGTGTCCAACTTTCACATGCATATGAGGTATCGTATATACTCGAGTATAAGCTGACCCAACTATCAGCCGAGGCATCTAATTTTACCACAAAAACTGCATTTAAGAAAATGTGCTGAAAAACTTGGCTTATACTTGAGTTTATAGGTAACTGAAAATACCTTGGCTTAGATCAGGCACAGAAAAGATTGAAGTTGTCAGGATTTCACCTTGCTCATATCCACAATCAACTCACAGAAACAGCTGTCAAGTTATCAAATTATGCATTATATCGGATAAATCTGCTGCACAAAACCTCTTTATAAAGTGTTGAAAAGCATGGAAGATACTTTGAAGACTACGGTGTGCCTAACACAAGCCTGGTTTCTAATCACCTGTACTAAAATAGAAGTGCACTGAACAAACACACAAAAAACTCTAAATTCACTACTGTTGGGGTCAATTTCGACTCCATGACCCCAGAGAACAGAAGAGAAATGCCCAACAAGGTTTCCAAGGCTGTAAATCATTATGGAAGCAGACTGTCACATCTTTACTCCACAGAGCGGCCGGTGGATCCAAACTGTTCATTTCACTTAGTAGACATGTGCTTAACCGCTGTGTCCCCAGCGCTACTTGGTAATGCACTACATGATACTCAAATGACTTAAAAAGTTAATAAACCTTCAAAATGATTGACTTTAAAGACTGACAATTGCTAATTATCCCTTATCATTAAAAACCTTGACAGGAACTCAAAAACATTAGAGATGTTGCCACCAGTAGCTGATTGATTTACTGAGTAAGCATTTCCTAACATAGCACCATTCTAGGCACTGCAAAGTAACCATGAACAAGAAGCCCAAGTCTGTGTCATGATGACACACTACAAATAGAGAAAACATAAAATAAGCAATGCATAAGATGGTTTCTGAACTATCTGCTTTCTGATGGGATCTGTCAGGAGTGCTCAGCAAGCGTCATGAAGGAAATAAACGGAGATGTGATTGGGACGGGGTGGGGTGCTTTCAGGAGGACAGCCCACAGAAGTCCCTTCTGAGATTATAAAATGAAACTTGATAGATGAGAACTGAAGGAAAGTACCTCCTGAAAGACCTTACAGCAGAATGAGTGCCATATTTTTTAAGGAACAGAAAGTAAATCAGGATAACTTAAGAGTAATGAAGAGAGGTCACAATAATTCAGAAGATGTCTGAATCGCTTCTCAGCCTTTTGGCTAAGATCAAGTTTAGTATCTGTTCTTACAAAAAATGTCTAAAAGGCAGGAGGGGGCCATATGGTAATAGTAATTTAACCGTAAACAAAACAAAAAAAATAACCGAAGTGATTCCAGCAGAGCAGCAAGATCTAATTCCCAACAGAGTATTATGGCTGCTGGGCAGCAACAGACAGGAGGTAGAACTGAAGAAGACAAGGTATTATTTATAATATTATTTTGAATACTTTGATTTTGGTAAAATGAACAGGTATGTATTCCTTTATTTATATATTTTCCATGAATTCCACATAAAATAAAATAAAAACTAAAGAATTCATGAGCTTCAGTTTACCACAAGCTTGTTTGTTTGTTTGTTTGTTTGTTTGTGGGCCACAAGCTTGATGGCACACCTTAGAGACCCTCCTCGTGGAGTAAACCTCATTCTTTAGTCAACAATAATTTCAGCTTTTACCTTAAGGTTCAACATGACATAGCACACAGTAATTCCATTCCATGAATTTCAACATAATCAACATGTTCATACTTTCAAGTTCTATTGTCTACAAATACTGACCAAATTAAAAACACTTAGATGTGAGTTCACAATGACTATTCCCCAGTTATTTCGTTTTCTTCTACATTTAAGCAAATGCATTGCTTACCACTGATTCTTTTACAATGGCTTTGTTGTATTATCTGAATTTTACTGTTTGACCTTGATTAGTTTGAGGTTACCTCGATTTAATCAGCCGGTAACATTTTCGAAGAAGGGCTCTGGAGTCCACACTCCCTAATTTCTCAAATATTAAAGTGAACATTTGCCTACATCCCTTGTATTTAAGTAATAATTGGTTTGGCATAGTAGGATGCTAATTGACTCCCATTATTCTAATCCCCTTTTTCCTTTTTGAAGGATATCATAAGTAAAGATCTGCCCTGTCCTTGCTTGCAGCTATGGCCATGCTACTGCTGTTGAGACATAGCACAAGTGTTGGGTGAGACTTCCAGTTGGGTTCCTTAAAAGAATCTGACTCATGCCAGCATGGAATAGGGAACCAGTGGAGAGGTCTAAGGAGCCAGCCCCAATCCCAACTATGTGGACACATGCCCTCCCCCTCCCCCCAAAGAATTTATTTCAGAGGACAGCACTGAATCTGCAGCTCAGGGAGAGGGACATGTCTGATCGGAGCACACGGGAGAAAATGAAGGGGGAGGAAGAGAGAGTGGAGCACAACCTGGCCCACAAACCCTTGAGGACGATGTTCCCACTCAGAGCAGCCAATCCACAGAAAAGACCACATGGCTAGCCCCACTATGAGACAGGACGTCCCTCACTGACCCACAACCCTACAGGGGAGACACATTGTGGGAATTCCATCTGATCTGATCCCACCACACCGAGGCAAAACATTAAGGGCGTGCAACAGAACAGCAAGGGGAACAGAGCAACGAAGTCCCAAGGGAATACCAAAAATGGACTTTGGGGCCAGGGCTTGGGTCCCCAACAGACTGCACTGGAAAACACTCCTAGAACTAACTACAAGCTTTGCTTTCTTGTTGTTTTGTTTTGTATCTTTGTCATTGGCTTGTTGCTGTTGTTTTGTTTTCTTTTGTTGCTTAGTTTTGCTCTGTCTTGTTTTTGTGCATGTTATTATCTCCGCAGTTATTTCTAAATAAGATAGGCTGGATGAACAATCTGGAGGAGAAAACAAAATGACTGACAGTTCTGGGGGACATGGGAGATGGGGAGGTTGGGGGAAAGGTAGTAGTGGTAACAAAGACAGGGACAAGGGACCAACAAGTGATCCAAATCGGTCATTAGGAGGGTATAGGAGTCCTGGTAGGGCACGACCAAGGTTAATGTAACCGAGAGGAATTACTGTAACCCAAATGAAGGCTCAGCATGACAGTGGGACAAGAGGAAAGTCAAAGGAAATAGAGGAAAGAGCTAGGGGGGAAAGGACATTTACAGAGGTCTAAATACAGGCATGTACATATGTAAATACATTTATATATGAGGATGTGGAAATAGATCTATGTGCATATATGTATAGATTTAGTAGTAAGGTAGCAGATGGACATTGGGCCTCCAATGGAAGAATACTCTCACTCAATGCAAGAATACTTCCTTTTATTAAACTGGCATTCCATGATGCTCACCTTCCCGACACAATCACTGAAGACAAAGCAGGTACATAAGCAAATGCGAAAAAAGCTGATGGTGCCCGGCTATCAAAAGATATAGCGTCTGGGGTCTTAAGGGCTTGAAGGTAAACAAGCAGTCATCTAGCTCAGAAGCAACAAAGCCCACATGGAAAAAGCACACCAGCCTGCATGTTCACAAGGCGCCGAAGGGATCAGTTATCAGGCATCAAAGAACAAAAAATCCTATCATTGTGAATGAGTGGGGAGGAAGGGTCACAGGGAGGAGATGCACCAGTCAGGGTACAGTGTAGCAACGATGAAATGTACAACTTTCCTCTAGTTCCTAAAGGCTTCCTCCCCACCATCATGATCCCAATTCTACCTTACAAATCTGGCTAGACCAGAGGATATACATTGGTACAGATAGGAACTGGAAACACAGGGAATCCAGGTCCGATGATTCCTTCAGGACCAGTGGTGAGAGTGGCGATACCAGGAGGGTGGAGGGAGAGTGGGGTGGAAAGGGGGAACCGATTACAAGGATATACATATAACCTCCTCCCTAGGGGATGGACAACAGAAATGTGGGTGAAGGGAGACGTTGGACAGGGCAAGATATGACAAAACAATAATTTATAAATTATCAAGGGTTCATAAGGGAGGGGGAAGCGGGGAGGGAGGGGGAAAATGAGGACGCAAATGTTTTAAGAATGATGAGGGCAATGAATGTACAAATGTGCTTTACACAATTGATGAACGTATGGATTGTGATAAGAGTTTTATGATAAACTAATAAATTAAAAATGATTTTAAAATGATTAAAAACTAATAAAATGATTTAAAAAACACAACAATAAAATTTGGTGAGGAATATTGAATAAAAAAAAGAACTAGCAGGAAAAAAAAAGACCTAGCATCTGAAAAGAAAAACAGACAAAAGCCTCCATTGGAAAGGAAGCAGAAAAATGTTTAAAAACAGAATAAATTGAAAAGGGAGATCTAATGAAGAGGTGTTGCATTCCAGGCTGGCTGCATTGGCTATAATGCATGCTCTTTGTCTGTTATTAAAGCTATTCCCATTCCTAGACTACGGTCAATGGGGATTCACCAGTTACTCAACCCACAGAGGGACCCCACAAATGGATTTTGGGCTTCCACTGTCATCTATAAAGTACTCTGAACACTGTTCAAGCCAGTTGAGATTTGCCCAAATTTATTTGTGTGTGTGTTTGTTGTTGTTTTCAACAGTTTTATTGGCATATACTTTACATCATACAATTCAATTCAATCACATCAAGAAGAGTGGTACAATTATCACCACAATCAGTTTTAGAATATATTTTTTAATTCTCGTGAAAAAGAATCTGACTCAATTGGGAAAGCCCTATGGTTTTTTCCCCATCCTCCTTCATATGCCCTACAGTAGTAGACTGCTGCATTAATGGCTCAAGTTCTACAAGGGGCATGAACTTGACACGACATCAGAAGTACATTCATGGGTAGAAAGGAGCTTCGGCTGATTGATAAAGCTATCATGCAGAACCTGGGCTGCTAATCTCCATACTTATCATAAATGATTAAGTTGTAGCCATTGTTACTAGCAATCAAACAAACCTAATATTTACTTCAGGGTATATTATTTTTGAGATGTCTCTGGGTGGTAACAAATGGGAACACACTTGCCTACTAACCAACAGGGTGGAGGTTTGAGTGCACTCAAGGTGGCTACAAAGGAAGGTCTGACAATCTAGAAAAACCAGTCAGTGCAAACCCTATGTAGTTCTCGTGGAATCTAGACTTCCTTGAGCCATTGAGGCTAGATGGAAGTCAGAAGTTTTTGCTCTGAGAAAATCTTTAACCTTAAACTAAAAATATTTCCTGAGATCTTCTTTAAAACCAAACAATAGTTTAGATTAGCTAGTAAAGAAGTCTATCCTGAGCATTGTGCCCTTTTAAGATCTGTGAATGAGGTCAGGCTGACAAGACTTGAAGACCCAGGGATTAAATGGGAAACGTGGGAGCAGAACTTTGTACTGATGTGAAGGAGCAATTCACGGGAGGGGGAGAGTGGATGCACAACTCAAAACGTAATTCTCACCACTGAATTACACATAGAAATTTTTGGAATACAGGTATGCCCCTTTGTGTTTAATTAGCAAAAATAATAAAAATGGAATAAAATATTTGTTGGGTTTTTTTCTTTTGGGGGGAGGAACCCTGTGGATGAAGTTTTATTCTTATATAAAAACACAGTCCTTTCCCGCTCCCGTCACACAATAAATAGCTGCTCCCTCACGGGGTGGGGGTGGGGCGTCCTGCTGCCAGGGCGAGGGGAGACCTAGGGCTGCCTGGTGTGCGGGTGTGCAAGTGGGCAACCCAGTCAGTCGTCGTCGCTGTCGTCACTGTCGTCGCTGCCTTCTGGCAAGTCGTTGTCGCCCATCTGCGCAAACCTTCCAGACTGCGCATCCCACATGTACCTGATGGTCACTTTGAACTCAGCCATCTCATAGCCAAAAAGCGTCAGGACACGGGCCTGCTCCGGTGTCAGCACATCGCCCTCCTTGCACACCTCGTAGTCAGACAGCAGGGTGACTACACCTTTCTTGAGGGCGTTGGGCAGGCCTAGCTGCCTCAGCTGTGGCTCCACGGAGTGCGGGAACTGCTCCAGGGGCCCAGGATCCAGGCTCACCGAGAAGGATGCTTTGTTACCGGCGTAGTCCATCTCCATGAACTTGGTGAACCACTCGTTCACTTCCTCCTTCGTTTGATTGGTGAAAAGGAGGCGGCCAAGGTCACCCTTCAGCTTCCTGCTGACCTGGGGCAGGTTGTCTTTGTACTCTTCAGAGGGGCTTCGACCCAAGGCCACCATCATCACTTTGCTTTTTCCAAAGAACATCCGGTTGTGCTTCCAAGCGTTCTGGATGTCCTTCAGCTTGCTGTTCCTCATGTTGGCCACGGAGAAGATGAAGAGGTACTTGTACGTGTCCACACATTTCTGAAGCTCTTCTATCAGGTTCTGTTTCAGTTCCAATCCCTTCTTAGCAGTTTTGGTTAAGATTTTCTTGTCACGCTTGGATTTAGGCATCTCGCCGCTGCCACGTGCAGTGGAAGGGCGCACTGCCCTATTTGTTGTTTTTTTAACCTATGGAACACAGTTCTACTCTGATACACATGGTGTCACCATGAGCTGGAACTAACTCGATGGCCACTGAGTATAATTTTTTTTAATCACCCTTTCATTCCACCAAAACTTTATAAGCATAGTTCTACATTAACTGTCTTCTATAATGGACTAATGCCTATGGGGACTTAAAGACTTGAAAGAAAACAAGTGGCCATCTAGCCCAGAAGCAACAAAGCCCACATGGAAGCAGCACACCAACATGTGTGATCATGAAGGGCCGAAGGGACCAGGCTTCCAGCACCAAAGGCTGGGTAGGGAAAAAAAAATCATATCATCGTGAATGAGGGTGGCACGTGATGGGGACCCAATGCCCATCTGTAGACAACTGGACATACCTTGCAGAGGGGTAGTGGGGAGGAGATGAGTCACTTAGGGTTCAGTA
>NW_022103920.1:43633530-43703139 GCF_000313985.2 Echinops telfairi | reverse complement strand
ATTCCAGGAACTCAAGAGGAAAGCAAATTTTGAGAATGATGAGGGCAACAAATGTATGTGTGCTTTACACAATTGTTGTATGTATTGTGATGAATTGTATGAGCCCCAATAAAAGGATTTTTTTTTAAATGGACCACAGCACCACCAAGGCTCCTGTCCTTCTGAGGTATAAGGCTTAAATTAGAAGCCTTTTCACATTTTAATACAGTCTTCACATTCTTTCCTTGCTTCCCATTTTTTGAAGTATTTAGCATAAGGCTCAGTATCTCCTTTTTCATATGCTCCTATTCCATTTTTATCCTTTTCCTCTACCAGTGCTACTCTTTCCTTCTGTGGTTTTTATTAAGAAAAATTCTGTGATCCTACTTAACTTTTACTTAAAAAAGAAAAATCACTTTTTTTTAAATGCATATTTTAAAGCATTAAGCTCAGTCTTTTAAGTCATTGACAATTAAAAAGTAAAATTTAAATACTCTAACATAAGTACGCCAACAACAGCTGCACTTCTGCTATTTCTAACAGAAGGAAGTAAAAGGAAGATACCAGTTTCAATTCTTTTTAGAAATTCAAGACAGTAAATAGAAAAAATGCAGAGCAAGAGATGAAGTTCTACCCTGCATGTAAACATTAGTTATCTCCTCCAAGAAAAGAACCAGGAATTATTTCCCTCCTTTAAGTACTCCTCTTTCACCAATTACTCAGTTTTCTAAGCACTCCATCCTACAATCTTTTTGTGTGTGTGCCCACTCCCTCATGAACCCTTGATAATTTATAAATTATTATTTTATCATATCTTACACTGCCAGACATCTCCCTGCACCCAGTTTACTGTTGTCCATCGCCCAGGGAAGAGATTTTATGTAGATCCTTGTAATCGGTTCCCCCTTTCCACGCACCCTCTCTCTACCCTCCACTCTCACCACTGGTCCTGAAGGGATCATTCGCCCTGGATTCCCTGTGTTTCCAGTTCCTATATGTACCAGTGTACATCCTCTGGTCTAGCCAGGTTTGTAAGGTAGAATTTGTATCATGATGGGGGTAGGGGGAAGCATTTAAGAACTAGAGGAAAGTTGTATGTTTCATCGATGTTACACTGCACCCTGAGTGACCTCCCCGCTATCCCTCTGCAAAGGGATGTCCAGTTGCCTACAGATGGGCCTTGGGTCCCCACCCCACACTCCCCCTCATTCGATGATAGGATTTTTTGCTCTTTGGTGCTTGATACCTGATATCCTCGTGATCACACAGGCAGGTGTGCTTCTTCCCTGTGGCCTTTGTTGCTTCTGAGCTAGATAGCTGCTTGTTTATCTTCAAACCTTTAAGACCCCAGATGCTATTATCTTTTGATAGCCGGGCACCATCAGCTTTCGTCACCACATTTGCTTATTCACTGGCTTTGTCTTCAGCGGTTGTGTCGGGAAGGTGAACATAACAGAATGCCAATTTAATAGAAGAAAGTATTCTTGCATTGAGGGAGTACTTGAGTGGAGGCCCAATGTCCATCCGCTACCTTAATACTAAACCTATAAACATATGCACATAGATCTATTTTCCCATCATCATATATATTTACATATGTACATGCCTTTATTTAGGCCTCTATATATGCTCTTTGCCTCCTAGTTCATTCCTCTATTTCCTTTTACTTTCCTCTTGTCCCACTATCATGTTCAGCCTTCATTGGGGTTTCAATAATTCCTCTTGGTTACACTGCCCTTGATCAAGTCCTACCAGGCCTCCCCCCCACTCCTTGCCACTGGTTTTGAATCACTTGTTTGCTTGTCCCTGGGTTTGTTATTAACACCACTTCCTTTCCCCACCCTCCCCTCTCCCATGTCCCCCCAGAACCATCAGTCCCGTTATTTCCTTCTTCACATTGTTTATCCAGCCTATCTTATCTAGATAGACCTGCAGAGATAATAATATGCACATAAAAACATGACAGCCTCAAACAAAGTGACACAGAAAAACAAAACAATGACAGCAACAACAAAAAAGTCAGTGGCATACAAAATCAAAAAAAAGGGAAGAAAAATCTGTAAATAGTTCAAGGTCTGTTTGTTGACCTTTAGGAGTGTTTTCCGGTCGGGTCTGATGGGACACCACGCCCTGGCCCCAACTCTATTTTTGGTACTCCCTCGGGACTTCCTTGTTCTGCTCCCCTTGCTGTTCTATTACACGCACTTAGCGTTTTTCCTCTGTGTCATGGGTCAGCTCAGTCACACATCCCAGTGTCTCCAGTGTAGTCCCATGTAGGGTTATGTGTCAGTGTAGGAAGTCGTGTCTTGTAGTGGGGCCAGCCATAAGGTCCTCTGTGTGCATTGGCTGCTCTGAGTGGGGCTATTGTCCTCAGGGCTTGTGGGCCAGGGTGTGCTCCATTCCCTTCCTCCCCCTTTATTTGCTTCAGCTTCCATCTGGGTTGGTCCCTTTCCCTTCCCAGGGGGTCTATTGTCAATTTCTGTGGCACACACTTCCAGGGTGGGGGTCAGGCTGGTTCTTGTTGGAGCCGGCCCAACAGTCCAGTCTTTTCATGGATTCCTCCACATGTTACAATACTCTCCTGGGCTATAATCTTTCTTAACTCTTCCTCTCTCCCACCATTTGGCACATCTGACAGTCAATAAGTATGAAAAACTCACTGCCATAGTCTATTCTAACTCTTAGAAACCCTGGGTTTGGCTGTCTCCTGGGAGAGGCCTGAGCCGAGCCAGCACGGATTCTGGGAGAGCATGGCCGCCGGGCATCCGTCCCCGCCGGGTTGAGCCCAGGCCGCGCGGCGATGTGAGCCATGAGCATGAAGTGGGCACTGTCCCCGTAGCTGCTCCCTGGCCCCAGGCGGGCGTGGGCCTGGACGCGGAGCAGCGCACGTGTTCGCCTTCGTGCTCTGCCTACTCTTGGTGCAGGTGCTGCTGATGGTCCGCTGCGTGCGCATCCTGCTGGAGCCCTACAGCCGCATGCCCGCCTCGTCCTGGACCGACCACAAGGAGGCGCTTGAGCGCGGGCAGTTCAACTACGCACTGGTACTTGAGTGGAGGCCCGATGTCCATCTACTAACTCAATACTAGACCTATATATATATTCACATAGATCTATTTCCACATCCTCATATATAAGTATATTTACATATGTACATGTCTTTATTTAGACCTCTATAAATGCCCTTTGCCTCCTAGCTCTTTCCTCTACTTCCTTTGACTTTCCCCTTGTCCGACTATCATGCTCAGCCTTCATTTGGGCTTCAGTAATTCCTCTCAGTTACATTACCCTTGGTCGTGCCCTACCAGGCCCCCTACACCCTCCTCACCACCGATTTGGATCACTTGTTGTTCCCTTGTCCGTGGGTTTGTTAACACCACTTCCTTTCTCCACGATGTGAATTATATGCCAATAAAACTCTTGTAAAATTTTTCTTGGCAAAAACCAATAAACACTTTGCTCAATATCATTGGTCCTTGGTCATATGCTAGTTCCTTAAACAGCTGAATGTTGACCAGTTCGTTGGGGTGCTGGGACTTGTGTATTATTCCCATCTTCTTTTGATGCTTCCTGTATCTTGCAATATTTTACTCATAAAAGTCTTCAATGTTGCAACTCTAGGCTTAATTTTTTTCTTCTGTTCTTTCAACTTGAGAAATGCTATGATTGTTCTCTTTTGGTTTTCTAACTCTCCAAGTCTTTGCATCTGTCATTGTAATATAAGTTCATCTTTTCATGCTGCCTTTTGAAATCTTTTCACCTTTTATGCTGTTATTTCTTCTGGTCACTTCAGCATTTCTACAATGTTTCAGCCATTTCCAGTCTCTTCTGACATCCATTTTGTTCTTTTCAATGACCTTTTGCTTTCTTCATATATGTTCTTGATGCTATCCCACAACCCAGTTATCTTCAATGTGTTCAATGTGTCAAATCAATCCTTGAGATTGCCTCTGAACACAGGCAATCTGTATTTAGGGCTTTTGGCTCTTCTGAACTGAACTTGCTTTCATTTTCTTCAAATTGAACTTGCATGTAAATAACTGATAGTCTATTCCACAGTTATCCCTGGCCTCATTCTTACTGATAATATTGAGCTTCTTCATCTCTCCCCATAGAGATGATCAATTTGATTACTATGTATCTCATCTTGGGAGGGTTACTATTTAAGTTGTTGAAAAAGGTACTATAATGAATAAATTGTAAATCCTGCAAAATTCTATCATATGATCTCAAATATAATTTCTATCACCAAAATCCTATTTTTCAACTATTGTTCCTGCCTCTTTGTTCTTCAACTTCCACATTCTAATCACCAGTAATTATAAATACATCTTTGGTTGCATGTTTGATCAATTTCAGTATGGAGAAGCTGGTAGAAATCTTCAGTTTCTTCATCTCAGGCTCTAGTGGTTGGTGTATAAATTTAAGTAATAGTTGCATATTCACTTCTCTTTCTTATGTGTATGAATATTATCCTATCACTGTGTCTAGGTGTCATCAAGGCCCTGTGCCTGACCATGTAGGTGGAAGAGCAGGCCAGCAAATAAATCAGCAAGAAATAGCCCAAGTGATGACTGCAAATAAATTTTAAAATAATGAAAGCTTCCCACAAATTTTTGAAGTCCCCTGTATATATCACACAACTTTTGCCTATTCAGTTATGTACAAGTTTAAGCAGGGATCCTCAAACTACGGCCCACAGGCCACATGCAGCCCTCTGAGGACATTTATCTGGCCCGCCAGGTGTTTTTGCCCCGTTTGTTTTTTTTACTTCAAAATAAGATATGTGGATATGCACAGGAATTTGTTCATAGTTTTTTGTTTTTGTTTTTAACTATAATTCGGCCGGGCAATGGGTCTGAAGGACAGTGAACTGGGCCCCTGTTTAAAAAGTTTGGGGACCCCTGGTTTTAAGCCTTATTGTCAGCAATTACAAGTATATGTTTGCAAGCGTACCATTCCATACTGTAGTTTTTCCATAACACAAACCCTCCACTTCCCCTCTTTCTCTATACTGACCCTAGTAACCACTAATAAACTTTGATCTATAAAAAAAAAGAATAGCAATGAAATAGAGAAGAGAAAAATCAATAATAAAAACTATCAACTGCTGTGTGATCACAAAGTGTCAAAGGAATCAGTTATCAGGCATCAAAGAACAAAAAAATCATATCATTGTGTGCGCACCTCCCTGATACGATCGCTGAAGACAAATGGGTGCATAAGCAAATGTGGCGAAGAAAGCTGATGGTGTCTGGCTATCAAAAGATATAGCATCTGGGGTCTTAAAGGCTTGGAGGTAAACAAGTGGCCATCTAGCTCAGATGCAACAAAGCCCACATGGAAGAAGCACACCAGCCTGTGCAATCAAAAGGTGTAGAAGGGATCAGGTATCAGGCATCATCAGAACAAAAAATCATATCATTGTAAATAAGGGGCGGAGTGCGAAGTGGAGACCCAAAGTCCATTTGTAAGCCACTGGACATCCCCTTACAGAAAGGTCTCAGAGAGAAGACGAGTCAGTCAGGGTGGGATGTAGCAACAATTAAACATACAACTTTCCTCTACTTCCTAAATGCTTCCTCCCCCCACCTCCCACTATCATGATCCCAATTCTACCTTACAAATATGGCTAGACCAGAGGATGTACACTGGTACAGATAGGAACTGGAAACACAGAGACTCCAGGGCGGATGATCCCTTCAGGACCAGTGGTGTGAGTGGCGATATTGGAAGGGTGGAGGAAGGGTGGGTTGGAAAGGGGGTACTGATGACAAGGATCTACATATAACCTCCTCCCTGAGGGACGGACAACAGAAAAGTGGGTGAAGAGAGATGTCGGACAGGGAAAGATATGACAAAATAATAATTTATAAATTATCAATGGTTCATAAGAGAAGGGGGAGCGGGGAGGGAAGGGAAAAAATGAGGAGCTGATGCCAGGGGCTTAGGTGGAGAACAAATGTTTTGAGAATGATGAGGGCAACGAATGTACAAATGTGCTTTACACAATTCATGTATGTATGGATTGCAATGACAGTTGTATGAGCCCCTAATAAATCGATAAAAAAAAAATAAACAAAAAAACCCCCTATCAACTGGTTTTTTGAAAGCAATAAAACACATAGAGCTCTAACCAGGCTGATTAAGAAAAAAGAAAAGACACAAATTAATAGCATAAACAACAAGAAAATATCACTATAAATATTACAGATATTAAAATAAGTGAACACTGTGAACTTTATAGCAATAAATTGAACAATTTGGATTAAATAGACAATTTTCTTGAAAGACACAAACTATCATTGCTTACTTCAGACCAAGCACACATTATATCAACCTATTGCAATTCAATTCCATTTCTGAGGCTATAGATCTTCTTTTTTAAATCATTTTACTGGGGGCTTGTACAACTCTTATCACAATCCATACATCCATCCATTGTGTCAAGCACATTTGTTGCCATCGTCATCATTCTCAAAACATTTGCTTTCTGCTTGAGCCCCTGGTATCAGCTCCTCATTTTTTCCCCTTTGTCCCCGCTCCTCCATCCCTCATGAACCCTTGATAATTTATAAATTATTATTATTTGGTCATATCTTACACTGAGGCTATACATCTTTATGAGAGAAAATAGTCTCAACTTTTCTCCAAGTGACTAGTGGGTTTGAACCGTGATCCTCCAGTTAACAGTCCACGGCTTATCTTACAGCACCTAACTAAATAATCTTTTGTCTATTAAAGAAATTAAATTTGTACTTAAAATTCTTTCTTTAAAGGAAAAGCTAGCCTTGGATATGCAAGTCATTTATTTAATACTGTCTGACACCTGAGGTATGAAATATTTATTAACTATCATCTATAGGCACTAAGGGTAAAATTTTCATATAACTAACCACATTAGTTATTGACAAAATCATTCAAGGACATGATGATCTAAACTAAGTTGGTAGCAATGGGCACTTAAAAAAACTTTTTTTTAAACTGGTGGTAGGAGTTGAGACAAAGAGTAGTTGAAAGATATAAAGGGGTGTCGGCATGGAGACCCAAAGCTCATCTGCAGACAATTGGACATCTCCTCAGACGGGTCACAAGGAAGGGATGAGTCAGCCAGAGTACAGTACAGCACCGACAAAACAGACAATACCCTAGTTCTTTAATGCTTCCTCCCCCCAATATCACAACCCCAGTTCTGCCTTACAAATCCAGCTAGACCAAAGCATGTACACTAGTACAGATATGAGCCCTCAACACACAGAATCCAGGACAGATAAACCCCTCAGGAACAATAATGGGAGTAGCTACATAACTGGGTAGAGGGGAATCAATCAAGTGGTCAAAGAAATTCCTCAATGGGTAAGGGGGAGTTGCAGGGAGAAAGGGGGAACCAATTGCAGTGATCGATGTATAATTAATCCCCCACCCCCAGGGAAACAAAAAATAATGTATGATTTATCAAGGGTTCTCAAGGGTGGGAAAGAAGGGAGGGAGTGAAAAAAGAGGAGCTGATAGCAAAGGCTCACGTAGAAAGGAAATGTTTTGAAAATGATGGTGCCAACATATGTACAAATGTACTTGATACAACTGATATATGGATTGCTTTAAGAGGTGTAAGAACCCTCATTGATTAATAAAAACTTTAATTAAAAAAAATGTGTCAGGATTGTGCCTTCTATCATACTTATTCAATCTGTATGCTGAGCAAATAATCTGAGAAATGGGACTATATGACCTTTTTGGTCATATTCATCAAATGGGACCTGCTGACCTTTGCGGTTGGCAGTCCAACATGTAACCCATTGTGCCACACATCACACACATGTATGCAGATTCTTTAACTCAATCAAAATCAACATAAACCATTTTTTGAGCACGCACTACAAGCCAGACAATGTGATAAGCACTGTATATACATTATCTCATGTAGTTCTAAAAAACTTGCAAAGAGTAAGTCAGCCCTCCATTCTGTAGGTTCTAAATCCTTGGAACCAACCAACCATGGATCCAAAATATCTGGGTAGAGGGGAATCAATCAAGTGGTCAAAGACTAAAACCAAAACCAAACTTGCTGCCATCAAGTCAATGCTGACTCACAGCGACCTCCTGTGGATTTCCGAGACTGTAACTGCTTGCAGGAGTAGAAAGCCCAGTCTTTCTCCTGAGGAGCTGCTGATAGTTTCAGACGGCCAACTATGCTGATCACAGCTCCTTGTGTAACCACTACACAATCAGGGTTCCCTCAAAAGAGCAGAAAATGTTATCTTCATTGCATTAGGAACTACAGCAGGCATTAAAAGCATTCTAGAGATGATTTAAAGTAAAAGAGAAGACTGTGCATACATTCTATGTAAATGTGTCATTTTATATAAGGAACTTGAACATCTTCAGATTTTGGAATCCACAGGAATCCTGGAACCAATCCCCCGTGGATGCTCAAGGATGACTGTAGTATGATCATTTTATGAAGAAGGACAACAAACCTCAGAAAGATCACATAATTAGTCCAATGCCAGGCAACTTGGTAGATGGCAGAATGGGATTTGAACCAAGGTCTACAGAGCACCCAAACGTATACCACCTAACTTTCATACATCGATCGCACATTTGCAACATTTATAAGGTGCTCCATTCAACTGCCTGCTACATAATCCACAAAATGTCTGTAGGTATACTTGCAGCAGCTCCTCTCCTCTGCTGTTTCTGAAATTGGAAAGATGCATCATGTGCACTTTCTCTCTTTACTTCCCTTCATTAAATGTCAAATTTAATCATGCTGTGATTATTATCAGGTAGTGGTTCAGCCACAGCCATTTCCTGCTCTAGTTCCTGTTCACTACTCAGAATGTAGCCCAGTATCTACTTTCCTAGCACTCTAAAAAATGCTGTTTAAACATTTTTTAAATCTGAAAATTCATCTCTATATCTTGTGTTATTTTAGCAATTTATAGGAGGAAAACAAACTGGGATAAAAATGCAACTCTCCTAGATGTCACTTAGTATCTTCCACTTAGTCATAGGAGTCCAGTGATGTTCAACATTTATAAATAAAATGTATTTATGTTTCTGTTCCAACCTGAGAGGAAGATATAAATATGGAGTTTATTTCAGATTTTTAATGGCAGTACTGATTTAAAACATTGTCTCATAGTAAATCCAATGTTTAAATTCAGGACAGTTAACGTACGTAAATAGTAGCCTGCAAAACTGACTCTATGAGGCCCCCAGGATAGGTCAAAGGGTTAAGAGGACAAAGAACAGCCAATAATCATATTAAAGTACTTTACTTAAAATAATATCCCCAAATCTTCCACAAATTAGGTGCAGCACCTCTAGTAGTGTTAGTCTTCATTTACAACAGTAAAACAAACCAGGTGAATGAGATAATAGTTGCCTAACCTTACATGTTGGAAAAAAGTTCTATTTGCACTGGGGGAATAAGCATTAGAAGGTAAATACGAGTATTAAATAAAATGTCACAAGGCATCATCTATTGAAGTTTTCCTATAATTTTATTATCTAAATCTGTTATTTCCAACCACCAAAATTGGGTAGTACTCACTTGAGCCAGACACATCTGTAATACAATTACCAGTAAGAGTGGCCTTCTCAAGTACAATTACTTGCCATCCCCTATTACAATCCAGAGTTCCGATCTGAGTGAGACCCTGTCTCTTGCCACACTAAGGAAAGGAATGTCCCTTTCCTCCAACCTGGTAAACTCACACTCCTCCTTTAAAGCTCCAGTGACATCCCCCTTAGAACATCTCAACCCCTTCTTTAAACAAAATAACTATTTCTTTCAAATCCAGGACTTATATATGTTCTAACAGTAACTGGGGCTTCTAAACGTTCCTGGAATATGGAATGAAAAGATACTGGAATTTCTCTGCAAAATTTTTGAAGACCCTTGTATTACTTGCTTAACGTTCAATACTGGTTAACAGACAAGGAAATTGAAGTTGTAAGAGATGTGGTATCATGTTTAAAGTCAAAAAGCAGCTCTGCCCCTCCCTACCCAGGGAGACAACAGAAACGTGGGTGAAGGGAGACAGCAGGTGGTGTAAGATATGAAAATAATAATCATTTATTAGGGGGTCCATGAGGGTGGAAGGGTGGAAGAGGGAAGGGGAAAAAGAGGAGCTGATACCAAGGGCTCAAACAGAAAGAAACTATTTTGAAAATGATGAAGGTGCTTGATACAACTATGTATGGACTGTTATAAGAGATATAAAAGCCCCCAATAAAATGATTTATTTTTAATAAAAACATTTTCAAGACGGTGCATCACTTGCAGGATGTACTATTTTTCAAAGCAAGAGATTTATGGATTTCCAGCAACAACTCTTCCAGAAAGTAACAGACTAAGTAAGGTCGTTTGGGAGACTTTCAGAGGTGAGGTATTTTATAACATATAAAAATGTTTACAATGAAAAAAAAATGTTTAAAATGTATTAAATGCTCTACATACTCTGAAATTATATACAAACTGTTATTGTATCATGAAAACCCAATTGCTAATAGTTATTTTTTTAAAGTAGCTAAAGTGCACTCTTTAAAATGTATTATTTTGTAAAAAAGATATAACAAAATTTTTTACTGCTTTACAAAAAATGCATAAAAGATTTAAATCTTAAAAAAAAAAAAAAACTGGTCTGTATTCATCAGTGGCTCCCAAAGTAGGCAATACCGCCCCCTAGGGGGCACTGGACTGGTGGGGGCAGAGGTGGATGTACTGCAATATCAGCTACCTACCTACTTTATCCTGGATTATAGACTATAGTACAAAAGTTTTTAATTGCCGGAGAAGCAGTAGTTGTTGTTTTGTTTTGTTTTCATGAAAAGAGGGCAGTAGGCCAAATAAACTTTGAAATCTATTGCATAAATATTAAGTGAATTCTCTCCCACAAAAGCAGATTGTATAGCACTCTCATAGTATATGTGGTATTTTCATCATTGTTCTAATCTCTCTCCCATTAAACAGAGGTTCCTCAAAGAAAGGAACCTAAGTCCATCCCTACATTCCCAACACTCAACACAGTGTCTTTTATGCCTGAGGTCAATATGTTATTGAGTATTCACTTAGAGCTTTGCAGCATTATTTCCAACTGATCAATCTGCCTGTAGCAAATGTCTCAGAAGCCAATTTTATAGCTGGTGGCGAAGTATAACATATTGGAATAAAAGGTCTTAGGATCAAATTTCTTGGGAGTAAGTTCTGCCTGTGCTGACTTCCTAAACTGAGAAACTGTAGACAGATGCGTTAACGTAATCCACCTATAAAACTGGGATGATTCCGGGGGGCACCTACCTCATAAGGATTATCACCATTAAATGAGCTAATATAGAACCAATGTAACTCTTTCCGATCCTTATTTCCTGCCCCAGAGTTACCCTGGATTCCCTTTAGCTCACTCTAATGAGCCCCTTTTCATTAAAAATTCATTACAAGTTTTCATTAAATGAACTAGTCAAAGAGTTCAGGATTTTAAAATGGTTCAAACCGACCTCCTTCATTTTTTAAGTCAACCGCCCAGTGCCAATTTGGGCTCAAAAGAAGGGAGCTACTCTGGGAGGACGAGCTGCACATGCGACTCTCTACCATATTGCTCTCTCATATTTTTGTCCTACCAAGGAGAGCCCTGGTGGCGTAGTGGTCATTAGTTGGGCTGCTAACCTCAATGTAAGTAGTTCAACATCACCACCCACTTTCTGTGGGAGAAATGCAAGGATTTCTATTGCCATAAAGAGTTATAATCTCAGAAACCCACAGAGGCGGTTCTAGCCTGCCTTACAGAGTTGCTATGAGTTGGAATTGGCTCTCTGGCAGAGCATTTGAGGGTTCTGCGTTACCATAAGTGTTCGTTAAAACTAGAACACAACACATCCAATCATCCTAACATCTGACTTAATGCCTGCAGACAAGTAACCCATGTGCAAGCTGGCTATTTTCTGAGCAAGAACTGTTCCTGGAACTGTTCCTTGTTTCTGGTCCCAGACCTGGCTCATTGTCCGGGGACCTCTGACTCCTTCCCTGTGCTCTTAGCAGAAGGCTGAGCTACCACAAGCAGCAAGGGGGACCCACCTCCTTCTCAAAAACTTCCCAGTTCTTACTCCAAAATGTCAGGATTTCAAATTGTTATACTATTTTACAGCTCTTTCGGTTAAAACGCAGGGCTACCAGAATCCTCCCTTTTGAGATTTAAAAAATACATATTCATACCTAACTACAGCTTTCAAACATAAAAAAAATTCATAACCCTTAAAATAAAGTCTACAGGTCAAGTCTAGGGGTGGGGAGAAGACATATTATTAAATATCTAGTTGGCGTTTGCCAAAGTACCAGACAACAAAATCATCTCAACATAAGCAGGGTACATACATACCACCTTCATGAGAGTAAGTGTAAATCACTACACATCCACAGCGGTTTAAAAGCTACTCGGAATGTAAAGTACATACTGCGATGAATAAATGCTTCCAGCTTCTGTACTTCCCTAAGCCGGTCTATGTTAATATAAAGTAGGTCTTTGTTTTGCTAGGCTAAAAATAAAAAGATATACGAATGAGAAGACGATCCCTGAAGTTATACCTGGAGGTGTTGAGTTTGAAAGCCAAAGAGGCGAAAAGAACAATACCAGAAGGCTGGTTGTCAATAGCAAGCCGAGAAATTATAAGGAAAGATGAAGGAGCAGGCTGGAAAGGGCGCTCCAGGCCGGTGCGCAGGCTTTTCAGCACCCTCTCTGCAGCCGGGGTGGAAATCAGAAAACTAAACTGTTGCCGGCTGCGCCGGGGCAGGATAGGGACCCCCTTCCCATCCTGCGTCCGGAGCGCGGAGCCTCCTCTCGAGCCCGCAGCTCCGGCCGCGAGCTGACCTCTCTCCACCCCGCGCCGTCACCCAGGCACAGCCCCCCCACGGACCCCGACGCCCCAGCGCAGCGCCAAGGGAAGGAAGGAGAAGGCGAGGGGCCGAGGGAGGGGGCGGAGGCAGCCCGGCGGGCGGGCGGGCGGCGGCTCGGGGCTTTGGCCCGTCACCCTCAACGCTGGAGGACAGCGCGGGCGCGGGAGGAACGAGGCTAAGCCTCCGCCTCCGGCCAGAAGATGCCGGGGGGCCGCCAGTGACCCCGACCCCGGCCCGCAGGTGCCGGTGGCGGCCGCGTAAGTCAGCGACGGCGGATGGCGCTGCGTTGGCCCCGGAGCTGTCCCACCTCCATCCCGCCGGCTGTTCTTCTCCCACGTCCAGTTCAGTCCATTCTAGGGGTTCTGTCAGCACCCAACGACCTCCACGCGGCCGGCCGAGCGCGGAGGTGATGCCGCTCTTACCGTAAGAGCGGGCGCCGCGCCGCTAGGAAGCGGCCGGGGTGCGCGCGGGAGACACCGAAGTGGGCGCCGCGGCAGCCGCGAGAGCAGAGGAACCACAGGACGCTGCCGGCGGGCGCGCTGCCTCCAGAGGCGTCGTCCCACCCCCTCTCCCGCAGGATTTTGCGCCGAGGCTGCTTCGCCCCGCCTCCCTCTGACAGGGAGGGCGAGAGGGGCGGGGCGCGCCGCGGGGGGCGGAGCCGAGCGCTGACTGGTCCTCTCGGCATCTAAGGGCCCAACGAAACTACGGGAAATCCTGACTGCGGTTAGACTGACTTTCCTGCTAACCAATGGCCGTGGGGAGGTGGGCCTGGGGCGGTGTCTTTTACTGCTGTCTTTTTGTCGAATCTGAAGGTAAGGAAAGGTTGGTTGGTTGGCACTGGCGGCCAAATTCTCCAATCACCGCGGGGAACGGGGTCTCTGAGCTCAGATTGGCGTGCTTCTTGCCTATGGGGAAGGCCCAGGGGCGGCGACAAACTGCCCCGGATGTGGGCGTGGCCCCGAGGTAGAAGGACTGAGAGAACGTCTGCACTTGTCGGGTGCGGCGGAACTGAATCTTTTTCTGAATTTTATCATGTGACGGGTTCTGGATTTAATGGGGGGGAGCAAAGTGTGGAAAAGGCCGTGGACCCGAACTGGCGAATCTCATCATCTTCGCGGCCCTCTCCGCATTCCGGCCGGCGGTTCTGTGAGGTGAGTCCGGGGCTTCGACGGACGGGCAACCCCCGAAATACACTAGCTCGTTCGAGGCCGGGCGCTGGCCCCCGACACCCCCTTGGCCTCACACACCTGCGCGGCAGCTGGACATCAGTGTACGCCGTGGATCGTGTGCTGGTAGAGCCGCTTTCAGCGCCTAAAACTTACCGGGGCCCCAGCTGAGAATGGGGGGAGTCCGCGTGTGGAGGGGACCATCGGAGGTTGCAAAAGAAAGACTAGGAAGACAGTATAGTAGCATCCTGAAGCCATAGTGGTATAGTAATGGTTACGAATTGGGCTGCTAACTACAAGGTCAGCAGTTCGAAACCCCCAACCGCTCCGGGGAAAGAAAGATGAGGCTTTCTGTCCTAGTAACGAATGACAGTCTCGGAAACCCAGTGGCAGTTTTACCCTGTCCTGTAGGGTTGCCAAGAGTCGGAGTTGACTGGATGGCAGTGAGTTGAATTCAAGTCCTAGTGACAAGTATGCTCGAATGGGATAAGTTGTCCCCAGAACACTGTCTCTGTCAAGACTGCTTAGTTGGGAAAGGGCATCGCCGGAATGGTGGCCAGGGTTGCCTCAGAGGAGAGCCGACCTCGGCAGGAGAAACACGGGAACGGAATTCACCGTTTATCCAAGGTGATACAGGTGCTGTGAGCAGACTCCAGATTTCCACCGGATACGGTTCCGAAGCTGGTGAACAAACACTTGACCTACCTTCCAGATAACCACCTTAAAGGGGAAATCTTTCAGTTGAGTATATTTTTGGTTGGGGGACTTAGCAACACCCTTGCCATTAAGCTGCTAACCTCAAGGTCAGCAGATGGAAACCACCAACCATGGACAAAAGATGAGGCTTGCTGCATCCACACAGATGTACACTCACTCACTGCTGACTCATAGCAACCTGGGTAGAAGTGCCCCGGTAGGTTCCTGAGATTAATTCTTTACAGGAACAGATACCAAAACCAAACCAGACTCACTGACCCTCATCCAACTCATCGTGAACCTACAGAACAGGGTAGAACTGTTGAGTTTCGAGGATTGGAAGTCATTACAGGAGTAGAAAGGCCCATCTTTCTCCCATGGAATGAGTGGTTATATTGAACTGCTGACCTTACAGTAAGTAGCAGCCCAACACATAACCACTGTGTCACCCAGGCACAGCCTCAGAAATCCACAGAGCCAGTTCTAGCCTGCCCTGTAGAGTTGCTGTGAGTCAGAATTGACTGGATGGCAGTGAGTTTGGTGAGTGTTCCTTTGAGGAGAGTTAGGAGGGGGGAACGAGCTCATTTGCTGAGATGAATGAAGATGTGTGAAATTGCTGGCTTCAATACCTTAATTGTAGCTCATCATCCCTCTCTTCAAGCATGTTTCTAATGTCAGCAGAGTGCCCCCCATTAACAGCCGGATTTACCTGGGTGCAGACAGAACTTGGTTGCGTTCTACCGTACGAAGTTTGTAGCTGCCATAAGACCATTCTTGGCATCTGTTCACAGTCCATCCTAGGTACCTGCAGTGAATGCATCCACCCTTTGTATGGCTACTTGCCGCCTGACTCATCTGATGCCAGATGGAAATACTATTTTTAATAATTGTATCATTAACCTTTTAATAAAACTTTCACAAAACAAACAAAAAAAACAGATAAATGGGATTTCAGGACCACAAACTCAATTTACAGCTGAAACTCATTAATCAGCATACACTCCTGCTTCCCAACTCACTTTACAGATAAAATCCATTAATCAGCACACACACCCTCCTCCCAATTCTGTCTCACTTCCCTATTGTGGCCACCTCCCTACTATGTCTCTGAAACAAGTCCTCTGGCCAGGAAAGGAACCAACACAGAAAATGCCTTCCTGGGAACACAAGCACTGCAGTGTGCAGCAGTACATGTGGAAGGGGGGCCTAGGGAGTAGGGCAGACTGAGTTAATAGTCTCATTTAATCACATGAGGTATTGACATAAAACGTATATTGCAACATGATATGATAGTTAGCCACTGAAATAGTAGAAATGTGCAGAGTACAAATTAGTGCTGAACTATAATCCTTTGGGCACACTAGTCTAGAGCATTTGGTTTTCTTAGTCCTTGGCAGAGAAGGCCTTGTGGCTTGGTGTTTTATGCATTGGGCTGCTAATATCAACGTCCTCAGAATGTCCATTGGGACAGAGATCGTAGGGACACTAAAGAGTTAGAATTGACTGACTGTGACTACAGTTAGCTCTTCACCTTTCTTTTCCTACATGTTTATTCCTATGACAGCGGGTATTCTCTCCTTGTGCTTTTGTTCCCATCTGCCATCTTCTCATCTTTTTTGATCCGTCAAATACCCTCTCATGGTCAGCTTATCCCCCCAGTGACTGGTTTATGTACACTCAATCATACTTCTCATCCTCCTTTTCTGAGTTTCCATCCCCTGTTCCTTTCCTGGTTCTCATGTCTTATTGTTCATCTTCTCCAAATGGCTCAAGGGAATAACAAGTTCTCAACTGTTGATATCTTCTGCTAACCCTTTATCCCCAAGCATTCCATCTGTCTTCTCATTTCTTTCTACCCAACCTTAATCCAAAGGCTCACAAGTTAGTGAATAGAAACATATGTAAACCTATATGAGAAGATTAAATATAATAAATGTTTAGTCTTAAGCTTTATATTTAATGCATTCTCAATCAAAATAGTATGTTTTTTTAAAGATTAACAATTTTAGTATTAAGAAAATGAAAAGCCAAAATGAGTAAAAACCAAGAGTAAGTACTAGACCTTCCAGATATTAGAACATATCCTAAAGCAACAATAAGAGTCGTATAGTACTAGCACAAAATAAAAATGTGTCAGTAAGACAAATAGATATGTAAGAAATGATGGAATAATTTGCTGTCTGATCACTACATAATAATGTCAGAAGTTAGGTGGTTTGATTATCGGCATATAAGGAGCCCTGGTGATACTGTGAATCAAGTGCTGTACTGCTATCCACTAGGTCAACAGTTAAAACCATCATCTACCCCACAGGAGAAAGAGGAGGCTATCTGCTCTTGTAGTGATGTACAGTCTCAGAAACCATATATAGGGGGGATTTGGTTCTGTTGCATACCACAAACCAAAATAATACAGTGAGAGAAGTGTACAAAGAAAAAGTTGTAGACTAAGAAAATATATATTTATGTGACTTGTAATGGAAGAATTAGAAATTAACTTTTAAAATAACACCCATAGTCTCAAACTGTGGGATAATTCAGTTACATCAATGTCATTTATACTAACGAGTCCAAGTAACTCTTTACAGTCTTAATTGTTTGAAGTCCTTGCAAGTTTTATCAACCATTCTCTTATTCAAACTCTCTCCTCTTTTGTCTTGATACCCAAAGCAAACCTATTGCATCAAGTTGATTCTGAATAATAGTGACCTTTTACAGGATTTCCAAGACTGTAAATCTTGATGGGACATACATCCTCCTCTTTCTCCCACGGTGTTGTTGGATTTGAACCACCGACCTTATGGTTAGCATAAGGCTTAACCAATAGCATTTCCAGTGTCTTTGCTACCTCTTTTTCACTACTTCCATTTTGAATGCATTTTCTTAGTATAACCAGCAAATGAATGAAAGTTGTATGTGCTAAAGTGACAGAAGGGGAGATAAGAAGATGTCCCTGAGGGCAGTGAGTGCCTAGGCTGAGGGATAGCAATGGAAAGAAATGAATTATTCTTGAGGTTTTACTTTATGGGTACATTATATGTTTTGTTGTATCTTGTGCTATAAGAGAATTATGGGTATGGTGTCAAAGATGGGGTTAAGTTTCAGAGCTTTATGAAGGTAGAATGGTAGGTTTTCAAAATGAGGAACTCTCGGCATGTGAAAGAACCAGGTTTGTTCACTAGAAAGTGATTTATTTTCTTGTTATCAAAACAATTTTGACTTTTTTCCCTTCCCCTTCTCTTAGGGTATATTTCCCTCATTCTGACCCAGCAACAAGCCTCTTTAAACTGTTTAAATGAGAATGTCCTTGGCCCAGAGAGTACTCCTCATCTGGCTTTTCACATTACTCTTCTTGATCATGTTGGTGTTGAAACTGGATGAGAAGGCACCTTGGAACTGGTTCCTCATATTTATTCCAGTCTGGATATTTGATACCATCCTTCTTGTCATGCTGATTGTGAAAATGGCTGGGCGGTGTAAGTCTGGCTTTGACCCTCGACATGGATCACACAATATTAAAAAAAAAGCCTGGTACCTCATTGCAATGTTACTTAAATTAGCCTTCTGCCTTGTACTCTGTGCTAAACTGGAACAGTTTACTACCATGAACTTGTCCTACGTCTTCATTCCTTTATGGGCTCTACTGACTGGGGCTTTGACAGAACTTGGATATAATGTTTTTTTGGTGAGAGACTGAACTCTCATCACATCATCTCATTTGTATTGCCATTCAGCTAGCAGCATTACAGTGTTCGGAATTTTTGCAAGCTTCAAGAATACCAGAGAACTGATGAAAAAACAACTGAGTAGTTTTATACTGCTTCCATAAAATAGGCTTGGCAAATGACGCGTGGACAGCTAATTAACCCAAAACTTAATTATTCAGTATTGGAGTTACTAATGTCATTATTTATACATATGTAAATAAAGTTTGTTTTGGATCTCATTTTTCTTCCTGATGCTTAAATAATTTGTTGTATATGGTCAGTATTTAAAGTTAAGTAAACAAAACTTTTTTTTTTTTTTTTGTAAACAAAACTTTTAATCTCCAAATTTAAGTGCTTTATCATGGTCCTATTCCAACCAAAGAAAATGGCCAGTTGTGTTCTTCTAAAGTATAGAGGGGGAACACCAGTGTCTGAAACGGATATGGAACAGAGAATCTGACAGCTTTTGGTCTCACTTGAGTCTGTTGCTATTTTCTGCCTCTGTTTGGGACATACATGGGACCATACATTCTGGTTTCGTCAGGGCAGACCCACTTTATGCATATTGTCCTGGCATCCCAGAGAGTGTCCCATTTTACTCTTAGGAGCTCTGATAGTGCAGTGGGCTACGAGTTGGGCTGCTACCCAGAAGGTAAGTATTGAAACCCACCAGCCATACCTTGGAAGAAAGATAAGGCAGTCAACTTCTGGAAAGACCTAGTCTCCGAAGCCTGAGGGAGCGGTCCTCTGCCTTATGGGCTCCCTGTGAGTAGAAATCGCTCTCGGAAAGGAACCTGGTAGCACAGTGTTTAATCACTCAGATGTTAACAAATGGTGGCTTGAACCCACCACTGCTTAGTGATAGTAAAATGTGACAGTTGTGCTTTGAGCGCTGCAAAATATATAACTAACGCTAACTTGTGGCTTTCCATGTCAGAAGTATTTGTCCAGTAGAATAACATCATTAAACTAATTCACAGCCTCTTGGTCCTATGAGGTAGTTAAAAGGAAGACAGGACAGTCCCAGTTACCATAGTCTGGTCAGCATCACAGACAAGATCCTAACATAAGTAACCCTGGCTCTCAACAAATGAGTACAACACTCAGCAATGGGAAAGAGCAAATGTCTCAACCTGTCAGCCACAGCATATCCTCGGGCTACTGTTTTAAGAGTCAGCCTTTTTCCGTGGGCACTCCCAGGGGGTGTGACTGGCCAGGCGATTTAGCTACCATGGCTGAGCAAAGAAAGAATAGTCTATCTATGCATGGCTAATATAGATATCATTGCAGATGTTATGTAAATTTTGTCATTTTTCTTATCTAACACGCTTATTTATACCTGAGATACCAAAAAAATGTTTTGCTTCAAAACAAGTTTCCTATCACATATATTTGTACCTGACTTCAGTTTTTCAAAACCAATTTAAATAATTTATAATTGATTTGCATAAAAAATTGGCCTGCCAAAAGATCACAGCCTTGGAAATCCTATGGGGCAACACCACTCTGCCCCATAGGGTCGCTATACACCAGAATTGGCAGCATTGTTCTAGGTTTGATTTGTTTTTTTACTCTTAGTGCCCTAGTTTGAAAAATTAAATGATCAAGCTATCAAAGTCCTTTTGAATTTTTAGGAAGTAGCGGTGGTCATACTTTAAAAAACTCTAAAATGGTTACTATTATACACCTGAAGCAGGATCATGTTTCTTGCCCTATACAAACTGCCATGTTAAACACTTGACTGACAGGTCACAAATATACTCATATTTTTATGCCTGAACGTTGCAGATCACACCTCAAGAAAATTGTCCTAGGAGGAAAGTAAAAGGAAATAGAGGAAAAAACTAGGAGGCAAAGGACATTTATAGAGGTATAAATATAGGCATGTACAATTTGTAAATTTATTAATACATAATGATAAGGATATAGACCCGTGTACACCTATGTTAAGTATTAAGGAAGCAGATGGACATTGGGCCTCTACTCAAGTACTCCCTCAACACAAGAACACTTTGTTCTAATAACCTGGCATTCTGTGACACCTTCCTGACACAATCGCTGAAGACAAAATCGGTGCATAAGGAAATGTGGTGAAGAAAGCTGATGGTGCCCAGTTATTAAAAGATACAGCGTCTGGGGTCTTAAAGGCTTGAATGTAAAATGTTAAAAACAAATGGCCATCTAGCAGGGAAGCAACAAAGCCCATATGGAAGAAGAACAACCTGTGTAATCATGAGGTGTTGACAGAATCAAGTATCAGGCATCAAAAGTCCCCAAACAATCATACCAAAGCCAAACCGTAGACAATTGGACATCCCATCACAGAAGGGTCACAAGGAAGGGACAAGTCATCCATAGTGCAGTATAGCACCAACAAAACATACAACATTCCTCTAGTTTTTTAATGCTTATCCCCACCCCCCACCCCCCCGCACTATCACAATCTTAGTTCTATCTTAGAAACCCGGCTAGACCGGATCATGTATACTGGTAGTTAAGAGCTCTCCACACGCGGAATCCAGGACAGATAAGCCACCCTGAAACAGTAATGAGAGTAGTGATACCATAAGGGTAGGTGGAAGGGCGGCAGGGAGAAGGGAGAAATCGATCACAAGAATCACGAGATAACACCTCCCCCAACAAGGTGAGTGAACAACGACAAATGTGTGTGAAGGGAGAGAGCGGATAGAGTAAGATATGAAAATAATTTATCAAGGTTCACGAGGGGTGGGGGATGGGGTGGGGAGCTGATACAAAGGGCTCAAGTAGAAAAAATGTTTTGAAAATGATAATGGCAATATATGTACAAATGTGCTTGATCAAATTGATGTATAGTTTATTATAAGAGCTGTAAGAACCCCCAAGAAAATGATTTATAAAAAATAACAGGAAAGTGTTTCCTTACTGTTAATAATTTGAGATTATACAAACACAGCATTTTAGCTTAGTGTCTCCCTTTTTAGGATAAATAATATGGCAACTTTTCCACTCTAAATTAAATACAGCTTAATTGTGAGGCATTTAATTGATTGTGAGGCATTTGAAGCTATAATGCCAAACTAAATAAATACATTTGTGGCAATGTGAAATTTCTTAATAGGACTCTTCTGTCCATTCCCTGGTGCCATACTGGTTAAGCGTTGGGCTGCTGGGAGGTCAGCAGTTCAAAACCACCAGCCACTCTGGGAGAAAGTAAGGCTTTCTAGTCCAGTAAAGAGTTACAGCCTTGGGCAGGTCTGTGCTGCCCTGTAGGATCACCAAGAGTCAGAATTGACTCAATGGCAGTGAGTTTCTCTTGTCTCTGTAACTCCCACCACGGTGTATGAAGTTCAAATAGAGGGTTTGGTCAGTTTTAGTTGCCATTCCTGTCATGTGTGGGTGAGGTGCCAATAAAAAAATTGTTTTAATCTTAAAAGCAGGAACAGAAAACTGAGGCCATCAAGGAAGAACCACTAGCAGAGTTTGCTCTAAATCGGGGGTCAATGAATTTAGAAATGAAAGAGCCAATCCTGTCCCTCACAACAATTTAAAATTTACTTGAGAGCCATAAATCTATTTTTACAAATGAAATCATTATCTGAATAATCATAATTTATCATGATTAAAATTCTTCAATTTTACTTCAGCACCACATGTACTACTTAAAGAGCCACACCTGACTGGAGAGCTGTAGCTTGCTGACCCTGTCCTAGACCCCTGCCTGGAGTGGCAGAGGCCGAGACCAGAGGCACTAGAGGCTAAGGCATAGAGACCATTGGACAGAGCAGAGCAAAAGGGCTGCCCACGTACCCCCATTGCCCAGACAGAAATGGTGAGGCAGCACTGTGGGTGGGCTTCCTGACCCATAGAAGCAGAGGTAAGGGACCACATGCCCGAGAATTTGAGGACCAGAAAGACTTGGTTGCTGGGGAAGGAGATGTGTTACTGTGGACCAAGGATGATGGATCCTTAATGTTTTCTAATCCTGACTTATGGTAAACTGTTAACTTCCCTAATAAAACCCCATAATTGTGAGTGCTGTCTATGAGTTCTGTGTGGCCATTATCGAACCCAGTGGTGAAATCAGAGCTGCAGGAGGAGTAGTTGGTGTCAGAATAGGTAAAGAAGGATGGAGGTTAGAGGCCTGTCTGACCTCTGCCTCATGGGAATAGGCCTTGGGCTGGTAAGGGGTTGATTGTGGGGTTAAGGGGAAGAGGGAACCCCACAAAACATCACAGGTTCGGTAGGCGCAATTGTACAGCGATAATAAGTAGAGATTATAGTAAAGTCATAGAGAGCATGAGAGTTAAAGGATGGAGTCAAGTAATGGAGTCAGACGCAATTGATGGTAGCATAGCTCACCTCAGCTAGGCTTGATGGTCCTCGTGTAGGGGGCTCAGTCGTCATCCTCCTTAGTCACCTTCCCCAGCCACCCTCTCGAGAACCAGGGAGCCTCCTTATTTATTGCTAACCACGCATCATATCACTTTAGGGGGATCTGATTACAGATTCATACATCACAGAAAGGGGCAATACATTTCATTCTAGAACAAGTTTGATCACTCTGATGTCTCATATAATAAAACAGACGATTACCATTCTGGGAGGCATGCAAGTTCCCTGATAGCGGACAATAACCTGAGTCACCTGGAGGGGTATTAACATAAGCAATACAATCAGTAGGAGGGGAATCACCTAGGGGTGTGCCCACATTCGTTGTGGGAATAACAATGGTGTCTGCTTGATCTAGACAGCTGATAATGACTATCTAACCTTGGTCATCCTTGGGAGGGTTTGCCCTCTCTGGTATCTCCTGCAAGTAAACAGACCACCATTATCCTTATCAGAAGGGAGTGGGTCTTATTTAGGGTGAGTCAGACTAATAGTCTTAGCCACTATAGATGGCTGATGTTAAGGAGAATAACCTCTGACCTAATTCGCTGCCTAAAGAACAGTCATTCTCAAGCAGCTAAGTCTGGTATATATTTTGGGGAGACAACTTAAGAGAAATCTTTCTGTTCCCCACAGTTGATGATTCTTCCATGTGTAGCCGAGAGGTGCATTGTGGTCTCCATGCTAGTATCTCAAACTGAGCAATTGAAAAGAGGTTTCTATCTTATAATTAGTATATTGAATATCTAAAGATAAGATTGAGAAGGATGGATCATTTGGGGAACTGACTATTCCAGGCTTGATCAGATTTTCCTAATTGATTGAAAAATATAAACTATTAGCTGTCTGTAATCATTAGATTCAGAGAAGGAGGGAGTTTTCTTCTCTAAGAAACCAGCCAGGAGATTCTCAGTTGCAACTATTTGCACAAGGGTTATCTAAATATAAATGATTATAGGGAAAAGGGGCAACACCATGTACAATCAGGCCAGGAGTCAGCAGCATCTTTCTGTAAAGTAACTTATTAGGCTTTGCAGACCATATGGTCTCTTGCAGCTATTCAGTTTAGCCATTGTAGCAAGAAAGCAGTTGTAGACAATATGTAGACAAATTCTTGTGGCTATATTCTGATAAACCTTTATTTATGGATAGTGATTTTCATATCATTTTCACATGTGACAAAGTATTATTCTTTCAATTTTTGATTCAGTCATTGAAACTGATTTCACAAGTGGCCCCGTAAACTGGTGGGGCTTCATGTACTTTGCTCACTTGTTTTAATCTTGTAATTCTGTTAGAATTCATGATAAATTGACAAGCCTTTGCTGTGGGGGGAGGTCAGATGCGCAGGCATTCCCTCCCCTGAGGGAATCAGTTGCCAGACTGCTGTCTCATCCGTCCACAGGGGTGGGCCTGCTCCCTGCCTCTGGGGACAATGGATAGGCTCCTGTAGGAGGGGTTTGCACCCTACTGATAATGTTCCTATGGAGACCCAGAGACCACCCCCTAGACCACCCTCTCATTGCTGTGTAACCTATAGTGCAGCCCCTTCCTGTGACGTATGTCTCTACCTGTAATTAGTGGGCTGGATTGCCCCCAAAAGGTATATAGGTGTGAGTCAGCAGGACTTCTCTCTCTGACCCTGAGCTCCTTGCTGCTCACTCCCTTCTCCTTTCTCCCTTGTTCCCTTTCCCTCCTTCCCTTCCCCCTCTCTCCACGTGGACCACCAAGCTGGGCTGAGGTGAGCAATGTTGCTATGTATCATGCCTGACTGTATTATTGTATTATCTCTCATGCTCTTGATGACTTTAATATAATACTTATATATCTCAACCGTACGATTGTGCATTATTGAACCCAGAAGTAGTATTACTGAACTCATAGGAGTAATCAGCGGGTGGGGGTTGGCCCCTCACCCTCCCTCAGCGTCTTTATTTTATTTAATACTACAGATAAATTGACAAGCCTTTGCTGTTTCCCTTTTTTCCCCCCTTGCTTGTTAAAGTCCTATGATGTTTCCCTTTAGAAGTTAGAGATGAGCCCACTGTCCTTTGAAGGAGTCTGTTAAAACAGAACTTGCTAACACCTCCAGGTGAAATGTCAACAAATCCCTCCAAGCAGAGAGACCAAGGACAACCAGCCAGCCTCTCTGTTTTGACCACGTGAACTTGTTGATTGTTCCAGGAGACCCTTCTGCCAGATTTTTCATTAACTCTAATTCTGTCTTAAACTTTATTCCCTTAATCTAAAATAAAACTCATAAAACACCCTCTAACCTGGTGTCCTACAATCGGTTCCTTTTGTTGAACCTGGGCCCACTCTGTCTGCTTGAATAATGATACGCAATAAAAACTTTAATCCCTCTTTCTACACCTGTCTCATAAATTGGCTTACTTGCAGCAGGCACTCAAAACCAGCATGTTGTGTGAACAAAACTCTTAAAAATTCCTGTGGGTCACACAGAAATAGGTGATGAACTAATTATGGTCCACGGGTGGTAGTTTCTGACCCCGAAACTAGACCATGAAGCAAGCAAAAACAAAAATTCTGTATAGATTGCTAGGAGAAAAGTTGAAAGAGTTGCTTCCTTCAAAGAAAGGAAAGAAATGGGTATGAGCTATAAGTAAAGATAAGTACCACAATAACCAACCTTTATACATGAGGAGCAATTTGAATAGTGTCTGAAAGATTCCCAGAAAGTAGAACTCCCTTATTTAACTTGGTGCACTGCCAAACTAAATGAACACTTGAAGGAGCACAATCAGCTAGCATGATTGTGTACTTAAGTAGTTGGGGCACATTTAAAACATTAAGTAATAAAAGACATATTAAAGACAAATTAAGATCCTAAGTGCAAAAGCAAAACAATGGAATACATATAAACAATAATCCAGAAAATATCTCCATTTTGCTTTTAATTATAGGATGTTTCCTTATAATAAGAGATGTCTATTAATGGCATTTCTAAAAAGACTTCATGTTACTCCAAGAAAGAAACTTACACATCCCAGGCTCAGAATAAAAAAGCCATTGTTTTCTGGGTTGAAATAGAAAAGTAAATTTGTGCAATAGATTTGTTTAAAGAGCAACTTGTGAGCACAATAACTTTTCATACGACTTGAAAATACAGTAAGTAGGAACTACATGTTCAAAGGATCCTCAACTTGTTCAGTAGCATTTCATGAACATAGAGGTCAGATATAGCCACATCAGCAGCTGTATGAAATATAAGCATAAATCCACCAATGGAGAGTTTTTAACACACACACAAAACGCTTGCTCAGTGCTATAGGAAACTGCATTCTGGCCTAAAGCTTAGCATAAATTTAAAAGATTATTAACTAAATTTGGTCATCTAGTTTTCACTTCGTTTTTTCACATTGGAACAGATTAAAGAGTAATTAATCTTGGCTGAGGACAGAAGTGATAGATAAGGAGAGTAAACAATATACCATTTTCTTTTTAAAAGCTTTTTCTTGTGTCTGGGGTGAAAGTTTATTTATGGCATCTAGTTTACAGTATTACATATTTCACATACAGTATTATTATACATAGTTCTTACAAATACTGTAATCAATAGCCTATGAAATGACTTAAGGGATGTACTCTACAGGTGGGTCGCCGTCTTTTTCCTCTGAAGGAGCGGGTGTAGGCAGTGGGTGCTGTTACGCAAAAACTGTGATAGAGTGAAGCCGCGGAAGTCGAAGCGCGAAGTGGTGAGGGTTCACTGTATATGCTAAGTGGATGAAGTGTCAATAAAACTGTTTTTTAAAATAAGCAAGCGAGCTCAGGGGCAGGGTATCCTAGAACACGGGAGGTATCTGACATGTTAGCTTGGGGGAAGGGGTTGATAGTAAGCTGCAAGAGGGAAAAATCAAAAAGAGGTTGTTGTGGGTGGGCTTTTGTAATAAATGGTTGACAATTTGCTGCAAAGGTTAGACAGAAGTCTTAAGAAGTCTAGTTATTAGATTTGGCGGTCAGAAGGCAACCTGAGAGAAAACCTTTTCAGTTGAGGATTAAGTTGAAATTGTCATGAGCTAATGAATGGAAGATGAAGAAGTGATGCCAAAGAGAAATTTTCAGCTTGCATCAGTTGAAAGATGAAACAAGAGCATGAGCAAATATCTGACTCAAGATAATGCTGTTTTAAAAGAAAAATTTGAGCTTTAAATAAAATCTAGCTCAATTAAAAACAAAAGGAAAGTTAAAGGAAAGAAGAAATGTAGGTTAGGGTGTGTCAAACTAAGTTTTCGATAAGGTGATAAGCAAAGTACAGTGAACCCTCGCCACTTCGTGCTTCGACTTCCGCGGCTTCACTCTATCACGGTTTTTGCATAACAGCGCATGCTCTGTCATTACTGCCACTGATTGGCTCATACTGTACACGCTTGATGCCATAAATAATATAATAAATAATAAATGATCATTGTAACGTCCAAAATGTTTTACTGTATTTTCCCTTTTTCGTTTAATAAATTGGGTAATACGAGTGTAATGGTGACTAAAGGGTGTTTTTTCATGTCCTCTATGCTCTAACTATGAAAATATTTGATTTACAAATAAGGAATCCTACTTCGCGGAATTTCATTTATCGCGGTAGGGTCTAGAACCGATTAACCGCGATAAACGAGGGTTCACTGTATTTGCTATACTGACTTGCCAGAGTCTGTATGCTTTATAATTGTTAGATCTCTCTGGAGCTAGATTTATACGTACCTCGGTCCTTGGCTCCACGCGAGAAAAAATTCACGCCGAAGCCTGGTTCGTGATCGAAGTGAGTTTTATGAGGGTTAGAAGAAGTTTCAGGTTTACACAGCACCCAAGGGGCTCTTCCCAGACATGCGGCCTGGCTGGAAGCGGCTCTGCGTCCTGCAAAGCTTCCCAAAGTTCCGCCAAAGCTCTCTGAGCCTAAGTTCTCTCTCTCTCCCGGCTCCGGGCTCCGGCCTTTTTAAGGATTGATTCCACGGGGAGGCGTGGTGGAAGACCCCTGATCGACCCCATTGGCTGAATTGAATTCACCTTGGCCTAGGTGGGCCAATTCAAGTTCACGTCCACCCCTGCCTACTGGTGGGAACCCTGAGCATATGCAGTGTGCCACTTCTTTGTTTCCCTAGCTTGGCCCTCTGGGCATGCGTTAACGGACATTCCCAGCCCTTTGCTAATCTACCTAACATAATCTTAAATTGTATAATGGTGAACTGTATAGGAAAACATTAAGACCATTGTTAAATGGTATATAAATTCTAGATTTCAAAATGAGTAGGGAAAAAAAAAAATGAGTAGAGACCCAGAATGCTCATATTTTAAAGTGCAGTTATTTAAAAGTGCAGTTATTAGTGGGCAGATCATGGTGATGAAACATACAGATAGTTACATTTTACTTTTAATATCTAGTTAACATAAATCCGACTTTCCCATTTAAAAAAAACTAGTTTATTAAGAATATTGGATCATTCAAGCAAAAGTAGGACTGTGAATGATAATGTTGGAAAAACACATAAGGACTTACCACTAAAGAATTCCAGAAGCCCTTTTCTGACCAAGACTGTCTTTTGGTCACCTGTCCATTATGTTAAGTCCATGGATTTATGTTTATTTCCTCAGTAGCGCCCACCACCCATTCCTTGTTTACAGTGAGGGCCTATCTTTTTTTTTTTTTTTATGTGCTGCTTCTTCATTTGACTCATAGGCTTCTTGAAAATGGGGATCTGGATCCCAGCTTCTTAACGTACTCCCTAAGGCCTAGTACAGGCCTTTGCATGACACACAAAAGCCCCTCACATGTGTGCTTAATGAAAAAAATGTGTTAAAATGAGTATCACTTAAAACAGTTTTATTGGTGTATGGTTCACAAATTCTACGATAGCCCCATCATGCTACGAGAGTTGTACCATTATCACCACAGTTTTAGAATTTTTCTTCCTTTTTTTCAGTATCATCTCTTTTATTTTATTTTAATCATGTTATTGGGGCTCATACAACTCTCATCACAATCCATACATACATCAATTGTGCAAAGTACACCCACACATTCATTGCCCTCATCATTCTCAAAATTCATCCTCCTCTCGAGTTCCTGGAATCAGCTCATTTTCCTTTTTCCCCTCTCCCTCCCTCCACGGTCCCCACTCCCTCATGAACCCTTAATAATTTACAAATTATCATTTTATCTTATCTTACACCGGTGTCTCCCACTGTGGGGTCCTGGTTTACAACTGCCAGCACCAGCTACATGACAGGCTGTATAAAACCAAAGTCTGGGGTAGACCTAAGTTTCAGTTTCAGGTTCCTGGTCACTGATGCCACTCCGTCGGATGAGACATCGCCTGTTCCAAACGGACCAATGGGACGCACCGCCTGATTGCAGACTAACCAGCGGAATTCAAACAACCCGCCACCGACTGACCAATTGGTGAAGCACCGCGAAACTACTCACCAACCACCGCTGGACATCGCTGGCGCCAGAAGCTCCTCCAATGAATTCAAGGAACAATGACATGGGACCTTCCCTGTTTCCCCCACCCTATAAAAGCTAGGCTACCAAAGCACTCAGGGCCGATTCCCTTTTGGACGCTGGGTCCCCGCTGCGCCGGGTGGTCCTGTTCATTGCTTGCACCTGAGGTGAGCTCGCCTTCCTTCCCCGAATCTAACACCCTCACCCACCCCTCCATTGACCATCCCCCAGAGAAAAGGTCACATGCAGATCCCTGTGATTGATTCCCCCTTTCTACCCCGCCTTCCCTCCCAGTATCACCACTCTCGCCGCTAGTCCTGAGGGGTTCATCTGTCCTAGATTCCCTGTGTTTCCAGTTCCCATCTGTACCAGGTTTGCAAGGTAGAATTGGGATCATGGTAGTTGGGGGGAGGAAGCGTTTAAGAACTAGAGGAAGATTGTGAGTTTCATTATTGCTACCTTGAACCCTCAGTGACTCATCTCCTCCCCACTACCCCTCTGCAAGGGATGTCCAGTTTGTAAAGGTGGAACTTAGCGAACAGGGAGGAAGACGGACATAACTGACAGGACAAGGGAGAGCAGAAACAGAAATAGCTTTATTAGGGGTTAGGGGAGCTCCCGGATGAGGTTCATTGACCTAGGCCAACAGGTCAGGGAAGTCATGCTCAGCAGCTGGGGGTGGGGGTTTTTAAAGGAGTGGTGAGGAATGTATGGAAATTAGCATATGGGGTCTGGAAACTGGGAGAATCACTTGACTCCTGCAGGCGGTCTTTGAACCAGGAACATCAGGTTTCACTGGTTATCTTCTCTGGCACCGACTGCTGCTGACCTCTGGGACATGCAGGGAAGCATGTGCAGGGCACGAACCTGCTTCAGCTTAGTCCAAAAGGGGGCTGCGTAGTTCTGAACTGACCCAACAGAGTTGTCTACAGATGGACATTGGGTCCCCATCACGTGCTACCCTCACTCACGATATGATCCCTGCCACCACCCCCTGCCTTTGGTGCTTGATATCTGGTCCTTTCAGCCCTTCATGATCACACATGTTGGTTGGTGTGCTGCTTCTGTGTGGGCTTTGTTGCTTCTGGGCTAGATGGCCGCTTGTTTACTTTCAAGCCTTTAAGTCCCCAGACGCTATAGGTCTTGATAGCTGGGCACCATCAGCCTTCTTCACTACATTTACTTATGCACACATTCGTCTTCAGCGTTTGTGTGGGGAAGGTGATCACACAATGATGGTTTTTGTTCTTTGGTGTCTGCTACCTGATCCCTTCAACATCTCGTGTTCACACAGGCTTGTGTGCTTCTTCTCTGTGGGCTTTGTTGCTTCCGAGCTAGATGGCCGCTTGTTTGCCTTCAAGCCTTTAAGACCCCAGACGTTATATCTTTTGATAGCTGGGCACCATCAGCTTTCTTCACCAATGCACACGTCTGTAATCAGCGATCATGTCGGGTAAGGTGGAATCTACAAAGAGACTGGACCACATGCCAGCCCTAACCAGAATTAGCCCGACCCCGCCATGGGAGGGAGTACCCACAGAAAATGGAAATAGATCGTCTGGTTTGAGAAAGGAACTGACCTACCACACTACACCCAGAAGGAAGCTGAAGCAAAGGAAGGAGGAAGAACGGAGAGGAGCACACCTGGGCCCAAGCTCAGAGGGTGATAGCCCGGCTCTGAGGGTCCAGTGTACAGAGGACCATATAGCCGGCCCCACGGCGAGATGTGACATCCTGCACTGAACCATGGCTCTACACGGGACAGCACCAGACAGTGTGGCATGTGCGACTGAGCTGACCCCACCACACTGAGGCAAAACACTGGGGGCGTGCAATGGAGCGGTGGGGGGAAGCAGAGCAAGGAGGTCCCAAGGGAGTACAAAAGGATGGACTTTGGAGGCAGGACGTGGCACCCCATCAGACTTGTCTGGAAAACACTCTTAAAGGTCAACAAACAGACCTTGAACTTCTAACAGGCTTTTTTTCCCCTTTCTTTTTCCTCTTTTCTGCCTTGTTTTCTTTTTTTCCTCTTCTTTTAAATTTTGTATGTCAGTGGCTTTTTTGTTTGTTAGCTGCTGCTGCCGTTGTCGCCATGTTCTTATGTGCCACTTCGGTGTTGTCAAAGCCATCCCCAATTTTATGCGCATATTAATGTCTGCAGGTCCACCTATATAAGAGAGGCTGGACAAACAATGTGAGAAGAAAATAAAGGGACCAACGGTCCCAGAGGGACATGAGAGTGTGGGAGGTAGGGGAAGGGAGGAGGTGCTGGCCAACCCAGGGACAAGGGAACAATGAGTGGTTCAAAACCAATGGCAGGGAGGGGAGGGGAGGACTGGTAGGGAGTGACCAAGGGCAAGGTAACTGAGAGGAATTACTGAAACCAGAATGAAGGCTGAACATGGTAGTGGGGACAGGAGGAAAGCGTAAGGAAATAGAGGAAAGGAGTAGGAGGCAAAGGGCATACATAGAATCCTAAATACAGGCATGTACATATGTAAATATATTTAAGATTATGGGGGAAATGGACCTATGTGCATATATTTATAGGTTTAGTAGTAGGGTGGCAGGTGGACATTGGGCCTCCTCGTGTGCATTCCCTTAATACAAGAGCACCTTGCCCAGCTAAACGGTCATTTCATGATACCCATTTTTTGTTCTCCCATCATTCACATTCCTTGATTGGGTAAGAAGTCCAGAAGAGCTGGACGAGAAGATCAATCCAATCCTGTGTCATGTTTTCTCCTCCTTTCCCTACTCTCCAGTGAAATGTGTCATCTGATGACTGTAAGCTTAGAACGGAGACATTATTTTTAGCCTCCTTGTGTTTGACATTCTAAATAGTGATTACTACCATGTGCAGGATACAATGGGTTATAGAAAAGTCAGGACAGCAAAAAGAAAGGGGATTTACAGCCCCCATTGTCCTCTTTATCTTATACAAAGTATAATGTCCAGGCCAGACTATCAAACATAATTCATAGACAATGCATTCTAAAACCAGAAAGATTTACTAACATATAAAATCAATTACATCAAGTGGGAGAAAAATTGACTCATAGCTATTTCTACCACTTTGAAGACCCCTGTCACTTTTCAACAATAAGAATAGGGTAGTTTTGTCCTACCCTCTTAAGACAGACATAGTGATGTCTAGAGGAAACAGCAGTTTTACCATGTCTTTGAAGGCACCTATTCCTAACTAGTTTCATGACCCTTAAGGTAACCCTCCATAATCTTTCTCCCTGTTGGCTTTGTGATTGTTGGATAGTTTTTTTGTGGGAGGGAGGGGACATATCTTCAGATTGGAATCATTTTCAAGATCTTATGTTTCTACTAAGACAGAAAAACAAGAACTTAAAGGTAGGGCGATTAAAACAATATAAATGTAAGGAAATAATTACAAAACAAAGGTAAAAAGATTATGGTTGTCAATTTTAGTATTTATTGAAAGGTGGAAGACAAGGAAAATTCCTCTCAAACTTCATAAACAAATCTTGCACCTTTGTTAAATGCAAAATGAATTTTAAGATATTTGCTTTACATGACAATGAACCGTCTAAAAAATAATTGAATGCAAATTTACCAGAAACAGTGCTAATTTATTATTTACAAAAATGATGATACCTTTCACAACTATAGAGGGAAAAAATATTTTACACTCAGGAACACTAATAAAATACTTTGACTTATTTAATAACCAAAAAAATAAATCTTTTCTACTCTCCACATGTCTCCCAAAAGTTAGAGTGGATTAAAAATTAATGTACATGGAAACAAATGTATTTCCAATAGAAACACACGTGTGTACACACACACACACACCACACACACACAAGTGTTGTGCTAGATCAACCTAATCTTTATTTAAGGCCAACAGCCTTAGTGACAAGGAGCTAGTGAATATGGCTTTAGAGAGTTTTTAACTAAATATCTCAAATGCTTAGTTCATTTGTTAGCTAATCAGCTAACCTGAGCATGGAATATGCTACTTAGATAGCTAAAAGGGTATGAGCAACAACAAAAAAGCACTGTAATAGACACCAGTAAGGTACCTTAGTTTTTCCCCCAAAGGTCTATGTATGAAATTAATAATTTACATGACAATTGATTATTTTATATAGTATATGATATCAGAAACTGTATCTTAAATGCTTTATTGTTCTGGTCCAAGAAATTGAAAATAAAAGCGGGAGGGGGAAAAAAGCCATGTTTAGATAAAGAGCTGGAATGTACTAACTAGGAAACCATTAATATAATACAATATTAAAATAGAAATTATTTGTATATAACAAAGGTAGTCAATAGTTTCTCAAGATTACATAGAAGAGACTTTTAAAATTATAACCCGTAAAAACAAGGAAAATAAGCATTATTCAAGGCAATAACAAGGTTGTATCTTGAAATCTGAGCTCATGAACCATGAATTATAGTCAACCTCCCCAGAAAAGTTCGCATTTTATGCATCAGAATTTCAAATTATGGAGAAGTTTTAACTATAAGATATACACAAAATTATACCTAAAAGCAACCACTATGGTTGTTTTTGATAAGCTTTCCTTTAAGGCTCATATATTTTAGAGAGGTACCTTAAGACATTACAGTATGATCTCATGCATCTAATAAATTTTCCTGGAAAATTAAAAATAAAAACAAACCTAATATGTTGCCCTTCAATTAAAAACAACAAAAAACAAACCCCAGAAAAATAACCACATTCCCTATTTTTCACTACTGATTTGTTATAAATTTTTGTCTTCCAAAAAGGTAGGCACACATCTATAAATTTAGCTAGCAAATAGAATATTAAAGAGGTAGGGAGGATAGGACTGCCACATATAAAACAAATCTTTATTTACATGATCATGATTTATGTCTTTTCCACTCCAGTGACACTTCCTATATTAAAAATATTGATTTCCTGCACAGCATCTGGATTTCCTACAATATTTCCCTACCCTTTTATTAATTTGGGAGCTAGAATTATTATCATTTATGCAGTTAACTTTTTTTTGGTTCTGGTGAAAAACCTTTTTTGTTTAAGTGACTTTCTCCATAACCAGAAAGATGAATCATTTTTATGGGTACTACAAATGAGGCTTAGCAGAAACCACTAAAATGGATGGCAACAATAGTCCAGAAGGCAGCACAAATACTACCAGATAAAGTCATCAACCAAAGTACAAATCCAGAGCAACACCAAAGACAAAATAAAACAGATTTGTGATGTATGGAGCTCCTTGCACTAACGCATGTATCAAAGACATTTAATGGACTTTCAATTACAGAGTAGAAGTCTCAATCAATGCTAAGTTCATTGTTATATTTATTTCTCTGCCTAGGCACTAGCAATCCTTTTTCCTACCTTAACTTTTTATTCTAGAGCCTCATTTATGAAGGAAGCACTTCAAGATGTTTGCTTTGCTAGGGTATAGAGGGAGGTCCTGAGAAAATTGAGGTACCACATCTTATTTTCTTACTTTTAGCTCTGATTATGGCAGTTGAGTTACTGATCTCTGATCTTATTTTACAACTGTGCATTTGCCAAATTTTCCTCTCATTTTACATGAAATGAGGATCTTAATCACTCCCAATTAAACATTTTTAATGAAAGACTTTTACTCCACTATAATTAAAGTACAAGTGGCTAAAGCAGTAAAAAAAATCTCTCCTCATTATATCATTCCATGCACTATAAAGAAAAATTATTTTAGAGCTATGTAATCCCGTCACACAATTTCATTAATTAGAAGCACTAGATATCAGCAACAGACTTTATTTCTCCTTTTTAGAAGTGTTTCTATTATCTAAACTGCTTTCTTAATGTTTAATATAAATATTTTTAAATGTATCCGGGAGGAGTGCTGAGAAATTTCACATATTCATTTCATTCAGTAACCTAAGAAATTATGCAATATGATAATACATATATACAGGCCCCATACACACACACACACACACACACACACACACACACTCATAAAAGAACCTTGGTTTTTAAAAACACTTGCACAGTGTGGAAATTTAAATAGTCACTAGATTTGAATACTTGTATTTGTACTCCATTACCACTCTAAATGGATACATCAGCAGAGAAAAACATAATATATCAGATAAATGATTTAACTGAATGTCGATTTGTCTTTTTGCAGACCCAACAGAAAATGTCATTTCGTATGAACCTTTATTAAGTGGCTCACATTTCCGTATAAATCACACTACAAAAGATTCTTTAAAAAAAAAAAAAAAAAGCTATTTACACTATAGTGCTGAGACATTTCAAATAAAAAAAAAATCTGTATAAATAAGCTCTATGGGAAAAGCCTTAAATTGTAAAAGGATTCTGGCTCATAATACAAAATGTGTGTGTGCGCGCGCGCGCGTGCGCATACATAAATGTCAGCTCTATTCTAAAACCTACTCAAATGATCTAAAGAATATTTATGTTTAAACCTGCAATGTTTACAGTGCATCTGGCCCTAAGTGCTTTAATACTTCACAGTTATGGACAGGCACTGAGGAATGTTACAAAGCTACATAGACTATGTTTTGTAACAGACTTGGGAGCAAGCCCTTGGCTTGCTTTTAGAATTCATGAATCTTTATTACATTATTAAACTTTTTTAAAAAGAAAAGAATTTTAAGTGGTATGTACAAATTTAGCACAAAATGTCATCGTCTTTTCTATCTTGATTTGAATATGTTGAACCATGTTGTCTTGTTTCAACGAGACTAGTCTGACTTCCAGCACACAATTCTTCCCTTACATCTTTGTTTCTATTTTCAAACTTAGGGTCCACCTCAGCCTTACTTTCTGTAAAGTGAACATGATCCGATTTTGCTCTAGCATTCTTGCCGTCCGCATTACCAGATGCTCCAGTCTTTTCAGAAACGTTAACATTCATGGGCTCTTCCTTGATTCTTACAGATGTAAAAGGTTCATGTTTAATTTTCTGTAATTCATATTTAGAATGAAGTTTGTCTGAAAAAACAGACTCCATGGAGGTTTGGCTTACAGCACAAATCATGCTGTCAGTGTGAGGTCCAAGAACGGATGATGTGAGAACTGACGATGTACTTGTTTCAGGAGTCGCTGTATTCTGAGAAGTTTCATCCTCTGAGTGATATAACTTAAGACGAACATGCCAGGCTAAACTGCATACAGCTGACACTGTCTTGAACTGATGCACAACATTCCTTGGGATGAAATAAATGTCATTATCATACAGCTGAATCCTGGCATAGCGAATACCTTCCCGCCTCAGTTGATTGAGTTTTGCATCATCAACCCACTGGACACACTGAAAAAAGAAAACAAACAAGAAATGCAAATAATTAGTCTTTACAGCAAAAAAAAGAAAGACAAAAAATTAAACCAATGACAAAATATATTTAAAACATACCTGGGACAGTGGTGGTTCATGTAAATCTAACTGCATTCGCTGAACTACTTCTAAGAAATCTTCAGCATGAAAACAAATTACATCTTTGGTTATTCGGGGTTGATCAGGCCTAAACAGAAGATGAGATAAAATAGAATTATCCATTAATGTTTCTTGGCCTATATTAAATTATAAACAAACAAGATTTATAGTCAAAATTAAAGTGCTGTTTCAAAAATAAAAGTTCAATGACAACTGAAAGACCACTTTACATAAAGTATGGCATCATAAACAGATAAAACACAACTCAATTTTATTAAAGATATTTATTTTACTATAAATATTTTGAAAAGTAAGATATTTGCATTAGTAAATCATACAAATACAGAAAGCTAAGAGCTTTGGTTTAAACTTAAAGTCAATCATACTTCAAAAATTCCATGGCTAACGTTGACTGCAAAACTGCATAAAAAATAGATATCAACATGGGGGAAAGGGAATACTTTCTGATTATTATGCATCATTCATAGTAGATACTGGAAGTAACTGTAATGACACATAAGACTCACAAGTAACTTCACATATTAAGAAACATTTATCAGGAAATTAACAACATAATAAACTTGTGGTGGGGGAACCGATTAAAATGATCTACGTATACCCCCCTCCCAGGGGGATGGAAAACAGAAAAATGGGTGAAGGGAGACATCAGTCAGTGTAAGACATGAAAAAAATAATAATTTATACATTATCAAGGGTTCATGAGGGAGGGAGAGTGGGATTGGGAGGGGAAATAATGAGCTGACACCAAGGGCTCAAGTAGAAAGAAATGTTTTTAAAATGATGATGGCAAAATATGTACAGATTTGCTTCACACAACAGAAGTATGTATGGATTATGATAAGAGCTTTATGAGCCCCCAATAAGATGATTAAAAAATAAATAAGTAAATAAACATGTGGTGTTTGTTGAAACTAGTAGTGTTCTTTTAAACAATTCTAAAATATTCTCAGATTATTAAATTAATGAGGAGTATAGAAAACACTCTCTTATAGAAGGTGCTCAAAAGGACTTTTCAGAATAAAATCCCAAGCAACACAAAGACTCACACCAAGGAAAATCATAATGCAATTTGTAAAAGACCACAGAAAAAAAGAGAAACCTACAAGGGAGGATGAATAAGAATCATCACAGACTTATCAGAAACTGCTCACTAGAAGGGAATGGAATGCTTTTAAAGTGCTGCATTAAAAAAGGTCAACCTCTAATTCAATATCCATCAAAAATAGGAAAACATTTTTAGATATAAGTTGAAAGACTGCATTGATCTATACAAAGGAGCGCAGACCATCAATAAGAATTAATATGAAATATGAAAAATATTTTAGTCTCATTTAAAAATTTCTCTTAAAGATAATTACAACTTATTCCAATGAATTGTAGGGTTTAAAGCTAAAGTTTTATGCATGACAACATTTAGCACAAAGGCCAGAAAAGGAGAAAGTATTAATTGGAATTATATCGTTAAAATATTAATTGGAAGTATATTGTTAGAGTATATTGTTAATAAAGTATTAATTGGAAGTATATTAAAAGTATATTGTTAAAAGTATATTAGAAGTATGTTAATTGGAAGTATACTAAGTGGAAGTATATTGTTAAAAATATTAATTGGAAGTATGACAAAATATACTATTATTATTTGTGGTAGATTGCGATAAGTTTGGAACAACCAACTAAATAAGCAAAATAAAAAGGTAAACACTGGTGCTGCCAAGTCAGTTCTGACTCACAGAGCACAAAAGAATGAAAGACTGCCTGGTCCTGCGCAATCCTCACAACTATTATGTTTGTGCCCCTTGTTGCTGGGGCAGTGACTTATGTACTGTGGTTTTTCTAGCTAAAGTCTCTCCCACCAAATGACCTTTCCCTGCATGGGTCTGGTAAGAAGATAGAAGACAATGATAGGATTCAGGTGTGAGTAAGTTCTCTCAGGAGGAGGAGGGATCTCATTACCGGAAAGAGGCAGGAGTAGAATATGTCCTCTGGACCTGAGATCCCTGCATAGTGAACCTCCTGGATCCAGACAGCAGCTACATCAGAAAAGCAGCAACAGCACCAGGAGGCAGAACATGAAACCGTGATGGGCTCCCCAAACCACAGAGCAACTAAGCTGAGGGCTTTTGTGCAGGAGGCTGGCTTGTGGAGTGGGATGCCTCTTGGCACTTAATTCAGGGAACTGGGTTTACTGACCCATGGAACTTCAGCTGAATACCTTCAAGTTGAGGCTTAAGAGTGCAGTGGTATGCTCGTTAGGCCTTAGCGCATTTATTAACAGTCCTGAAAGAACTTTGTAACATGTCCTGGTAAGCCACTCAACCCTGAGCACTTCTCACCGGTATTACAATTTGTTAACTTCCTTAATAAACCCTTTAATCACGAATTTTGTCTGTGAGTTCTGTGTAGACATTGCAATGGACATTAGAACCCAGAGAAGTGAAATAGAGAACCTTAAATTAAGGCTTAACAGTTATAGCTTCTTTGCCATTTTATCTCTTTGAGGGTCTTTGTATTTTTTCGTGCACTTCCACTCTTCCAGGGACTAGTCTTTCCTAGTAATATGGGGAGGTACCAGAAGAAAAAAAAAAGTAAAAAGGCTCCCCCCATTGGGCGGAGCTTTCCTAGTATGCATGTTTCCCATAAAGCAGCTAGGAAAGCATCAAGCATCTGAGTTAGTACACTAGTGGCGTCGCCTGGGAAGGTTCTCTCTGGTCAGTGAATTTTTTCGTAAAAGCAATTTTGCTTGAACTTTTTGTGTGTGTGATGGCCAATTTTAGGGAACAGCATGCAGCTGTGAAATTTTGTCACCTGCTTGGGAAAAATGCTGCAGAAACTTGTGATGTTGAACACAGCTTACAAGGACAGGACTGTGGGAAAAACTCAAGTGTACGTGGTTTTCTCATTTCAAAAAAGGCGAAATGTTGACTGATGACAAACAGCTCCAAAGTGACCCAGACTTTTTCCTCAAAGTCATTACTGGTGCTGAAACATGGTGCTATTATTACCACCCTGAAAGCAAACATCAATCAAGCCAATGGAAGACGCCATCATCACCTCATCCAAAAACAGCTCATCAAGTGAAATCAAAGATCAAAACGTTGCTCATTTGTTTTTTGATATAAGGGGGATGCTGCATTTGAAGTTTGTTCCTTCCAACAGGTCAGACTGTTTGCCATGCTTTCTATTTAGAGCACTGTTCCTCAACCTGTGGGTCATGACCCCTTTGAGGGTTGAAAGACCTTTCACAGGGGTCACCTATTCATAACAGTAGCAAAATTACAGTGATGAAGTAGCAACAAAAATAATTTTATGGTTGGGGTCACCCTAACATGAGGAACTGTATGAAAGGGTCGTGACATTAGGAAGGTTGAGAACCACTGATTTAAAGATTCTGAGAAGACTACCTAACAGTGTGCAACAAAAAAGGTCTGATTTGTGGCAGACAGGGGATTGGTTTTGCTACAAGGCACCTGCTCATGCAGCCAGTTTTGGCAAAAACAGTGTGCCTCTCTTGTCCGTGAACCTTATTCACTTGACCTCACTGCATGCTACTTCTTTTTGTTTCTGCAAATGAAGAGGGACATGAAAGGACAGTGATTTGAAGACGTAGAAGAGGTGAAAGTGTAATGGAGAATACTTTGAAGATGATATGGTTGTTTTGTAAAAAAAAACTTAAAATACATTAGCTTTGGGGAGGGGGGTAACCTCTCATATGTCTAAAACACATGAGACAAAGTCCTTGCTTCTACACATTCTGGGTGTACGTCTTCCAAGACAACTTGTTTGTTCTTCTGGAAATCCATAGTACTTTCTTTGCCATCTTCATAATTTAAATGCATCAGTTCTCATGTTTTTTTAATTGAAAAAGGCATGGCTTGAGTGAGGCATACTCTAGTACTCAAAGTACAAAGGTTTAACACACTTAACTGCTATTTGAAAGATTTGCATCTACCCAGTGGTCCCTCAAAAGAACACCTGGCAATCTACTTCTGAAAAATCAGCTACTAAAAATCCAGTGGTGCCCACATACGCGCCAGACTGACTTAATGGCAATGAATGAATACCTGAATACCTAACCACTGGAGGATGTGCTTTTTAAAAAGTACACAGAGTGGAGGGAGGGTGGGGTAAAGAGGGGGAACTGATTACAGGGATCTACATATAACCCCCTCCGGACAACAGAAAAGTTGGTGAAGGGAAACGTCAGACAGTGTAAAATATGACAAACTAATTATCTATAAATTATCAAGGGTTCATGAGGGAGGGGGTAGGGAGAGAGAAAATGAGGAGCTGATGCCAGGGGCTTAGGTGAAGAGCAAATGTTTTGAGAATGATGAGGGTAACGAATGCACAAATGTGCTTTATACAATTGATGTTATGTATTGATTGTGATAGGAGTTGTATGAGCCCCCAATAAAATGATTTTAAAAAATAATTAAAAATAATGAAGTACAAAAAACACAAGCAAACAGAAAAATAGAAAACGCTAATGAAATAAGAGCCGGATTTTTAAGTTCAATAAAATTGATAAACTTCTAGCAACTTATTAAAACAAAATTTTTTAACAATATAAGAGGGCTTCAACAAGTTCATAGAAAAATTCCATCATAATTTTTTTGGCCTCCTCAAAAAAATACTTTATTGTTCACTGGGTGAAGTTTTACAGGCCAGATTATAGTCATACATTCAGTAATGTATATACACATGTTGATTGATTTGTAATTCCCTCGATGTACTACCATCACAACCCATTTCTTCCCTGTGGTTCCTGTTTCCAATCCCTCCTTTTCTAATCCTCTGAACTTTGCCATCGAGTAAAAGCTGCCCTTTTGATCACAAATGGTAGATTATTTTAATGTAGCGGTGAGTTCAGTTCCAGACCTGAAGGGTAAGGACCACAGTCTTGGGAATCCCGCCTGTCTTTATCACTAGCCTTTTTTATGAGAAACCCACTACCTTTTAATTCCATTTTCCACAAACTTTTGAAGAACTTTCATACCAGGCAATTGAATACTGTACTATATAAGCCATAATGTAAGAGAACTTTAAAACATACATGGAAAAATGGAGTTAAAATTTAAAGAAAATTTTCCTAAACTCTCTGAAGCCCCCTCATATGTATTTATATCACATACAATATATGTGATCTTACATTACCATTTACATGTACAACCATTCCTAGTTATTATATTTTATATATATGTAACATATATATAATACAATATAACCAAGAGGTTTTTAATCTCAGAATTAGCAACAGAATTATTAAAATAAAGTCTTAGGGTAAATGTATGTTTAATTTTATTAAAACCTCCAAAATTCCTTTTCACAGTTCCCACAACAGTATGAAATTTCCAATTTATCTACATCCTCATGAACAATTGGTATTAAGTATAAAATGTATTTATTTGGACAAAACATACACACAAAAGGATTAATCCTAATTCATGTAAAAAAGAAAAGAAAATCTAATGAAATTTTCCCACAAACGTTTAAACAAAAATCCATTGCCACTGAGTTGTCGCTGACTCACAGTGGCCCTATGTGCAGGACCTATGTGGAGTTTCTGTGGCTACAAATCTGAGGGAGAAAAGAAGACTACTTGTTCTCCTGAGGTGGCTGCTTGCAGTTCAAAGCTTCCCAGAATGATAGCACCACCAGGGCTCCTCAGCTTTCTGAAGCACCTTCATATAGATGAGTAGTTTAAAAAAAACAATAGGGGACTTCAAAATGGCAGTGGGGAAAGAAAGTTCCATCATCTTTCAATTCCACTCTTCATGAGCTTTTTGAAGGACTATTGTCTGTGAGTTGAGAATATTTTCTCCAAATCTGTAATTTGCCTTTTCATCAACTATCATTTGAAGGACAGAAAGTTCTCATTGTAATAAAGCCCAACTTATCCAATTTTTTCTTTTATGCTTCATGAAATTGTTGCCTACTGCAAAAATTCCTATGATTTCTTCTAGAAGTTTTAGAGTTCCAAGAGTCCCCCTGAAAGATGAACAATATTGAATCTGTGATTTCATAAACAGGGCATAACTTTTGAAAACCAGCGTGGCTGAGGTCCGGCCCGACCTCCTCGAGCTTCACCACAGGCAGAGAATCACCATCAGCACCAGCTTAAGACTGATTCTTCTGAAGCAGAGCTCAGACAGAACTCCTCTCTCCAGTTTTTCTCATCAGTCTGACACCACTGTCTCTCCCACAGCACACGCTATGCCTCTGCTGGCTTCAATAATTCATTGTAACGGCCACAGAACTCACAGATCTCACGGTTATGTTTATGATGGAAGTAACAGGCTACAGTTCAGCTTAGAAATATTCCATTCTTCCTCCATTCTGTTACTCCATTAAGACAGTTTCTTCTCAGACCTCCTGTGGGGAGGTCTTTCTCTGGCCTTCAACCCCCTCAGCCTGGCCCTGCTTAGGCAAAGTGTTACAAAGTTCTTTTCACTCTGTTAATAAGTGCTCAAAGGTACCTCATGACTTTGCCAGTGAGTCTTGATGCCAAGGTACTCAGCTCACTGTGGGGGCTAGGAAGCCCACCATGCCATCTTCTGCAGGCCTCTTGGTGCTGCTGCCGCCATTTCTTGGCCATAATGTCTCATTTCCACCATCTATAGTGTTAGTTTCTCTTTCTCTGTCTCCTGGGTAGAGGATAGATCCTGTATGTAAAGGGCATGTTCTATTATTGCTTCCTCTAGATTTCCCCATCTGCTCTGGGACGGCCTCTCTTAAATTTAGCAGGATGGTAAACTGACTGACCAATTCCCTCATTAGGGTTTCAAACACCTTATTTGCATGCCCCACCTCTACCCCATACTGAGCACCTTATTTATATTACTAGTTAGCCAGACAATTCCCTTGGTGGGCCACAAGCACCTCATTTGCATGGTCCCACTCAGTCCCTTGGTAAGAGTTAAGACTCTGGCTATAAGGGCCATATTACATTATTTAATGCACCACAGATAACAACTGGCTCTTGTAGCCACTGGGCCTTTTGTGATTACAGGATTAACTTCCTCCTCCCAATTGTTTTACAAGTCCAAAGTAGTCATTAGTCCTTCAGTAGGCAAGGATCCTTAGGGTGAAGTTGTTCAAGTACCAGTCATTCAAGTCTGCTGCAGGCAGGTTTCTGATCTGGTCAGGTTCTCCAAAATTTGTCTTATCTTCACCCCTTCTGGCCTCTGATAAAATGCAATGGAGGATTGTTATCTCCTTACCCTGAGCCTCAGGAGGTAGGCAGGACAGTGCCTACAAGACTTTAGGTTTGGTCACTGTACTACACAGTCCACAAGTGCCTCTTGCTTAGTCCACCCTTGCAGTTAGTTTCTATAATGATCGTTTTCAGTCACAGTCAACACCCTGCTAACAAGCATTACTCACAGCAGAATCATACAATCCCATCAGCATCTTCCTTCACCCCATCTCTTCCAGCCCCATCAGGAAAAGAGGAAGTTATTCACACCATCTCATTTGTAAATGAAGTACTTGGGCCAGGAAGCTTGCTAACTGCCTGATGCTCTAGGTTCTGCTGCTTCAACTTCTCTGCCGGTAGTGATAGCTGGTCTACTGCTGACTTTTCTTTCTTGATGGTAGTGACAGCCCCTTTTTTCTGCCTTGAGGGATGGTAAAATTAATCAATCCTCACATTAAGGGTTTGTGTACCTTATTTACATTCCACAATGAGTGCCATGACCCTTTATTTACCTTCTTAGCAAGCTATCTAGTCTCCTTGGTGAGCTATACCAAAAACTAAACTCGCTGCCATTGAGTCAGTGCTCACACATAGCAACTCCCTGTAGGTTATCAAGACTATAACTGTTTAAGCGAGTAGAAAGACCAATCTTCTGCTCTTAGCCTCATAGGGTAGCAGGAGAGTAAAACCTTCAAGACTTTAGGTTTGGCCATAGTTATGTGTCACCCTTTCGGCAAGTTTCTAAAATTACAGTTTCTATAACCACACTCAACCTTGTTAATATTACAGCTAAATCATACAATTCTATCACCATCTTGCTCCATCCCATCCCTTCGACAACCGCATCAAGAGAAGAGGAAGCTGTTCAGTGGGGATTCTCCCTTGACCCACTTATATGGAAATTTAGTACACCCATGACTGCATGTAAACCAACCACTTCATGTGGTTTATCTCCCTGACGCTGCATCTCATTATAGGTAGCCAATATTTAAATTGCATGTTCTCATCAAGCCAGTACTCTGAGAAGACAAGCATATTCTTTGAATTGAGTGTCTCTATCAAAAGCAGTCCGATCAAAGTAAGTCATCAAATTGTAGCAATCTAACTGTCCCTAATCCAAAATCAAACTCACGGCTACTAAGTTAATATCAACTCACTGCAACTGCCCCATAGGCCTTCCAATGCTGTCTATAGTTAAAGAAACTGTTAAATCAGTCTTCCGTGGAGCGGCTGGTGGATTTGAATGCTTGACCTTTTGATTAGTAGCTGAGCTTCTGAACCACCGTGTCACCAGGGCTCTTCCCAAATGACATACTATATTTCAAGTGAGTGTTTTACTGAACATGAGTTATAACTTAATAAAATTGATTTTTTAAAGTTTGATTTCAAGGAAGTGACCACAGACATATACTCTCTCTATTATCCTGAGAGAATTGTATATTTGATGACTAACTCATAAGCTTCATTCCCATCAAACTAGAAAATTCCTTGGACTTTAAACCCTATCTTTTATTTCAAGTTACTGTGAGGCCTGGTTCTAAGATGAAGAATCTAGGAATATACAATGTCCTCCTATTGACTGATTCCTTGAGGAACCCTGGTTGCACAGCTGGGCTGCTAACTGAAGAAAGCTCAGCACTTTGAAACCGCAGCCTCTGGGAGAAAGGCAGTCTGCTTTTATGAAGATTTATAGCTTTAGAAACTCTTTAGAGCCATTCTACTCTTTCTTACAGGGCAACTTTAAGTCAAAATTGACTTGATAACAATGGAAATGTTTTCCTAAGAAAACCTATGATAGGAGGGGGCGGGGTAGGCACCAACTTCCTTACTATACCTTAATTTAGCAGCAAGGAATACTAATAAAGGGTTTGCATCCATGTTTACGTGACAGCTTGAAGACATCCTAATAGTTGTAATAAAATTACTTTCTTGCTATCTTTAATACTAAGAGATTAAAGAAGCACCTAGGTAGGAAGCAAATTGTATTTTACAATAGTGAACAAAAACCCCCCCCGCAAAGCTCACAATGCCTACCCCAAGCATATTCTCGAGCCTAGCCATCTGATGTATTAGTACTGTGGTATTAGTTCTTTTTACTGACACTGCTCACCACGAAAGTAGTTTTATTACACAAACATTTTGGGGTTACCTATGAAAGCAGACGCACAATCTCTACTCTCAAGGTGAATCTAAAGTGGGAAAGAAAGTATATACCAAAAACAATGTAAAGGCTATTAAGAGTTATTTGACAGAGGGCTCAAGTAGGAAAAAAAATGTTTTGGAAACGCTGATGGCAACGTATGTACAAGTGTGCTGAATACAACTGAATGATGGATTGTCATAAGATTTGTAAGAGCCCCCCAATAAAATGATTTTTAAAAGTTATTTGACGGCAATGGGTTTAGATTTTTTTAAAGAGAAACTTGGGGTAAGGAAAATTAAAAGCACAACTGGAAATAGAAACAAATGAACACAAAAAGACAAATACTGATGCTTAGACCGATGCTTAGTAAGGGAAAGAAAGATAGCAGAGCTGAAAGAAAAAGATAATGAAGTCTGGAGTCAAATCTCTCACCACTCTCAGCTCTACCACCTGCTTACTATGGTAGAACTATTGATAGCCCAGAGCCTCACTACCTGTGAATGATAAATACATGGGGGCTTCAAAAAGTTTGTGAAAAAATTGAGTGAAAAGAAGTCCCCTAGTGCAAAAGAGTAGTTCAGAAATTTTAATAAGGCAACATCAATAACATTTGCAACATTTGTAAATTGCCTTGCAGCAAGTACCAAAGAGCCTTAACTTTCCTTTTAGTTTATCTCTATTTTTTTTTCACTTCTAGTCACTTAAAAAATATTTAAAAATAAAATTTCAATCAAACATCAAATGACTAAAACTAGATTCTAGCAAAGCACAATCTTCTCTATTGCAGTTAAAAAATTATGATATCAAAACACAAGAAAAAAAATTTTTTTTGCCACAGTAGAGAAATTGGGAAACCTTCTAAGAATAAAATTAAAAGTGAAGAAAATCTTTCATTAAAATAGAAGTAGTTAATATGTACCACTCTCCACAATGAACAGCCTTCAGCACTCCAACAGCAGCTGTGGTCTGTCTTTCAAAACCTTGTCCTATATGATCTGCATGGGCTCTCGTCCTGTCTTCAAAGAGCATCTCACGGGGCTCACTGGTTCGAGGTAGGTACTGCAGGTTTTTTATTTCATTGGTAGTTCTGTTTTAAAAATTCATTTTATTTTTATACATATATACTGATAGAAAAAAATTAACCCTAAATATCCTATGTAATCAGGCTTTACTGCCATCACACATTTTACAATAATTTAATTCAGACAAAAGAGAATTTTAACTCATCTCCTTCCAAATCAAGTTCTATTTTAAAAATGGTAACATATAGTAAGAATATAAACACACATATAATCTCCTTTATCCAAGACATTCCTCACAAAATATCAGCTATGAAGAAATACCTACTTGAGCAAATAACAGATGCTATAACATACTCAGTTTCCCCTATATCCTGACTCTTTATATCTTGGGTTTGGATCTAATCTGTGGGGCCATGACTCTCTCAGATCATATGGCTAATAAGGATATATAGCTGTAGCAACCAGTTACCTTTTTCATTCAATATTTACAGAACACCTATTATATTTCTAGCTACCATCTAGGCACTCAACCTTGTCTGTCAGTTTGTGATACTGGGGTGGATTACATGCTGCTTTGATCATGGAAGCCATAACAACAGTTAATCCAAATACCAGTAGGGGCACTAATGCATGGTAAAAAGGTTTCAATCGCGCTTCTCGACTACTCAGGCTCCGGTGGTTTAGACCTTATTTTATATCCTCCATAAAATGTTCTAATTTTCTAAATATAGGTAATCCTTGATTATGATAATGGAAGGGACTATGATTCATTTCCAGCTGTGTAAGAATTTTTAGGTCACAGGTGCATATGGTTCAACTTAGTTTTACTTTGCTGGATGAAATGGAGCCTCGGTAGTGCCTTAAGCATTCCAAAACGCAAAACCAACTCACTGCCATTGAGTTGATGCTAACTCTTAGCGACCCCAATAGGACAGGGTAGAACTGCACTCGTGAGTGTAACACTTAATGGGAGGAGAAAGCTCCGTCTTTCTCTATAAAGGGGCTGGTGGATTTGAACTGTTGACCTTGCAGTCAGCAGCCCAACAAATAAACATTACACCACAAAGACTACGGGATTAGGCATTAGAGGGTACTAATAAAAAAGTCAGTGTCTTCAGCCCACCAGCTGTTCTATAAGGGAGAGAGATGAGGCGGTCTACCTTCATAAAATTGTAGATCCCCAGAAATCCTATAGTCCAATATTACTCTGTTCTATAAAGTCAGAATTGACTTGACAGCAATCAGTTAGTGAAAAACAAAGCTGAAAACCTTTTCAAGTATTTAAAAGCTGAACATGCAGCACAATAAGATGGTTGTGAACGAAAAAAATAAGATGGTTGTGCTGAAAGAGGAACTGGTTTAATCATTTCAAACTGAGAGCAAATTTACATAGCTTTACAAGGCAAGTAAGGGTGTCTATAAATAGGATGTTTATAACCTAGGAACTGCTTTTTAAATTTAGTCTTAAAATAGTTTCTAATTTGTCTCTGTTGTGAATGACTTTTTTTATTCCTAAATATAATTTACTGTTATTTCCCTATAATCTCATGGCTTATTTACATTGTTTTGCATTAAAAAAAATTCTATCAGATAGCTATTTTTCAATTTATATTCCAATTATGCTCTAAACTTTCCTTCTTCCAATTTTCAACACACACACACACACACACACACACACACACACACACACTCATCCCCAGGTAAAAAAAATCATATCCAACCTACCTTTTCCTCTTGAAGGGTGACTTTGGCATATCCGCCACAGGGATCATTTGTTCTCCTGGCCGAACCCACATGATAGGACCATCATCACTGTCTTTTCGAGTCTCTAATTTCAAGCTAGACAGTGTCCCCCAGGGCAGTGTACACTAGAAACAAATAATTACTTAGGCACCAATGCTTTTCTAAATGGTTCTTTAAATACACATTGAAGAATATTATCCCTTCACAAACATGCTTTCTAACAGACTTATTGGTATACTTTTGTAATATATAGTAACAAACATACACTTATATTGATACATGTTCCCTTAAATAGTTCTGATTCCCACCTAGTTCCTGACCCTGGTAAGTGCATGATTCACGGCAGTCATTGTTTATTAGTTTTCCTTCTACAAAATATATGATCTTGTAAGACATGAAAAAGAATTATAAGTTATCAAGGGTTCATGAGGGAAGGGAGGGGAGGGAAAAATGAGCTGATACCATGGGCTCAAGTGGAAAGAAAATGTTTTGAAAATGGCAACATATGTACAAATGTGCTTGACACAATGGATGTATGTAATGGATTGTGATAAGAGTTATATGAGCTATCAATAAAACAATTAATAAATATACATATATATCTTTTGAAGTTAGTAAAGTGACAAAATAAGTATTCACCATGAAAAACTATGAGAAGAAACGATTAAATACGAATTTAAAAATACCTCTGGGGGAAAAAAAATTCCTCTGGGTTAGTGATGACAAAAATCCAACCAAAAAAAAACTAAGCCCAAATCAGAATTTACTTCCATTCAGTAGTTCCTTAAGAGATTATTGGCCTAAACCAGAGATTAAAATCTCTCAAGATTGACAATTAAGTGAAAATCACTGTCACGGAATGATGAAAATAGCACTGAATAAGCGTTTCATTCATACCCACTTTCAAAAACACAGGATTGTCAACTTCAATTCTCAAGAAAGAATATACTTAGATTCATTTGTTTTTAAAATGAAAAATATTGGAATATAACTAATATCCAAGAATATTTTTAAAATATCATTCAATAATAAATATAACAAACTGCAATCTGACTAGTTGGGAGAAACAGAAAAGGAAGCACGGTTTTGAAGGAAAAGGAAAGGGAATGGGGCACAAAGAAGGTGGTGGCAGGGGGAGATGAACAGACGTGAAGGCAGCAAAAGTGTGCAAAAGCCGATGTAGTGAGAGAAGCTGGCCTTGGCAGATTTTGCTCCTTCCTTGGACTCAAACATTTAACTTTCTATTACTGAGTAAAGAATTAACCTAATTATATAGCCAGAGACTTCTCTCTCATTGGAATAGTCCCAGCAGTCCACAAAAAATAAATATTTTCTGGAAAACAAACACTACTGCAAAATAAACATCCTTACTCCATCTTTCCAAAATAAAAACACAAAACCCAAGAATTCTGAAGAATTCCAGCTAGAAATCAGTTAAAGAATTTTAGATTCCAGACCCAAAGCCATCAAGTCAATTCTGACTTACAGTGACCCTCACAAGGTTCCTAAGGCTATCTTTATTTACTTTAGCAGCCAGTTTCATTTTTCTCATAGTGAATCTCAATCTCTCTCTCATTCTCTGCCATTGAGTGGATACAGACTCATAGCGACCCTATGAGGGTCAAACTCCCCACAACACCCCCTGGGTGTCCAAGAGTATTAGAAAGCCCAAAGAGTTACCATTATGTCACCACAGCTCCTTCATGATGGAGCTTTGCGTGTTGTTTTCTGGAGAAACTGAAATCCAGCAATTTTAAAATATTTACCCAAGCCTGAGGTACAAAACCAATTTTCCTTCCTATAATTCCTTAATTCTTTGGTACTCAGTTCATAAAGAGCTGATCAATAGATGGAAGCCAATTATTTAGAGTGGTAGTAACAGTGTCATTTACGGGTCATCTGACATTATAATTAGTACTTGAGAGGATAGACGTACACATAAGAATGACTTGGTTTCCCATGCCTTCCTTTCCTTCAATTCAGATCCCGTAATAGCCTTTATTTCTATCATCTGTAATATGAAAGTAGCACCCGCAATTCAGATAGCTGATACTGCTTTTTTCCTTACTTTTAAAAACGGTGAATCTTCCAACATGTCAAGGAACTCAGGGAAGTAATCTCCCACTTCTTCATCAACTGCTCCCACCAAGCTGATTTGTCGCATCGGGCCAGCTCTGTAAGTACCATGAGAATACGTTCTTTTTACCTAAAGGATACAGACACAGTCAAAAGTTATGTGTAATATAAATTAATAGAATATAATAAATATAATGTGGTTTTTAAATTGCTAAGTAACACAAAATATCATTTCAGAATATTTGAACATAATGTGAGGCAAATAAAACAAAACCAAAAGAGCCTTTACTAATATTAAGACATTGCACAAATCAAGCTATCTTACTTTTTTCTAGCTATTTCTACAGTACTTATGAAAACACATAAGCTACTAACCAGAAGATCAGCAGTTCAAACCCACCAAGGGATCCATGGGAAAATGAGGAGGCTTTCTCTTCCTGTAAAGATTTACGGTTTGGAAACACAATGGAGTAGTTCTACCGTATCCTATAGGATTATGAGTTGAAATCAACTTGATGGCAGAGAACTTGGATTTTGGTTATGAAGACACAGATCAGAAAAACAGCATAACTCTACACAACTGAATATAACATCTTTCTTATAATGTGAGGGGACTTCTAAAAGCTTGTGGGAACATGGCATTTGAAGATAATGCAATTTTCCAATGAACCTTCTGAAGTCCCTAGTTTAAGAATTCATTTATTATAAAAACAATGGTTTATATGTCTCAAAGGTCAACAAAGATGATCTTCCTTTTGAGACTTTACCAGATTAATTAAAACCCAATGCAATTGAGCCACTTCCTACTAGGCTCTAAATCTTTACAAAGTAGATTGTAAAGATTTACCTCTGCCCATGGAAGGGGATGGGTAAACCAAGGCCCTTAGGGTTAGCATTCCATTGCTTGCCTGAGAACACCATGGATGCTCCTTTATCATATAATTAGGATCCAGTTTATATGTCTGATTAACTACTTGATAGGAATCCTAGGCTCCAAATCTACCTTTGCTAACTACTGGTTATATGACACATGCAGAAATTCTTTGCATTTCATAAATACCTGGGTACTTTAACTTAGATTGTTGAAGAAAACTTAACAATTACATAAAGCCACTTGTCACAGCATGAGCAAACAAGTGACATACAAATAGCAGCCAAAAGAAAGCAGCTCGTATCCCAAGAGTCATGCCCAGACTCGTCACAAGCACATTTAGTCTTCACAAATAAACCTACGTATTTTCTTATATTAACACTTGTAAATAAGTCGTAGTTTAATAAATACCTCTTCCTTTCATTAACAAACTTTGTGCAACATCCTAATAATCTTTTACATTGATAATAATTTGCCTTTATAGCTATTTAAACATGCCTTTTCCTCTCAAACATGATTTCCCCCCTCTTCTCTCTCATGTCTATTCTGGGCTAAGAGAATGCTGGCTTTTTGGGATAATTTTTAAGAGGAGGTCCATTAAAATTCACAAATATTTCAAAGTTCTATAAGGGAAACTGAATTTAACAAGTAATATGGGTGTTAACTTAATGTAAATTTAGAAAGATAAACTTAGCCTGGTTTAGCCAGTTTTAAATTGAGGGTCCTGTACCTCATACAAACCAGGGTGGGTAATCTTTTGTCACAATGGACACAAAGTGTAAAATATATTCATATCACAAATCAAATCCCTACAACAGCAGCTGATAAAGTTCCTGGGTGATGCAAATAGTAAACTCTAGACCACTAACCAAAAGGTTGGTAGTCTGAACCCTCTCAGCAAGCAGTCCTGCAAAGAAAGGATGGTGATCAGCTTCCCTGAGGTCGTGGCCTTGAAAACCCAAAGGAGTACACTTCTACTCCACACACATGGAGTCGTCATAAGTCCAAATCAACATGATATAATGTTCTTTAACAGTTTCATACATGAAATAGCTATATTCCCAACCCACTTCATTCCAAGAACACAATAAATATCCTGGTGCACAACAATGATTTAACTGAGAACATTAGAGAATATTATTTTATTTTCTCATAATCAGCAAAGCAGTACTCATATAATTTTAAAAAGAAACAAACAAAAAACCCCACCATGGAATCAATTTCCACTCAGAGAGACCCACGTGAGGCAGAACAGAATTATTCCACAGGATTTCTTTACGAAGGCTGACTGCGAGGCCATTCTTCCTCAGGGCCAATAGGTGGGCTTGAACCACCAACCTTTAGAACAGTAGTTGAGGGCAAGCCTCAGTTTATGTATTTCCAGAACCACGAGAATAAAAATTATTGTACAACAGAATAATATGACTAAGACACTAGCAAAACCAAAAGCCAAACTCACTATCATCAAGTCAATTTACTTCAACACCATTGAGTCAATTTCAACTCAGAGCAACCCGACAGAACAGGGTAGAACTGCCTCTATGTTTCCAAGGCGGGAACTTTTTAGAAGAGTAGAAAGTCTCATCTTGCTTCTACTGAATGGCTGGTTGTTTCGAACTGCTGACCTTGCAGTTAGCAGCCTAACACATAACCCACTACATCATCAGAGCTCCTTCTGGAATTATAATAGTGGTCAGTTTATGTAATAGATAAAATTAAGTCATAGTACATGTAAATTTATTTCTCCAATAATCAATATCATTTTAAAAATTTTATTTTACCCAGCTTGTTGCCAGGCACTTGTCCAAACTGTTTTTCTATTTTTAAAAATGGTTATGACATTATTAAACCATAGAAAGGATAAATAAACTTAATAATCAGGAAACACAAACTAATTATGAATAGATTTAACACCCAATCATCTGAGGGTAAAATGCCTGTGTTTAAACATTCATTAAATATACATACATACAAGGGCACACTATGCATTGTTAAAAACTAGTGAAAAAACAAAGCACCTCATGATATGGATGGACCAGGAAAATACCATGCTGAGTAAAATTAGTCAATCACAAAAGGACAATTATTATATGAGACCACTGTTTTACAAAAAAAAAGATAAATACATTCATATTAAAGGAAACAGACTTTGGAGACTGCCTAAGGGGGAGGGAGACAAGGCAAGGAAATAAAGCAATGGGAGAGAAGGCTGACAGGTGTTAACTTGGGTGGAGTAGAAGGCAGTAGTCCACAAGAGAGGAAAGAGAAATCGAGGAATGGGTGGAGGTTGTTACTGAGGGTGGTTATTTAGTAGTTTAAACTGCTAAATATAAAGTTGGCAATCCAAAATATAAACTCCACCTGATTTACAATTAAAAACTAAAAAATCATATATCACTGAGTAACTAAAACACAGAAAAGTTTGTGTATTTTAATTTTTTTAAGAGCAGTTCTGCTAAGATTCATAAACATTACAAAGGATTTTTTTTGAGAGCCAGAATTATATTCTTAAATATTCTACGTGAATTTTTACAGCTAGTCCTTGCCACCTACTCACAAAATTCATACAAAAATTAATTATAAGAAAATTCACACATATAATTTGCTGTAACAGAACTAGTTCTAAAGTTCGCTAAAGCTTTACAGCAGATACTATTTTCCCATGTTTAAAAGCAAAGGTAAGTTCTACTAGAAAATAGGGTCTTTTAAAAAATTCTGTGCACTTATCTATCACATTTAAAATTAAACAGTAACTTCCTTCTAAAACTTATTCTCCAAATATTAAAGATGGTAACTCAATTGGATGAATAAAATACTCTTGAATTTAAAGTTAATGAAAATAAAGTTGAATTAATCAAAACCTTATGCTCACAAAATCTGAAATTTAAAATAAATGGTAATATAATTTAAGTACATATCACAAATTCAACTTTCTAGCTTAATAATCCATTCTTTCAAGCTCTTGCTAAATCAATTGCAACCATTAATTTAATGTTTTCAAAAATGGCAAATTATGCATAACAATATTCACGTCATAAGAATGGATGAAGGCACTTTAAGTATTAAATCAAAATACCAGTACATGAAAAAATTCACACTTTTTATAGAAATATGAATGTTATGTGATTCTGGCGACATTGGTTTTATTATAATATTGTAAATCAAACTGCACAATTCACTTAGTTATGTGGAATAAAAGTAAGCCTACAATAATATCATAAGAAAATAAAGCCTCAGGAGCAGGAATGAGTAGTAGCTATATATTCTAAACCTAATGTAATAATTACTACTTATTCTTCCGGTTAATATTGAAAGAATTTTTATTGTGATAAAAAATACTTTTATAGCAAAGAATTTCCCATTTTAAAAAGAAAAGAAAGCCTCAATTCTATAAAAATCACATGATCAGCAATTTCATCTATGCAGGACCCAAAAGGATAGGAAAATATGAGTTGGAAAAAAATCTCTTAGTAGCCACAATATATACTACACAAAAAGGCTGGTTCATAAAAAAGGTCTTATTCTCACATAAGTTTGTGGGCAAACAGAATTAAAGTTAATGGAACTTATTGAAGCCTCCTCATATGTTCTTACCTGAGGTATAAATCTAATCTCCAAGATCACAAAATCTCCAAAATTCTTGTAAGAAACTACAAATATAGTTGGTGGGGGGAGGCAAGCACAGACACAGCTCCCCAACAACATCACTAAATGTATAACATCATCAAGACAAAGCTGCACTGAAATCACAGGGTTAAATAATGCTGCATATACTCAGCTAATGAGGATCTACCTACTCACTATAATTGTAATACTTAAAAATATTTGCTTCCTTTATCTAGAAAAATCACTTCTCTGGAAAACCTCACATCCTAATGACAATGGATATGAGATTGCCGTATTTGGTTCTACTCACTTCGGTAAGCATTAATCAAACCATCGATTTTCTGATGCAGTTAAAAAATTAACCTAAAACCAATCAAAACATATCATTATTTAAAAATGTATTATATACTCTTCCTAAAAGACAAAAAAACTGAGTTACAAAGATTACACATATAGCTCTCCTCAATTTAGGTACAGAACTGTCAAAAAGAACACAGTAAGGCAGCAATGATATTTATATACTACTTATAAATGCTTACTTTTAAAATAGTGCCTTTTAGTACTATTTTACACACTACTTATAAATGCTTACTTTTAAAATAGTGCCTTTTAGTACAGATCTAGCATTTTAAATCTAAATCTCCTCTCCACAAGGCTACTCAAACATCACTACCAGCATTTCCTTTCATACACTCTCTACCAGGGTCCTGAAGGAATTAAGAGCAGGAATTGAGTGACTTTTGCACTGACTGCCAAGAAGCCATCAGTAGGAAAAGCTCACAAACTTTGAGTTAACAGAAAGTTAATTGTTTAATTATGTTTGAACGAAGGCACTATTCATTACTCTTTTTTAAAGTAACCTTTAGAAACTATGACAGACTTTCTACTCCCATAAAGATTTATTTACAATCTTGGAAACCGACGGGGCAGTTCTACTCTGTTCTGTGGGGTCAAGATGAATCATAAGTGACTCACTGGCAATGAGATAATTATTTTGTTTGTTTAGGAAATTATGGTTCTGAGGCTCCCCTTATTTATAATGAGAAAATTAGCGTTTCTAAAGGAACAGAACACACGTATTCTCAAAAATTAAATCTGTAAGACTTGATACTATTTTGCAGGCACTTCCCTGGGTTCCGAATACCAGATTTATGGGTAACTCTTTACTTGCTTTGTCATGGCTACCAAAATGATTTTTGTCCTGGCTAACAAAACGAATAGGAAAAGAACTGAATTTTTATAATTTGGGCTATTCATTAAGGTAACCGGAATGAGGAGAGGTATAGCATGCATTTTCATTGGGAAGTATTGCCTGGGATTGGATTATTGGCAAGACCTTGGACAGCTGTACATACCAAAGCAGAGTAACTGGCCACCATCTTTGAAGATTGCTCTTATGCTACAAAAATTTGTCCTCACTTCGAAGACTGAGCCAACCCCTACTGGCATCAAACCTTTCTGCACAATCATTTTTTCTTAAAGTAAAGGCTAAAACACCCTATGCACCAGCTTTGAGTTGCTTACAACTTTTGAAGGGGGGTGGGGGTGGGGCCAGCAGAAAATGCATTCCTAGATGTTACCTATAGATTGTTACAGAGATAGTTAGGAATGAATATCATCCTAACCTGGAGACTGCCTATGTTAATATCAAAGTTGCTATGGTGAAAGCAGCAGCAAATCTGGAATAACAATTTTAAAAGGCATGAAGAAATGATTCACTTGAAATAGTTCTGCTGCTACCCAAAATGTGTTTCCTGAAAAGAGCATACTAGTCTAAAAAATTTGGGAAACCTTTCCTGTTTGGAATAGTCATCATGTACATTAGTTATTAAAGTCTCTGGGAATTCTTAATAATAAATAAACGCAACTTATTTGAGCCAACATTATACAATATTATTGATAAAATTGGTTTTTCTTTTGTTAGTATACCCATCAACATTTCAAGAAATTAAAAGTTCCCTAGAAAACTTTAAGAAATAGTGATTCATTTAAAAACAAAAAACATAAACCTTGATGGTGTAGTGACTACATGTTGGGCTGTGATCCGCATGTTGGCAGTTTGGAAACACCAGCAGTTCCTTGGGAGAAAAGACTGGGCTTTCTACTACAGTAAACAATTACAGTCCTGGAAACCCACAGGGGGTTGCAATGAGTCAGCGCTGACTTAAAGGCGGTGAGTTTCGTTTCTGTATAGACATTTCTAACTTGAATCAATGAGGTGCTTCCATGTCAGAACTGTCTTCCATGCAGGATACTGAGAAATTTTCTGACCAAAGGACAGGATGCATAGCACCACCTATCAGCAGAGCTTCCAGACTCCACTGAACTGGGAAGAACTGTTAATCTACTACTGAAAATCAGCCAATGAGAATCCTGTGGATTTCAAAAGCCTGATCTGAGCTTCATCACAGGGATGAGAGAGGACTAGACGGTGTTTCATTCTGGTGAGCATGGGGATTAACATGAGCTGGGCTAACTCAAAAGCAGCCAATAAATTTGTTTCCACATCAACTTTAAAAATAGGTATAAAATTGGGATAGTTGACAGAATCAAAAACTGCGGGGGTCGGGGACTGTGTCTACAAGAAGCTGCTAGCTTTCAGGAAGAAAAGGTGAGTCCCTTATTTTGAAAGATGATGGCTAGTTCATTAAGAAACATGACATAAGTGAGTATACCACAAGGGGGAGCAACTCTCCATCACATCTGGCAGACTTCAAAATATAGTCTCTAACCCCCAAACTCAGTGCCATCCAAGAATGACCCTATAGGGCAGAGGAGAACTTCCCTTGTGAGTTTCCAGAGTAGAATGTCTCATCTTTCTCCCACCAAAATACAGACAACTATATTTAATCAACATTTTACTTCAAAAAACATCTGTGGAACTTCACCCCAAATAAGAAAATGTTGCTATCTACTTTTAAACTAAATTAACATAATAAAGAAAAAAGTGTCCTTTTCAGTGAGATCATCTAGGCCTATCATGGTATTTTGCATATATTAGTTCATACGTAATTTGATGAGGCTATAACACTAGTAAGGAGCCCTGTTAGTGTAGTTGGTTATGCATTGGGCTACTACTACCAGCTCAGCAGTTCACACCCACAAGCCGTTTTGCCAGAGAAAGATGAGGCCATCTGCTCTTGCAAAGGTTAGAGTCTCAGAAACCCAAAGAGACACTTTTACTTTCCCTACAGATTTGCTAAGGTTAGGAATCTACTCGGTGGCAATGGGAGGAGCTCTGGTGTCAGAGTGGTTAAGTGCTCAGCTGCTAACAAAATGTTGGTGATTCAAATCCACCAACTGCTCAATGGGAGAGGGATGTGGCAGTCTGCTCCTGGAAAAATTTAGTCTAGGAAACCATACGGGGCAGTTCTGTTCTGCCCCACAGGCTTGCTATGAATCAGAACTGATTCAATGGCAGCAGGTTTGATTCTAGCACAACTGACAAAAATGGTTAATTTAGTACAAAGCCTCTTACAGTAAGTGATCCAGACCACGATTTCAACTGATGTTAGTTTTCAATTCTCATTGGACATTAATGGTCATCCCAGAGGAGAGCGTACCAACCACAGATTTGTGAGGTCTACCTAATAACACTGGTCTTCTAGCTACCACACGTGAATGGGACCAGCAAACTGCAGCTGAGTAGCCAAACACAACCCCAAACGGCCATCCAACCCAGAGAACTCTGAGTACTAATAGATCACGTCATAATTAATAATAGTTCACTAGTAAGTGCACTTTGACATTGGTTACCAACAACATAAAGTAAGATAATAAAAATTAAATTTGGAGTTTAGGAATGTGGATAGGGTGGTTAGAAGACAACTGCTCTGCTTTTTATATTCTCACAGTTCAGAATGTTAGGAGAAGAGTGAGCACTGATTAAATATGCAGGAAAAAGATAGAAATCCGATCTATTCCTTTTTGTATCCCTAGGATCTAGAACATAGGAGCTCAATAAATGGATGAGTATTTGAATCAAACAGAGAAGGTACAAAAATAGGGCACATATAATAGACTGGCAAATGGCCACAAATTCTCCTGACTCTTTGTAATGTGACTGTTACCACTGCTATCATCAAGAAAGTGGAGTCTACTTCACTCTGTGAATCTGGGCTTGATTTTTTCTGGCTGATGAGATATTAGCAAACAACATCAGAAGGGCTGGGACATTGGAGTTGTCACTCTTTTTGTTCTGTGGAATCATGTAACCACTCCTACGTAAAACGAGCCCAGGCTAACCTGCTGGATGATGACAGAAATGTGGCCATCACCACAGTTATCACTGTACCAACCACAAGACAGTTAAGTGAGGTCTACCCAGTACCAAATGATCTGCTAACTCACACATGAGTGAGATCAGCTAATTGCAACTGAGAGGCCACAGACAAAATCTACCCAAAGAATTGTGAGAAGTACTAAATTTTTGTAAGCTGCTATATTTTGGAGATTTGTTTACAACAGAAAAGGCTAACTGATCTAGACAGGGCACAAACTCTTGACAAAAATCCATACGTATGTTTCACTTTTTACACAAATTTAAAATCATACAATTTGACTGATCGTATACCACTAAGCTCAGGGCCAAACATAATAATATTCATAGCACCTCTGTTGAAAGAGTCCCAAACTAGAAACCACTCAGATGTCCATCCATATTAACTTCCAAAATATCAAACTCATTGTCATCAAGTCAATTTTGACTCACAAGGACCCTATAGGACAGGACAGAACTGCCCCTGTGGGTTTCTGAGACTGTAACTTTATTGGAACAGAAAGTCTCATCTTTCTCCCACAGAGCAGATAAGTGGTTTTGAATGGCTAACCTTGCAGTTAGCATGCCCAAGGCATAACTCATTATGCCAACAGGACTGCTTATCCATAGTAAACAGGATAAGTTATAGTGTATGCATAAAACAGAATACTGTATAATAATAAGAACAAAAATTGTAACACAAAAAATGGCTGGATCCCACAAATATAATGTTGAGGGAAAGCAATTGGAGCCAAATATAGTACATACTATTTGATTCTATTTATATAAAAGATAATATAGTCCACCTTCCTGATACGATCACTGAAAACAAAGGTGTGCATAAGCAAAGGTGGTGAAGAAAGCTGATGGTGCCTGGCTATCAAAAGATAAGAGCATCTGGGGTCTTAAAGGCTGGAAGATAAACAAGCGGCCAACTAGCTCAGAAGCAACAAAGGCCACATGGAAGAAGCACACCAGTATGTGTGACCATGAGCTGTCAAAGGGATTGGGTGTCAGGCATCAAGGAACAAGAAATCATGTCATTGTAAAGGTGGGTGAGTGCAGAGTGGTGACTCAGAGTCCATCAGTTGGCAACAGAACACCCCCATGCTGAGGGGTTTTGGGGAGGAGACAAGCTAATCAGGGTGCAGGGTAGCAATGATGAAACATATAACTTTCCTCTAGTTCTTTAATGCTTCCTCCCCCCCCAGTATCATGATCCCAAGTATGCCTTGCAAATCTAGCTAGACCAGAGGATGTATATTGGTACAGATAGCAACTTGCAACACAGGGAATCCAGGATAGATGACTTCTTCAGGACCAGCGGTGAGGGGCTAGGCCTGGAGGGTGAAGGGAATGCGGGGTAGAAGGGGGGAACCAATTACAAGAATCTAAGTATAGCCTCCTCCCTGGGGAATGGATAGCAGAGAAGAGGGCGGAGGGAGATGTTGGACAGTGTAACTTATGACAAAACTATAATAATTTATGAATTATGAAGGGTTCAGGAGGGAGGGGGAGGGAGGGGGAAAATGAGCAAACGATATTGAGGGCTAACGTAGAGGGCAAATGTTTTGGTTTTTTTTTTGGAGGGCAAATGTTTTGAGATGGATGAGGGCAACAGGAGTACATATGTGCTTGACTCAATGGATGTATGTATGGACTGTGATAAGAATTGTATGAGCCCTCAATAAAATAATTTTAAAAAAAGAATAATGAGGGTAACAAATGTACAAATGTGTTTTATACAATTGATGTATGTATGGATTGTGATGAGTTGCATGAGCCCCCAATAAAATGACTTAAAAAAAAAAAGATAATATAGACACATGTATCAGTGGTATCCAATAGCCATGATAATTAACTGGGCGGGGTGGGGGGGGGGGAAGAGGGGTGTTGAGAGTAGTGAGATAAAGAGCTTTAAGAAGGTTTCTGGCTGCCAGTCATGTTCTAGTTTTCAAAATCATGGCTGTGTTCACTGTGTGAAAACTCACCAAAGTATAAACTTATAATCTGTGCCCCCTTCTGTGTGGATATTATACCTTAATAAAAGGGGGTGGGGGGTAGTCCTGGAGGAACACTACAAATTAGGTTAAGGGAGTTTTGCTGATAAATTAGTTAAGGATTAGACATAAAGCTAAGTTAGAATTAGTATGCTCTTCTTTCTTCGACTGTCCTTTTATGGATCCGATTTAGTTTCACAAAACAAGTGCATAAGGACAAACCTATGGCTCTCTCCCAGTCTCCTAAACTTCAGTCCAGTGGGGGGAAATATTGAATTAATGGTCAAGGGTAGATTCTCTAGATACCCTTTCCTACACCATATTCACTGCCATCAAGTCAATTCCAATTCACAGAGACCCTGTAGGGTAGAGCAGAACTGCTTCCTGTGGGTTTCCAAGGCTGTAAATGTTGATGGGGAGCAAAACCTCCTCTTTATCCCAAGGAGCAGTTGGTGGTTTTGAACTACTGCTGTGCAACTAGCAGTCCAACTCGTAAGCCACTATACCACCAGGGCTCTCCTGCCTACATCACAGAAAAGATACAATCCTAAGAACTTTAGAGTACAAAGAATATGGGCTTTAACACTGATATCTTCTTACCTGCCTTTATTCTAAAGCTGAAACAACCAAAGTAGTCCTTGTAATTGGCATGCTTAGTCACTAGGTAGCAAATCACATATTTATGGGTTATGCCACAGCTAGCAATCATGAGGATGCATCCACCTAAACTTCCTCTGCAATATCTTATTAATTACCCAAGAATCTTGAAGAGGTGGGGGCACTGTCTCATTAAGGCAGCGGTTCTCAACCTGTGGGTCGAGACCCCTTTGGGAGTAGAACGAACCCTTTCACAGGGGTCGCCCGATTCATAACAGTAGCAAAATTACAGTGACGAAGTAGCAATGAAAATAATTTTACGGTTGAGGAATCACCACAATATGAGGAACTGTATGAAAGTGTTGCAGCATGAGGAAGGTTGAGAACCACTGACTGTATTAAGGACTTGGAATCCACAACCCAGCCACATGCTGGCACAATTACAGTCCAATCGTACCCTATTTAATAACAAAAGTAGTTTTCATGCTGTACATTTTACATAGTTGAGGTGAAAATTCTTAATCATAAATATGAAATTAATGCTTCCTGACCTTACATAAGGATCTTGGTGGCACTGTGAGGTAATCCTTGGACTACTAACCAAAGGCCAGCCGTTCAAGCTCATCAGACACTGTAGGAGAATAATCAGGCTATGTGATATGGTAAATATTTACAGCCTCAGAAACCCTGTATAGGGTTCACTATGAGTGAACACAGAGTGCATGGGAGACTTTATTATACAGATGCCCTGGTGGCACAGTGGTTAAATGCTTGGCTACTGACCAAAAAGTTTGCAATTCAAACACACTAGCCACTGTTCAGTAAAAAGAGGTGGTAGTCTGCTTCCATAAAGAATTACAGCCTTTGAAACACTATGAGGCAGTTCCACTCTGTCCTGTAAGGTTGCTATGGGTTGGACCTGAATCCATAGCAATGGGTTCAGAAGTTTACATAAAGAGCTGCTCTTTGAAAGAAAATGTATAAATGCATTTAAAAGATCACTGAAATAAACTTGCAAGTATCACAGCAACAAAGCTTGTGATATAGTGAAAACAACCAGGATTGGGACTCGAGATGCCTAGTATGATACCTAGTAGTTAGCTGGAGAACAAACAATTAATGACAAATGAATGATCCAGAGTCAAGATATTTTAGGAAAATTATTTCTTCTCTCACCATATTTCTATTTCCTAATTGCTAAAATTAGATTGTAATGAAGACTAAATGAGTTAATGCACATAAAATACTAAAAACAGTCCAGCACAGTTAGTACTCAATATACATAGTAGATGACTGAAAAATTTACCATATATACTCAAGTATAAGCCAACCTGAATATCAGCCAAGGCACCTAATTTTACCACAAAAACTGCATTAAAAATGTGCTGGAAAACTTGGCTTATACTTCAGTATATATGGTAGTTCTACTTGCTGCCCCATCTAGCTATGTCTATTTACTTATGCATACAATAAGAAAGGTTGGAACAGATAATCATTAAAATCTCCTTGAGACTTTAATTTCTGCCTCCTTCTAAACTCGAATGCTGTCAGATGATGTTATCAGTGGCACTTAAATGTGTTTCCTTTTAACACAAAAGGCAATTTTTGGTGACTGTAGTTTTTGTTGAAACTGTCTTAAGGACTTGAACATGCATGGCTAAAATTACACACACACATACACACAAAACTTCAAAATAGGACAACTAATGCTTAAGTATTTCATTTCTTAAGACAGACAACAGATGTACAAATGTGCTTGACACAATTGATGTATGTTTGGATTGTTATAAGAGTTGTACGAGCCCCCAATAAAATTATTAAATGAAAAAATTTAAAAAAAGAAAAGACAGACTGGAAGCCGAAATTTAAAGTCCACATCAAGAAAGGAATGCACTCTTGATACTCCAAAAGGTTTTATTGTATTCTTACCTTTTTATTTCAAACCTACAGAAAATCAGAACCAAAGAACAGAAACTTTCTAAATCACTCAATTAAAGATTTTTTAAAAAACAAAGACTAAAAACATCTTACCTGAGCATGAAAATTGGACATAGTCGTTGTCTCTATATCTTTCTTTCCCAATATCTCCATTTTCACTGGCGAATTGGGAAAATTAAATGAAAAATAGTCTAAAAAGTCAGGTAAATAAGTAGCTGCCCCATGAACAATACCCATTACATAGAACGCTGCAGAGTTTTCGTTTTCACTGAACACCAGTCCCACAAACTCTTCTGCAAACCTCTCCATCTCCACAGGAGACAAGTGCAAGAGCTCATTACTGTAGGCATGGATAACTGAAGCACCTCCGTTAGGCTGGTGCTCAATATGAATGAGCTGTTTGAACTGCAAAGTGTCCAACCTTCTGAGGTTATTCTGAACCCGTGGCTCCTTTAATGAGACAAATGGAAACTCACTGTTCTCTGGTATTTTGGAATCACAGTTCTTGGTATCCAAATTCTTTCCAATGTAATCCTTGATGTTATCACTTAGGATCCCTTTGGCATCTTGATCTTCCACATCAGATAGCAATCCTGAACAGATGGTCTGAATAGATTTGCTATACATTTTTGGACGTTTCCGTTTTTCATTCTCTTTGTGTTTCTTTTTCTTTTTCTTCTTTACCTTTTTGATTTGTAAATCTTCTATATTTATTTTTGATTTCTCCTTCCCACCTGTTGGGAAAAATTTTTTTTGAAACGCCATACTTTACTAAGACAAAACAAAAGAGCCAACAACCATTCTTTATGAAATGTACTGTAATAAATCATCAAAATTACTCTGGATTAGATTTCCATTTGCAATTTTGTTTTACACAGTATCAATAATAAAGATCCCGTTAGCACCCTACTCCACACACAAATGGGAAGGTTTAGGACAAAGTTATACAGTATGTATTCCCATTTTGACATCTGCCATATGCTCTACAGTTTGCTGAAACATCTAATGTCTGAGTATTTTAGAAAATATAATCTTTAAATTTTAAAATCAAGAAATCAAACATGAAAGTTGAATAAAAGTCAATACCAAAAAATCCCTTCAGATGTTTTCTTCTGATATATGCTGTTAATTTTACTTTATCTCAGGCTAAAAATTATATCAAGTCAAAAAGGCCTCAAGACTTATAAACATAAAAAGGAAAATATATGCATGGTACATATATGCAGCAACAAACAGAAATTCCTTAGCTTTCCCCCATATTTCCTTTGTAGCAAACTGCTCTTGTCCCTAAAAGGGTCCATGTTAGGTCTACATAATGACCCTGTACTATAGAACAGAGTAGAACTACCCCATAAGGTTTCCTAGGCTGACCTCTTTATGAGAGCAGATCATCATGAGTTTTTTTTCTCTTACAGAGCAGCTGGTGGTATAAACTATCAGCCTTTTGGGGAGCAGTCAAACATTTAATCAATGCATAGCCCTTCCTCCTCCTCTTCTGACCACCAACCTCCTCATCAAGAACCATCTATATGTCAGTATCAACCCATTATTATACCACTATTTGTATCCCTTAAAGTCTGGGTCTGCTTCTAATATACTGAAATTAGCTTTCCCAGAATGCCTACATAACAAATCCAATGATATGTTCTCAAACCATTCTTCTCAGTATCTCCACATTTATATCCAGTTCATCTTTTAACTGCTTTTAGTTCACTTCTTTAATACTATAGGTAGTCCCCAACTTATGCTATGTTTGAGTTACAAGAGTTACATGTAGGACCATCAAGGTTCTTGTCTTATTGTTAGCAATAGGTTAGGTTCTATAGAAATTTGGTTCTATAGGTATGTGTCACTCAACGTACAAGAAGTGTTCTGTGAAAGAGAACATTAGATGTACTTGGGATATCATGTGCATACCATGTTATAAACAAGAAGTCCCTGTATAGTTAATCTCTGTAAATCAAGCCAAAAATTCACTCCCATCTAGTTGGTCCAACTCATAGCAACCCTATATAGCATTTCCAACACTGTAGTTCTTTATGGCAACAGACAGCCTTGTCTTTCTTCCATGGAACACATGGTGGGTTTGAACCCACAGTGCCATCACATTTAAACCACGCAAAGTCTGAGCACTGTTTCCACTGGTTATAGGAGGATGGAACTTGTCAATCAGTGGCTGGGCCAGGCAGGGACTTCACTGGCACCCAGAATGGGAATCTGTACCGATTCTGGCACTAGGTAGGGGAGGTGTTGGCACCAAGAGTTGGGTGCAGGGACTCGGTGTGCAGGTGCTGGGAGTAAGGCTGGCAATGGTGGTCTGGACTGCCTGCCACCCTGTTGGTATAACCACTTCCCAATCATGTGCAGCCACATCCTAGAGTCCCTGGGCCTGACTGGTGCTGCCGACAGCAGGCAGAGAGCAGAAGCAGAAAAGGGAGAGACACTGCCCTGTATGGAGAGTAAAAGACTGCATATGGATGCTGGTGAAGGAGCAAAGCCAGGAGAAAAGAAAAAGGAGGTCGCCGCTATGGAGACTGAGATGTGCCCTAGATCCCAGTGTTCATTCATTCTCAGATTCTGAGTCTTTAAAACCTTTAAGGGGAAACAATCAAGCCAAAGAAAAGAGTTTTCTTCTCTTTAAAAAACATACACTGTATTGGACCACAAACACATGGCTAGATATTAAGATAATGAGCAAAGCATGTCTATACACAGTGTTGCAGTACATAATTTGCTGATGTTATCATTCTCAAACATTCACTAGCAGATTCTCAATGCTATAATTTATAAAGAAGCTGATAAAAAACAATAATGAAAACTTAAACAAAAAAAGAAGTGTGGAACTTATGTTAGATGGAGTCCTTGGAATAAAACTCTGCAGTAAGTCAGGAACTACCTGTGCCACCTTAATTTTTGGTATAACTGCCTCATAATGGTCTCTTATCCTATAGGAGGGAACCAAATTAATCTTCCTATAATTACAATATATTGTTTTGATCATATTCGTACTTTAGCTTAACTGCCTTTGGGGCTCTCAAACAAAGTACAGACACCATTTAACATGTGATCCCAAACCAATGTCCTCAAGTATCTGATGCTCTGATTAAACTGTACTACTTACAATTTTATTTAAAATATATTTAAATAATTTAGATATTTAAAATATATATATTGTCCCACGTTATCTCTGTACTACTGGCAAAGACATTTCTTCTCTCTGAAATGCCTTTGCTCTGTCCAGTACTGACTGCCAAAAAAAAAAAAAAGACAGACTTGTCTAGTTTCTTTCCTTTTGCTTCCTTTCATCTCTCTAGTTGTAATCCACTTCACTCTAAATACATATAAATTAAGTATTTGCTTGCTGATGATCAATCCCTCACCAACTGCCATAAAGCTGATTTTGACTCAGTGACCCTACAGCGCAGGGTTGAATTGCCCCTGTGAGTTTCCGAGGTTATAACCATTTATGCGAGGCCTTAGTCTAGTCTTTTTCCCTTGGAGCAGCTAATGGTTTCTAACTGCTGACTTGTGGGCTGCAGCCCAATACTTAACCACTGTACCACAAGGGCTCCTTACTCAGGACAAACTGCATGAATGAAACAATTTCTGAATAAAAGTACTGTTACAAATGAACACTTAATATCTATGAATGAAAAGACCTTTCTTTAACAACAGAACACCTGAGGTTTATGTTCTTCATTTGTGTCCTTTCTGTCAAGTTATAATATCACATGAATACCACTAAATCTCAACCCTAGAAACAACTATAACAATTTCCTCAGGTTCCTAGGACTTCCATGAAAAGTTTAACAATAAATGATCACTTCTAAAAATTTATATCTATGCACTGAATATCAAAATGGTATAATCAAGAAGAGGAAAAATAAAATTTTGCCAGCATTATTCATTGTATAGGCTTAAAAGTCACAAAAGACAAAGTGTTGGTTCTCTAGAGTCTATATGCAGGAAGTTAAGAAAAATTCTGAATGTCAACATATTTACCACAACATGAACTATCAAAGCATTAAAAAAAAAAAAAGAAAAGAAAAGAAACAGGAAAAAAGCCATTGTCATGGAATGAACTCCAATGCAATGGCTAATTTTTAAGAAGGAAACTGCCCCAAGTCAACTCAGAGCTCCAACCATTTGGCTAGCACATTTGCACTGCCCAGTGACTCCATCAAAACATGAGAATTAGCTTAAGTTCCTATCTGAAAAACAAACATCAAAACACGGGATTAACCAAAATGAGAGATGAAAAAGGTATACATGAAAAAGCAACATTCTGAGGGAGGGAAGATGGGGAAGTGGGAAAAAGGAGCTGATACCAAGGGCTCAAGTAGAAACAAAATGTTTTGAAAATGATGACGGCAACATATGTACAAATGTGCTTTAAACAATGGATGGATGTATGGATGGTGATAAGAGCTGTACAAGCCCCCAATAAAATGATTTTTTTTTAAAGGGCAAAATTTAAATAAATTCTGAGGGTGGGGAAATAAAAAGCAGGTGATTAAGCATGTCTAAACCTGTTAACTCAAAATACATATAAAATTGCACAAATTAGCTAGTTTGCCAGAATTAATTTCCTTTAAATGAAAATATTAAATATAGCCTATTTATTACATTTATAGCCATAACATACATTATAAAGTTCATCTAGAAACTACCCAATCATCATATATTACTTTGTGATAAAAATCAGAATACTTTATTTTCTCCTTATGAGAATATACAGGAAATATTTTAATAATCAGAAACTTAAAAATTAAAACTATTAAGAGATTCCTAATTGATCAAGGAGTTGTTAAATTCCCATGGAAACCACTTTGTAATTAACTACTAAAGTGAGTACAGTGCACAGAAAAGAGTTAACATAGCAGGCCTGTGACAGCTAGACTTACAAATGCCAGCTAGCTTTGGCTACATGTCGGGATTTGGATGTCGAGAGGGTTCTCACTATCCCCTAACAAGATGGGCTCGCTGTACCTAACCTACTTGTACAAACAACATGGTATACGCTGAAGTCTGGGAATTGATCCTTGCTAGGTAGAGAGTGCCTATGTAACCCATGCCCAATCAAAACACACAGTAGAGTCTCTAATGAACTATCTGGTAAACAACATGTCATGTGTTGTCACAATTCATTGCTGGAGGAATTATGCAGGTCTTATGTGGATCTGCTGCTAACTGTAAGGCCAGCAGTTCGAATCCACCATCCACGGCATGGGCTAAAGATGAAGCTGTCTGCACCCATAAAGACTTAATAGCATCGGAAACATGAAGGAGCAGTTCCAACTCTGTTCTATCAGGTTGCTCAGTCAGAATTGACTCAATGACAGCCAAGTGGTTTGATTTTTGGTTTGGGTGGACACACACACACCACACACCACACACACACACACCACACACACACACACACACACACACACACACACACACCACAC
>NW_022103920.1:43614597-43633430 GCF_000313985.2 Echinops telfairi | reverse complement strand
ACACACACACACACACACACACACACACACACACAGCTTAAAATCTGCAATGCAATGAGTTACTTAATATGGCTCTTGTAGCCATAGCTTTTGTTACTCCCAGCAATTGACTTTCATTTTCTTGATGGTTCTAGTAAGAAGGTATAAGACGTTGACTGTATTATAAGATTTAGCTGTGAATAACTATCACTTTGCTGAGTATAAAGTAGGCCATGTGAGAAGCAGTAAGTGGAGATCTCACTACCTGAATTGTAACAGTTAACTTTCATAATAAACCTCACAATCTTAAGGAAGGGAGAAAAAGAAGGGGTAGATGGAATGTGAGAACTCACAGAGAAAAAGGGAGTAGTACAGTTACACTGAAGGAACTGTAACTAATGTCACAAAGCAAAATGTGTATAAACTGCTGAATGGAAAACTAATTAGCTCTTTAAATTTTCATTTAAACCACCATTAAATGATAACAAATTAAGTATAACATATATGTTCTTACAACTTATCATTAACAACATACAATGGTTGGAATATATATGGGGACTTAATAATTAACACTGGATATAAAAGGATGAAAATGACTATTAAATAAGCTTATTTGATTACTAAAAAAAGACTTTAGTAGGGCAAACAACAATCTCAATTGATCTATTAAAATGATTTCAACAAAAAATTTTTATTAACTGTGTATGTAACCTCCGCATACTATACTTGACACTGTTTTTAAGGAAAACTTATAGGAAATGAGATTTGTGTGAAATTAAAGTTAGCATCTATTTTAGACTCTTATGTGCCATTAGCAAACAATACCTAGTGTGCCAATAACTTGCAATATTAGTATTGTGAGAATATTATAATAGAAGATAATAAAAAGTGAGGGTCATAAAGGAAAAGGGGCACACAGGAGAAAATAATAGTACGTTGCCCTTGAAACACGGATTCTTTTGTTGCTCCAAGATGCCAATAACAAAGAACACCCATCCCTGGGTCACAGGCTCACTTGAGAAATGGCTATACATGTAAAAAAATGCTTTTGCTGGATAATAACAAAAACTTACATCTAACTCAGTGCTTACAGTGGAACGGGCACTGTTTTCCAGATTGATTATGTTTTCATTCTTTTAATTATTTATATACCGTTTCCCCGAAAATAAGACATTGTCTTATATTAATTTTTGCTCCCAAAGATGCACTAGGTCTTACTTTCAGGGGATGTCTTATTTTTCCATGAAGAACACGGTACACATTTATTGTTTTATTAAAAGAGACCTCACACTTCCTGTCTGCTCTGGCTGCACTGCGGCCAACAGTGAGCTCCGCGGCTACAGTCCAGAGTCACGGTAGCTTTGGGGGGGCTTATTTTCGGGAAGGTCTTATTTTCGGGGGGGATGCCTTATATTTCAGTGAGAGGCAAATCTTTAAGTCTTATTTTCAGGGGATGTTTTACTTTCAGGGAAACAGGGTACTACCCACTAAGGAGAGAAGAATATTTTGGTTTTTTTTAATTATAAGAGTTCATCTTTTTATACATGTTTTTTTAAAAAATTCCACTGAGTGAAGGAGCCAAAAACTATACTCAGCACTCACCCACACTTTACCTTATTTAATCTTTATAACTCAGTAAGGCAGTAGTTACACTGTATTATCTCCATTTTACAGTAAATACATTTCTCCCAGGGTCATCCTGGAAATCAAATTAAAATTCCAAACCAATCTAATTATTTTTCTTTCATCATGACTGGGTTTCAGTTTAGCTTGGCTCAAGATAAACTCCTGAATTTTTCATTCATTACCAAGTCAAGGTTGGTATTTGGTATTACTAAAAATGTGCATTTTTAAAGCTACTTTTTAAAAAGTCTTATTTGCAGATATATTCCCTAGATTCACATTTCATATTAGTAGCACACTAACCTATCATTCAACTAATAACATGAACTTTTATAGAATAAGGTGTAAGACACTCTTTCTCAAGTGACATATGTATGTATCACGGTACATTCAAGTGAATAAGAAAAACCCTACTTAACTAAACCAATACGTTAAAGTCAAGTAGGCATTTCAGCAGTAATCAGTAGCTGCTGATGCAGCACTAGTGTGGTTAAAAGGGTTCCTGCCTCAAAGCCATGCAATCTAATTAGACAACACTGCTAAAGAACTCTGGGGCAAAGGAACCAGAAGGAAAGGATCATGAGTATTAACCAAATGACCATCAACTTAAGCTTGATCTGGTTCTTCAAGGTTGAAAAAATATAAAGTATGACATAGAGAAAACAGAGCTCATAAAAAGTGCCACCAAAGAACATATGGAAATCTAACAAAAATGAAGTAGAAATAGTTTGCATTAAGTAATGCAAAATAATCTGTTATTTCATTGCACATACAGTGTTGTGGCCTTTTCTCCCTTACGTAGATACAAAGATTATTCACACATAAATTCAATATGAAATTAATCAAAGTAAAAGTGATTTCAATGACTTGATAGGCCTGTTAATAAATTTTCTAGCTGTCTAGCAACTTAATGCCATTAATTCTCTCTACCCTCTATTCAAGTGAATATAAGAATGTATTACTTCTACTCTAGCACAAATTCTAAGAGTTCTAATTTTTAAAATAGGTTTTATAATACTATTACTCAGCCATTCTCCCTTCAAATTCTCCTTGCTTCTACATCAGTGGTTCTCAATGTAAGGCTGCAACCCTTTAATACAGTTCCTCATGTTGTGATGACCCCCCAACCATAAAATTATTTTCATTGCTACTTCATAACTGTTATTTTGCTACTGTTATGAATCAGACGACCCCCACAAAAAGGGTCACAGGTTGAGAACTGCTGTTCTACATTAACAAACAAGTGATATACTTATAACAGGGAAACAACAAAAAACAAAAAGGATATTCTTAAAGAAACAGGCAGCTAAACAATGCCTATTCTAGCTGAAACTCAGAGATTAATGCCATGTATTTCTAAGATCACTTCTTTTGTCATTCCTATCATAATCTAAAGGGGCCTTGGCCGTGAGTTACATATTAGCTTGCTAACTGCAAGGCCAGCAATTTGAAACCACCAGCAGAAGATGAGGCTTTCTACTCCTGTAATGATTTAGTCTCTGAAACTCATAGGGGCAGTTCTACTCTGTTTTATGGGGTCTCAATGACTTGATGGCAATTTTTGATTTTGGATCATGCTAAAAACTGCTTTCACCTCTCATTGTAGATTATCTAAATATGAAAAAAAGACTTGTGATATAAACAGAAAATTCAATATCCTATTTTAAAATCATTTAAAGAATCAAGAGTTTAATGAAGCTTAATCTTTTAAGGAGCCCTAGTTGTATAATGGTTAAGCACTTGGTTGTTCATCAAAAAGTTAAGCCGAACCAGCCACTCTAGGGAAAAAACAGATATGGTGGGGCAAGAGTCTTGAAAAGTCTTGCTATCAGGCAGAGACCATTGTAATCCTGATTATGTTGGATTGAACTCAATACTTGGCCAGTTGACCACCCCGTAGAGCAGCCTGAATTTGTTCTGGGTGCAAGTATCACTTACTTGTACCATGACAGAAATTTCTACCCTGCCTTTTTGAATGTTGACGGGGGTCTTTTTTTTCTTAGTCATTATTTTTATTATTATGATTTTATCCTTACCACCTTATTTCTATTTTAAAAAAATTTTCTGTTGGTTTTCAGTTTGTGAAGTACAGGAGGAGTGGATACATTGTGATAATAACTGATAAAAGGGGTTATGGGGAATGTAGGGGTGGCGGGGAGTATACAATGATGGCAGGAGGGGTTGGGAGCACTAGAACTGATTGTGAATGCACAACTCATTTTAAAGGAACTTTAACCATTGGAGGAGGTGTTCTAAAATTGATGTAATGATTGTATAATTCTTGTTATGATTGAACGATTGATTGTATGATATGTAAATTGTGTGCCAATAAAATTGTTGGGAACAAAGAAAAAAGATGTGGTGGTATGTTTCCACTAAAATTTATAGACTTGGAAACTCTATGAGGAATTTTCCCCTTTCCTCTAGAGTCTTTGAATCAGAACGGACACAGTAATAGATTTCCCCCCCCTTAATCTTTACTCTTAATGGCTCACTAAATAAATATACTAAAGACAGGTTACCACAGAGATTAGAATTCTCCATGCTACATTTTTTTTTTGTCTCCAGACTACTGCCTATTCTCAGTAAAATCTCGATACCAAATAACATTTCTTCTTTTCATTTTTATCCAGTAAGTATACTGAGCAACATATTATAAGCAAGAGCACTGAACATACACTTACTTTTCAGCAAAATCTTCACCTCACCGTTTTCTTTTTTGATCTCATTCATTACTTTATGTTTCTTCTTCTCCCTCTCTTTTTCTTTTTCTCTCTCTTTGATTTTGTCTTTGATTTTATCTGAAAGACAACAAAAAGATATGGGATTTACAATTATTACAATATTGTTTTTCTGCAGAAGCTATTATACAATTTCAGAATGGAAATAACTATGCCTACTTTTAATCCACTCAGGTTGTAGGGAATAAGCAATTCTAAATTTTTTTCATAAACTGAATAGAAATTATACATAATATATCATGTATTTTTGAAAATTGTTTAAATTTCATTTACATGATTATTCTTCACTGACTTTGTATCAACTTTTAAAAAGTGGCAATCTTTAAATGAGGTAGCAAACTATAGTAGAAAAAGCCTGAAAGTTGAATTTAGGGTTATCTGGACTTAAAACATTGAAAAATCTACTGAATCTCACTTTTCTAATCTGTAAATGGTGTTTGATATTTTATAACTCTAAGAGTTAATATAAAAATTAAATGAAAGACCTAAAATAACTACTTAGGGCCTAGTACAAATAAAACTAGATATTTAACTCTTATACTCTTAAAAAAAGAATATGACTGATCTGGCTGCCTGGTGTAATATTAATATAAAGAGACATCTAAGAATCATTCACCTGTATTCTGAACATTCAAACCTTATGACAAACAATGGACTTTGTCTGAAAAAACAGAACAAACTTCAAGACTTAGGTTCCCCTAGCAAGACAGAGTGACATTAAAACCAAGTTGATATCTTCTCCCTAAAATGCTTAACCTAAATTGAACCAGAAAATACAAAATAACTTTTGAAAATAAAAATAGCAAAGTTGAAAATCTCAGAGGGTTCAAGATAAAGTTGATGTAATCTTCCAACAAACAAATCAACAAGAAATGAAAAATAAGGTGAAAACAAGGTGACCTGGATGGTCTGTCTATTCAAGGATTCCACGATTAAAGTAATTAAAATTTCAGAAAAAGGGATTGTATAGAGAACATCAATTAAATAATAGAAGAAAATTTCCCAGGAAAGGTGTCCCTAGATTAAAAGATTTAACCATAGGTGAATACAAAAAAATGCAAGCCCCACCTTCTACACATTAGGTACACCATCATGAAATTTTTAAACACCAAGACAAGGTTTTCTACTCCTGTAAAGAATTACAGCCTTAGAAACCCACTGAGGCATTTGTACTTTGCCTTAGAGGTCACTATGGGTAAGAAAGGACTCGATATATATATATATATATATATATATATATATATATATATATATACACATAGATGTACAGAAAGAGACATAAAGGAGGAACTCTGGTGGCATAATGGTTAAGTTCTGAGCTGCTAACTGCAGGGTCAGCAGGTCTTGCAACCACCAATAACTCTGTAGGAAATAGATGGAGTTTTCTGCTCCTGTAAAGAATTACTCTCAGAAACTCACAGGGCCAGATCTCCCATGTCCTACAAGTCAAAATTCACTCGATGGCAGTGAGTGAGTGAAGGTATATAGAAAAGATTCTAAAAGCCTTGGGGTTGGGGTACAGATCACACATAACAGATCTGGTACCAGTATGCAACTATACTCCTCACAGCAACTGTAGATGCTAGAATATTAACTTTAAGATTGTACGTGAAAATAATTTCTAACTTAGAATCCTAGAGTCTGTCAAGCTATCAATATATCAAGGGAGAATATATGTAGACAAGCAAAAGTTAAAATTTAACACACACACACACACACACACACACACACACACACACACTTTTAGGTAGTTACCTGAGAATGTACTCAAGTAAATTAAAGAGTAAAACAAAAAAGGAAGAAGACGTGAGTGAGATCCAGGAAACAGGGATCCACACAAAAGACTACATAAGATACATCAGGAGAAAGGCTGTACAGTTAGTACAGTTAGGTGTCTTAAATATCTAATGCTGGTATAACAGAAATACAAGTGAGGGCGTTAACAAACAGAATTTTATTCTCTCACAGTTTAGAAGGCTGGAAGTCCAAATTCAGGCTACTGGCTACATACGAAGGCTTTCTCTTTCTGCTGACTCTGAGGGAAAGTTCTTGCCATCAATCTTTCTCTTGAGTCCAGATACTTCCCCAGTGCTAGGACCCCACATCAAAGGGCATGTTCCACTCCTGGCTGCTCTTTCTTGTTGGTTGTGAGTTCCTGCCTCTCAGATTTGCTACTCTCTCTTCCAGCCTTTTACAAAACATGATGCAAGGCACATCCTTTACACAGGATCAGAGCAGTGGCCTGAGTCAGGATGTTACACCACCCCCTAATTCCTTTATATTGGATCGGTGATGGTCACACATCACTTTACGTCACAGGGGATGATTACACCATTACGTAACTGCCAAACCACTGAGAATTATGACCCAAATAAGCTGATGCATACTTGGGGGAATACAATTCAATCCATGATAGAGTGTAACCAGTTCAGGAGGAAGTGGAGGAAAGGAGTACTATAAAAATGTGATCTACAGAAAAAAGGAACTTTCATAGTACCTCTTATCACAAAATACAACAAAGTGGCAGAAAATGTTATGTACTGTATAGATTCGTTTATAAGCCGAGCTTTCCAAGACATTTAAAATGCAGTTTTTGTGGTAAAATTAGGTGCTTTGCCTGATATTCAGGTCAGCTGATACTTGAGTATATATGGTCATTAAAATATGTAATTGGAAAAAAGAAGCAACCCTTACCTATACAAACACCAAGATTTCTAAACAGAAAAGGATCTCTGAAGTGCCACTGAACAGTGGTTGCTGTGTCATAAGCAACCCTGGTGACATATTAGGCTGTGTGCTGCTAACCTCAGCAGTTTGAGCCCACCAGCCACTCCATGGGGAAAAAAATGAGGCTTTCTGCTCCTGTAAAGGTGGTACAGCCTCCAAAAACTCATAGAGGTCATTCTAATCTGTCCTAGAGGGTCACTATGAGTTGGAATTGACTTGATCGCAGTAAGTGTGAGTTTGTTTGATTGAGTTAACAAAGATTTGTACAATTATATAAAAATATGGAAAGAAATGCTAATTTTTAAAAGGGCTAAATTCTTATGTATTTTTAACAATATGAGCAGGAATGAAAATTTTCCACAAAATTTTTAAGCACCTTTGTACAATATGTACCTACCAGAGAGCAATAAAATTGATTATATTGATCAATACAATCAATAATATTATTTTATATAAAATATGGAATGAAAACAGATGAAAGTCGGATTTGGGAAGCGGTAGAAAAAACTAGAGATTACTTATAATACTTTCAGTATTGATTTTTTAAATTAAATTTTACTTTTAAAATTTATAAAGATATTGTAGAACCCCCCAAAATCTATTAACCCTAGACTAATCCTGAGAAAGCATCAAATAAATCCAATGGAAGGATAGTCTGAGAAAAAACCTCACTACACCCATTCCTCACTTATCAACATGGTTAGGTTCCAAAAATCAGGTTACATGAAAACCTGCATTATGTGAAAATACCTGACTGACTTTCTTGCCTGCTGTCACTGCAGTCAGTGCTACCCAACGGGGGTAGCAGAACAGGATCATGCAGGCTACAGACTGCCTTGGGAAGTGGCTTCCAACTCTCCCCAATTCAAAGTGCTCTTCTGTTCCCTTTAACCTGCAATTACCACATCCTCCTCCTCTTCCTCCTCTCTGCCTGTACCTCCATGATCTCAACTCCAGCAATGAATTCTCCTCCCTTAGACCCCTTTCCCCTCCAGTATGCCTTCAGAATAGCCCAAACCACCTGTCCCTCCTGCACTTTAGCCAGCCAGTTCACTTTCTGCATGCCATAGCACCTAGAGTTAAGTTCTATCAGTTTCTTCAGGTGCACAGAGAATGCTTCCAGGGCCACCTCCTCACTGAAATGCCCACTACTCCTTTTTCCCCTGGAACTTTAGTGATTCCACTCACACACCTGGCTCCCGTAGCCTCCCTCTCCCCCTGTCGCCCTGATTTCAGACAACTTGCTCTGGATGTTACAGTCTCCTGTGTGGGCTCCCTTTCCCCCACTTCTGCACTCCAGCCCAAACCTCCCCCCACTCCTACACTGAGAGTCTGCCTCCCCCTTGTTTAGACACTGCTTCTGAAGCCCAAACCCCACCTTCTACCCAACAGACCAACCAATGGAGCCCATCTAAGGAGGTGGGTACCTCCAGTCCACCCCACCCAGTAGACCTACACTACCCTCAGCTAGACTTGTGACTGTGGTTACAGGGATCCTCTGTATCCCCAAGGCCCACTCAACCCGGATCTTCAGCCAACAGACCCTCCAGCTGCTTCTCCTGTACCCTATGGGGAAGCCCTATGCTACAGGGCCTGGTGCATTCAATTGTCTGGTTAGGGCTGAGCAGATTCACCCCTCCAAATGGTACTGCCCAAAGTTCACCCTCATTCTCACCCCCAACCTGGCTCCTTCTGCCCATTCTCCTGGAGGAGGGGCCTGGGCCCACTCCAGTACTGCTTCTTGTGTGGACAATTGCCTGCTGGGTAGATCTTTTTACCACTATAAAAATGTGAAGTGCTAGATAATGAGATAGTCACTAAGTGAGGAGTTGGTGGAGTGTCCTTCAAACAGTTATGACTATCAACAATAAGTAGTTACATAATGGATAAAGAGTAGCTACTGATGCTGTACAACTAAACACCTCATGGGATTTGGCTTCTTGAATTAGAGGTTTAGGGTAATGGTTTCATGGGACATCCCAGTAAAATAGCCTAAGAATGTGGTTAGTGCCTCTGGACCTTAAAAGCTTGCAAGTAGCCATTCGTCGAGTACAATAATTGATCTATATTTTTCTGGAGCAACAAAGGATTAAAGAGAATCAGGAATAGGAAAGAGATATAAAATGTGTGGCTAACTGACTTCAAGAACTGCCTCCTTTGCCCTGAGACCAGGATAGGGAGGTGTGTGGCTACCATCACTGAATTTTATTATCGAAGATTATATAGAAAAATCTTGAAGAAAATGTAGAAAAGAATCTCAAAATCTCATGGACTCTAAAACTGGACCCAAAGAGGATGGATGAACCCCTGAAACCACTGTCCTGAGATAATCTTTATAAGCTTTAAACAAGGTACTCTATGATATCTTCTTAAAATTGAAAAGTTTGTCTAAACAACAACAAAAAGACAGAAAAAATGACTTTCAGCATTTTAATAACTATCTATCCGGGATCAAAGTAACAACAGCAACTCAAAAGATTACACAGGAATCTTGGTGGTGAGTTTACGTTAGTAAAGGAGGTGCAACTTGGGAGTGTGAGAGTGGTTGCCTAACTCAAAGAATGTGAATGCCGTTAAGTATAAATGTAAAAATTGTTTAATTGGTGTATCATTTGCTGCATGCATTCTCAACAACAAAATAAATAAAATTTAGGGGAGAAGAGAAAAAAAGAAGCCCAAAAAACAGTTGTAGCCAAGATCTAGTAAGACATAATGCTGAAATATAATGTAGGGTCCTAGATGAGTAGAAGAAAAAGGACAAACTTGGAAAAAATGTATAAAGTAAATATCTTAGTTAATAGTAAAGTATCAAATAGTACATTACTCAAGATAAATATATTATAATACGTTTTTTAAATAGAGGAAACAGGGTCTGAGGTACATGAGAACTCTACAACTTTTCTATAAATCTTTAATTACTCTAAAAGATTTTCTTAAAAACATTTATAAACGCAAAACTCAATTATGAAGATAGACACACGTCTTTGTATAACTTTACCTTGCCACAAGCAGCGCTCTAAGACACACTTAAGTAATATGAACAAGGACCTAGAAATAAGTGTATTTTGTTTAAAATAAGCTACATATTATTTTTTGTAAGTAGATACAAAAAAGTATATGCAAAAAATTAGGTAAACTCACAGAATAGGTCTGGAATGAGAAAAACAAACACCTTACAAGTTTTAAACCTGAGAAAGGAAGAAAGGGAATCTCTGACTTTTATTTCACATACTTCCAAATTATGTGAAATTTCTAAAACCGAAATGAATACACTACATATAATTACAATGCTAACTATCTCTCCTAAAATAATTGATAATTATGTTCAGACCAAAATATGAGGGTAAGTAAAAAACTACTGTTGTAAAATCAAAGAAGCCTTTATTATACAAAATGCAAAGCTGTTTTTCAACATATCCTTCATCTAGATCTACATACTCTAAAGGGCTGTACTTCCATCTCTCTAATCCATCCCCTAAGAATTCTGAGGCCTTTGATTTTATACCACATCAAAACAGCAGTTTGGGCAACCTCCAGGAACTTAAATCTTGTTCCTTTGATATATTCAGAGTTTGGGGAACAAAAAGAAGTCTGAAAAGGAAAGACCAGAGTTGTAGAATCCATGGGATAAGGTTTCCCAACAAATTTCCATCAGACAGCCCTTACTAACTTTGAAGAATATCATGATTGATAAAAATGTCTTGGCACAACTTTTCTTGCCTTTTTCTCAGCAACGCTGTTTTCAATTTTTGTTATGTTTCTTCATAACAATTCTCCCATGATTGTCCTGTGTCTTCCAGAAATTATATCAGGATAGTCCTTTGGGATTCCTAAAAACAATTGCTTTAACCTTCTAAGCTGATCTCTCTTCCTTGAATTTAACTGGCCCAGAAGCGCTCCCTTGAAAGCCACTGTTTTGATTGGAGGTTTTTTTGTGGTATTTGTTTTTGAGGTACCCTGAGACTAAGACAAGTGTATTATTAACAAGAGAACTTGCCTACATCCATCCACTGATTGTAGAGGCATTTCAAAACACATTTTGTTAAATCCATGCACGTATGAACTGGAACTCTGGTAGCAGTATTTTTAAATTACATTCTGTTATGTAAGAATGATGTGGGGAGATGTGTCTGACTTCTGTCTTCACTACGGGAAGGAAAATCAAATTCATTAGTCTAAGGCAAATTCCAATTCTAAGGCACTCTCTAATTCTCTGCTGTGTCAACAATTCATTGAACTGGCTACATAGAACTCAGACAATAAGATTATGGGGTGTATTAGAGAAGCTAAGAGGTTACAATTTCAGATCAGAAACAGGACACAGTTTTTCGGTCAAGATAGCCTCCTGCCAGCCAGGCACTCAGCAGACTTCTCTCTGGTCTTAGACCTATAGCCACATGGCCCGATGGCCTATGCTTGGAAATGCTGTAAGTCTCTTTTAGCACTGCCAATAAATGCCTCAAAGTACACTCCCCTTAACCCTAAGCTTTAGCCAGCTGACTCAGTTCAAGCTCTGTGGGTCAGAAAACCTAGCTCCCTGATTAAGAGTGTGAAGGCAACTCACTCTTCAAGCACACCTCTGGCCAGAAGGCACTGAACTTTTTGGATCCATCAGCTGGGAAGTCCAATGTCTGTTTTATGCTTTTGGTGCTGCCTTTGTTGCTACTACTTTTCTGCTGCTCCCCTGTTATCACAGCTCTATCTCCAGGATTAATCCGGTTCAGCATGCAGAGATCTTGGGGTCTAAAGGGCACAACCCACTTCTAACTATTCTTTCTTGATAGTAATGAGATACAGTATCCCCATTCTTGCTTCTGAGCTGACTCATTTAAAACCCGGTGGGTTGAGAAAATGATCAATCTCTCATTAGATTTCTTGTTCTAATCAACTGGCTGAGCCTCTGCTTTCAGTTGTCCCAGATATAAATTCCCATTATTAAATTCCTCCCAGCTGAATTGAATAGAATCTAATTGTTTGGGCCTCTTCATCATTAAGGGGCCAGTAGAAGTTTCTGTTGATCCACCCAACCTCCTGTAGTGCTGCATTAGAGCTTATAAACTTCATTAATGTCCATTATATTCATCTCATTTCTTAAACCATCTAAAAATCTTCTGACCTGCTGTGCTAAGTTCTTTTCCAACATCCTCTTCCCATTCTCCTATGAATTACCATTATGTTTCATGTACCTATAAAACCCCTGGGGGCAAAGCTGTGTCAAGAAATCTGACATGACCTTTCAGACTAATGTCTGTTTACACATATCTGATTAGCCTGGTCTCACTCAGTTATTTGATGTGTGCTACAGGACTATGGCTTAAAAGAGTTATCTCAAGTAATTCAATCTACCACATATATGTACATGTTTATACTCACATATGCATGTGCTTGAAAAATTCTTAGGAAATTTCCATTTTCTTTTAATTCCAATTTTCCATGAACTTTCCTAAGTTCCCTTGTATTTTTAACATAAAACAATATATTACAAGGAAAGGGATAAAAAATAGTTCAATATAAAACACTGAACTAACATATAACACTATACGTGAAAGTCTTAAAGAGAAAGTTATGATAAATTATGTATTAATTTTAAATGTTTTTACACATATTTCTTATTAATTAAAAAAAGAAGTCTTATACTTTGACACCAATTATACCAATTATACCAATGTTTTGATACCAATGTCTTAAACTCTGACACCATTATACCAATGTTTTGATATAAAGTGTTTTGGGATTTTTAATCCTATTCTTATTAATAGAAATAACATAAACATCCACCCTGGAGGTTCTCAAAAAACGCTTTCAACTACAATACATTCATGCACCACAGCTTTGTCTGCCTTGGACGTGTGTCATAATTCACGCTGTAATAATGCAATCCATGAAATCAGTTGGTCTGCCAAACCAAGATTAAGTACAGCTGGAAACAGATCAGAGAACAGGCAGGAAGCAGAAGAAAACAAAAAATGGTACAGATTATTTAAAGTGGGAGCCAGAAGGGACAGTAGGGCAATAAAAGTGGAAAGAACAGAAACTGAAAATAAAAGAAGACGATATTATAAAAAGACTGCATACACAGTGAACGGAGAAAGGAGGAATTAGGTTCCTACACAGCTACTGAAGACTGCCAGATCTAACGGCTTCTTGGACCTTTTTCTTGAACCTCACAGCAACATTACTGACTCCTTCCTCAAAACTTCTTCATAAATTTCAGTAAAACTACTGCCCTATTTCATCAGTAATTTATAATCCAAACCTGCACATTCCCCCTACCCCCAGGGAGATCTGGCCTCAGTATGCTTCTCTCTTCTTTCTCTGAAAATTCACTCCCATGATTTAAAGTTTAAATTTTAAACTATAACTTCTATGAAAATGAATCCTCAAACCAATATCCCAACTCATCTACTCCACCAAGCTCCACTACTTTATCTCATGAGATATATTTAACATCAAAATTACAATTTTTCTTATATAAAATAAGTAGGTCCAAGTTCACCTTTCAGTTCCCTATTTGTATTAATGGCACACTACCCTCCAACATCTAAATACAAAATTATTCTCTTCTCAGTAGCCTTTAATAATTCCTCTGAGTTTTCCTCTAACATTAAATCCTTTGCCCGACGGAGTCTATTTTTCTGTTGAAGTACTTCCAACCTTTTTTTCTCTCTTTCCCTGATCATCACTTTGCAGGAGAAAGATGTAGCTTTCTACTCCTGTGAAGAGTCAGTCTTGGATATCGTCAAGGGCAGTATGAGTCAGAATTGACTCAATGGCATTGAGTCTGAATTGCTTTTTCTCGTTACCTTAGAGGATTCTTATCATTTCTTGAAAGAAGTGGTATCTCTACCTGTAATTTCTCTTTAAAAATGAAGTAAACATAGCAATCAAAGGGTGAAAGAAAATCGTCACTTAAAAGTACATCTTATCACTCACTCTCTTCTACTTAAAATAAAGCATGAAAAGCAACCCCTGCTTACCTCTGCCAACTTAAGAAGAGAAAATCCCTGGTTTCCTGTTCAGTAATCTTTAGTCAAGACTTAGCTTATCTTTTAACCTTCCTTCTACTACTTACCCACATTTCTATATATACACCTGATTGGAAATTCATCATTCCACACCTGCCTTACTCCAGTAATTTTGCTCATGTCAGTTAGGGTAGTGGTTTTCAACTTTCCTAATGCCGCGGCCCTTTAAAACAGTTCCTCATGTGTGGTGGCCCCCCAACCATAAAATGATTTTCGTTGCTTCTTCATAACTGTAATTTTGCTAGTTATGAATCGGATGACCCCTGTGAAAGGGTTGTTCGCCCCCCCCCCCAAAGGGGTTACGACCCACAGGTTGAGAATCGCTGAGTTAGAGCTAGCACCTTTCCTCATCTCAACTTTGCCTGCCAAATCCTACACATTCTGTAAACAGTTGAAATTCTACTTCTTTCATTGAGCATTCCTTGATCTCAGGAACTAGAAATTATCAGTGTCCCTCTCCAGCCTAACAATTTGAATTCTGATCTTTGTGTAACTGCTCTACCTAGCCTACTAGATTGTACACTCTTCCGTGTGTGGTTAGTATATCTTATTCATCTCATATCTTCCATAGAATCTACAATAGTACTTTCCACACCTGATGATAAATATGAATGAATGAAGTTCCCAGGGAGCAACAGAGGAAAAGTGTTATAGAATCTAATTATTAGTTGATAAGGTGTTTTTTTTTGAAGGTTAAACAATAATTTATTGAGGCCTGTCCTCCCAGGCTCCAAGTCACTTTTGCCACTTGTAGATCCTGTGTGGAAGACGGAGGGCAGCAGCGGCACGGAGTACTGCTCGATGAGGCTCAGAGGCTGGAGACGCTGGCTTCCTTGTACTGCAGGAACACGGGCCCGCAGCTCCATCTCTTCATACACTGCCTTCACCCATGCCACCTTCTCTGCCTCCTTCTGCCCGTAATTCTCCTGCAGGACCCGGCGCTGGTCCGGAGAGGCCTGCTGCAAACACTGAATCACCAACCAGCTGCAATTGTTGTCCTGGATGTCAGTGCCAACCTTGCCCATCACTTTGGGGTCACCAAAGAGGCCCAGGTAATCATCCTGGATCTGAAAGTACTCGCCCAACTCCAGCAGGATCTGCTTGGCAATGCCTGCCATGTACGCGCAGCAGCGACGGGGTGGTAAAAGGAGTAGAACGAGGTCTTGTACTTGACTATGGGTTTGTACCTCTTTTGGGGTAAATCTGCTGAGACCCACGTTGCCCTGGGGGGCAGTGATGAGGTCCAGGGTCTGTCCCTTCTCAGTCTGATAGGAACTCTCCAGGGAGAGCTCGAGTAGGTGCAGGTAGTAGGGCTGCCCCCGGCAGTAGAACTTCAACAGGTGGTAGATAGAGGATTCCAGCAGCCTGGCGTCATTGATGGCATCCAGACCTATGCCTGGCTTCTGGTACCAGCAGGGCTGCCCCCGGCGGGTGAGGGATGAATCCATTATGTCATCCAGTATCAGGAGGAAAGCTTGGAGCAACTCCACCCACCAGCCCAAGGTCAGGGCCCGCTGCAGACTGTCAGCGTCCTGCTTCCTGGGCTCCACCAGCGCCTGGAACACAGCCACCACTGTCACACCTCGGTTGTACTTGCTTCCGATAACATTGCATTCTACGACCTTCTTGAACCGGGCAACAGCGTCTCCCGTCTCTGTGTGCCCCAGGTCATCCTCGGTCAGCACTGCGAGCACATGGGAGAAATGCTGGATGAAATTCTGCTTTTCTTGGGCATAAGTATCCACTTTCTGGTCTCCATTCATTCTGAGGAGCAAAATGCTTTGTTCCAAGATGCAAGTTCTTGCTTCTAGTGATAAGGTTCTGAAGGGTTTCTAATCATAGAAAAAGGAACTACTGAAAAAGATAAGCAACAGTAAGAAATGGCTCTTATAACAAGGCTAATTATTTCACCAATTCCACTGCTAGTCTGTCAATTTGTTATACCTGGTAGCTTGTGTGTTGCTATGATGCTGGAAGCTATGTTACTGGTATTTCAAAAGCCAGCAGGGTCACCCAAAGTGAACAGTTCTCAACAGAACAGACTACTAAAAGGAAAGTCCAAAGAGGAATTAGCCACTGAAAACCTTATGCATAGCATTGAAACAGTGTCAGCTGCTGAAGGCCTCATGCAGGGGCCCTCAAACTACAGCCTGAGGGCCGACATGTCGCCCGCCAAGGACATTTATCCAGCCCACCGGGTGTTTTTGCCCCATTTTGGTTTTTACTTCAAAATAAGATATGTGCAGTATGCATAGGAATTTGTTCATAGTTTTTTTTAAACTATAGTCTGGCCCTCCAACTCCAACGGGTCTGAGGGACAGTGAACTGGCCCCCTATTTAAAAAGTTTGAGGACCCTTAGCTTAGTGACTAGAAGCAGAACATTGCCAGAGAAGTGCCAGAAGATGAGCCCCTTAGGTCAGAAGGCACTCAAAATGTGACTGAGGAAGAGCTGCCTTCTCAAAGTAAAGTGGACCATAATGGTGTGAATGGAGTAAAGCCTGTGGAAGCAAAGCCTTCAAGACCTTCATTTGCTGATGGGGCATGACTCATAATAAGAAGAAACAGCTGAAAAATGTATTAATAATTTGAACTTGGAATGTATGAAGCGTGAATCTAGGAAACTTGGAAGTTTTCAAAGCTGAAATGGAATGCATAAAAAAGATTAATATCTTAGGTGATAGTGAGCTGAAATGAATATTGGCCATTTTGAATCAGAAAATCATATCATTTACTATACAAGGAATGACACAATAGAGATAAATGTATTTACATTCATTGCATTCATTATCAGAAAGGACATTTCAAGGTCTTGAAGTACACTATGCTGTCTGTGATAGGATTACATGTGTCCAGATTCAAGGAAATCCAATCAATACTACTGTTCAAAATTATGCTTCAATCACTAAAGCTTATGATGAAGAAACTAAAGATTTCTAATGACTTCAGTTGGAAATTGATCAAATGTGCAATAAAGATACGTTGATATTTATGGCCCAGTGGGATGCACAAGTTGGAAACAAAGAGGAAGGAACAGTAGTTGGAAAATTTGGTCTTGGCGACAGAAAAAAAGCTGGAGTTCAGAGGATAGAATTTGGCAAGACCATGGCAAATATATTTTCATGGCAAATATATTTTTGCAGCAACACAAAAACAGTGACTATATAGGTGGACTTCTCCAGATAGAATACAAATTGACTACATCTGTGGGAAGAACCGATAGAGTAGTTCAATATCAGCAGCTAAAATGAGGGGGAGGGCCAGGGGCTTACTATAAAACATACCACTAAGTGCTCATATGAAAGTGCAAGCTGAAGCTGAAGAATATGGGGGGTGAGAGATGTCAATGAAAACCAAACTACAATCTTGAATTTATCCCACCTGAATTTCTAGAACATCTCAAGTACAGATTTGACACACTGAACACTAATGACAGACCTGATGAGCTGTGAGATGACATCAAGAATATCATCCATGACGAAAGCAAAAGGTCGTTTAAAAGGACAGAAAGAAAATATCAAAGTGGATGCCAGAAGATTCTGAAACTCGCTTTTAATCATAGTGGTTAAGGCAAATGGAAGAAAGGATGAAGTCAAAGAGCTGAACAGACCATTTCAAAGGTCAGCTGGAGATGAAGTAAAATATTATTATTAACATCTTTGCACACAAAGATCTAGAGTTAAAAAAAGAACATACTCAGCATATCTTAAACTGAACTCAAGAAAAAACTCAGGACTTGAGATGCAATAGTGAAAGAAGATTCTGTGGGCAAAATATTGAGTGATGCAAAAACTTCACAAGAATATGGAAAAACTGGCCCCGTTACCAACTGGGTTCACAGCACCACCATCCCCCAGGGGGAATTCACTTCAGAAGACATCACTGAAGCTGCAGCTCAGGAAGAGGGGAAGGGGGACTGGTCTGGTTGGAGCACATGTGAGCCAATGAGGGGGGAAGGGGAAGAAAAGGAAAGAGTGGAGCACATCCGGGCTCGCTGAGCCCTGGGAACAATGTGCCTGTTCGGAACCACAATGCACGGAGATGACCACGGGCCGGGCCCCACCACAGGACATAGTGTTCCTCGTTGACCCATCGCACCACTGAGGACAGCAATGGAGACAAACGGTGGGAATTGTGCCCACCATGAGCTCACCACGACAAACGCCAGCCCTGGGGGCATGCATCAGAGCAGCAGGGGGAACAGAGCGATGAGGTCCTCATGGACAGAGGTGGTGCCGGGGCATGGCACCCCATCAGACTTGACTGGAAAGCACATGTGAAGGAAAACAAACAGACCCTGAACTATTCATACGGTTATATATGTATGCATGTGTGCGTGTTGTTGTTGCAGACATTGTTTTACTTTCTGTTGTTGCTTCCTTGCACTCAGTCTGATGATGGTACATAGCATGTCAACCTGGAAGGGACAGGCGGAATAAACAAGCCAGAAGAGAGAACAACGGGATGACAGATCAGAGGAACATGGGGGTAGGAGAGGGGTGAGGGGGAAGGAAGAGGGTGTTAACAAGCACAGGGACAAGGGAACAACAAGTGATCCAAAATCAATGTCAAGGAGGGTGCAGGAGGCCTTGCAGGGCTGGATCAAGGGCAATGTAACCAAGAGGAATGCATAAAACCTAAATGAAGGCAGAACATGATAGTGGGACAAGAGGAAAGTACAAAGAAATAGAGGAAAGAACTAGGAGGCAAAGAGTAGTCATAGAGATGTAAATACAGGCA
>NW_022103920.1:43602133-43613471 GCF_000313985.2 Echinops telfairi | reverse complement strand
GGGGAACAGATGACAAGGTCTACATATGGCCTCCTCCCTGGGGAACGGACAGCGGAGAAGTGGGTGAGGGAGATGTTGGATGGGGTAAGATATGATAAAATAATAATAATTTATAAATTATCAAGGGTTCAAGGGGAGGGGCAAGTGGGGAGGGAGGGGGAAAAATGAGCTGACACCAAGGGCTCAAGTGGAAAGCGGGTGTTGTGAGAATGATGAAGTCGACATGTGTACTAATGTGCTGGACACAAATGACGCATGTACAGATTGTGATGAGTTGTATGAGCCCCTAATAAAATGATTATTTAATTTTTTAAAAATTGAAAGAAAAAAAAGAATATGGAAAAAATAACAAAGTCACCTTATGAAAAGAACTAGTCAACATTCCACCATTTCAGAATGTAGCACAAGAGCAAGAACTAATGGTACTAAAGGAAGAAGCTGCACTGAATTATTATGTAATTGTGTAATTATGTAATTATTACGTAATGTATTAGCCTAAAAGAAGGCGCCAGGATTGATGGGATACCAATCGCAATGTTTCAGCTTATGAAGCACAGGAAGCACTCACTCATCTTGGCCAGATAATTTGGAAGACAGCTACTTGGCCAACTGACTGAAGAGATCCATATTTGTACCCATTCCAAAGAAAGGTGACTCACAGAATACTCCAATTATAAAACAATATCATTCTTGTCACATGCAAGTAAAATTTTGCTGAAGATCATCCAACAATGGTTGTAACAGTACATTGACAGTGAACTGCCAGAGGTTCAGGCTGGATTCTGAAAAGGACATGGACCAAGGGATATTATTTTTTATGTCCAATTGATCTTGCTGAAAGCAGAAAACCCCAACTGTGTGGATCATAACAAACCATAAATAGCCTTAAGAAGAATACTTCATTGTACTCATTGGAACTTGAGGATCAAGAGGCAGTTGTACAAACAGAAGAACAAGATCAAGGATTGCAGCCTTCAGTATGGATTACAACTCAATTTAAAGACAAACAGAATCCTCACGACTGGACCAATAAGTAACATCATGATAAATGATGAAAAGATTGATAGTGTCAAGGAGTTTGTCTTGCTTTGATCCACAATCAGTGCTCACTGGAAGAGCAGTCAAGAGATCAGATGATACATTGCCTTAGGTAATCTGCTGCCTAAGATCTCTTTAGGGTATGGAAAAGCAAGGATGTTATTTTGTTTAGTATGGTGTGCCTGGCATAAGCCATGGCATTTTCAATTGCCACATAAGCAAGTGAAAGTTGGACACTGAATAAAAAAGAGGGAAAAAATGATTTATTTGAATTATGGTGCTGGCGAAGAATATTGCAAGTACTATGGACTGCTAGAAGAATAAACAGATATATCTTGGAAGAAGCATAGGCAGAATACTCATTAGAGGTAAGGATAACTGCTTCGTCTCATGTACTTTGGGACGTGTTGTCAGGAGAAACCAGTCCATGGAGAAAGACATGCTTGAAAAAGTAGAGGGGCAGCAAAAAAAGAGGAAGGTCCATGGCACAGTAACTGCAACAATGGGCTCAAACACAAGAACAATAGTGAGGTTGGTGCAGGACTGGGCAGTGTTTAGTTCTGTTGTACACACAGGGTCTTATGGGTCAGAGCTGACTTGATGACACCTAACAACAACTACAACATTTCTCCAAGCAAATTACAAAATCTTAAGGCAAACAATAAACAGAAAGCATAAAAGAGTAGACAAAATAGTGCTGGAACACCAGCAAAGTATGCACAGCATGAAAGCTCTCATCTACTCCTCTCATTTTACAGAGGAAAATACTAGGGTACAGAGAATTTAAATGACTTTTCTGTATCTTAGAAAGTTGAGATCTGACAGGCTTGAGGCAGATGGTGTTAAAAGCACCTAACACTTCACTTCCTCTTGAATTGGTAGCCCATTCACACTGAGGGAAATTGCTCAAGGGGTCCTTATGGACACAACTGTAAAAACTGGTATCTTTAAAAAAAACTTTTTTTTCATGCATGTAACTTTATTTGTAAAGTAATCGCTAAATTCTAAGCACTTGATAATTCATTTAGCAATTTTTTAAAAGTCATTTTATTGGGGGCTCATACAACTCATCACAATCCATACATACATCAATTGTACAAAACACATTTGTACATTTGTTACCCTCATTATTCTTATTTTAAAAATTATTTTATTGAGGGCTCATACAATTCTTATCACAGTCCATATATACATCCACTGAGTCAAGCACATATGTACACCTGTTGCCCTCATCAATCTCACAACATTTGCCCTCTACTTTAGCCCTCCATATCGTTTGCTCATTTCCCCCCTCCCCCCCCAAAACTGGTATCTTTTAAAAACCCTAAGATTTGAAAGACTTGTGCAAACAACAGAGAATATAAGGACTTGTGAGCTTCTAAACCTGAGGGAGAGTTGTGGAACTTCTATTGCTTACTGAACTTCAGACTTATAAGTATATAAATCAGGAGCTTATATACTGATTGGTCTCTGTGGTCTATTGTTCTCTAATACTCTATTTTCTTCATAAAGGAGGAAAACTGAACATAACAACTTGTAAACAACAATATTCTAGGTTGTACACAATAAAGCAAAAATTGTCTACCTGAAGTTGTCATGTACCAATCAAGCTGTTCCCAACTGACAGAGAGACCCTATGTACAGAACACACACTGCATAGTTTTGTGCCGTCCTCACAATTACTGCCATGTTTGAGCCCACTGTCACAGCTGCTGTGTCAATCCATCTGGTTAGGTCTTCCTTTTATTCATTGACTCTCTATTTTAGCAAGCATGATGTCCTTTCCCAGGGACTAGGCTCTCCTAAGAACATGCCCAACGTTCATGAGACGAAGTCTTGCCCTCCTTGCTTCCAAGGATAGCCTGGCTATACTTGTTCTAAGACAGATGTGCTCGTTTTTCTGGTAGTATATGGGGCTTTCAATAGCACAATTCTTCTTCAATCTTTCATTTTCACTGTCAAGCCATAGATATTAACCTTAAAACATTGAGCTGAGAGAAATAAATCAGGATGCCCTAGGGCATATTTTTGTTCTATTGCCTATTTGTGACTTAATAAAAGCAGTAAAACTTTATTAGGCTAAGTGACTTCAACTGTAAAATAAGAAGTTTGTACTGAGTATTGAAAGTCTGTTGTAAGCCCATTTGATGTACTGTATATTATTTTGTAAGCATAATGGAAATTGTCTAATTTATTTTGCTAATTGTAAAAATAAGAGCTTATGATAAAAGTTATTAAAATTACAGAAAAGTTGGGGGAAAAGAATAGCAATAGAAATTATACTATTAAGTGTTTTAATGATGATAATTTCAGATCATATTCACTTACAAGGGAACTTCAAAAAGTTTGTGAAAAAATGGAACTAAAATATAATAGAACTTTTTCATAAACTTCATAAACTTTTCATAAGAGGATTTTGAAACCCTCATATATGACTTTTCATATATATCCTCTTTTTTGCCTGTGTACCAATCTTGTATGTGTTCTGCAACCTGCTTTATTCACTTGTTCAAATGAATGCTTAAAAGTATAGCTCCATATTAAGACATGCAGATATGCATCATCAATCCTAATTTCATCTAATACTCAGGTTTCCATTATATGTATAAATCATAATTTATTTTAATCATGCCCTATTGTGGAATATTAGATTTTTTTCTAATGTTAAAATGAAAGTTTTGTATTTAGAAATAATGTGGTTTCCTTCCTCAACTCCCAATGAAATGGTTGGCTCAGGCAGGAATCATCAATTGATGCCAAAGACAATACATAAAAGACAGTTATGAGATTATATATTTACAAAGTATTGCTCTAAGATTACTAGCTAAATGCAAGTAGGAAAACTGAACATATGGAGAGACCTAGCAGTCATCAAGCAGTCCTGTGGCACAAGGTTAAGTGTTAAACTGCAAACTGAAAGGTTAGTTATTTGAGCTTACGTCTTCTGTGGGAGAAAAACCTGAAGACCTCCTCTGGTAAGGATTACAGCTGAAGAAACGCTGCTGTGGCTTACAGAGTCACTGTGAGTCAGAACAGAACAATGGCCATCACCTTAAGCAAATGCCCAAATTTAGCTTCATTGGTAATGCGACGAACTGAATATTATGCCTTCTGATGGAATGTAATACGAACCACAAATATTCTTCACAGAACTGAATGTGTTTACAATACAAGGACTGGCGTACTTTGGGCTGACTTTTAAAAAATAATTAGTGTCCTTCTTTTCTTTTAAACATGAAGTTCTAGATTAAAATACATAAATGTGTGCTTGGAGACAATTGGAGAGTTGAAAATAATTGGAAAACTGGATATAAGCTGGTTATATGATTAGTTTCTTAACATGTGCGAAAGCATTTTAATATTGGAATAATGCCATTTTTAGGATGAAGACTGAAATGTGCAAAGATAGTGTCATGATATCTATAACTTTCAAATGATTAAGCTCATGTATATAAAATATTAAAAACTGCTGAATCTAAGTGGAGAATCTATATGGGATTATTGTACTATTCTGTCAACATCTATATGCTTAAATCTTTGGATTAAAAAGTTAGGAAAAGAGAAATAATAAAAATTTTAAAGTTTACTTTTTCCCTGGTTATCACAATCTAAATATAAAAAAATTAACTATGGTATTATATAATTACATTTAGACCCTGGCAGATATGGGATTAATCCAAATCCCTTATATGTGGTTATGAAACTGAGCAAACTATGAAAAATCCAGTTTTAATCTAAAATATTGAAATAATACCACAGCACATGACAAGCACTCAATAAATGTCCTTTTTGTCCTTCTACCAAACTCTAATATTTTAGTTTCTGTTGATGTGTCTGAACATGTGTGTATGTGTGTGTGTGTGTGTGTGTGTGTGTATATATTTCATAAGCATTTGTTTCTAATAATTGTAGGGGCCCTGGTGGCACAGTGGTTACAAGTTGGGTTGCAATCCACATGGCCAGCAGTTTAAAACCACCAGCAACTCCACAGAAGACGGGGCTTCCTACGCCCATAGTCTTGACAACCACAGGAGGTCACTATGAATCAGCATTGACTTGATGGCTGTGAATTTGGTTTGGGTTCTAATAGCTGTTGTAGGGGTTTTAGTTTTTTATTTAAATTAAATATTTTTCTGATATTGAAGAGTTAACCTAAAAATATGCTAATTAAATCTATTCTAGATGGGCACACAAAAATTGTTAAATATTTTTGAGAGAATATTTAATCCTAAATTACAGATAACTGTTTTTGAAATTTTAAAAGCATATTTTTCTACCACAAAAAATGATTATGAGTTATTTGTAGGTGAAATGATACATGTCTGGAATATGCTTTAAAATACTTGAGCATTAAAAAAATCAGAGGAGAGTGACATACGAACTGTAAAGGACTGATAATTGTTGAAGCAGAGTAACCGGTATCCTACTATTGTGGTTTCTTTAGTATAATTTGAAAAATTTCATAAGTTAAATATTTTTCAGTCTATAAGAAAAAAAGGTACAACAAAGTTCAACATCATTTGGCATGTAGTTTATTTAAAATATCTACCTCGAAAGTGAAAATGGTATGAAGTTTTAAAAAAATTAGTTAAGAATGCATTTTTGTTACATTATTGTCCTAATATATCTCACACAATGGTTTTACATAAGCCACAGTTCATCATAATTCTGTTACTTCAACAGACATTATCATTATTTTTCAATATCCTAATTTGAGTCAAATTCTTTTGAAAACGGTAAAAAATTAATGACTCACTATAATCAACTCGAAACCTCTGAAACATAAAAAGCTTTTCAAATAGTATGCAACACAGTAATATGCACTAGAAATTCCCAGAAAGCAGAATACCTTGGGGAATGCATACACATTGTATCTAGACAGGAATTCAGTGAAACTGAAAGTCTCTGGTGTATCTGAAGGAAGGAAGAGTTTGGAACTAACACTCCTTGTGAATAACTACAGTAAGTGGAAACAAAAGAAACCCATCACCATCAATTCCAACTCATGATGACCCCACATGTTACCCGGTAGAACTAAGTTCAAGGTTTTCTACATTGAAATCTTCATGAAAGCAGATTGTCAGGCCTTTCTTCCACATGTTGCTGGGTAGGTTTAAAGCACTGAACTTTCCAGTCCGAACTATTTGAATAATCCCAACCAACATATGCCAGGTTTAAAGGTATCCTCCCTCTATAACAAATAAGGTCCAGTCTAAATACTTGACCAATGTCACACAAATAGAACATATCAAAAAACAGCTAAAAATGTAAGATCCTTTCTTGAAAATTACCTCTAAACAGAAGAAAAAGAAACAAACAGAGCTCCACCTATAACTAAGTGGTACACTAACTTTAACTTGAAACACAATGTGTGGAAAGAAAGTTGATTGTGGAATGGTACATGACAGCATAGTGGAAAAGAGCTAGTGAACACAAAGAGAAATAATGGCAAACATCCCTATTTACTCTGCTGTATGATTTGATATTGAAGGCTTAGAAATTTGAGACACTGGGAAAGGCAGAGGACAGACTACCACCAACAAGCCAGGGTAACAAGGAAGGGTCGCCGAACAACAACACTAATCATTGTGGCTCCAGGCTTACGGGGAGTTCCACACAGAAGGTGGAATACTGCAATGAAAACAGTAGTGAAAATGTATAAACGGAATAGTGAAACTTACAGCTTTCTTCCCACACCCAGCACTAGCACCCTGCCATATACACTGCTTACCACTGTGAGCTTCCTTTCCCCGTTACTCCACCTAGAGACAGATAGAAAAATACTTTCTATGAAGAAACAGAAAAGCCTTCCTACCCACCACCCAGAAAGAATAAAGATTATAACATGGAAGGCCATCCATAATAGAGCCTTGCTTATGCATGCCCAGTGGGCTTTCAATTAGCCTTCCTTACGTTTCTCTTTAAAAATGAACCAACTAGTAAGGATCACCGATATCTGGAGAAAGTCTTCAACAGCAAAGAATAAGACAAATCAGACAAACAGGGGAAAAAATGTTTTTAAAAGGAGCTGAAAATACAAGAAGAGATTTCAAAGCCATAAAATTAACATCCTTGCTTGACCAGCTAACAGAAGACGCGGCATAAAGAAAAAGAACAAGATGGAGAGCAGGGACAAAGAACCAGAGCTCATGAAATCTATTTACCTTTTAGAGAGAGATGGCTGATATTTTTTGTTTCAGTTAAAGAATTAAAGTATTCTAGATAACAGAACAAAAGACAATGTTGTGGAGATCAGATTTCTCGACATCTTCCAACTTTTGAGGGAAAATGACTTCCAATATAGAAGCCTCTGAACAGCCACACAAGTTGAGAGTAAAAATAAAATGTACGAAATAGAGATTCCACACATTCTCTCACAGAAGTTATTAGAGGAAACAAAAATGAGGGAATAAAGCAAAAGGTCCAGAAAAAGGGGATTCAGCAGAATCAAGGAAATTCCCAGAATATCGGTTAAGGAAAGTCCCAAGATGATAGCTCTGCAGCAGGCCCACAGAGGAAACAATCCAGACTGACGCAGGAAGGGGGACAGCTCCAGGAGGCAAGTCGACAGGAACAAATGGAACTGATAAGTTGATCTGACAGATTTGACCATGTGGAAAATTGTACTGAAAAACATTTTATGGCTGCTGGAGGGTATGGAAAGACTTGGCCAGAAATTCAGAGAACACTAAGCAAATGAAAAAATGAGCCATTAAAAAAAAAAGACAAGGAAACAAAATCAGAGTAAATAAAACTACTGCTGCCTCAGGAGTGACACATATTTATTACCTCATGATGATGTATGAATTCTGGATACAAAGTGAACGTCAATTTGTGAGAGAACAATATTAGAATGAATGGGGAGAGTGAAGCTTGAACAATCCTCTAATTCATACACTTAAAATCACCACTTTTTTACAGACCTCAAATTATTCAATTCTTAAGCAAATGTACAGAGATTGGTTTACCAGTAATTGGGGGGTTGGGGTGCATTACTGCTTAAAGAGTACTGAGTTTCTGTTATGAGTGAAGGTAAAAATTTGGAAAAAGACAGTGGTGAAAATTGTACAATATGGTGAATGTAATTAATGTCACTGAATTGCACATGTAAAAATATTGCAATGTTTTGTTATATTCCATTGTATAGTTTAACCATACTAAAAGTATTAAATTCTAGAAGCCTCTGTTTTCATTAAATTCTGTAATGACACTGGAAAGGCAAAACTTCAGTGACAATAATTTTTGTCTTAGGACATTCTCACAGATATTCCATAAAAAAAAAAAAAAGAGTGTTGTAATGTTAATTTTGTTGTTTGCAAAAAAAAATTTGTTGTTTGCCATAATATAATTATATCTGATACATTTGGTACTTATCTACTTTTAATTTCCACATTTACCAATTCAATAGTTTCCCTGTCCCACAGAGAAAAAAATGTGGACCATACCTCTACAAGTAACTTGGTTTACAAAGCTGAACTGTTTTGCACATCTTCTTTGAAAAAGAACTACAATTTGACTTTCACTCCATGACTCAGGTTTCTTATGCAAGTCAGCCACACAAATGTTATCGAGATGACCTCAGAGGTTTCAGGTGTGTAAGGCTACTATGCCTTTATAATTCACGACTCTTAACTTTCCAATCTACTGACAATAATTCTTCCTCAATCGGGATTAACCTAGGTCTTAATTTGCTATGAGGCTAAAAAACAAACATATAAACAAATAAAAACTATAGAACTAAATATGCTTACAGGCCCCTTCCTATACATTTTCTCACTTAATCCACATATGCTAAAATGAAAATAAAGAAGTGTGATTATGAACTTCAACAACAAATAACCTACTATAATTTTTTTTTTAAATGCACTGCCATTTCATCAATTCCAGCTCTTGGCAACCCTATATAGGTTTTTTGAGGCTTTAAATCTTTACCAGAATAGAGATCCTCAAATTCCTCCTGTGGATGGTTTTGAACAGCCAACCTTCAACAGAGCTCCTTTACTAAAAATAAAAAGTGACCCACATAAATGCAGAGACAAAGTATCTTAAATTAAAATACATTGCATGTATTTAGAATTGACAACCAATCTCCTTTACTATAAATAAGTAGAGGGCCTTTAATAACCGAAGGGGCTAGGAGGTTTTTTTGGTGTTATTTTTTCTTTTTGAGGGAAGGATGATCTTTTATCATGCTTGAGTGTCTTCATAGGTAATTTCCAGTTCTAACTTAGATTGTTAAATTAGTAAGTGGTGGTTAATTGAGAGGTTATTTGGCTATCCTATGTATAGCCAACTTCGAACACCAAGGGATGAGGAGAGCGAGCATAACCTGGCTGTGATAGTTAGAATTATGTGTATTTGAATGGGCCATAATTGTCAGGGGTTTGGCAGTTACATTATGATGTAGTCACCCTCCATTTTGTTGTTGTATAATGCTGATTTTGACACAACTATCTAACCCTGATGATAAATGAGGAGTGGGTTTATTTGGTCACCCATCCGCCATTATTTCAACCAAAGGACAGCAGAAGTGAAAGCTGAACTACAAACTAGGGCTTTCATATCCACAGTCAATATGTGCACATAATACTATTACAACTATTTGCTAAAACATCTTAATCGGTTACAACAGATCCTCAATTCTGAATATTAGAATGAGTATTTCCCAAATTTAGGGATTTTTCACCATAGTTTATCATCAAGACAATGAAAAGTCATCCTTTTCTTTGATATTTAATTTTTCCTCAGTAAAACATTATTCCTGTGAGAACAATGACAACCTGATAATTGTGTTAATATCCAGTCACTACTAAAACAAACAAACAAAGCCCATAGGACACCAAAAAGTATCTTCCCCATGTAAATCGAGAAACAGTATTTCAAATGAAAAATACATTGCTTGTATTCAGAATTGACAATCTATGAAGCTGCCCTTAAAAGGTGTCAATTAGATACAATATACAAGACTATAAAATGTTTCTAAACAGCCACTTCATTTAAAGGGCCATTTGTACACATTTTAAATAAAAAAATTTTTTTACTGTCTGTTTACTTGTTCTCAGCCATTTCGATGCTCTGGATGGTCTGAAGAACAATTGTATGTTCTCCAAGAACTTACCCAAGTGCGAGCAAGATGTTCACACACAAGGGCCTTGACAAGGCACAAGACTGAGAGTGGACAGACGTGTACGTACACATCACGTGTAAATGTTACATGTAACCACAGAGGCTATCCTCAAAACCACTTTCCTTGAAGCAACTCTCCCGAGCCGCGCGACCTGAGCTGGCCCGGAGTATTAGACGGCAAAGCTTTGCAGCAGACACAACACGGCGGCGGCACATTCGAGTGCATTTAAAAACCAGCAAAACAAAAACGCACCCCTTTTAAGCTTTGAGCACTTTTTCATGACCAACGCTTTTTAGACAGCAGTGCTTACAACTGCTTATTTCCTCTCCACCCCCCCCAAATGAAAAACCCTTTGGCCAAGCGATGCCGCCACGTCTATTTACAGTAAAATCGCGACGTGGTCTCCCCGCCACGCCACTCACTCACGGTCAAGTGTGGCCAGACCACCTACCGATCTTAAAGAAACAGCGCTCGGAAGATTACAGACCACTAACCCACACGGAAAAAGAAAACGGTCTGCAAAGGAAGCAGGAGGATTTGCCTTTTTCCAACGTGAAAACCTCCTCCAGCCACTGCATCCGGCCGCAAAAGCATGTCAACCAACGCTCCTGCTGGTCGCCTGCTGCGGAAAACCCTTGGAATGGGGCCGAGAATCCTTTCGAACGGGCGGGTTTCGAACAAGACCCCCCCAGACACTTCAAGGGGCGGCGGGCCGGGCGGAGAGGGGGCACCTTAGGAAAGGGCGCGCTTCGGGCCCGGCCCGCCGCCTCGGCTCCCTAAGACGGACGCCCAGCCCAGGCCTCCGGGCGCGGCCAGTGACGCCGGGGCTCTCCACACCCCCTTTTTGACAGGCTTTTCTGGGGTCGGAGGCCGACTCACACGCGCGAGTTCTCGCGACCGCGTCGGCGTGGCCTACGCGTCCAGCACCTTCTCCCGGTCCGAGCCCTTCCCGGGCGCCCGCCTCAGCCCCGCACGCCGCGGGGGCCCGCCAGCCCCACTTGCACAGATCCCGCGGCGCCCGGGCTGGGGGACAGAGGCCACAGAGGAAGCACGAGTTCCAGCCGTTCCCCTCTCGGCCGCCGAAATTACAGGCTCCATTTCCTGTCCCCACGGGGACAGCAAAACCGCCGGCTGAGAGCGGGACCTCTCCCGCCCGGAGCCCGCGGCCCCCGC
>NW_022103920.1:43577459-43601839 GCF_000313985.2 Echinops telfairi | reverse complement strand
GAGGTGGTGGGGCTGAGCGTGCAGCAGCGGAGGAGGGACCAGCATCTGGCGCGGCAGCGGCTGAGACGAGGAAGCAGAGGCTGAGGAGGGGGCGGGCGAGCCAGCGGAGAAAGAGACGCTGCTCCGGGAAGGGGGAGCCGCGGAGGGGACAGCAGACAGAGCGGCGAAGCTCCAAGACGCGGGGCTGCCATAGCTTTGAGGCGAAAGTACTGCTGGCGGCGGCTGCAGCTGCCTGCTGTTCCCACCGCTGCCCCCTTCTCCGTTCACTCTCCGCGGCGCCTTCCTCTCCTCAGTCCGGACCTTTTTTGCGGACACAGAGCCCGGTGGGTCCCCGGAAGGGGACTGCAGCTTGCTGAGCGGTTCTTTCTCCGAGACGGGGGCGGCGGTCGCAGCGGTGCCGCGCACTGGGCTCGGCGGCTCCGCCATTTTGCGCTCCTGTTGTATTTACTCTCCTCCGCTCCCGGGCGCTGGGCAGGGGCGGGCCCTCGTCGAGGGGCGGGGCGGGGGCGGGGCGGCCGGCCCACCAGCCCGGCCTCCGATTGGACGAACCACCTGAGGGATGGCTTTAGGAGCCAAAGGCGCGAATACGGAGTCGAGGGGGTGGGACCGCCTAGTGGACCCGCTCTGGAGGTCATCGCTCGGCGGGGCGCGTCGAGTGGCCAGCGAGATTTGAGGGGAGGGTCTTTCAAATGTCGCCAGCAGGAGTTCGGGTGCCCGGTGGGAGTCCGAGCGGAAGCCCTACCTCGGACCCCAAGTCCATCTCGCCCAGGTCGCACTCTTCTGTGCCTCGACTTCTTACTTGAGCCACTTTCTCTTCCTTCTCTCAGGGACCCCTGCGGTCCCTGCGCTCGGAAATCCGGATTTCCGGGATGCTGAACTTGGAGGAGAAAATTGTGCCGGAGTTGATCCTTTCCTTCTCTTAGGCCAAGGCTTGATTGAGCAAGGCGGGGCTAAGAAAGCACTTGGTGCGGTGACAAGAAACATCGTCCTTGTTAAAGTCAACTCTTAAATGTTTTGAGGGAGGTTAACTTCCTGCACGCCCAGAACTTTCGGGTTACTTCCGACGTTGAAGGTAAGATTTTCCTTGTGTTTGGAGAGTTTCTTAAATTATAGTGATCGGACCCTTACTTGCACGAAGGTTTGAGCATTACACTTATTATAATTGTAATCGTTTAAACTCACCAAGAAAAATCCGTCAGTGACAAAAGGCTTTTGAAAAACAAAAAAATTTTTAAGGTGTCTGTGTTAGTGTTTCTGGCTGTTCTGTGCTTGCATGCTTTGTATTTTGATTTTTAGTATGGGGCGGGGCGGGGAGGAATTGGGGAGATGGGTTACAGTATTACGGTTTTAAACAGAGCAGGAAATATGATGGGGGCTGGGGGAGGTAGGGAGCCACGAGGTCAGCCGCTGCTCAAAGGCTCCTCAGCTCCACAGGAGAAAGTTGAGGCTGACTGTTCCCTAGAGTCTGAAGCGCTTCAGGGCAACTCTGCTCTTCCCGGTATGGTCTCTGAATTGAAATCAACTCGGTGGCAGTGGGTTCGTAAATATATTTATTGAAGTATAATTGATATACAATAAATTACACATATTTAAAGTAGGTAATTTGATCATTCTGATGAGTGCATGCATTTATACATGTATAAACCAATATTATCTTTAGATGCCTTAGAATTTTTAAGCACTGAAAATAATTGCTTTGTTTAACACATTTGCTTCCTTGCAAAGAAAGTGAAAACCTTATCGTTGAAATTTACAGGCAGCGTAAATTTAGTGTTGCGAAAGGTTGTGTTGGTGGAGGAACAGAGAGCACAGGGCTACATGTTGAGTGCTACTCATTAGCTTTGTAGCTTAGGTGCTTTACCTGTCATGGCCTTGCTTTTTCTAAGTGAATAGGTTTGATTACATGATCGCTGAGATCCTTTCTGCCATTTTCAAGAAGCATTTCAAAATCACACAGAAACTGTGACAATTAAAATAGCTTGGTGAGGAGCTGACACCAAGGGCTCAAGTGGAAAGCAGGTGTTGTGAGAATGATGAAGTCAACATATGTACTGATGTGCTGGACACAAATGATGTATGTATGTATTGTGATGAGTTGTATGAGCCCCTAATAAAATGATTATTAAAAACAGAAGGAAAAAAAATAGCTCCACCACACAATCTTTTATTTTTGTCAGATCTAGAATTTGTATTCACTAATCTAGTACCTTAAAACATGAGCCATATATTCCCACGTCTTCCACATAGAAAGCTGAGAAGTCTGACTTTTATCAAAGGGCCTAGTTAAAAAGTATGCTCTTCCCTTTTTGAATCTGTTATTCATTGCAGTATACTTGATTACACTGTTGTACACTGCTAACAGACCCAACTTATATTTGTAGAACCTGGGCAAGAGAGTGATGATGAAGGCCCACATACTAGTCATCTAACTATTTAAGTTAGAAATCCAGAAAGTCAGCTGTAATATCAAGTATGCTTTATTGTACTTCCCTGACAACACCACTTTCATAATGATCTGGAAGGCCAATCCCTTTGATTTCTCACCTTCAGCTTCTGGGTACACCATGCCAAGAGGGGCCATGCAGGTACCCTCCTCAAAGACCCCACCCTCTCTTCTAAGCCAAGATTAGGCTCCTCTGCTATTTCTTTCTTCTCATTCTTTCTTTTCTTTTTTGATTGTGGCTAAATACATGTGTAACAAAATATTTGACATTCCAACCATCTTCACCCGTATACTTCAGTGATGCCAATTTTTTCGTGATTGTTAGTTTCAGTTCCACCCTGATCCTTATCTGTTCAAAACTACTACCCATTCCGTTTTGCTCTGTTGTTGCAGTTGTTCCACGGATCATCTCCCCAACTCCTTCAACTCCATTCTCTGTAACAACAGCTTCAGTGAAAACATAACTGCTGTGCACCCAGTATTTCCACCTTCTAATCTCAAACCTGGCTGCCCTCTGAAGACACATTCCGTGCTTTTGAAGGCCACTCACTCTGTTCTCTGAGCTGGCTATCACCTCTCCAATTTCACACCACAGAATTTCACGTTACTGTTTCCCTTTATGTATTCATACAAAAAAATTGTTCATTTCATATGAACAGTATTGCTCTTCAATCCTTGACTGACTTGTTGTTTATCACATTTATCAAAGACTTTGATACTTGGCTCATATCCATCCTGTCTCCCCCAGAAGCCCTGGTGGAACAATGAGTAAGCACTGGGCTGATCAATAAAAGGTTGGCAGTTCAAAGCTCCCAGCCGCCCTGTGGGGGAAGATGCGGCTCTCTGCTTCCATAAACAGTCATAGCTTTGAAAACCCTAGAAAGCAGTTCTGCCCTGTCTTATGACGGCTCTACACGTCAGAATGTACTTGTCCACAGCAGTGTTCCGGACCTTTCACCATTCACTTTACTGACTTCAGTGTTCGTGCTAACACTCTTGCTTCTGTTTCTTCTTGAAACTGCGTTTGCATTTTCTTTCAATCATGAATTCCAATCTCCCTCCCCTGGTTTCACCCTGGCCCTTAGGGTTGCTGTGAGTTGGGATTGACTCCATGGCAGGAATTTGGTTTTTGTTTAGATTTTTTGTCCACTTCCTGCCGCTCACAGGTCTTTCAGGTCTACAACCTTAAAGTACAGTGCTTGGTTCTCCTTTCTCACACTGCTCACATGATACCTTGCCCTGTGAGCCCAGGAGAGCTTCCAGGCACTCTCTTACATTTGAATTTCAAATAAATAACGTTTTTTACAGAAAAAATACCACATTCAGTGCTTGTGTTTGGAAATTTTATACTGAAATATTCTTTATCTGAAATCCAAATTTAACTGGGCATGATAACACCCTTTTCTTTCTTTCTTTCTTTTTTTCCTGTTTTACAAACATGGCAACCTGATACATTTTCTTTACTATTTTTCCCTATCCAACTTAAAATCTGCTGTGTATTATTTATCCCAGTCATTTGACAGCAGTGTAACCTTAATTACATTATGGCCCTTTGATAGCTCTGTGTATGTCTGTGCATGCGTGCATAGGACATACACAGCAAACCTTAGATTCATTAGTAATTTCTTCAGCTTCCACCAACATGACCTCTCTCTTTAAATGTAGTTAAGTACTTCCCATCACACTGGTGACAATCATCAAACTGTTACAGGAGTAGAAAGTCCAGAGGGGGTGACATTTAATAAATAAATAAATAAATAAATAAATAAATAAATAAATAAATAGTGGATTTGAAACAATGGGGCAAATTTAACTGCCACTAGCAATTCACTTGGGTTGAAGAAATATTTCAGACTTGTCATGTCATGTCCTCCTGATAGTCTGCATACTCTCCCTCCTCTTCTGGAGCCCAAGTAGCACTGTTGGGTAAGTGATGCAGTCGCTACCTATTCGGTCAGTGGTTCAAACCCACCAGCCACTTTGATAGAGAAAGATGAGACTATTGCGCTCACAAAGATTGACAGCCGTGGAAACCCTATATAGGGCCCTATGACTCAATGGTATTGGGTTTGGGGTTTGCTTTTTCATTTCAGACTAGTAAATGGGAAAAGCTTTCAAGTGTTTATAGTTCAAGGGTCTTTTTTCTCCTCCCATTATTCTTTTCCCTAGCCAATAAAAAGAATGATGCTATAACATCAGTAAATTATCTATATTAATGGCTTTCCAGTTCTCTCTAAAGTTGACTGCACTCATGTCTGAGTATGTGACCTTGAACTCATTATCTTCCACTCCAGACCTACTGCCATGGAGTTGATTTTGACTCATAGCACTTATAGGATAGAATAAAACAGCCCCTGTGCGGTTTCTGTGACTTTAAATCTTTACAGGAGCAGACAGCTTTATCTTTCTCCCAAGAAGTGGCTACTAGGTTTGAACTGCTGTCCTTGTGGTTAGTAGTAGCTCAATGTGTACCGCACTATAACACCAGGGCTATTTAGCATTTGTCACACATGTATCAAAAGCATCTCAAACTTAACATGTGTGGCAAAAACTGTTTCCTACCCAGTATGTTTTCCTTCTTCCTTACAACCTGAACCCCTGTATAATTAAAGTTGCAGTGTGTTCAGATAAAGAGCCCTAGTGCCATCGCGGTTATGCATTAGGCTGCTCACCACAAGGTTAGCAGTTTGAAACCACCAGCTGCTCCGAGAGAGAAAGACAAGGGTTTCTGCTCCCATGAACAGTTACAGTCTCAGAACCCCTCAGCTATGGTTGTGTCCTGTCCTGTGGGATCACTTTGAGTCAGCATTGATGCAATAACAGTGAGTTTCCGTTTTTTGAGTACCCAGACTTTGGGGTGGGGCTGGGTTTGGGGGTTGCCCAGCCATTCTTATACCTAGGATGGCCACGGGATACAATTCTGACAGAACTCTTAAGGATGCCCAGTGAACTATGAAGGAACCTTGGTTGTGTAGGGGTTAAAGTGCTGCTAACTGAAAGGTGAGGATTAGAAGTGCAATTGCCCCCACCTTTGGTGCTTGAAACCTGGTCCCCTCAGCCCTTCATGATCCCACATGTTGGTGTGCTGCTTCCATGTGGGCTTTGTTGCTTCTGGGCTAGATGACCGCTTGTTTACTTTTAAGCCTTTAAGACCCCAGAAGCTATATCTCTCGATAGCGGGGCACCATCAGCCTTCTTCACCACATTACTTATGCACACATTCGTCTTCAGCATTTATGTGGGGAAGGTGATCACACAATGATGGTTTTTGTTCTTTGGTGTCTGCTGCCTGATCCCTTCACCACCTCGTGTTCACACAGGCTGGTGTGCTTCTTCTCTGTGGGCTTTGTTGCTTCTGAGCTAGATGGCAGCTTGTTTGCCTTAAAACCTTTAAGACCCCAGACCCAATGCCCATCTGTAGACACTCGAATATCCCTTGCAGAGGGGTAGTGGGGAGGAGATGAGTCACTCAGGGTTCAGTGTAGCAATAATGAAAGTCACAACCTTCTGCTAGTTCTTAAACGCTTCGTCCCCACAACTATCATGATCCCAAGTCTACCTTGCAAACCTGGTTAGACCAGAGGATGCACAGAGGTACAGATGAAAACTGGAAACAGGGAATCCAGGACAGATGAACCCCTCAGGACCAGCGGTGAGAGTGGCGATACTGGGAGGGAAGCGGGGATAGAAAGGGGAAACCGATAACAAGGATCTTCATATAACCTCTTCTCTGGGGGATGGGCAACAGAAAAGTAGGTGAAGGGAGACGCCGGGCAGTGTAAGATAAGATAAAATAATTATAAATTTTTAAGGGTTCATGAGGGAGAGGGGAGCGGGGAGGGAGGAGGAGGGGAAAAAAGGAAAATGAGGCGCTGCTTCCAGGAATCCAAGCGGAAAGCAAATTTTGAGAATGATGAGGGCAATGAATGTATAAGTGTGCTTTACACAATTGATGTATGTATGGATTGTGATAAGTTGTATGAGCCCCAATAAAATGATTTAAAAAAAAAAAAGATAACCATTTGACAGCTATTAGTAGGTTAAGAGGAAGAGACAACAAGAGAGAAAAAAAATCAAAGCCGGTGCAGGGGAGCTGGAGGGTAAACTAATGGGGTGTTTGATAAGTAGTTTAAACTGTTCACAACAAAATTGGTTATCTGAAATGTAAACCCCACCTAATTCACTTTTTTTTTTAAACAAAATTACCAACTTAGAAACCCTGTGGGGTACTTCCTCTCTGTGCTATAGGATTACTGTTTTCCTTATCTAGTGTTTGTAGGGTTAACAGCAGTATCACAAGTGGATGTTTAACAAGCAAAGGTCATAGCTCACAGTTTAGGAAGTTAAAAGCACAAATTCAGAGCATCAGCATTTTCTCTGTTGTCTCTTGAGGAAGCTCCGAGTCTCCTTGGCTTCAGCTTCCTGGTTCCTGAGATCTCCCCAGATGTCTTGACATTTGTCTTATTCCTTGTCTACTCTGCTGGCTTGTTTGATCTCTTTTATACATAATTTTGCTTCATTAACAAGACAGCCCGTGCCTAAATGAGATGATATTCATAGGCATAGAGGCTAGAACTGACAGCACATATTTTGTTGTTAGGTGTTGTTGAGTTGTTCCGACTCAGTGGCTCTCTGTACAATCGAACAAACCAGTGCCCAGCCCTACACTGTCCTCACAATTGGGATGTTGCAGCCACTGTGTCCATCCATGTTGTTGAGGGTCTTCCTCCTTTTCACTGCCCTTTTACTTCACCAAGCATGATGTCCTTTTTCAGGGACTGATCCCCCTCATAGTATTTTTGGGAGGGACAGATGTCATTGTATAATAGTCACTATGAGTGTGAATTGACTGGCCAGCCCTACTGAGCTGAGAGTGAAAGTCTTTGGGTAATGTTTACAGAATGGCTCTTGAAAATGGTGGGATCAGAAAGGGACACTAGGCTGTGTACCCTTTTCCCTCTCTTTCCTACTCTGCTTGGCATTTGGATAAGAGGGGAAAAAGAATAGTCGCCATTGAGGTTGTAAGCTCTCAGTTCCTGATTTCTTATTCAACATGTCAGTTACCGGTGAATTGAATTCTCACCCCTTAACCAGTCATATCATTTCACAACAAATGTGGCCCAAGCATTTATTCAACCACCACCTTCTTTCCAGTCTGAGGATGTCCGTAAGGCTCAGGAGGAGGAGAGCAGACTGCGAGGTGGGGAGTGGGGTGGAAAATTGTATATTCGGGAGTGGGCACTGCTTCAAGGCTTCCTTTGAGAACCAGTAGCAACCACAAAGCAGGAAGCAGAAAGTGAAAAAGAACAAAAAGATGAAATAGTAAATAGAAACCATCCATAAATGTCTTTTCGGGTTTTAATTTGAATGGCAGAATATTTATGTGGAAGAAAAGAAAATTCAGGTCATTCTTAAAATGATAACCCATTTTAAGAAAAGGATAAGAACCAAAATCAAACTCACTGCCGTCAAGCAATAGCGACTCATAGCAGCCCTGTAAGTAGGGGAGAACTCCCCCTGTGGGTTTCTGAGACTATAACTCTTGATGGGAGTAGAAAGCTTCGTCTTAATCCTGAGGAACAGCTGGTGGTTTCGAACTGCTGACCTTATGGTTAGAGGCCCAGCTCTTAACCAGCATGCTGCCAGGGCTTCCATAAAGGTATAACAAGAACCTCGTTCAGTTATATACACCTCTAAGAGAAAAGCATCCATTTTCTAGTTTAGGCGAACTGTTCAGGAAGGGGGAATGATATTAGCTAAGAACCAGTGGGCAGGGAGTAATTTAAAGCGTGTGATGATTTTGAAGGCTAAGTGTGGCAAAGGAGAGTGTAAAGGAAAATGCTACACTCAGCTTCTCGGGATTGACATCCTGCCTCAGTCTGCAAATTTCCTTGACCACAAATCCTTTGCTTGCTTCTTGTTCTAGAAAACTTCACTTGTAGGACAACTGTTCTCTGCTTCACAGTGCTCACCACACTGTGGATAGGGAGGTACTTCATGCCGAATACCTCATGAACCGCATGTTTGTGGCATTTCACTTTATTACAGGATTTGAAAAAATCGTCCAAGGCAGTGTCTTAGGATGAGCTGGGCCACTGTGCTCATTCTGACTCTAAACCAGGTCTCTTTCTAATCGGCCTGATCTCATGAGAAGACGCTGAAGCCTCGAACATCAAAAATTTAAACCCTAGTATTAATTAAAAGTTTTATTTGACTAAGTAGTTATATTCAGAAAAATATACATTTTAAAAGGAGGCATTGTTTCTTAGGGTGCTGTGTTTGCAGTGCATTTACTGTAGACACATAGAAAAGAACAAGCTAAGAGGAAGTAAGAGTCCAGGAAGCTTGGGAAGCAAGGAAAGACTTACATAGGCTCTGGCTCGAGCTTTTACAGGTACTGGATAATTCATCTGCCCAAAGAGAACCTGGGTAACATTTCTGAAGCAGCTGTTCAGTGAAGTAACAGATTCTGAGTAAGGGTGAACCTCAATTTAGAGTACTGTCTTCGTTGCAATTATTACCACGAAATTGTACAACTTTCACAAAGGTATCATTTCACTATTTTAGCTTTATAGATACTATTATCTCAAGCTTCTCTGTGTATAGTTGATTTGTGGACACTGGAGGAGCCTGGGTATATAGTGGTTACTTGCCAATTGCAAGGTCGATTCAAAATCAGGCACTCCGAGGGTGAAGGACAAGATTCACTCCAGTAAAGAGTTACAGTCTCAGAAACGCACAGGGCCATTCTACTCAGTTCTATAGGCTCACTGTGAGTTGACATCAACTCCCTAGCAGTGAGTTTTACCAAAACTTTACCACTAGGATGGTATCCTACTCTTGTACTTCACCTCAGGTGCAAGTGCTGCTTCTTGTTGGTTTCCTGCACAGTCTTAATGACTGTACTATTCAGGTTGAAAATGAATGTCCTTTTAAAACAGCTACATTAAAGAAACTACAAAAAGGAATCACTTTTTTAGGTCAAACTTTTTAGTCTAATTCAAGTTATGAGTCTCTTCGCTGGCAATTTCTTTTTTTATAAATCATTTTGTTGGGGGGCTCTTACAAACCTTATAACAATCCATCATTCAATTGTATGAAGCACACTTGTGCATATGTTCCCATCAACATTTCCCAGACATTTTCTTTCTACTTGAGCCCTTGGTATCAGTTCTTTTTTCTACTCCCTCCCCACCCTCTTGAATCCTTGATTAATTATACATTATTGTTGTTTCATGCCCTATACTGTCCATTATATCCCTTCACCCACATTTCTGTTATTCGTCTCCCTGGGAGTTGGGCCATATATCCAACCTTGTGATGTGTTCCTCCTTTCTCCTCCTTCCTGCCCACCTCCCACCCTCCCCCTCCCCCTCCCCTCAAGGTATCACCTCTCCCACTACTGTTCCTGACTGGTTTATCTGTCCTGATTTCATATGTCAAGAGCTCTTATATGTACCAATGTGCATACTCCAGCCTAGTTGGATTTGTAAAGTAGAACTGGGTCATGGTAGTGGGGGAGAGGAAGCATTCAGGAACTAGAGGAATGCTGTGTGTTTCATTGGTGCTATATTGTACCCTGGTTGACTCATCCCTTCCTTGTACTCCTTCTGTGGGGGGATGTCAAACTGTCTACAGATGGGCTTTGGGTCTCCACTCCAAAACCTCTCTTTCAAATCGATATAATTATTTTGTTTTGGATCTTTCAACACCTGATACCTGATCCCGTGGATACCTTGTGATCACACAGGCTGGTGTGCTTCTTCCATGTGAGCTTATTTGCTTCCCTGCCAGATGGCCTTTAAGACCCCATCTTTTGATAGCTGGTGCCCATTCACTTCCTTTCACTGGCAATTTCTGTTAAGATTTTAAGCCTAATCCTTTCCCCCATTTTATCCCTAGATGTGATTTGTTAGGGGAAAACACTAAGTTCTAGATTTCACGAGATGTTTTCTATCTTTTGGTGAAAAGAGGACAGAAAAATGTGGTGTACACAAAATACATTGGAGCCGTGACTTTCCAGGTAAAGTTAGCCATATCTGACCATACCAACATGATGGACATGTCAAAGTACAAAGCAAAGCAGAGACTTTTTCTGGGTTTGCCCTTGTGTTCATTCTGAAACAATATTTTCTACCTTTTAAGTCTGGATTCCGTATTCTATTGCATTGTTACAATGACTACACAGAACTCACTATCTTCCTGATTACGTAGCTTATTAAGGAAGTTTAACAGGTTACAATGCAAATGAAAAAAACTCAGGATACAGTTGTTCATCAAGACATGTTACAAAGTTCTTTAAGGACTACTAACAAACACCCGAAAGTCACGCCACACCACAGTAAGTCTCAACCCGAAGGCATTCAGCTCAAGCCCCACGGGCTAGCACACCCAGCTCCCTGGATTCAATGCCCAGCAGCACCTCCCTCAGTAAGCTTCAGGCTGAAGGAACTCCGCTCCACCTCTGGGCGGCCAGCCCAGTTCCAGGCAAGTGCCCAGAGGTATCCCACCCCACAGGCCAGTCTCCCGCCCAAAAGTACTCACCTTTACCTGCTCTATGGGTTGAGAAGTCCAGCATTCTGTTCCTGTCTCTGGCTCATGGTTCTGCTGCCACTTCTCTAATGTCACAGCTGTCTTCTGGATCCAGGAGGCTCGCTGAACAGGAATCTCATGGCCTAGATGTGCTCTGCTCCTTGCTCTTGCTAGTACTTAAATCCCCCCTCCTGCTTCTGAGAGGACTCGTTTTATACCCAGCAGATGGCATTCTAGGGTAGCCTGCTGACAATTACAGATGAATCTTACCAATATCTTCCCCCACCTTCTTCATCAGACCCAGAGAGGAAAAAGTTGTTTGGTGGGAGTTGAAAGACTTTGGCTCCAAGAACCACATTAAATAATTCACTGCCTCTACATCCCTGAAGTCTTAAACTTGCCCTACCATCTTAGCTTGCATATACTGCCACTGTCCCTTGCCATCACCTTGATCTAGGTCAAGCCTGTGAGCAGTGTGCACAATGAGTCTCTTCAACTTTTTGAAAGACGATCAGGATGTTTGATTCACAGCCTTGGAACCCTGCATCAAGTGGCCATGTGTCAGAATCTACTTGACAGCAGGAGGTCTGGCCATTTTGGGGTTTTGTTTTGGTAAGTCCATAGGCACAGGTAAGAGAGGCATACAGGTGTGTTATTTTTAAAAACTGGGGATGATACCAGGCAAAGTATGTCTGTGGTTATCATAGGGTAACAAGTCTGGAATAATGCAGCACCAGTAGACACTACAGGTAGGCAGTCACAAGTTGATGTGCTTGTAAACGAATTAGCAACTCAGTTTAAGCATTAAATACCATTCTGATGCCCCAACTGGAGGCCTTAAACAAAAGAACATAAATACATTAACGGCAAATGATCTATTTTTCCCCACATGTGTGGGATATTATTATTTTTATGGTGTAAGTCATATTTACATTAACCTACATTGTTTTTCTCTCCCCCCAAAATGTGGATGTGTTTAGGGCGTTTGTTTGTTTGTTTGTTTTGCTAATCAGTGGTGCTGCTTGCAATGCTTCCACTTATGCTCGAGGTGTTTTTCTTACCACCTCTTTATGAATTCCCTTCTTTAGTTGATCCTCAAGTCATTACTGTATAGTCTGCTTTTTCTTCTTTCCCACATTAAGTACCATATATACTCATGGATCAGCCGAGGTTTTCAGCACATTTTTAATGCCGATTTTGTGGTAAAATTAGGTGCCTCGGCTGATATTCCGGTCAGCTTGTACTCGAGTATGTACAGTATTTGGTTAACAAATTATTGGACACACACATGGAGCCATACACTGGTGTTAGGAATATAGCAAAAAACAACACATCCTCCATGACCTAGTGGAACTAACCTGACTCTTCAATCACAAAATCTGCTTCCAAGTGAGATTTTCACTTGTATTTTGCTCAAGACCGAATATACCAAATGTAGTGTCTGTAGTATACCTAACATTGTGTGACAGCATGACTGACAATATGATGGAATGCCAGCAGACATTAATATGTTAATGTACTCTAGGTTAGAATAATGCATTAGTGGCAGGAACTACAAAAGACAAATCAGCTCGAGCTGGGGAACTCAGGAAAGATCACATGGGAGCTGAATGTCTAACGAATAGTAGGCAAAGAAAGGAGTTCTGGTGGCACTGTGGGTTAAACATTGGGCTTTTAATGACAAAGTCATTAGTTCAGACCTAAGCAGGAAAAATGAGACGTTCTGTAAAGATATAGTCTTGGTAACCCTAAGGAACTGTTTTCCTCTGTCCTGGAAGGTCACCGTGAGTCAGAATCCACTCAAAATCAGTGGGTGTGATCACTGCACCCCATGAGCCAACCGCTGTGACGTAGTGGTTACTCGTTGGGCTACTAACTGTAAGCTCAGTGGTTTAAAACCACCAGCCAGTCCTCGGAAGAAAGATGAGGCGTTCTACTTCTGTAAAGAGTTACAGTCTTTTTTTTTTTGTTTTGTTTTGGCCCCGCCCCTCTCCCCCCCCCACCCCCCAAGAGTTACAGTCTTGAAAACTCCACCCTGTCCTGCAGGGTTGACTCAATGGCAGTGGGTTTGATAGTTGCAGAAGATGGTAGTAGACTTTGTAGGCTGAGAAAAGAGCATGTGCATAGTGGGTGTTGACATGTTCAGTGTAGTATTGTCTGTGGGCAGCTAATTGTGGTTCAATTATAAAGGACATGGAAACATAACCAAATTGTTGGGCTTTGGGGAGATTCTGACCCAGCAGCCCTATAGGACAGAGTAGAACTGCCCTGTCGGGATTCTAAAGCTGCAAATCTTTATGGAAGTCGATGGCCACATCCTTCCTTACAAGGGACGTGAAATACCATAACAGCAGAGGAGTCTCTAAAATGGGTTAGAGCCAGATTATGAAGAGCATTGCCCGTGACTACTTTAGCATGCTGAAAGGCCAGTGAGTACCAGTTTGTTAACGGCTCTAATGAGGAAGCTTTGTGGTATAACCATGTTTCCCTTCTAGCTCATTGCTCACAGGCTCCTTCAGGCACTGGCGCCTTGCTGTAGCTGACCAGGGCCACAGATCCTACAGGACAGCTTTGCCCTGTAACTCTCCATATAGCCCTGAAACATCACTTCAGTCATCACTTACACTAAATGTTAGTGCTTTCCCCATGCTTGAAAAGGAAAATCTGCAAAAGGGATCAGCTAGTGATGTGTGACAGTAAACTTTTACTTAATCTCAGGAAACTTTGTAACAGCTTCCTTGATGACAAATTTTGTTTTAGCTACTGGAAATATAAAATGGTAAATCATAACCCCTGGCCCCTATGGAATTAGTGAAATATCCATTTGAACTGCATGAAAAGACATAATGTTCATAGGTTAGTATGGTCAGATCTTGGTTTGGCCTATCTAAAAATTGTAATGATAGAGATGAACAAGGTGCTACGGGCACAGAGAGCATTTTTCGTGGAGCTATGAAGGCTTCACAATAGGTGACATTTGAGCTGAGTGTTAAAAAATGACTAGAAGTTCACCCATGTCCCCTTAGGAAATGAAGAAGAACGAGGATGGTCTGGAACTAGGGACCAGCATGTGCAGAGTTGTTGGACCAAGAAGGAGCATAAGACACATGACGCTGCAAATGGCTTAAACTGGTTAGAGTGCCAGGTCTGTGGGGAGTGGCAGGAGGTGAGGCAGGTGAAGTAAGCAGAGGGTGTATCTTAGCAAGTAGGGTGTGTCGAGCCCTGAGAGCTGGCAGGGTAATGTTTGCAGTTCAGGAAATGTGCAGGACAATCCATCTGGATGCAGAAAGAAATTATTACTAATATTTGCCTTTAATTTTATCTTTAAAATTTTACTTGTATAGGATTTAAAGTGTGTATAATTCTTACTGAAGTATGAGTTGTAAGTAATTTACAAATAAGCAAATACCCATGCTCTATAGTGCAGCTCTGGAGACCCTGACAGAGCCATCGAAGCATAGGTTTTCCCTTAGGAGTCCAATTTATATACCTTATCCTTATTTTGTCTCTTTATCCAGTGATTTACTTTCACTTAAAATGGTTTCTTGGCTTTATAGTACTTCTCAAAACATAGTTGACTTAAAGCCACTGTAATGGAAAACAATTTGTTCACATTTGTGTTTGGTATCATTTATAAGAAATTTGGAAATATTTGACTTTTAGCTCAAAACAAACAGGATGGTGAGGTGCACAATTTTGGGCAAGGGGAGATTAAATTAAGAAAAAGCATTATTTAACCTTATTAGGCAGAAGTGGGGGGCCTTGGCATAGTGGTTCCATGTTGGGCTCCATCAGCTGCTCCTCCGGAGAAAGAGGGGGCTTTCAATTCCTGTAAAGTTAAGTCTGTAAACTCACAGGGGCCGTTCTACCTTGTCCTGTAGAGTGACTGTGAGTCACAAGGACTTGATGGCAGTGAGTTTGGTTTTAGTTTGTTTTGACTTGGAGCCAAAATCAGAAATAGGGACCTAGCAACAGAAGTCATAGCTAGAGCTGTGTATAACTAAATCACTAGTGTGGATAGGACTACAGGCTCAACCTCCATTATGACAAGTACATAATCTCCAAATATTGAGAACAACCAGCCCTCTTTATACAAACCACCCGTTAATCATGTGCCTGAGATTCCAGAACAGGATGACTGACAGAATTTTCCAGGTCAGGACTAACACACTAAACTTAGATGTGCACCTTTGCAGAGGAAACCTGTTTATACCAAAATCCGTAACTTATTTCTGCTCAATAGTTTTGTGCATTATAGATCTTTATTAGCCGTAGAATATTTTATACTTTGGGGGCTTATTTATAGAAGTTTCAGAAATACTACTTAAAAAAAAATCCACATGTATTTAACAGCTTTGCCATCCTTTCTTCAAAGACATCTTTTTTTTCTTATTATTCAATTGCTCTTGTATATAAAGCTCTTTCTTATATACATATGAGTGTCCGTGAATTTGTTTCTCTAGTCTACCCGCACTAACACAAAGGAGTATTTGTAAAAACAATTTCCATAACAACACTCCAACTGAACCCAAACTCAGTGTCAATTCTGACTCAAAGCGACCCTATAGGACAGGGTAGAACTGCTCCTGAGACTGCCACTCATTACAGAAATAGAGAGCCTCCTCTTTTTTTCCAAAGAGCAACTGGTGGCTTCGAACAGCTCACTTTTGCAGTTAGCAGCGCAATGCGTAACCACTAAACCACCAGGCTCCCTCTTCAAAGAGATCTTGTACCAAAGCCCAATATGCAATAATAATCAGGCAGTTTACTGGCCGTTTGTAAAAATATATCACATGATGTTTTAAATCTTTTGTTTCTGATATTGAATTTGGAAGTTCTAGATTTTGCTGTGCATTGTCTAATTTGTTAGCTGAGCAAAAAGGAATTCATGTGGATGGGAATAATAAATATGTTGTGTGGTTAGTTGGACCCGTGCTTTCAGTTGCTTCTCAGTGGTAGGACTAAACTTATAATAACTCATCCCTCTTTTCTGATTCCCATCCCGTGTGGCAGCCCAGCGCTTGGTCAAGACTTTGATGTCTACTGCCCCCCAGGAATACATTTCTCAGTTAGGGACTTCCCTTTCTCTGCAGTTATCGGTGCCCTTTTAACGATTTTCGGTTTTGCTGTACTCATTTCACTATAGCTTTACTACCTTTGGCCTCTAATAAACTCAAGAAGCTGTTTGTCCAGTTTGGTGTGTGGTTATTTTTTTCTCTCAACTAAGAGTTATAGTCATACTACTGTAACCTGATAAGTTTTGGGCACTATGTATGCATTTTATATGCTTAGACTGTTATAAAAACTAGCACTGTATGGGGCGAGGCTGGGACGTGGGGTTTGAGGAAGTTGGTGAAGTTTTCCAGAATAGGGTTTCTTTTTCCAGGCTCATTTTTATGAGATCAAGACAGTTTGACCTATTTATGGTCTGACAGTCCATAAATCAGAGGTCAGGGACTCGCCTACTTTTTCTAAATGGTCCATATAAGAAGTTAATAAATAGCAGTCCATTCACATGATTGGATTATCTCAAAGCTACCTAGAATCTTCATTTTCTTAGTGAATCTTTACTAAGCACCCACCATGTGCTGCTAGCCATTATTTTAATTTATAAGTACATAGTGATAAAGTAAGCATGATCCAGGCCTTATGGTATAAAAGTATTACACAATGAAGCAAATGAACATATACAGTAAACCTTGTGACAGCCCAAACAACTAAACAGAAATCTGTCAAAGAAGGAAAACAACGGTTTTCTACAACGAAGAGCAATCAAAAAGTGCTAAGGCAGGAAGCTCACAATATACAGAAAAATAAAGCATTCCATCAAGTTCCAACTCTCAAGTTTCACTTCTGTGCCCACGCTCCTACATATATGTGTGTGTTACCAGTTAGGAAGAAAATAAACAGGATTGAACAATAAGAGTAGATGCTACTTTACATAGGACAACCAGACAGTTAATGGGAAAGTGGGGCGGCAGAGTTGGGGGAGAAGGCAGCTCAGGCAGAGGGAATTGCTTATGCAAAGGCCTGAGTCTGGAAAGAGGAGTTGTTCAGTCTTGTTCAGGGCTCAAGGCTTTCAAGTCTATGGGAACAGGAATTTTCTCTTGTCTACAACAATGTATGTGAAATAGTAGGCACTCCAGAAACACTTGCGTGTGACGGAGTGAATGCGTATGCACATAGGGTTTTGTGAATACACGTTGAGGAGTAAGGCAGGAGCCAAGCTCTGTTTCAAACACAGGAGTTGAATCTTACTCGTCCTGAGATGCCAGTGAAAGGTTTTAATAAGGGAAGAGGAGATCGAATCTAACTTACATTCCTAAAAGAGCGTGCACGACTGGGTGAGTAAATTTGGTGGGAAGCAGAAATGGAATATGCTAAGCTCAGGCAGTGCAGTCGGGATGGACACAGGTGGGCCGAAAGAAACCACGGATCTGCGAGCGAAGATCAATCGATCTTAACTTCCTGCCCCTGCCAGCTCTTCAGCCACGGAGGAAAGTGACTGAGTTCTTTGTACCCTAGGAATCCCACCGTCACTGACCTCCGCTGGTGAGAAAATAGTCTGGCCAAGAATTTAATCTAGCCCTTGAAGAGAGGAATTTCAAAGTTTCATCCTGGTCTTTGTGTAGTAATCATTTTAAGGAAAATCAAGAGTGTAGATTATTCTGGAGGATAGCTGACTTGTTGGGGGTGGGGGGTTTGCACAGTGAATAGCATTAAAAGGAAAAACAAGCTGGACTGTTTTGGTTATCGGTTGCTACTTAAACTATCCTCAACTCCTTCATTATGCTCACAAGGAGCCCTGGTCACAGAGTGGATTATATGTTGGGCTGTGAGCCACAAGATCAGCAGTTCAAAACCACCAGCTGCTCCTCAGGAGAAAGATGGGCCGTTCTACCCGTCCTCCAAGGGTTGCTATGAGTCAGAATTGACTCAATGGCAGCGGGTGGTTATGCTCATGAATTCTGTGGTCCAGGATGTGGACTGGGCATGGAGATTGGCTTGCTGCTGCTTTAAAGTATCTTTGCCCTCCGCCGAGAAGACTGGAGCAGGTCGAGGGAGAAACAGCCAGAGCTGGAGGATATACTTCCAAGACGGCGTGCGTCTTCACTCACTTACTTGATGCCAGAGGTGGCAGGATGCCCCGGCAGGACCCAGCTGTGGTTGCCAGTCAGGGAGTTTACACTGACTTCTCCAGGTTCTGTGAGGAGCATCCTGAGAGCAAGCTTCACAAGAGAAGCTAACAGGACCGTATGGTCTTTCCTGCCTTGGCCAAAGATGGCACACAGCCTCACTTGACCTAACTGTATTGATTACAAGTGAGTCACAAACCAATCCAGATCACGGGGAGGGAAATTAGACTCCACCTCTTCCTGGAGGAGTTGGAAGGCCTCCCTGTACAAGAGCACATGGGTGGGAGCATGTGGGTCATTGTGGCCGTTGTTGATAAATATTTGCCCTAGAAAGTTCTAGATCATTGGTTCTCAACCTTCCTAATGCCACAACCCTTTAATGCAGTTCTTCATGTTGTGGTGACCACCCCCCAACCATAAAATTATTTTCGTTGCTGCTTCATAACTAATTTTGCTGCTGTTATGAATCCGGCAACCCCCATGAAAGGGTCGTTTGACCCACAGGTTGAGAACCACTGTTCTAGATAAAGAAGTAGAACAGGCAAATGCAACACATGAACCTTGATTTGCTTTTGGTTACAGGCAGCTGTATAAAAGGGACTTGGGAGATAATTTAAAAAATAAGTTAAAAGATTTCAGATGATCAAGAACTTACAGTTCAGTATTAAAATGTCTGCTGTTTATTTTCAGTCTGTCAGTAAATGTGGCAAATATTTCACCAAGATAGTAGATCATTTTGTAAAACTCTTTAAATGTAGTTTCACAATAACAAGTTTGGGAAGTAAAGGGATTATGTAGCTCATCGATAGGCCTGTGGGCTCAGAGATTTTACAAATTGGTTGGGGAAGGAAAGAAAGATAAAGAAGAGCAAACATGCTGTTTGATAATATCTACTGGTAATTCCAGTGACAGAGCTGCAGCCCTGAAGATTGTGAAACAAATTGGAAAATATATGGTTTTGGGCCACACATTGGCTTGGAATGTTATTGTTTCTAAGAAAGAATGCTCATCCTTAGGAGATAGGGTGTGTGTGTGTGTGTGTGTGTGTGTGTGTGTGTAAGAATGCTCATCCTTAGGAGATAGGGTGTGTGTGTGTGTGTGTGTGTGTGTGTCATTCTTTGAGGGCCCTGGAGTCACTGCCCAGTATACGTTGGACTGCCAACCATAATGTCAGTGGTTCGAACCCACCAGCCTCTCTCAGGAGGTAGGTTAAGGCTACCTGCTCTCCTAAAGATGTATGACCTTGGAAAGCCTTTTCAGAGTTGCTGTGAGTCAGTATCGACTTGATGGCAGTGGATTTGTCTCTTGTGTTTTGTCTGTCTATCTCCAGTAGTTACCCAGTAGATAAGTACAAACTGTCTGCATTACAACCTGGTGAGGAGGACCCAAAAGGGACATGCATCTTTCTCGCTGGTGGTCCCACAAAGCTTGGACACATTTCTGGCTGTGCGCAGGAGATGGATTCTGAGGTAAGTTCAGGCCTTCTTGAGGGATAGGTAATGCCTGAGATGGGGGGAAGGGATGAAAGTGGAAGGCTGAGAAACTAGACTGTAGGTACTGGGGGGTGGAGCCCAGAAGGACTTGAACAAACATTAAACCTGTGAAGTAGAGATTTAACATGCCACCTTTAATAGCTTACATGGTCTTTTCTGTACCACAGCCTCCTTGTAAAGCGGGGGTGGTGTAAAGAAAGACCTAAGACCTTAGGTCTAGCCTGCTCAGTGCCCCCGCTGACATGACTGTGAGCCGGGACCATCTTCTTGTGGCCACTCTTGGTGGGTTTCTAGTCCGTGGATCCCATCATGATGTCAGGGAGGCCATGGAGAAATTGCTGATGGGTCACTCAGGGACATTGAGACAAAACTCATTCCAACATACACTGAAAAATGCCAGTAAGCTCAGCACTCAGGCACTCTGCAGGAGAAAGATGCAGCAGTCTGCCCCCATCAATATGCATAGCTTCGGAAACCCCCGCAGCTCTGCTCAGCCTGGTACTTTCACTGTGCATCTGAGTTCAACTTCATGGCTGGGGGCTGGGGGTTGGGAAAGGTTAGAGGCTGACAGTTGCTTTATTAGATTAGCACATATGCTGTCACTTAATACAGATTTACTGCCTTGTTCCACTTTTTGTATTATTAGAAAGTTATTTCTTTTAACTGAGACAGTTCCACTCCACCCCCACTTATTCTCACCCATTGTAATTTTTTCTGACTAGAACCTCAGCAAATAAGGCTAATCCCTATTACTGGAATTTTAAGATTTAATTTCACTTGGAGCGGCTGCTGGTGCTACCATTTATGCTTTTAATATAGTGCTAGAGAAGCTGAAGAAGGGACAAGAGTTATGTTTGTCAGAGAGAGTAGGTAAGTGCATCTGGGAAGGTGAACTTTGTCTTAAGATTCGCCAGTTACTTTCATTAAAGGCGCCTGGTTAGGCTGATAAGCACAAGGTCCCTCGTTTGAAGCCCAGCTGGTGCACGGGAGAAAGACACGACAGTCTGCTTCTGTGAAGAGATGGACAAGCCTGTGGGGCAGTTTCACTCCCTCTGTCCTATAAGGTCACTGTGAACTCAAGAGGACTTGAGGCCGGTGTGGTGGGTTTGGGTTTGGAACTGTTTTAGTGAAGCAACTCAGTCGGCCCTGAATACCTGCCCCAATCTTAAAGGAACCCTGGGTTCCAGGTGTGCATGCCTCTGTTGAACTAATAGCCACAGTAATTGAAAACTAGAGTATTGCCCTATTTGTCCCTCATTCCTAAATTGTGCCCCTTGCATAACTGGGAGAGTGGTGTTATCTTCCCCTCTGAGGTCCATGGGGTCTCTCCTCACCACCTTGCCCCTGTCTGACCGGGTGTTGCCTTGTCTTGAGATAACCCCGGCTTCTGCAGCAACACCTGGCTACCTTCGCGGCTATACTCAGCCTTTCAGAGAATCTGGCCTGCACTAGCATGCCCTTTTCTCCTCTCAACTCCACTTCTCATTTACAGACACTCTCGTGGTCCAGTAATGACAGTCATAAAAAATCTGACTCTTGCTCAATAGCAACATACACCTGGCAGTAACAAATGCCAAGATGCAAGGTGAGAATAACACTGGCTACAATGGTTACGGTTATGTGGCAGCTTAACTAAGCCAAGATTCTCAGTGGTTTAGCAGTAATGTAATAATCTAGTAGTTTCTCATTTTTTTATCTTTCACATAATGCTGATTTTTTATGACTACCCAACCTCTGGAAACTAATGATGTGGTTGAGAGGACTACATGTATTCCTCCACTATTTTTCTTCATCCAGAAATGTTCTCGCTCAGTCTTAGATGAACTCTGTGCTGTTTATTATCATGCTTTTACGGTTTTTCAAAAATTCCTGCGTTATTTTAATGAGATTGTAAACTGGAGAAGAGATAAGTATGCATAATCAATTAGCCAACTTCATACATCTGATCTTACATTTTGTAAATGAGTAACTTAGTTATAATGAGAGCTTTGGCCCTGCTTTCTTCCCTTGCCAAGGGTTCTTCCATCTTGGCCAAACTGAGTGAATGGCACCATGCCTTAAGCATACTCCCCTAATTCTTAGGTTTTCAGTTCAGGCTGCTATACCAATACCTTGCTGGTATTTGAGTACTGGGTACCTTGTACTGTTGGGAGACACAGAATAACCCACAGAATGGAAGGAAAGATGGATCATAGCTTGACAGAGACACACTTCTCCGCCATGTACCCCACCAGAATTAAACTGGGGGAAAGGGGCAGTGGATTATTTAACATAGCTCTTCTAAGCAATGTCTCTCTAACTCCCATCAAAGGACTCTCTGCTGCATGGGTCTGAGTAAGAAGGTGGGGGAAGAAACTGATAGGATTCACCCGTGAGTCATTGTTAACAGGTGATAGTGTAAGGGCCATTCTGCTGGGTATAAAATGAGCCCTCTGATAGTGGGAGTAGGAAACTCATTACCAGTAGAGCTGGGAATGGATCACATCCTCTGGACCCTTCGGTTCCTGCCCAGCAAAACTTCCTGATCCAAAAAACAGCTGTGACATCTAAGAAGTGGCAACAGAACCAGGAGCCAGAGCGTAAGACAGGGGTTGACTTCAAGCCCAAAAAGCAAAAATACAACAACTGAATACTTGTGGAGTGGGGTGCCTCTGGGCACTTAATTGAGGAAGCTGGGCTTGCTGATCTACAGAGTTTGAGCTGAATGCCTTCAGGTTGAGGCTTACAATGGCTGTGAATTAGCAGCCTTGATACATTTGTACCAAGTCCTGACTGAACATCTGTATCCTGAGCCTTTCTCTCCTACATTATAACCTGTTAATTGAAAGTTCTATGTGGCCACTGTAATGAATTATAGAACCTACAGCAGCAGATCTCAACCTATGGGTCGTGACCCCTTTGGGGGGGAAGAACGACCCTTTCACAGATACCGCTCCTCTATCCTTCTCCGGGCAGGTCAGCCCACATGCAGATACGCCCACATACGAGTACCTGGAGTGAAGACTGTTACCCATGCTATATCATGCTTGAAGACAAAATTTCAATTATTTGTCATTAGAAATATTTCACAATATATAATTACATAGTTTTTGTGATTAATCACTGCTTTAATTATGTTCAATTTATAACTATGAAAATACATCCTGCATATCAGATAGCAGTAGCAAAATTACACTTATGAAGTAGCACCAAAAATAATTTTATGGTTGGGGGTCACCACAACATGAACTATATTAAAGGGTTGCGGCATTAGGAAGGTTGAGAACCGCTGACCTAGAGGAAACGGAGAGAGTATGAGGCAGAACACATGGAACAGGTCACTTTGTGGGGAAGCCTTTCAGGGGGGTGCTAAGGAAACACTACCTTGCTACAACCAGATCCTCTTGGCCTCCCCAGCACCCCTGGGCCCCAGGGATATGTCAAGAATGGGTCTTTGTGAGGTGTGCACCCCTGTGGGGGGAGGGGTGGTGCCTTGCTGACCAAACAAAGCTGAAGGCTCATCATTGCCTGGAGAGAGGTATATATGGAGAGGACAGGGCCCCTTGGGGTAGACAACTAGGAGGCTTCAACATGACCAGTGTAACCAAGAAATCACGGGGGCCTCGTGCACCTAGGAGGGCACGGACTACAAGCACCAAGAGGGGGAAGAAGAGGAAGACGCTCTCTCAGCCCAGGTCTAGAGGCAGTGGCAAGGTCAGCTCCCAGGTTCCTGTCCATGCCCTTCCTCCATTGTGTGGCACTAACCCCGCCCCAGCCTCACCTTTCTGTCCCTTCTCCTTTTCTCCCCCCAACCCAGTGACTGTTTGGATTTATCTTGTTCTGCCAGGTGTTGAAATCACAAAAGAGAGTAAAAAGATCACTTCGAGGGACTTCAAGGAAAAAATCCAGTTCTAAAGCTAAAACTGCTTCAAGAAGACAGAAGCGAGCAAGAAGAACCATCAAATTTCATCCATTACCATAGACTGAGCCCAAAGCAGCCAGGCCCGGCCGGGTGGGTGCTATGGAACTACCCCACTCCGAGATGAGACCTGTGGCTTCCTGGCTGCTGAGAAATGGCCAGGCACAGAGTGATGCTGACACTAGTGTGACATGGAAGGTGTGAAAAGCCCTTCAGAAAATAAAACGAATTAGGCGCACAAACAGCTCGTGTTTCACTCGTGTGAGATTGTCCCTTAAGATGAGAATCAGAGAGAGGTTCAGTGTTTGATCCAAAGCGAGTGCCAGCCTCCCCTCGCCCACCCCAGTCTCCCTGCGGAGCGAGGCAGCCTTCCCGGGAGGGAGGGGTGAGAAACTGGGCACCCCACACATGTTGGAACAGGGTTCCCCACCTGTGGCAGGCCAGTGAGACAGTCCGTGAGTGAACGCCAAGGGAGCAAGGCCCACGCACTTTCAAGTTCTGGTTTTACATACTTTCTTTTTGATTGAGGTTTTTCACTGTTTTATTTTGTTTTTGTTAGCTTTTTTTGTTTGTGTTTGTATGTTTTTCAATATTTGAAATTCAGGATGGGTGACTATAGCCAGGAATCAGATTATTGGTTTCTGGGAGTCATGGCAGGGGACATGACAGGGAAGTGGGGAGTAAGAGTGCCGAAAGAAAATGTAAAAGTGATTGTGGTAATGATGGTACCACTCTTCTTGATATGATCGAACTATTGAATTGTATGATATGTAGGTTGTGTCCCAATAAAACTGTTTAAAAATTAAAAAGGACTGCCCATGTGTCATCTCTAAACTCATTGCCGCCGATTGATTCCAACTCATACCGACGGGGGTAAA
>NW_022103920.1:43567727-43577359 GCF_000313985.2 Echinops telfairi | reverse complement strand
GTAAAACTGCCTTAGTTTTCTGAGACAGCTGCTCTTTCCAGAAGCAGAAAGCCTCGTCTTGGAGTGGCTAGTGGTTTTGAACTGCTGACCTTGTGGTAATCCAATGCATAATTATACCATCAGGACTACTAAAGTGTATTCTAGTTGGCTTAAGGACAATGGGAAGGGAAACAGGAAGCAAAAATGTCCCAGGAGACAGTAACCACCTCCCAGTTACGATGCATAATTAAGGTGCTGAGGTCACTTGGGTGTGATTCAGGTTGGCAGTTGAAAGTTCCTGGCCTTTGATGGTTCCCTGGTGTTGTGTCTCCCTGGTGTGGTGAGTTGTAACAAACATTAGGATCAAATGAGGCAGACGCACAGGAGGTCCTGCCAAGAGATGAGCGGAAGGCCCTGCTTCGTACCTTTCAGGTCTGAGTATGCTCAGCTGCTGACTCTCGCCTTCCCCATTAAACGTTCCTTCACCCCAGGCAAGAGGGTTTGTGTATTGGTGGGTTATAAAGAGCCAGCCTCAAGCATTAATTTTGTATCTCCCCAAAAGAATTTTGAAAATCTGTACCCTCACAAGGTTTTCAATGAACATTCAGAACTTTTCATCATGAGTTGAACTATTTACTAAGGAGGCAATAGAGGTAATTTGTGATTATTTTAAATACTGATATTTATAATAAAACTATTACACCAACCTTTAAAATTTTTTTCAATCTGAATTAGATATAAATTCTAGCCCACTTTGCTATGTAATTAGTCCAGGGAGGTTCTACCAGTCAGGGTTATTTTTTCCTCTTAAAAATTTAGAATCAAAAAAAAAAATTTAGAATCTGCTCAGGTAAGATAAGCAATCCTTTGCCATGTAAGAATTGATTATTCTTTTATTATTATTGTGGTTTGGGTCTGTCATGCTCATTTTTAATGACCAATGTTACTAAGTATTGACTGAGCCAGGAAGAGAATTGCAGAGGTAGCTCTGGTGTAGTGAGTGTGTCTGCAAACAAAGGCACTTCAAAGCAGCTAACTGTCTGACCCTACTGGATGCAGTTATTCAGTGCTACTCACTTAAAAGCACATGTTCAAGGTTGTCTCGCATATTTTGTGAACTTGTCCTCACAATACATTTTACTAAGGAAAAATAGAAGATAGTGTATTTATATAGATTTGCTGAAATTTAAAATGTTTATGGCATTATATTGAAAATACTCTCTCCTATATCACATTTTCTTCAACTCTTCAAATTTCTAATAAATTTAAAATTAGTGCCTTTTCGCTGGAAAGATGCTTTGCGAAGAAGAACTGATAGCTGGGCACATGTGGGAGAGAAACAGATCCTTTTGTGGTTAGTGAATTTTAAGTCATGAATATTACATAATCAAAAAATATTTCTGTTTCTTGAAGATATACCTAATGTATCCAATAAGCATGCACAGCAGTGATAACAGTGACAAAATTATCAGGATGACATCAGAAAGGTGTATTGAAGCCAGTTAGCAAGAAGCACAAATGAAGCTAATACTCAGAGGTTCTATTTTTTTTTTTTTAAGATCATTTATTGGGGGCTCTTACAACTCTTGTTACAATCCATACATCAGCTGTATCAGGCATACTTGTATATATATTGCTATTGTTCTTTTCTAGACATTTACTTTCTATTGAGCCCTTGGGATCAGCTCCTTTTTTTCCCCTCCCCACCCCCACCATCGTGGCCCCTTGAGAGATTATAGATTGCTATTATTTTCATATCTCACACTGACCGCTGTCTCCACAGAGTTTCTATTTTTTTTTCAGAGTTTCTATTTTTAATTGCAACTTTTGTTTCAAAGAATTTTAGGCTTTCAGAAATTTGAAAGATTCCTACAATGAATATCCATATTAATAGTCTGTCTAGATTTACCCACTATAAAGCAAAACATGTTACAAATGTCATATTTGCTCTTTAACCATGTCATGTTCTTTTGGCCATTGACACACCCAACAGTCTGGAATGCCTCTGGTACTTTGATCTTTTTTTTTTTTCTTTAACATTTTATTAGGGGCTCATACAACTGTTATCCCAATCCATAGACACATCAATTGTGTAACACTTTGATCTTTTGAACAGCTTCATTAGAACGTGCTGCTGGGACTCTGCTCTGTGAACGCCCAGACAGGATTTTCTCTGCAGGAGCTGCTTGTGTGGTAACCCGCAACGTTGGTGCAGACCTGAAGGGGTGCACACTTTTTGACAACTTGCTTCTGGGCTCTTATGGCATGTGAAAGTCAAGAGAACTCTTCATTAACTGCATTAGACCTCAACTCTTACTAGGGATGTTGGAGGTGCTGTGGAACTGGCTAAGGGAAAGGAGGAATCCGGCATCCTAGTGGGAGAAGACAATGACAGAGGGAGTTGGTGTCAAAAAGCCACATGAGACTGCTCCACAACAAGGACTGGAGTAAATTTAAGTTGTAGTGGGCTGGCTCGCTCTCTCTCTCTCTGTCTCTCTCTCTATATATATATATATATACACACACACACACACACACGCACACGTACACACACACACCACAAGACCAAGCAGGGAAAAGGTAGGGAGCTGGTGAGGTGGGGAGCGGGAGAGACGTATAATAAGCAAATGGAGCCAGGGTTCAACTGCCAAGTCTACAGATAGGAGCAGAATACAAAAATGAGATTACTATTAGAATATCTAAGCAGGTGCTATCAGGTTAAGAGATCGACTTTTAAAGCAAAAGGTGACAGAAGCCTTGTGTTTTGTCTGTATCTGCATGTAAAGGCATAGCTGGTAAACCGGAGAAGAATTATCTGTCTACATACTTTGCCCAACAGTGCTTCAGAAGGGGAAGAATAGCTGTGGAGGACCATTCTGGAGAGTATCATGTTTCTCTTCCTGGGGATCCCTGGGCATTCCCTAAACAGAGACACACCACACCGGTCTCTGCATCCACCGGAAGCTACCCTTATTCTGGAGCTGAAAGACTTTCACCAGAACTACTCTGCGTTCGCCGAAGCCTGGGTCCTAGAGAGGGCCCAATAATGCACTGTTTTTTTTTCTTAAAAACATTCTTCGCACTTGGTCTAATGAATTTTACTTGTTAAATGTAATCAGAAGTTGCTTCCATCATCTAAATAATTTAACTATAAAACGGAATTTAACTGTTTTAATAGCACATACAAAGTTCCAAGTGAAAGCTCCATTCGCTTTCTTAAGAGCATTAATAGTTGAAGATCTTTATTCAGTGTTTTAACTTCCCTTTAATGTTGTTTGTGTTTCCCTTTTCTTAATCCCATGATTTGACTTTCTGTTCTCAGTTACTTAAACTTCACCTCAAACTTGGAAACCATCTCTTCACATAGTTGTAGTTAATCGTTCATCTTGCCTGAGTGTCTTGCCGTTGACTGAACATGCCCAGTTGTTCTAACAAATTTTCATAGGTCTAATTTCACAAACCTTTAATCAGCTGCTCGTCTCCTCTGAACACCCTCCAAGTTTTTCCCTTCATACAGCTGGCATGAAAAAGTCAATGTATTTCCTTCCAACTGAAGCCTGCACAATGCCAAATAAAGCAAAAATAATTGCTTCTCTCCTCTTTTCACACGTAGGCCTTAATGTAATCCTCTAAAGTAGATGTCTCTAATTTCAACATCGAGAAGATTCATCCAACTTGACACCATCCCTGTGTTGGGTCTCACTTGGCTCTGTTGCATCTTGGCTGCCTTAGCTGTTATTTCCACATGTTTGCGGCATTTCGGTAACATAATAAAAGTTAAATGTTAAATCCATAAAAAGCTTTATTCCACACATAGTTCCTCCAGAGACTATTCCATTAACAATTGGGATAAATGTGGATTTAAGGTTTGAGCGTCTCGAAAGCCAAGGTTTGAGTGGTCCTCCGTTGGGAGGGTGTAGATGTACCAGTACCAGGAGAGACTGCTGAAGACTAGAAGGCAGCCGTGGCTCTTCTGTCAAAGTTCTTCGGTTGTAAGCAAGGAAACCAAAAGGAATTCACTGCAAAGATTCCAGTGATCTGAACAGGCTGGAGAGCGCAGCTTAGAACAAAAGTTCCAAGAAGGTTATTAGCATCCAGTTGTCAGCCAGTGTTTGGTTCTTCTTCAGTCATTCAGAATTCTAAATTCTGGCACTGGCTCTTGCCAAGTGGGGGATACCAAGACCTATTTGGCAACCAGTGGCCTTTAGGACCTTAAAGGCTAGAAGGGAGAGAGAGAAACAAATAATGAAATGTAAAACTAGGAGTTGAACATGCTGTCAGAAAAATGAATTGCACTGGGAGCAGACATTCCCTCCACTCGGTGGAAATGTGGTTTTGCTGGGAGAGTGTGCTGAGCCTCTCTATAGTAACCGCCCCAGAGCTCCTCGCTCCCACTCTGCTCCCACTCTTTACGATGACTCCGTGACACTTCTCGTCTGGAAAATGGCAAAATAAAAGCACCCCAAACAAGGAATTTACAAAAAGGTCCTGGATGTTTATGTTTTACCCTCACACTGGAAAATGCTATTAGAGGATAACTCATAATTTTCTTTGCTGTCACAACAGAAGCCAACGTGTGTTGTCTTCACATTGTCTAGGAATGACATTGAACGTGTGCTGATGACTTCACTTATTGAGTCAATGCTTATTGATTGATTGAGTAGAGATATATTGAGCATCTTTGTGCCAAATCAGTGCCCCACATGATAAACTGTGCCATCCTCATGGGGAGGAAGAGTCGAACTCAGAAACCACTCATGTCTAAAGACATGTGGACTTCAAAACTTGTGGAAGAATTCCATTACTTTTTCTTTCCATTTTCCCCACGAAGTTTTTGAAGTCCCCTCGTCTAACATCCTGACATCAAGTTTTCTGAGCTTCTGACCTACAGAACTGCTACTTTCAAGAGCCCAATCATCGGAGGAGAGGACTCCGTGCTGCATTGCTTTCTCATTCCGGCAGCTGCAAAAGGGAAAAGGAATCATGCGATGAAGGTCAATGGTTCCGCGTTGTATTGCTGGATTTCAGATGGAGTCTCTCCTATGACACAAATCCATTCCTACATTTCCTTAGGACATTACACTTCAGGGCTATTTGGAAGCCCTCCAGGGGCCAAATACTGTAGGCTTGGAGGGATTCTTCCGAACTGTTTAAGTCAAGTGTGTACTCGCGTTTGCAATTGTTTTGAACTATATAAAAAAATGAGATGGGCTAATGTATGAAGAGATGAACGTACAAACGAATAGACGTGATCAAGGAAATATTTTTAAAACAAGTGTAGAATCTAGGTGATTGGTAAATGGGTCACTACAATTCCTTCCTTTTCTGTGTTTGAACATAATTTTATATAATAAAATATACAAATGTTTTTGTTCGTAGATTTGTGCCTTGTATTTTAAAATCAGGAAAAGTGTGCGTCTGTGTTGTATCCTTTCAAAATACTGGCCTCAGGCCTGAAGGAAGGCTCCTTCACAACCTCGGACTTGCAGAAGACACCGCCCTGCTTACTGAAAGGGACAGGGCTGGAAGCACTTGCCACCCAAGATGACGGCTTTCAGTTTGGATGACCTATCCCTCACGAACAAAAACAAAAGTCCTCACAACCAGACCAATAAGCAACATCATCATAAATGGAAAAATGATTGATGATATCAAGGATTTCATTTTTCTTGGATCCACAATCAACACAGCAGTCAAGAAAAATCAAAGGTTTGCATTTGGCAAAATATCCTGCAAAAGACCTCTTTAACGTGTTTAGGAAGCAAAGATGTCCCTGTGAGGTTTTCCCTGCACCTGACCCAAACCATGGTATTTTCCATCGCCTGTTTATGTACGTGAAAGCTGAACAATGAATACGGGAGACCAAAGAATTATTGGTGCCTTTGAAGGATGGTGCTGGTGAATATTGAATATACTACTGTAGACTGCCAGAAGAGGGAACCGAGCTGTCTTTGAGGAAATAGAGCCAGGGTGCTGCATAGAAACGAGATGGCAAAACTCTCCCCGAGGCTTTGGGCAAGTTACCAGGAGGGACTATTTCCAGGAGGAGGAAATCATGCTTGGGAAAGTAGATGATCAGAAAAGGGGGGCAGATCCTCACGGAGACGGACTGATAGCTTAGTGCTCAAACACTGCAAGGATCGCGAGGGCGGCTCGGGACTGGTCGTCTTTCCTACTAGGGAAAGTTTACTCAGTGGCACCTAACAGCCACCATTCACAGTATTGAATTAAATTGCTCATACATCTAAATACTTTCAATGAAATTGTGCTCATTCCGATCACAATCATCTACACATAACTCCCAGTGGGACGGACAACAGAAAAGTGGGTGAGGGGAGACAGCGGTCGGTGAAAGACATGAAAACATTTTTTTATAACATCAAGGGCTCACGAGGGACGGAGGGCAGGGGAGAGGGGAAATGAGTTGAAACCAAGGACTCAGGTAGAAAAAAAAAGTTTCAGTGATGGCAACATATGTACAAATGTGCTTGATACAATAGACGGATGTGTGGATTGTGATGAGAGCTGTAAGAGCCCCCAATAAAGTGATTTTTTTAAAAAGAACAGATCACTGACATCGGTTAAATTTTAAGTGTTTTAAAGAATTTAGATTTCAACAATGTCAATGTGAAATAGCTGTATGATTTCCTTTTTTTCTTTTTAAACAGGCTTCCCCCCTAGAATATCTATTTTATAAATCCAGGCAATGGTTCACAAGGTAATTGAATTCTGACAATATTTTTCGTAGCTGCCTTGGTCAGGGTGCATCCGTAACTAGTTTCAACAGAAAGGAATGACATGCTTTATCACAAACGAGTGGCCCCGCGAGCCTAGTGGGCTGTCCGTGGCCTGCAGCCCTGTGAGCCAGAAAGTGGCTCTCCCCACGGGCTCCCCAAGCGCCTCTAGCGGCCTCACTGCACCACAGCAAGAAGGGTGCCTCCCCTCTCACTCGCTTCGCGAGTCACGTTTCACCAGTCCCGCTGGTTGGTAGACTCCATCCCACCTGCCTGACACGTGGGAAGCACTCAGCGGGGTTTATTTGGGGTCTGAAAAGGGGTACTTGATGCCTTGAGATTTGCTCATGAGTTTTGAAAAGTAAGCTATGGCCACAGGATGCATTGGAATTAGGGCCTTAATAACTGCTTCCAGACAGTGAAGTTGTCACCCCCCCCCACCCCCACCCCCGCCCCCCCCCCCCGAAAAAAAAGTTTTAGGGATATTTGTTTTCTGCATTTTCGTTTTCTGGTCTTCCGGGCCCACAAGTTTCCCTTTATTTGCTGCCCCCTGCTGGTGGGATGGGAAAATTATCCTCGGTGGCGCTGTCTGCTAAGCCTTGAATGACTAACGAGCTGGGTCCTGCAAAGATGTAGTCTCGGAAACCCTATGTAGGGGTTGATATGAGTCAGAATCAATTATCTGGCAATGGGTTTGGTCTTGGGTAGCCCTAACTAACCCTTACAGCGCGAGAAAGACAGGGCTTTCAACTCCCGAAAAACAGTTACCGTCTAGGAAACTCACAAGGTAGTTCGACCCTGCCCCATAGGTCTGGCAGAGACTGGATGGCAATGAATTGTTTGTCTGGGTTTTTTTTAACCCTTACAGCTACTCAAAGTGCTAAATCCTGTCAATGCTTTTACGTCAAAGAATACAATGCAAAATTTCTATTCCTGTGTTCTAGTGAATGCAAAGAAAAACAAAGTTTAAATGTAGAACATACGAATTGCAGCTTCCTATTTCTCCGTGTAGAAATAGATGTTGGTAAGTGGGGTGATTGATATTAACTAGAAACTTGAGGCTGAAAAAATGCTAAGTATAATTTATCCTGGAAGGCAATAGAAAATCCCTATAACTGTTTCACTTTTATGAAACAATGAATATGTAAATAGAAGTTTCATTCTGAAAGTGTTTCCTAATGTTAAGCTCAGCCACTCTCTACACCTTTCAAATTATAAGACACATAAAAGTGGGTAACAAAGTATTACTTTTTTTTTTACTTCCCACAAAGTATCACTTGTAAGGTTCCAGTTTATGCATACGTTTTATTCAGACATTTGTGGAATCCAAACAGACATGTTGAAACGCATCTCCGTGAACACTGTGTGACGGCAGGAAAGTCCTCACGGTGATACGTGCATTACAACTCATCAGGGCGCCTTCACAATAAGGACATTCTTTGTTCCGTGAGAAGAACAGGGTTAGTTTCAACTTTCCAAAGAAACTCAAAAGGACAACTTCCCAAGTCATTGAAGCCTTGCAACACGTGTATGGGACTGCTGCCCAGCATGAAACAGGTTTCTAGATGGGTCAAGCTTTGAAGGAAGGTTGGGAAGATGTCAAAGACGAGCCAAGGAAAGGAAGTCTTTGAATGGAGAAACTGACCGAAGCCCTAAACCTGGCGGACAACTTAGAATTGCCGATGGGACAGCTACCGAAGGTGGGATCTCACATGGCTCCGAATGTTCAGTTTTAAATGTTCAGCTCGGATGCCTAAACTCAACTAGCTCAAAGAGATGAATCTTTCCGTCAGTCTTTAAGCAAGATTGAAGAAGCTAATGACTACAATTGTATGGAAGAAATTGTTCACAAGGGTTGAGTCTTGGCTTTACCAATGCCATGCAAAGTCCACACTCCAATTCAAACCGTGGCTCAGAGGGTGTGTGAGTAGACTAGAGAAACAAATTAATTGATAGTCATATATGTGTTAAGAGAGAACTTTATATCACAGAGCAATTGTACATTAAGAAACATCCCACTCCAGATCAAGTCCATAAGTCTGATATTAGCCCATATGGCCGATACTAATCCATAAATTCCTCTTTAGACTCATGCAATGATGCCAAGTGCACGAAGATCACAGGTCAGTGGGTGGAAAGTCTTAGGGATCCAGTGGTGGCAGAAGCATCTCAACACTGGCAGGGGTCTCCACATGGCTCTCTAGATCCAGGGCTCTGGCTCCATGTGGCTTGTCAACAAGAATGTCGCTCAGGGAGTGTGTCTTGCCTCCAGGGAGGAAGACAGGAGTTCCCATAATCCTCAGGATAAGGCCATGCCCACACAGAGGCTTCATTGGCTATGACCTGATTGATAGGCTAGGCTCCACCCCTTCACTCAAGTTAGCAGTAGATTATGAAACTGCCACAGAGGGGCTCTGCTGGGCCAGTTCAAGGCAGAGGTCAGCTCTGGTTATGATGACTATTTTGGAATTTCAAGGGTATAGTCTTAATAGATTTTCTGGAAGGGCACAACCATGGGAGCTTATTATGAAGATGTTTCCAGAAAATGAAAATTGCACTGGTGAGAAAAAGGCCAGGAAAGTCGTGTTGAGGAAGTTCCCCCTATTATGATGTACCTACTTAATTCTTCGAGGGTAGCAAGGGCTGTCCTATGAGAATTTTGTTGGGAAGGCTTGCCCCATCCACCCCATCCCTGGTCTTGCCCCATCTGCCCCATCCCTGGTCTCGCCCCATCCACCCCCATCCCTGGTCTTGCCCCTTTGGCCTTTTTTTGTTCCCAAACCTCAAAAAGCGTCTTCAGTGAACACAATTAGTCTATCAAAGGTGTCAAAAACAATTTATAAACTATCAAGGGCTCATGAGGGAGGGGGGAGCGGGGAGGGAGGGGAAAAATGAGGACCTAATGCCAGGGGTTTAAGT
>NW_022103920.1:43535767-43567627 GCF_000313985.2 Echinops telfairi | reverse complement strand
AAATGTTTTGAGAATGATGAGGGCAATGAATGTACAAATGCGCTTTACACAATTGATGTGTGTATGGATTGTGTTGAGTTGTATGAGCCCCTAATAAAATGATTAAAAACAAAACAAACACAAAGGAATAAAAATATATTTCAAAAAAAATTGTTTTGGCCAGGTGGAAAATCGATGAATATGGAATTCTTTGGGGAAAGGTTAGGAAAATGGGAACACATCCTTCAGAGGAGTACAGGCCTGGGTGGAGGATATGTCAAGAAACACTTTGATATTTTGTTTAATAGAGTTCTGTGATTTTGTGGCAACTCTTTTGAACTTACCCTCCTATATAGTACCTCGGGTGGAGCTGCTAGATAAGCACTGGATTGCTAATGGCAATGCTGTCGGTCGAACCCATCAGTTGCTCTGTGAAACAAAAGGGGGTCTATCTGCTCCTGTAAAACTCCTGCAACCTCTGAAACCCTGGACACGGCTGCTATGAGCCAGCATTGACTAGATGGCAATGGGTTTAAGTTGGTATTTAAAATTTTTGTATAGAAGGTACATATAAAATGTTATTTTTGAATACTGAATTCAAATGCAATGGAAAATGTCAAGTACTTAGGTTTTATATTTAATACAGTAAATTGTTTAAATACCCTTTCATATTTCCATTTTAGAAAATGTTAGAAATATCGCACTAGGGGCTTCTACTCAAGTACTCCCTCAATGCAAGAACACTTTGTTCTAATAACCTGACATTCCGTGATGCTCACCTTCCTGACAAGATCGCTGATGACACAATGGGTGCATAGCAAATTGGTGAAGAAAGCTGATGGTGCCCGGCTATCAACTGATATAGCATCTGGGGTTTTAAGGACGTGAAAATAAACAGGCGGCCATCTAGCTGAGAAGCAACAAAGCCCACATGGAAGAAACACACCAGCCTGTGTGATCATGAGTTGTCAATGGGATCAGGTATCAGGCATCAAATGAGGGGCAGCAGGGAGTGGAGACCCAAAGCCCATCTGTAGACAAGTGGACATCCCCTTACACAGTGTCACAAGGAAGAGACGAACTAGTCAGGGTGCAGTATAGTACCAACGAAACACAACTTTCTTCCAGTTATTTAATGCTCCCCCTCCCCGCCATCATGACCCCAATTCTACCTTACAAATCTGGCTAGACCAGAGCATGTACAGGAGTACAGATAAGAACTGGAAACAGGGAATCCAGGACAGATAAATCCCTTAGGACCAATAATGAGAGTAGTGATACCAGGAGGGGAAGGGGGAGGTGGGGAGAGAAAGGGGGAACTGATCACAATGATCTACATATAACCCCCTCCCAGGGGGATGGACAACAGAAAGGTGGGTGAAAGAAGACACTGCTCAGTGTAAGACATGAAAAATAATTTATAAATTATCAAGGGTTCATGAGGGAGAGTGGGAAGGGGAGGGAAGGAAGAAAAAGTGTGGGGGGACTTATATCAAGATCTCAAGCAGAAAATGTTTTGAGAATGATGAGGCAACACATGTGCAAATGTGCTTGACATGTGCATGGATGGATGGATGGTGATAAGAGATGTACGAGCCCCCAATAAAATGATTAAAAAAAGAAATATGCCAATAGGTTAGAGGTATATAGAAGCTAAAATTCAGAAGGCATAATACTTTAGTATCTATACATATATATTCTGAACATTTCTATATTTATTCAACTGCTTACTGAATATTTTTTCAATCAGGAAAACAATATTTGAAGAAGAATTTAGAACTAATTTTTCTGTCTGTTTACTACTTAGTTATTTGGGTATAGATCTATAGCAACTAAAGAATACATTCTTTCTAAAATACTGGCAAGAGTTCTCAAGTCACAAATGCTATTACACTAATGCGTAACAGTACACATGCCAAGCTATCTCTGAAATATGCTGGAATCTTTGGAATCCCCCACTCATTCAACAAAGCCCAGATTTGTTGTGGTTTAGAACATATCATGAATCCTATTTCCTTGAGCTACCCAGGCAATGCTGCTTTTACACGGATTAAACTTCTTATGGACTAAATATCAAGTATTTGCATATTTTCCAAGCTTTATGGACCTAAGACAAGTAGCATTGGAAACAGGTTATAGCAAAGAAAATAAAAGTTACTATTCAAAACTAGATCCACTTTGCACAGTATAGCAGAATATGCCAGAGCTACTTATTGACTGGATCTATGCCAACATCTTTGTTAGAACTTCATCTGCCAAAATGAAAATATGTGCTTCTGCCCTTTAAGAGCTGTCTACCAAAGAGCCCAAATTAGAGACTATAGTCAAACATAAAAATTCACATCTCATTATTTTGAAAGTTAATAGAATCTGAATTTTTGATATTCAAAATATCATCCAAAGCTTGCAAATTCTGATAAAATACGAAACACCAATAAGTTCCCCAAATTTAGCACAATCATTTAATCCTTGAGATACACTAGACTGACCTCATGGGTTGCAAGGAAGATTACTGACTTGCCTTGTTTTGATGAATTTCAACAAACATTAAAATCAGAACATACTTTAAGGTTCACTGTAAGACTTCATTCTTTACTTGCATTTCTCTCAAAAGCTTGACTGTAAAATGCAACATAATTCTTTTTATTGCCATCTCTTCACATTAAGTATAAAACTAGTTCCTTTTAGTTTACATTGTTAAAAAGTTAATCTATGAGGGAGGCTTTGAAAGGTTTTTGAAAAACTCCAATTTCTTTGAACTCCATTTTCCATACACACTGGGAAATGTCCCCGGATAAGTACTCATCATTAATCCATGGTGTCTGAGCCAACCAGGAGCCATGTGTGACATGTATGTCAGCCTTCAGTGTGAAGTTTTGCAATGTGAGTCTGTGTTGGCATCAAGTATATGTTAAATCATCAAGAGGGATTAAAGTGAAAAATATAGAAGTTGAATCAAAAGATGGTTGGGAATATAAATACAAAACTGGGTTATATAATAGCTACCTTATAAAGACTATGGTCTGGGATTAAATTCCTCTATTTAACAGAATTTTCTTCTGTCCGGACAATATTGATGAAAATTATACAACTTCATACATTTAGTTGCTTGTTGAGTATACAGATAGACCAACATTTTCTCTAAATTTGATGGTCATTTCTCTCAAATGGAGATAGTTGAGTATGACAACGTGCAAGCATACTGAATGTTCGTTCCAGGCACAAAGAGGCAGTGGTTAACTGATTTGGTGGAAGGTCAGACAAAATAAAGCTTTAGCAGAAGGACTTAACAGAACAAGGGCAAGAAAATGCATTCGAGACGGTATTTGACCCCACCACACCGGGGAGAACACTAAGAGCATGCAACAAAGCAGCAAGGGGAGCAAAGCAATGAAGTCCTGGGAAATACTAAAGACAGACTTTGGGGCCAGGGCATGGTAGACCATCAGACTCCACTGGAAAACACTCCTAAAGGGCAATATACAAGCTATTTACAGGCTTTTCTTTTTTTGTCGTTGGTTTTGTTTTATTTTGCTGTCTTGTTTTTGTGCTTATTGTCTCTATGCCTATCGATAAAGAGACGGGATAAACAATTCGGAGGAGAAAACAATGGGACCCACGGTTCTGGGGGACATGGGAGAGGGGAGGTGGGGCAAAAGAAGGGGGCTGTCAATAAACCCAAGGACAAAGGAATAAGTGATCTAAAATTGATGATGAGCAGGGCATAGGACACTTGATGGGGCTTGATCAAGGGCAGTGTATCCTAGAGGAATTACTGAAACACAAATGAAGGCTGAACATGATCGTGGGACAAGAGGAAAGAACTAGGAGGCAAAGGACATTTATAGAGCTCTAGTTACAGGCATGTCCATTTGTAGATATATTTACATATAACAGTAGGGAAATGGATCTCTGTACATATATTTATATGTTAAGTATTAAGGTAGCAGACAGACATTGGGCCTCTACTCAAGTACTCCCTCAATGCAAGAACACTTTGTTCTAATAACTCAGCATTCTGTGATGCTCACCTTCCCAACACAATTGCTGAAGACAAAGTGGGTGCACATAAGCAAATGTGGTAAAGAAAGCTGATGATGCCCAGCTATCAAAAGATACAGCATCTGCGGATCTTAAAGGCTTGAAGATAAACAAGTGGCCATCTAGCTGAGAAGCAACAAAGCCCACATGGAAGAAGCACACCAGCCTGTGTGATCAGGATGTGTCAATGGGATCAGGTATCAGGTATCAAAGAACAAGAAATCATATGGTGAATGAGGGGGAATGTGGGGTGGGGACCCAAAACCCATCTGTAGGCAACTGGACATCCCCTTACATAAGGGTCACAGGGAGGAGCCAGTCAGGGTACAGTGTAGCATGATGAAACATACAACTTTCCTCTAGTTCTTTAATGCTTCCTCCCTCCCACTATCATGATCTCAATTCTACCTTACAAATCCGGCTAGACCAGAGGATGTACACTGGTACAGATAGGAACTGGAAACATAGGGAATCCAAGACAGATAAACCCCTCACGACCAGTGGTGAGAATGGCGATACCGGGAGGGTGGTGTAGAAAGGGGTAACTGATTACAAGAATCTACATATAACCCCCTCCCTGGGGGACAGACAACAGAAAAGTGGGCGAAGGGAGACATCGGACAGTGTAAGACATGACAAAATAATAAAAATTTATAAATTATCAAGAGTTTGTGAGAGGGGGGTAGCAGGGAGGGAGGAAAAAATGAGGAGCTGATACCAAAGTCTCAAGTAGAAAAAAAATGTTTTGAGAATGATGATGGCAACAAATGTACAAATGTGCTTGACACAATGGATGGGTGGATAGATTGTGATAAGAGTTGTATGAGCTCCCAATAAAGTGATAAAAACAAACAGCATAGCAAACAAGCATTAAGGAATTTTAATGAGACATTAGAAAATGGCAGGGGCACATCAAGCTAATATTTTGGAAGTTCTGTCTGGTGACACACAGACCTGGTGGCATTCTTGGGTAAGCGCTGGGCTGCTAAGCACAAGGGTGGTGGTTCAAACCTACCAACAGTTGCATGGGAGAAAGATGAGGCTATCTGTCCTTCTATAAACATTGACACCTCTGAAACCCTTTACAAGGTCACTGCACAGGCAGTGCATGATTTAACATGGCTCTTCTGACCAGTTTTTCACTCCTGCCAAACCATCTTTCCCAGCATGTCTGGTGAGGTCAGGGAAGATGTTGATATGATTCATCTGTAACAGTGAATAGACTTCCCTGGAGCGCCATCCTGACATGTATAAAATGAGCCCTCTGAGAAGCAGGTAGAGGGATCTTATTTCCAGCAAGAGCTAGGAGTTGAGCATGTCCTCTGGACAGCAGATGCCTGTGCAGTGAACCTCCTGGATCCAGATAACAGCTGCAATATCAGAGGAGAAGCAGCAGACCCAGGAGCTACAGTATGGAACAGATGGACTTCCCAACCCACCGAGCAAGTAAAGCCAGTGCTTCTCTACAGGAGGCTGGCTAGTGGACTAGGGTTCTTCTGGGGACCTAAATGGGAAGTTGGGCTTGCTGACCCACAGGAGTGGACCTGAGTGCCCTAGGGCTGAGGGTGCCCTGGGACACTTAATTCAAGAAGCTGGGTTTGCTGACTCATGGACCTTAAACGGAATGGTTTATTTATTAACCGACTCGACAGAACTTTGTATAGCCATTGCAATAGTTATTAGAAACTAGTGAGTTAAATGATAGAATATTAAGTCAGCATAGTCACTCTGAGTTGGCACTGACTCAATGGCAGTTGGCTTGGTCCTTTGGTTTTGATCTGGTGGTCATGCAAAATAATCTGGACTACAGAGATCCAAACCTGGAGCACAGGATGAATCTGGTGCCTGGTGTGGGGATGCTATTCCCCACAGTAGGGACATGGTGTCCATTTTAATGTGTAGCATGTTTCAGTAAACATCAAGATTAACTTTGTGTGAAAATGCACATAGATACTGGATACTTTGAGTTGTTTTTTTTTGTGTGTGTAAACTGAAGGTGTTAATTGAATGCCCCAATACTCCAGTCAATTCTAGCTCAAATCTGTATTGCTACCTGCATAAAGGACCTCACTGCCTGAAGTCTAGATTTACTAGTTATCTCAAATTCACCAAAATTCAATTTCTCCTTTGGGATTCCCTATCCCTGTAGGCATCTGAACAGGAGCAGGAATTTTTCTATAGTAAACAACCTAAGAAGATAAAAAGACAAACATGTGCAGTTGACCCTTCAAATTCAAGAATTTAGCAGTTTCAACTTTTGATTGTTTACATTTTATTTGAAAATGATATGCTATTAAAGTATGTCTTGTACATAAAGGTCAGCAGACAGATCTGGAATTCTCTATGCTTTTTAATTTTTTTCTTTTAATTGAATCATTTCTTTTGTCTCCATTATTGTTGTATAACCTACCTATCTAAGATAGGCATGGGAAGCAAGCCCGAGGATTTAGCATCAGGACTGACAGTCCCAGAGGGACTTGTGGGGAGGAGGCGGCAGGGAAAGGAGTGGAGAGCAAACAACACCACAGACAAGGGAACAACTAGGGAAACAAACAGCAACAGCGAGGAGGACATGTTGGTGTTAGAGATTCTGGTGGTGTTGGAGCAACAACAATCTAGCTGAGAGGAATTACTAAGACGCAGAAGGGCGAGCATGATGGTGGGGCAAGAGGAAGAAAAAAGAAAATGGAAGAAGCTATGGATACAGGAATAAACATAGGTGTGTGCTTATGTAAATATATTAATAAAAATAGAGGTATTGGCCTATGTACGTATATTTATATGGCAATACACTGAGGAAGTGGATGGATTTTGGGCCTCTCTTCAAGCCCTCCCACAACACAATAACACTTTAATCTAACAACCTGGCATTCTGCCATGCTCACCCTCCTGGTACCTGGCTATCAAAAGATACAGTGTCTGGGGTCCTAAAGGCTTTAAGTTAAACAAGCGGCCGATGAAAAACACAATATTCCTCTGGTTCTATGAGGCTTTCTCACCCCTCACCCACACTACCCCCACTATCATGACCCCAGTTCTGCCTTACAGTTTTGGCTAAACCACAGCATGTACACTAGTACAGATAAGAGCTCATGGCACACGAAATCCAGGTCAGATAAACCCCTCAGGTGCAACAATGGGAGTAGCAATACCAGTAGGTAGGGGGAGGAGGGGAGAAAGGGGGACCCAATCACAATGATTGACATATAACTGCCCCCAACCCAAGAGGCACGAATAATAGAAACATGGGTGAAGGGAGAGAGCAGTCAGTGTAAGGTATGAAAATAATAATGTATAATTTATCAAGGGGTCATGAGGAGGGGAGGGAGGGAAAAAAAGGAGCCGATACCAAGGGCCCAAGAAGAAAGTAAATGTTTAGAAAATGATTATGGCAACATATATGCAAATATGCTTGATACAAGTGATATGTGGAATGTTGTAAGAGCTGAAAGAGCCCCAAATAAAATGATTAAAAATAATAATAAAGTATGTCTTGTGAATGTCAAGGGTCTACTGAATTTTCATTTCCTTATCCAAGATCAAATATATGAGGAAACTGAAATGCTAAGGTATTAACAAAAATCATTTAGCTTAAAAAGTTAATGCAAAATTATAGCAGGTTGTTCTTAACCATCTTCCTTTTTACTCATGTATGTTTATTCCATTTCACTTTGAACTAATTTTCTTCATTGTTCGTAGACAGAAGATACTGGGGAGAGTAGTTGCATCAACATCTATCAGTGGTGTTTACACTCAGACTGTGGATTTAGCAGAGCTCAAGTTCCAGATGTGCAATGGGAAGAAAACAGTCTTTTTCCCAACTTCACTTCTGCTTGGTATTCCGCTAAAATCCTGGCAACTACTAAAGAGGAGGATAAGAAGAATGCTTCAGGCTGACTCAAGGATAAAGTATTTAGACTTGCAAAGTCATAAGGAAGAAGGCGCTCCCTATTCCTGAAGTAAGAGATTAAGTTCCACTCATGCCAACGGTTTAAAGATTAGACTAACCCAGCTGGAAGGGTGGCAGCATTAGGTCCAACTTTCTAAAACTGAGCAATGAAAACCCAAGGCAACAGATAGGCACTGTAAAATTGTTTTTGTTTTTTTAATGGAAGGTCAAATATCCTGAAACACATATTTTTGATAGTCTTCTAACCCCAGTTGAGTTCAAAATATTAAAGTAACACACACAGCTAAGAGAATTCAATATTGTTCCAAGGCACTTACTGAATCTCCATGACTACGTGAAAACAAATGGTGGACAATTAGACAGTATATAATATAAAAATAACCTTTTGCTCACAATTTACAAAATGTATTATTATTACAATCTTTGATCTCTGATAACCTGCAATGCTGGCTGCATGAATCCAGCAATTTTAAATTCAGAAACTATTTTCTAAAATTTCAGGGCGAATAATTTACAAATAAGGTACACAAAGATTTAGACCATGCAGAAATTTCTTACATCTTCTGTTAATAATATAACTGCAACTTTATCAAATGATATATCTACTTGCCCTGTACAAATACAAAATAATGCATACTCGATAAACCATTAGCAAAAGAGTAGTCTGACACTCAATTTATCATAAAAGTATTACTATATTAACAAGTCTACAAGCAGCGTGTAACAGGGTTAAGAGACATTAAGGCAATAATACTTGAAGTTACAAAATAAACCCTATGTAATACTTTTTCCTAATTGTAGTATAGGCAGGTAGATCGTTCCCGCAAAAACTTGTAAGGTGAACAGTCTGCGCTGCTGTTAGTCGCACACTTTCTGATGGAATACCAATCTGGCTTTCAGTGGCACTTGAATTTTCCAGTAGAATTTCACGTGTCTCTCCTAACTCCCTGAATCATGTCCATTCTGAAGGTGGATCTCTTGGTCCTTTGGGCTTTCCACAGCGATTACCAAAACCTAGAGTCAAAAGAACAGAATAATTGGTAAGTGTTTTGAGTTATAGTCAATTAACACAGCCCTATATATGCCTGTGCTATTATGTCGTTTTGAAGAGCATTATCTGCTAACAAACGGGTAGGATGGAATTAAGACCTGACCTTAGTAGAGCGTGTGAATCAGGCCACATTCTTTATTTAATGGCTATTTTGATTCCTGTACTTGTAATGGCTGTGAGGAATTATATGATACTCTGAGAGGAGAAAAGTGGCTTTTCGAGTGATCTGGGAAAAGGATTGGCTGACTTAGTTTACGAGGAGACTAATGTCTATTGGAGTCATCCTGCCAGGGACCCCAGGTCATATGTGCATAAGTAAGATATAGTCTAGGAATGGAGACTAGAATTATTATTTTTGGGTATTATTTCCTTGAATTTTCATGGGTTCCTATGGGGCACTGCAGAACCCAGGAACCTGAAGGAATATATTCGAGAGAGGAGTGTGGGGGGAATGGAGCCAAATAGCATCATGGAAGAGTTGGACATTTGTGACGTCATCAATCACCAACTCCATGGGACTAGCCTAATATTAATTCTTCTAAAAGAGATTATTACCGCAGTGTTCAGCAGATAACGAAGCTACCAAATTCCTATCTCAACATCTTCACTTTTAGGAGTAAATAAATTTTCATATGGGAATTTAGGATTTAAACCAAAGAAAACTCAAATTATTCTCAGCTCAAGGGCCAATGTAAATTTGTTTGGGAAATTGAAAATAATAGCTTCTTTAATAAACAAACAGTATACTAAGTTTGTGTGATCTAAAGACAACAATTACACAATTCGAATATGGCAAAGAGAAACGTCTCAGAGCTAAAATTATGAACACCCAATTTGTAGAAGACTATGGAAGACAGTGGGAGCCCCAAACCCATCTGGTCAGACTGAGCCACTGGCAGATCTGCTCTAGCCACAGGCAAGAGTCTCGAACAGCCTTCCGATCTGGCAGCGACCACTGTAATCTTGATGATGCTGGATCAAACTCGCTACTTGTCCAGTTTACGTCCCTATACACCCGACCTGAATTGCTTCAGGGTGCAAGTGTCTCTTACTTGTTCCCCGACAGAAATCTCTTCTCTGGCGTTTTGAATGCTCGTGAGGGTCTTTTTCCTTCCTGCTTGCTCATCATTTGTATTTTTGTCTTTACATTATTACTGTTTTTTCCTTACCACCTTAGTTTGATTTTCTTGTTTCTGTTGGGCTTCCAGTTGTGAAGCACAGGAGTGGGTGCCTCATGACGGTAACTGATAAAAGGGTTCACAGAGGCTGCAGGAGTGGTGGTGTGGGTGATGGGAAGAGAAAGAGGGTTTCTGGAGTAAGAACGGAAGGGGGAGGGAGCACTAGAACGGATTGTGAATGCACAATTAATTTTATTATTTTTATTTTTTTACACACTTCATGTTAAAGGAGATTTAACGAGGTGTGTGTGTGTTCTAAAATTGATGTGGTAATGATTGTAGGATTCTTCTTGATATGACTGAACGACTGAACCATGGAATTGTATGATATGTAAAATATGTTCCAATAAAACTACTGGGAAAAATAAGTGAAAAATCAATTTTGTCACAATGTTAGAAAAAGATCTAAGATATTTTACACAAAATAAAGATTTTGGTCATGTATTGCATTTTTTTAAAAAATCATTTTATTAGGGGCTCATACAACTCATCACAATCCATACACACATCAATTGTGTAAAGCGCATTTGTTCGTTCATTGCCCTCATCATTCTCAAAACATTTCCTCTCCACTTAAGCCGCCGGCATTAGGTCCTCATTTTTCCCCTCCCTCCCCACTCCCCCCTCTTGATAGTTTATAAATGGGTATTTTGTCATATCTTGCCCTGTCCGACGTCTCCCTTCACCCACTTTTCTGTTGTCAGTTCCCCAGGGAGGAGGTCACATATAGTTCATTGTAATTGGTTCCCTCTTTCCTACCCACTCTCCCTCTAACCTCCGTGTTTCGCCACTCACACCACTGGTCCTGTAGGGCTCATCCGCCCTGGATTCCCTGTATTTTCAGTTCCTATCTGTACCAGTTTACATCCTCTGGTATTGCATTTTTTTATATATCCTATTCCAACAGCAACTAACAAGTTTTCGTCTCAAGGTAAAACAGAAGAAATTATTTTTAAAAAAAGAAGAAATAATTTATTTCAAGATGAATTCTAAGGTACTTTGATTTTAGCGCTGTTTTAATTTTGGTAACTCTCATGTTAGTACCTAAATAATAGAACAAAGCCTGGTCAACTTTGCTCTAGGGAAATTGTGTTATGACCTTTTCTCATTCTTGTCAGCATTTGCTACTTAAGAGTTTTTAATTATATATTAAAATTACCAATATCTGTGGCTTCTGTGGGACTTTCTGATACTTCATCTTTGTCACTCAAAGTCTCTGTGTGGACACCTCCTGCTGGATGACCTGAAACGTAAAACAAAGACCTTGTGAATCATCATTTATAGCATTTATCTTGCCCAGCACCACACACAGGCCACTTTAAATGACTTAATGTGGGAAATGAGTTAAAAACACACTGACTGCTCTCAGACATCAAGCTCAGGAGTCACGTGAGGTGCTCTGAAGGGCACCTAAACGCCTGCAGTGGTTTTGCAATGTGAACAATCTTGTTGCCTTCACCTTTGTACAAGCACACCCAGTTCACTTTAAACCACTTCATTTCTATGACAGCCCTCCATTAGTACATGTTTTTGCTAAATGAAAGAAATCCGGAGAAGATTTCGCCCTCTTTCCTGGGGGTGGGAGTGAAAACTAGCATTCTGAGTTTTGCAGCCAACTGTTGGAAGAGGCAGCACTCCCAAGCAGCAAGACTGGTGTCACCATGCCCCTTCCTGGGACCACACTCAGCCTCCTGCCTCGGGGGCTTCACAACATTTACAAAGAAATGGAAATTCAAGATAATGGATTTTCCTGTGAAAAATTTTAAGCACATGCCTTCCCCCTTCCCCACCCATCCAAGTTAGTGTAGGTTTTATGTGTTATTTGATTTAATTTGATAGGTTATTTTAGGGGTCTGGGAAGGCTCAAATTTTCTTTCCCATACAACGAAATGACAATTGTTTCTTTGCTCTACCCTACTTGCCATATGAAGGGGCTCACAGTTGGGGAAATCTGTGTAATAAACTTAGATCAAGGCATATTATATTTAATTGAAGTAGTTGTATATATAGCTATACATATGCTCTAGGATAATTGCAAATGAGATGTCAAATTTCAATCAATGACAAGTAAGTTCCTAATTAATTACTGCTACCTAAATGCAGTTGATTCTTTGACACACTTCTATCTATTCCTAAGATGTTCTGGTGGCTCAGCAGGTAAGCAACTGGTTGCTAATTGAAAGGTCAGTGGTTTGAACCCACCGGTGGCTCCATAGGAGAAAAATGTGGCAGTCTGATCCCAGAACGCTTACAGTCTTGAGGCCCTTATAGAGCAGTTTTACTCTACCCAGTAGGGTTGGTATGAAGTCAGAATTGAGTCGCTGGCAACAAATCTGGTTTGGTTTTCATCCATTCTTACTTAGCCCTCGTGATAACTTTTTATATTTGAAAAAGGAATGAATTCTTTAGTGGTGTCCTAATACATGTAGAGTTTAGAATGTTGTTTAGTCTTTTGTAAGGGAAGAATTCTAAGCAGTTAACTACTGTGATCCTTGCATTCTTTCAAAACCTCTTATCAAGTCCCTTATGCCTCGTATGGAACCTATATGGCTAAGGTATACAAATCAAGCCAAAGCTGGTCTGTGTGCTCAAAGTGCTTGTAATAGTCTAGTCAGGAAGCAGCAATCCTTTTCTAGGAAGTGCTAAAAAAACAACCAAAAAACCAATGGCCGTTTTGTCAGTGACCTGACACAGTGTCCCTAGATGGTGAAGTAAGTAAAAGTGCCCCAGAGACAGACGGTAATCACTTCTACGGAAGCTGACTACCAGATCTTTCTCCCACAGAATAGGTGAGAGGGTCTGGGTTTGAATCACTGACCTTCCAGTTAGCACCTGAGCACGTGCTTACTGGGTTATCAGGGATCCAGTGGCTATTTTTAAAAAAGCTATGAAGAGATACACAATATATATTTTAAGTCTTATAGTCAAATATGGGCTCTGTCACATAATCTTTGGTTTTCAAAATGCACACAAAAAAATTCTTTGCTCGTGGTGCAAACAAAAAATGGACCAAGGGCAGAGTTTGCTCTGTGGATTACAGTTTGCCCATCCCTGGTCTAATTAACAGTGTGATAATAAACTAGTTAATATAATTGTGAAAAAAATTTAAATAGAAATATAGAGTATACAGTGGGGACACAGAGGAAGAGGGCCAGGATTCAACTATTGGCAGTGAGGTAATTCAGGCCAGCGTCTAGGAAGTAGAGGCCTTGATTTTCTCATCAAAAACAGGTGTTTTATACTGGCAAAGATTACTGATTTTAGAAGAAAATTAGTAAATCCAAGGGAAATAGAAAGGGTAATAACTAGATTACAGTATATACTCGAGTATAAGCTGACCCAAATATCAGCCAAGGCACCTAAATTTACGACAAAAAACTGCATTAAAAATGTGCTGGAAGTCAGCAGGACAATCCTACTAATGGCAAAAGAAAAGAAATAATAAAAATCAGGGCTGATATTCAGGGGAGGGAAAATAAGATAACTATGGAAAAATTAATGCTGTTAAAAGTTGGTTCTTTGAAAGGATAAACAGAATCGACAAACCACTGGCAAACCTAACCAACGAAAGGAGGGAATAAATTTCAATAGCAAAGATGAGGGATGAAAGAGGGGACATTACAACAGACCCTAATGAAATCAAAAGGATAATTACACAGTACTACATAGTACTGTACTCCAGTGAATTCAACAACTTGGAAGACATGAACAAATTCTTGGAAAAACAATCCCTCCCTAGACTATCCCCAAACAATGTCAAGAATGTCAACAGACCCATAGCAATAGATGAAATAAACAAGGTTATCAAGGGATTATCAACAAAAAAAATCCCCTGGACCAGATGGCTTCACTGGAGAATTCTACCAAGCGTTTAAAGAACTAACACCAATCCTACACAAACTCTTCCAGAGCATAGAAAAAGATGGCAAACTCCCGAACTCCTTGTATGAAGCTAGTATAACTCTGATACCAAAACCGGGCAAGGACCCCACAAGAATTGAGAACTACAGACCAATATCCCTAATGAACATCGATGTAAAAATCCTTAACAAAATACTGGCCAACAGAATACAAAAGTATATAAAACAATAATTCACCACAACCAAGTGGGATTCATACCAGGGATGGTTCAACATATGAAAGACCATTAGTATAATTTGCTACATTGACATGAAAAACTACCATACTTATCTGGCAGGGGAGATACCATGATCATGACATGAAAAACTATAAGAACTGCATGATAATATCAATAGATCCAGGAAAAGCATTCAACAACATACAACATCAATTCCTGTTTAAGACACGTGAGAAGATAGGAATGGAAGGAAAATTCCTCTGGACAATACAAGCTGTATATGACAAACCAACAACCAACGTGGTAGTCAATGGAGAAAAGATGAACACAATCCCACTGAAAAAGGAGACCAGACAAGGATGGTCTCTTGTCCCCTTGTCCCCATTCTTATTTAACTTCGTGCTGGAGGTTTTAGCTAACAACATAAGACAAAAAAAAGATATCAAAGTATTCATCTAGGGAAGGAAGAAGTAAAACTATCATTATTTGCAGATGATATGATTTTATACATGGAAAATCCCAAAAGCTCCACAAGGGGAGTACTGGAAGCAATAGAGGAGTTTGGCAGAGTGGCAGGATACAAATCAACAAACAGAAGCCCATCAGACCGCTATACACATCGGATAAGACCACAGAAGAGGAGATCAAAAAGGTAGCATCCTTCACAATAGCCAAATATAAACTGAAATATCTAGGGATATACCTGACTAAAAGTACAAAAGATCTATATGGGGAAAACTACAGAACACTATAACAAGAAACCAAGAGTGACCTCAACAAATGGAAGAATATACCATGCTCGTGGATTGGAAGGCTCAATATAGTGAAGATGTCAGTTCTGCCCAAAGCACTATGTAAGTTTAATGCAACCCTGATACAATTACCTTCATCTTTCTTCAAAGAAATGGAAAAACTGATTACTAACTTCATATGGAGAGGGAAGAAGCCCAGAATTAGCAGAGAACTCCTGAAGAAGGACACAGTGGGAGGGCTTGCTTTACCTGACTTTAGCACATACTATACAGCCACAGTTGTCAAAACCGCATGGTATTGGTATAATGACAGATACCCAGACCAATGGAAAAGAACTGAAAACCCAGAAATAAAATCATCAGCATACAGATAACTGATCTTTGATAAGGGCCCCAAAATTATCAAATGGGAAGCAGATGCCCTCTTTAACAAGTGGTGCTGGAAAAAATGGATATCTGCCTGCAGAAAAATGAAACAAGACCCTTATCTCACTCCATGCACTCAAGGTGAATGACATACCTTGAAGTAAACCCCCAAACTATTAGGGCCATCAATGAGGGAATTGGGACCAACTTGAGAACTTTGGCACAGGGAATACATAGGCTATCAAAAATAGGGAAGGACACAAACACAGAGGAGGCACAAATTGACAAGTGGGATATACTGAAGATAAAACATCTGTGTACTTTGAAAGAATTCACCAAGAGAGTAATAAGAGAGTCCACGGACTGGGAAAACATCTTTAGCAATGACACATCAGACAAAGGCCTTATTATTAAAATGTATAATACACTGCTAGCTTCCAATAAGAAACAAACTAATTGCCCACTGAGGAGGTGGGCAAAGGACCTGAACAGAAGCTTCTCAGGGTAGAAATCCAAATGGCCAACAAACATGAGAAAATGTTCCCTCAAAGATAACCCAATTCAAAAAATCAGAAAGCAACAAGTGTTGGTGGGGCTGTGGGGAGACAGGAACTCTCATCCACTGTAGTATGTACAGCCACTATGGAAATTGATCTGGCGATATCTAAAACAGATGGAAATTGAGCTACCATATGAGATAGCAATCCCCCTACTGGGCATACTGTATACCCAAAAGAGGCAAGAAACAAACCACGGCCAGACATCTGTGCTCCAATGTTCATTGCGGCACAGTTCACAATTGCAAGGAGTTGGAAACAACCCAAAATTCCATCAAGTGACTAGTGAATTAAAAAGCTGGTATATATATACAATGGAGTGCTATGCATCACTAAAAAGCAGTGATGATCGTATGAAGCACATTGCTGCATGAGAAGAACTGGAGGAAATCATGCTAAGCGAAGTAAGTCAAGCACAAAAGGACAAGTACAACATGAGTCCGTTAAAGTAAGCTTTAAAAAAAAAGCCAAATTAACAATTTATAAATTATCAAGGGTTCATGAGGGAGGGGGGAGCGGGGAGGGAGGGGAAAAATGAGGATCTGATGCCAAGGGCTTAAGTGGAGAGCAAATGTTTTGAGAATGATGAGGGCAATGAATGTACAAATGTGCTTTACACAAGCGATGTATGTATGGATTGTGATAAGAGTTGTATGAGCCCCTAATAAAAGGATTAAAAAAAATGCAAAAGGGGCACAGGGAAAAAGCTACTGTATACAAAAAACATTCCTGGAGTGAGGACCAGGTAGTATGGTAGGGGCCAGACCAAATCCAGGGATACATGGATACATGTGGTAGCCAACTGAAAAGAAGGGGGTGGGGTGTGTGTGTGTGTAGGTAAAAAATAAAAAAAGAAATGGGTAGCGGGGGCACAGGGCACTAACCCACCCAAGGGGAGGGTATTGTTTATATCTCCACAGGGAAAGAGGGACCAGACTTCAACCCGGTGCTCCAAGGTATGAATATAACATGCCAGCATGGAGTAGGGAACCACCAGTAGAGAGGTCTCAGGGGCCGGCCCCAATCCCAACTACGTGGACAGCTGTCCCTTCCCCCAGAAGAATTTAGTTCAGAGGACAGCACTGAAGCTGCAGCTCAGGGAGAGGGACATGTCTAATCAGAGCAAATGAAGGAGGAGGAAGAAAGCGTGGAGCACATTCTGGCCCACCAAGCCTTGGTGATGATATTCCCACTCAGAGCAGCCAATCCACAGAGAAGACCATATGGCCGGCCCCACTATGAGACACAACATCCTCACTGACCCATTGCCCTACAGGGGACAACACTGGAGACACAATGTGGAAATTGTGCCTGATCTGATCCCACCACACCGAGGGAAAACACTAAGAGAGTACAACAGAACAGGAAGGGGAACAGAGCAACAAAGTCCCCAGAAAATACCAAAAATAGCCTTTGGGGCCAGGGCTTGGTGCCCCATCAGACTCGACCAGAACACACTCCTAAAGGCCAACAAACAGTCCTTGAACTAATTACAAGCTTTTCTTTTTTGGTTGTTGTTTTATTGTGGGGTTTTGTTTTATCATTGGCTTTTTGTTGTTGTTTTGTTTTCTTTTGTTGATTGGTTTTGCTCTGTCTTGTTTTTGTGCATGTTATTATTTCTGCAGGTCTGTCTAAATAAGATAGGGTGGATGAACAATCTGGAGGAGAAAACAATGAGACCAACAGTTCCGGGGGGACATGGGAGAAGGGGAGGTGGGGGGAAAGGAAGTGGTCCTAACAAAGCCAGGGACAAGTGAACAAGAAGTGATCCAAATAGGTGGCGAGGAAGGTGTAGGAGGCCTGGTAGGCCGTGATCAAGGGTAATGTAACCGAGAGGAATTACTGTAACCCAAATGAGAATGATGAGGGTAACAAATGTACAAATGTGCTTTATACAATTGATGTATTTATGGATTGTGATAAGAGTAATATAAGCCCCCAATAAAATGATTTTAAAAAATCATATGAGACCGAATGGTCACCAGATATTCAAAATCAAATATATGAGAAAGGGGCAGGGAAAGTAGATTATTGGAAATAGAGCAACCAGAAAGGAAATAATGAGAAAGGGGACACATTATGAAATTGTAACCAAAGTCACTGAATAAATGGTGGTATAGAAATTTTTTTAAAAAATGTGCTGGAAAAACTCAGCTAATACACGAGTATACAGTAATCTAGTTAGTACCCTTTCTGCATCCAGACAAGGCTAGGCCCTCACTTTGGGTAAAGACCTGGAATTCAATCTGCCAAACTGAGTGGCATTCTCCAGCAGCTCCCAAGGGGACAACACAACTGTGGAGGATTCAGGGTGTGCTCGAGGAAGAGACCAGGTGAAGCAGAAGGGAGGACAAGTGCGGAGACAACAGATGGATCCATGAATCCAAGGAATTGTACAGGCCACTTGATGAGCTGCTTACAGGCCACTGATTTATTGAAAAACATGGCTGGAAAAGTAATGTGGAAGAAAAATCTCCTGAGTTGGCATTGTAACACTAATTAGAAGTATATCAGCTTATCAGTCTTCAGAAATAAACGTAAAACTCCTAAAAGAAATTTTCAAATGAATTATTAACAGCCAGCCTACATCAATTATCTAAGTTATTACGGGGCATTTATTCAAAGTCCATTGTTAGGATCTAGTTTGTGTTTTTATGAGCAGAAAAAAATGTAAGAAAAAAAATTGAAACACTTTTCCCCCTATTAGCTAAATAAGTAACTAAATATTATACTATTTGGGGGGAGGGGGAAGTGAATATTTTCTAGGTTAATAATGATACCTGGTAGCACTAATTAACTTGAGGAACTAAACTACATACTTCAGCTTCTACAAGAGTTGCCCTACATCTTTCCACACATAGAGATAACCAAACAAACCCACTGACACTGAGTGGGGTCTGACTCACGGCGAGTCTAACAGAGTAGAACTGCCCACTGTGGGTTTCTGAGATTGTCAATCATTCAGTTTTCGCTCGTGGGGTGTATGTGTAAACATGTATGTGTATATGTGTTCACAAACACACAAATAATTGGGTAGCATATACAATAAACTAAATAATTCTATGGAAACTTATTTCTGTTCTATACCCAAAAGAAAATCTCTAATCACTCACATTTTTCATTTCCAGAGGTCATCGAGCCCTATAAGGAAGACATTCACAGCTGTTATAATGTACACTACTTTTATGGACAAATAACACTCCTTTCATGTACTGGCTTAAGGGTATACAGCCCAAGAAATCAAGGAAGGTATATCAAAAGGGAAGAAAAAATGATACTTTTCATTAGCCTTCATTAATTAATTTAAAAAACTGTTATGCTGCTTTATATCCAATGTATATCATAAAATAGGAGATTACTGACGACAAATCATAAACAGTAAGTTACCATTATTTAATGTCAATTAAACTATATCAAATGTGTTTTTATCAACTATAAGGTGCATCCTAATTTCAGATGTTGAAATGTTGGGAAGATATTTTTAAAATTAATGCTGCAGAAAATGGTATTTCCTGTGGATAAAATATTTGGCTACAAAATGTTTCCTCACCAAGGAAAAAAATTGCGGGTGACCAGAATAACCAAAGGGAAGAACTCTGTACCTGGTATTATAGCAAGGGGACAAAACCTAAGAAAGTACTGTGGCCTTGGAAACAGTAACTCCTGTCTCATTCTTATGTCTAAAATGATTTTGAAAACAGCATAATTTGCAAATTTCAAAAGTAGCTTTTCAGGTTATCCTTATTAAAAATTTCAGATCTTACATTTTATATAGGTTTTCCATCTGAATTATTTGTATGTCTAGAAAACTAAATTTAATGGACTTAAAATGAAAGTTATAATAAACAACTACAAGATACCAAGAGGGAAGAAAAAAACTGCACATACACAATAAAAGAGTAAACTATAGATGTTCCAACCCCCAAAGGACTCACTTCAGATTTAGTCTCAGACAATTCCTGATTTTGAAGGTTAATTAATTCAGATCTTACAGATGTATCTGAGAAAAAAGAAATTTTGTAATTATAATTAACATCTTTAAAGTCTTGAGAATTCTTTGCATTAACAGACCCTGCACCTTTCTAAAAACCAACCCTTCTATAATAAATTATTTCGGTTTCTATTATTTCAAGAAAATCCCTGTAAGTTTCCTTTGTTGAAATGTAACTAAATCAAATCATCACAAGTTATTATTAGCTCACAGCAATTTGCAGATATGCAACTAAAACTGTACACAGCTTCAGTCCTTTAGCAATCTTAAAATAGATAAAAATAAACTATTAACAAACTATAGTGCTAAGAGTAATCACCCACAATGAGCACTAGACACTGAAAATACCTGAAAGCTATTTCTATATTCTTCTTGAGGAGCAGAGCAGGGAAGAGAAATTTATTTGCAACGACCATTCTCCCAGTTCTAACTGATGCTCTGTGGCCTTCAATGTTTCCCATTTAACACCAGTAAGATGATGCCCAACCACAACCTAACAAAACCTGTATCTTACCTAAACTGGAACCAAGTAAAGCAATGAATACATTTCCATAAATACCACTTATAATGATCTGAAAGAGCCATCAACATGCAGATGCATTTGTAAGGCCCTGTGCTGGCTTCTCATAGCTAGCATAACTACAGTAACCCCTTTAGCAATCCCCTCAAAAACCACTACGGAAAAGTATTTTGTTGTAGAAGGAATTAAAAACATTTTTCAATACCAATGTAAACCTGTTACTAGACTTAATCATGCAGCTAAATAGCTACTAGCTTAAAAGCAGCTATGCTTTTGAGAGTCTATTATTAAAGTAGGAAGAAGTAAATGTAAAAGTAGCTAAGACACTCACTGTGTTCACCTGCTAAGACAAAAGATTCAGGAGTTCTTTCAGGTAGGGGAGGAGGTGAATCTTCACTAACATCAACATCTACACAAAATGCATACAAGTCAGACAAATTATTCAAAATGACAGCTGTCTTAACATTCTACAAATCCTGTCACAAGGATTAAAAAACACACACCTAGTTATCAAAAAGTTAAATATGAACAAGAACCCCTTGCCCCTCAACTTGTTCTCCAGAAGTAGCGTGGAGTTTACTAAGCAAAGAAGGCTGAGCTTCATCGCTGCTGCAGTGCAAACGACTCTCCCGTGACATTCCTTGACACTCTCCAGACATGAATCACGCTGTCCTCAGGCCAGGCTTCCGAGGAGACGGCAGTAGGCCAAGTGACTGACTAGCCTTGCTGGTGAGGCTTTGAATCCATAAAGGAAAGCTTTGTCATTTGACTCCAGCCAGTTGTTTCCCAAATGGACTGAACTGCTTAACTCCTTTCGTGATTTTTGCTATCGTTACGTATCATACGTCTTATTTACCTGACATTTTAAATCCCACTCATCTTTAACTTCAACCTTGTTTAAGGCAGTAATCGCTGTGAAACAGATCTGAGATACCAGCCATTTATAAAATGGCCATAAAAACATAATTAAAAATTTAACATTTTTGTTTACTGCTTAAATCTTGTGACTAGTGCCGAGTTTTATCCTGATCTTTTTCTATCTCCCATCAATACTGGAGCCCTCTCTTGCATAAAGAAAGTGAGGTACTGAAGAACCACCTCCTTGTCTCAGGAGCAGTAACAGTCTGAGCAATCAGCAGACTCCTGCTCCCTGGTTTTTAACATTCCACAGGAAAGAGATGGCTAATAAAAACAAGGAACCCACGATCTTGGCCTTGTGATAAGATTTCATAACTGAGAGAACAAATTGGCAAGGGCAGTCTGGTTTGTTTACTTTGAGGATTTATCAAATCTTTCAGAAACTCTGTACCACTTCACTCCCGAGAGTCTCCCTCTTTTTCATTTTAAACTTTTACTGTAAATTAGGTGAAGGTTTACAGAGCAGATTATCATTTTTATATTCAACAGCTTATCAAACCTCTGAACGCCCTGCCTTGTGTTCCCATCATTGTTGGTGCTCCTGCTGGACCTTGTCTTCCGCTTCATCTGTCTACCCCAGGGCCTCTGAGTCTCATGCTGATGGACTAGAGCAGGGGTTCTCAGCCTGGGGGCCGAACGACCGGTTTCCACAGGGGTCGCCCAATTCATCACAGTAGCAAAATGACAGTTACGAAGTAACAATGAAAATAATTTTATGATTGGGGGTCACCACAACATGAGGAATTGTATGAAAGGGTCATGGCACTAGGAAGGTTGAGAACCACTGGACTAGAGTCTACACAGGTGTTGTCTAATTATGGCCTTGGTTTGACGAGAACCACGTGGTTCCGTGGGAAAGCACAGGAAGTTTGGCAGTTTGAGCCCACTAGCCATTCAGCAGTAGAAAGACGAAGCCATTCATGACCTGGAAAACACTATGAGGAAACAGTTCTACTTAGTCCTACAGGGTCAACATGATTCCAAATGACATGATGGCAGCAATGGGTTGGCCCTTGCTTCTCCTTGGATCTCTAGATGCTCAGATGTATGTTATACACTTTTGTTTTAGAAGCTGTCCTATTAGTGATTGCACATTTTGAATAGGCAAATTTTACCAAACACTTCATAGACTACAGTATGGTGTAAACATAACTTCTAGGGGTATTAACAAACAAAAAATTCTTGTGACTCCCTGTACTGGAATATTTGCTTCATTGTTGTGGTCTGGAACTGAACCCGCAGCATATCCAAGCTGCGCCTATACTTAAAGCTACAATATAAAGGAAAAAGGAGAGAAATCTTTCCCTTACAACAATGAAAATATTTTTGAAACATAGTATCCATAATGCAATGTTATCAAGTTACAGTAATAATAGGTGTATGAAAAAATTTATCTTAAAAAACTCCTAAATTCTACTGTAGGTTGTTCTAAAGTAGTGTGGAACAAAATACAGCAAACTGATAGAGGTAAAGTGTTTATAGCACTGACCAGCAAGCACATAGCAAAAATATTTAGGCACTACATATTATTTTACCTTTTTTAGCACCTGGACATATCGTTCCTGCTGTATCATGTCTAGCAATGGACATTGGCAAAACTTTCCTAGTAGAAATGCTTTCAGTACCAGAGGCAGCAGAAACGGTGGCACTTGCTGTAGAAATATTCATTTTATTCTTGGTCAAAGCACCATCCAAGTTCCTTTCGTCTGAGTCTGAGTCATCCGAGTGAAGGGGATTAGTAAAACTGAGGGGTGCGCTGAATACAGGTGAACTGTTTGGATGATCCACAAGATCATGAGATTCAATTTGTGTTGTGGGGCTTGGTGTTAAACTCACAGTTTTCATAACCTGACAGTGGCTATCAGAGGATTTGCCTTCAGAAAAATCGTGCACACGCAGGGCATTTTCAGGTCCATGAAATGACCACACTGTAAATCCTTTCTCATCAAGAGGCAAACAGTCTGGCCTTGGAGGTGTGTCTGCATTCACCTGTGTTTCTTCTGACGGAGTAGCGGGATGCTTGTTTAACTGCGTGACACTGTAGTCCACACAAGAATTCTGAGAAATCTCACCAACCCTTACATCCCCTGAACTCAGCTCTTGAGGCTTAGCAATCTTATCAGTTATACAAGATGTAGCAGGCTTAATTTTAATCGCATGTCCCCTATTCAAGAGTGCGTTCCCTTCAAAACTCTTTGGTCCCTCTTGGAGTGGGACCTTCTTAATTTCAAAACTTAAATTTCGCTCCAATTTTTTCTCTAGCTGTTCAACAGTGGATTCATTTTTCCCTGGGAGTTCTGTTGATTTATTATAGTTTCTGTTGAGATCTGTGGCGTGATGTTCTGATGAAACCATGTGCAACACTGGCTTGGGGTGATATCTGTCATTGTCCTGCCACACTGTAGTGACTGTTGGAAACGCTGAAGGGGGTGAAGGTGTCAAGATGGGTGGCACTGGGTGAGGTTCCGGTGGCTGAAGTATTTCTTCCTTAGCATCTCCTTCAACAAGGCAACTGAAAAGGATATAGGTGTTCATCGTGTTAAAAATGAGTTTATAGAGGGCAACTATTGCAGCTAATAGTCAAATTTTGCCATATTCGAATTTTGCAACTTTAATAAACACAGAATAAAAGTATCCTTTCAAATCAAACGTGACCCACAATACCTGCGGGTCCTTGGTGGCTTGGGAGGAGGAGAATCTTGTTTTTCAGGATCTATGGAACTAACCATATTTTCAGTGCCCATTTCATTCTGAAAAAAAAAAAAGAGGGAAAGTGCTTCATTAAAGTTAGTAGAGTTTTCCTTCCTGTTTTAAATAAAGTATTCCTAGACTTTTAGTGTTTTTAAACAACGGCAATTTTACTGAGAAGCAAAAATGGATCTTTTACTGCAGTTTTATATAGTCGCCTGGAGAACCAGACTCTAATAAAAGGGATTTAAATTAAAAACAAAAACAAAACTCAGCACATCTGTAGCTACTGAGAAACAACTATTCAGTAACATACTTCAACTACTACCGTAGAAGCAGATTTCCTAAGAAATTAAAGATAAAAAGAGATACCTTTTCCCCAACATGTGCAAAGAGGGGGAAAACCCCACAAAATAAGGGTTATATCGCTTAAGACGCCTGACCTTTTACAGACTACCTTATTGTGACTCCCGGTTGTTACCCAGCTGCAAAAAGGCCGCAGGACTCATTTTTATTATTTTTGGTTCCACCTTTCCTCTGTCATGTCATCCACCTGATTCCATAGTGGGGCAGCCTATCTACTCCTACATAACTGAATGAATGGGGCAAGGAGATCCCACCCATGAATATTTTTTATTCTCACTGGTCACAGAGCCCAGTAGCACCACTGGCCCAGCGGTTACAGAGCTAAAAGAATCTTTAAGATTGTGTTTTGAACTGTAGAGAAGCTCTGAAATTATTACATAAAATACAGGTTTGAATTAACCTTTGTCTACGGAAAAGCTTCATTTTTATACAACCTAACAAACCCGAGGAAAACCAAACCCACTGCCATGTCGGTTCGACTCACAGTGACACTCTACAAGGTTTCTGAGGCCATCAATCTTTACAGTAGCAGATAGTCAGCCTCATCTTTCTCCCTTGGAGTGGCTGGTCGGTTTGAACTACCAACCTCGCGATGCTAACCCAACAGCGCCACCATGTCTCCATGTATACACAAAGGGCATGTAAATTCTGAACCAGAGAGCAAGAATAATTTTCAACAATGTCAACTCAAAAATAATTTTAGCAAAAAGCCATCTTTGCATATATTATGAGCAATTTAGGAAAACTACAAATTGTAATTGCCTTTTTTATCCAAAGGCGCCTCCTACCAAATCCATGGTAGCAGTATGTTTTTGTCTTTGTAACTGTAACTTGCCAGTGTCCTCCTTTTTACCAGCAGTAAGGGAAATAAAGAGCTCAGCTTCCTGGACACGTTTTAGTGAGTCCTGTTTCCTAACATTCATTTGATGCAGAAGACATATATATAATTCCTTACAATGTCCAATCTAGAAGAATCCGGAGCCCTGAGAGTGCAATGGTTAAACACATGGTTGGAACTGTAAACCCAATAGCTCCTCTGCAGGATAAAAGAACTAGTGATCTGTTCTTGTAAGGATTGCAGCTGGGAAGCTATTACGGCAGTTCTGCTCTATCGTCTGGGATATCTATTCATCAGAAAAGGCTCAATGACACACAGCAAGATAGCAACTAGAAGAACAGAGCTACAAAATGATACTGCAAACATTCACCTTAATTAAAGCCACATACCATAACCGTGTCATCTCTTGCATGGATAGCCGCTATATGTAGGAGGACTACAATTTATTATCCAAATCAGGGCTCTTCTGAGATTAAAAGTGGTGTGTGTGTGTGTGTGTGTGTGTGTGTGTGTGTGTGTGTGTGTATGACATACAAGCATTAAAACTAGACAGCAAACATAAACTGGTAAATCAGGACTTTGGACCACGTTAGTTTTAGATCATCAGAGACCACTAGGCTTTAGTTTTAGTTTTATTGTTGTTGCTTTGTGTACTATGGGGGGAGAGAAAGATGAGCCTTCGTGCTATAGTACTGGAAACCCAAAGGGACACTTCTGTTTTATCGGGTTTGCTGAGAGTCTGAATCCATGAGATGGGCCTTTGATTTGGTTTTGTATCATCCTCTGACATACTAATAGTTCATGTGCTGGTTATTTTCATTAATTAGATACTACATCCCCATAAAAATATTCATTCATATCTCTGTACCCAAATCTTAAAATAGTCCCATTAACTAGATTAAGTAAAACATTACGCGTGAATCCTCTGAAATTGCTTCATAAAATATAACCTTAGATTTTTGTAGTATTTTAGACTTTAGAATTGAGGCTTTTGGCAAGATGGTGGCCAAGGCAGACACACTATCCAAACCCTCTACAACGAAGGCATTAAAGGCCAAACGAAAGGGATACAGATGCTACTCTGGAATTCGGGGCTTCAGAAGAAAGGATAGAGAAATGAATTGAATACTGACTAGAAGCAGCTAAAGGAACAAGGCCAGAGAGTAAACAGGTGAACTGTTGACTGCTCTGATGCAGCCCGACTTGATCAGGAACAGCACAAGCACCCACACCAGTGGCTGCGACAAGAAAGGAGGGCTCTTCCCTTGTTCTCCTCACTCTCCTGGTGATCAAAGGAGTGGCTAGTCACACACATAACTCCCATCTGAAAGAGCATGAGCTCTGACTCTTCAGAACAAGCAGAAAGTCCAAGGCTAGCTAGATAAGCCAGCCTGTCGCCAGTCACTTTGGGTGGGCAGGAGCCATAGCCACATGCCTTCCCCAGCTGCTCTGTGAACCCAAGATACTTTTCCTTTCCAGGAATATGATCGTGACCTCAACCACCATCTGAGCCTGCAGAAACCCTCTGGATCAGGTCCCTGCCCCAGGTATGAACTAAGTCTGCAGGTATTCCATTTCAAACCAAGCTCCCATGCCTGTACCACACCGTGAGTGCCTTCCTTAGCTGGCGGGGTATTCTCCCCTCTCTTTTTCCTTTTCATAATTTTTTCTTTAATCATCTCTTTTATTTCCCCCTTCCTAGCGTTAGTTAGGAGCTAAGTGGCACAGTGGTTATGCCTTGGGCTGGTAAGCTCAGCAGTTCGAAACCACCAGCAGTCCCTCAGAAAAAAGACAGGGTTTTCTACTCCTGTAAAAATTTACAGTCCTCCCTTCCAAGGAGGACTGAAAACAGAAAAGTGTGTGAAGGGAGATAATAGTCGGTGTAAGACATGAAATTTTTAAAATAAAATATCAAGTTTTCATGAAGGAGTAAGGCTGGGGGAGGGAGGGAAAAAAGATGAGCTGATATCAGGGGCTCAAGCATAAAGAAACTGTTCTAAAAATGGTGATGGCAACATATGTACAAATGTCCTTGACACAATGGATATATGTATGTATGGATTGTGATAAGAGCTGAAAGAGCTCCCAATAAAATGATTGGGGGGTGGGGTTAGTCTCAGAAACCCCGGGGGCAGTTCTACCCTGTCGTGTAGGGTCCCCATGAGTCCAAATCAACTCTGTGGCAGTGAGGGCTTGCTTGCTTTATTTATTGAAATCCCCCTTTCCTTTTTCCTTACTCTTATTTTTGCTTTCTTTTCCATTTATTATATTTTCTCTTGTCCTACCCTATTTGACACAGCAGCCACACCTGTTCCATCTACAGCAACACTCAGTGGGTTAGGACTACTGCCCACAATTTATAGTTAGCTGAAAATTCCAGCCCAAACTGCCCTCAACAGCGCTACAGACAGAGACTGTACGCACCCATGTGCACGCACACACAATTACCACCCATCAAGAGACAGGCAGAGAGTGGCTATGGGTAGTTTTGGTTTCACCAATAAACAATCATCAATTAAATACAAATATATACCACCACCACAATTTTTCAGAGACAACAACTTAAGTTCACATGAAGAAAGAGTGGTTCAAACTAGAGACAAAAATACAGAGCCTGGAGAACGTACTCAGGAGTATAAGGCAGTGGTGCTAAAGGCATTTTTAATGGAGAAGGAATTCAGGAGAATGGTATTTGAATTCCTTCAATGGGTTGAGAAAAAAAAAGTCGAGAAAGCTGCTGAAAGAAACAATTGAAAAACAGATTTTGGAACTGCAACTAAGACACCATGCACAGACAGGTGAAATGCACGCGCCTAAGTTAAGCACAGGAGGAAATAGAAAAAAATGTAAAGGATATGGTACTAAACGTCAAGAAGTGTACGGTCTTGTAACAGCACTAAACATTTTAAAAAGTAAAATGATCAAGCCACGCTGTTGTTCGCTGTTGTGGAGTTGGCTCCACTCCTGGTGGCCTCATGTGGAGCAGAACACTGACGATCTTAGTGCTTCTCCACCATCACTGCTCCGTTTGAGTCCACTATTGTAGCCCCGTGTCAGTCTGTCCAGTGGAGAGCTTTGCGGGTTTTCCCCCCAATAGGATGTCCTTTTCCTAGCAGTTAATGTAGTGATGGGCTACTGACGATGTGTCCACAGCAAGCAAAGTGAAATCTCACCATTCTTGCTCCTAAGGAACACTGACTGTACTCCCTTCAAGACGGATTCTGTTGTTCTTTTTACAGTCCTCAGCAGAGTCAATATTCTTTGCCAACACAATTAAAAAGCATCAATTTTATTTATTGATTTTACATTGTTTTCTTTTGCATACAAATGAAAAGATCATGGCTTGTCAGGTGCACCTTAGTCCTCTAAGGAACATCTTTGCTTTTTAACACTTTAGAGGTCTTTTGAAGCACATTGGTCCAATAAAAAACATAATTTGAGTTCCTGACTGCTCCTTCCATGGATATTGATTACAGATCCAACTAAAATAAAATTCTTGACAACTACAGTATTCTTCTGTTTATAACATGCTGCTTATAATTTCAGCTGTGCTTCTGTTTCACGTTAGGTTATGATTCACAACGGAGTCTTTCATCATCAGTATATGGTTCGAGTTGCTTTCACTTTTGAAAAGCAACCTTTTGTCATCTGCATATTGGGCGTTTTCCTCCAAACCCGAAGCTAAATTCTACTTTCATCTCGTCCAGATTGACATATTATTTGCTCTGCATACAAACTTAAGTATGGTCAAATAATAAACCTTGCTTCACAACTTTTCCAATTGTAAATCATAAAGTATCCCTTTATTCGATTAAATCTCTTTCTGGAACTAAACACAGGTTCCATTTCAGCTCCATTAAGTGTTCTGGAATTCCCACTGTTCACAATGCTATCCATACTTTGTTATAATTCACACAGTCAAATGGCTTTACATACTCAACTAAAACACAAGCAAACATCTTTCTGGTACCATCTGCTTTAATCCATGTCCACTTCTGAATCCAGCTTGAATTTCTAGCCATTGTATGGCTATAGCAGTTTATGAATTATCTATAGCAACACTTCAGTAAAATTTTACTTCCATGTAATACTAATGATATTACTCAGTAATTTCTATAATCCATTGGATCACTTTTCTTTGCAATAGGCAGATACATAGGTCTCTTTCAGTGTGTTAGATAGGTCTGTCTTCCAAATGTCATGGCATACACAGTGAGTGCTTCCAGCATTGTATCTGTACAGCAAAGGGACAGATGTGTGGTGGAATCAAGCTATTAAAAAGTATAATCAGTACCATGAAGCTAAGCAATCAGAGAAAGAAGTTACAGTTAAAAATATTAGCCAAGACCCTACGTGGATGGTAGGCAAGTGGAATGGCATTAGCCAAAAAAGAATGTAGGAGTAAAAAGGAGAAAGAGGAAGGAGAAAAAAGAAAATCAGTAAAGGTACTTGTAGGTAAATGATTACCATTATTTTTATACAAGTAAGGAACAAGTTATACATTTTCTGTAAGCCACACAGTAACTTTGAACATTGGAATTCTATGTGTGCTATGTATGTGCGTGAATTATTTATGTGGGCATGCTAAATGCAAAATAAACAGTACTCATGACAAAAGGAAAAACGTGGCACAGAGAATTCCTCATTTGGGGTGAATAAGAGAACATCAGAACCTTTGAGAAAATAAGCAAGAGGAGGAACAACATCTGAGGGAGCTCTGACAGTGCAGAACCACAATTCGTTAGAGAGCCAGTGCCTAAACAGAAGTTACCTGCCACTAGACTTACTGAAGAGTGATTTTTTATTCTTGAATTTCATAGTATTTATCTACTAGGCTTGGTATATTTTTATATCTTCTAATCTGCTTACATTAACGACAGTGTTTGTGTCCCCACTTTCAATGCTCAGATCTACTTCACAGGATATAAAAAAATCTTACAAATTAAATGATCTATTTGAGATTGGATTTCAGTGTAATCTCTCTTTTCAAAGCAGGTTTTGTTAGTTATTTTGTATACTAATATTTTCCACCTGTGAGTGCTTGCACTGAGTGCCACAAAGAGAATCTAATTATCAACTACTTAAAGCTATATTAGTTGCAGAATAAAATATCAAAAATGAAGAGTAAAACAGTTGCTGAACAAAATTTCAAAGTGATATTTCTACAAAAATAATTCTAGGGTATTGTCGCTGTAGCGCTATTATAAAGCCTTATTATATTCTCAGAGAAATCAGTGGGCATTTATTATTATTGCTTAATCACTTAAAATCGTATGTGAAAGTCAGTGTGGGACAGGAACCAAGGCGGCAATGTACAATGTGATCAAAGACTGGAAGTGAAGTGCCTATCAGGTGCTGAGAGCGCAGTCACCATGTGCTCGCTTCGGCAGCACAGGTACTAAAATTGGAGGTGCTGTAGTCACTAACAATAAAAAAAAAAAAAAAAGGAAGGAAGGACCTGAAATTGTCTTTTAAAAAATGTAGAGATACACATAGTCCCTACAAGCTCACTGACCTATATTATCTTAGCACAAGGAAATCAGCATTTAGTAACAAATCGCTTATTTGGCAAAACAAGAAATTCAGGCAAAGGAAAATTGACCTGATCATCCAAAGGGGAAAAGGAAAGCGGGACTCTGCATATTGTAACTCACGTTCTTATTGTGCTTCAGTTATTGTGACGATGTTAGCTTATCATGATTGCTATCTTAGGGTCAACATGACCAGACACGTAAGAATTTCTATGAGCACCTTCGAGGTCAAGTGATGATACAGAAAGAAATACCCTCATAAGTGAAGGGTTACAAGGAAGCAGTAGAAAAAAAGTCCGTGAAGAAAAATAGTACTTTTGTCAGGTCAAAATTTGATAATCCAGTAAGATCTTTTAGCCAGGAAATGAAAATGGCATTGAATTACACGTCAAAAAAACCCTTGATTTTGGTACTATCATTTTGCTTAATTAAAAAACATGTACACAACTAACCTTACATTTTATGCTACCATAACCAAGAACAAATAAAATTCATGTAGAAACAACTTAGGCAAGGCTGGAACAGAAGGCGTGAGAGAAAAAAGTCACTATTAAAAAATATATATGTAAAACTTAAGGAATAATACATTACATGATTTCTGGTACTTTTGAAATTCAATGTATATATTTTAGAAAATTATTTAACTTGCATTGGAGTACTTTTTAAAAAAATTTACAAATAATTTTATTATTTTTAATCGTTTTATTAGGGGCTTATACAACTCTTATCACAATCCATACATACATCAATTGTGTAAAGCACATTTGTACATTCATTGCCTTATCATTCTCAAAACATTTGCTCTCCACCTAAGCCCCTGGCATCAGCTCATTTTCCCCCTCCCCCTTCCCTCATGAGCTCTTGATAATTTATAAATTATTATTTTGTCATATCTTGCCCTGTCCAACGTCTCCCTTCACCCACTTTTCTGTTGTCCATCCTTCAGGGAGGAGGTCACATGTAGATCCTTGTAATCGGTTCCCCCTTTCCAACCCACCCTTCCTCTACCCTCCAAGTATCGCCACTCACACCACTGGTCCTGAAGGGATCATCCACCCTGGATTCCCTGTGTTTCCAGTTCCTATCTGTACCAGTG
>NW_022103920.1:43528725-43534572 GCF_000313985.2 Echinops telfairi | reverse complement strand
AGACAGACCTGAGCATCAGAGTGAGCCCTTAATAACCCATTAAAATAGATAGATGAAAACAAGATGCAGAAAAAGAGTTAACAAAAGCCAGCTTAAGTAAATATAATAACTGTAACAGAAATTCTTAAGTTAGATAAAATACATGATGAAGATTAAAAGCTAAATATAGCCATGTGTCTCTTAAAGTTAGCTCAGATAACAACAAACCTCAGATATGAACACCCACTGTTTCATAAGATTTTTTTCTCTGTATTTTTTTAATTAATCATTTTATTGGGTGCTCTTACAGATATTATAACCATCCATATTTCAGTTAAATAAAGCATAATTTTACAATTGTTACCACCATCAGCTTCTTTCTTCTTGAACTTTGATATCAGTTCCTCATTATCCCCTCCCTTCCCCGCCCTCTCCCCCAGAACCCGTATTTATATCATACATTATTTGCCATATCTTACACAATCCAATGTTTATCTGTTCACATGCAATTCTCTTTTTAGTTCCCCTTCCATAAGATTTTTTTTTTGTTTTAAGAAGCAGTTCCACTTTTGTATATTATTTCCCCCTAATAGTTTTCATGAGTCCTTAGTGCCCCCTCCCCGAATTAATGGGCAGCATTGCTCCAGAGCACATTCCAACCCCTGTGGTACTGCTTCCTTTTTTCCCTCCTCCTGGCTTCATCTACCCGCTCATCCGGCACCCGTTCGCATTAAACTCTCATCATAGGGCAAAACCTGCCATGGGCCCCCTTTCTGCTTTTGCTGCACCTGCAGGGCCGGAGCCATCTATTGACTCCAGATAGCATTAGCCAGGGCCATCAGTGTCAGCTGTGTCACTAAGAACCTGAGGCCATATGACCCATTTCTAGCCGTATGACTCCTTCCCCTACAACAAGTCCTGATGTAGCTATTAGGGTAGCTCCTGACCTACTCGCTCCCTGGCAGAGCCAACCTCATCCGTCCAGTACAGCTCTCTGGCTTCATCCAGTAGACTCTCATAAGGTGTCAACATAATAGGCTTTAAGGAGTCTACTACAGATGGTGTCCACACAATGTCCAAATCGGCTAACAACCCATTTCACAGAATGACCTGATGTATTAAGTGACATATACCTGTATTATATTATGGTAAAATTAATAAGCCAAGAATACCTACCACCCCATCAGCAATTTTCTGGACTTCATGAATTTCATATAGTTGTAGCTGCTTTTCAAATAGTTGGGCTATAGCTCTATGAACCAGCTCATACTGCTCCTAATAGGGAGATAAAAAGATAAACAAATAGTTCATGTATAAATATATAAAATGACAACATTTATAAAAATATATTTAATAAATGAAAACAACCATACCTTTGTTTGTACTGCAGAATGCCTTTGTGTTCTCATTTCTTGTATTAAATTAAATACATTAAATTCTTCGGGTATTTTCTAGAACAAGGAAATTCAACACAAATATTCAGTCAAGTCTTCAGATAGTAGTAAAATAATCTTCAGCTTTTCATAAATTCATATAAATACTGGGTAACTAGAAACATTTGGATACAGCTAATTTTGACCCTAAACTGTCAAGCAGGGGAGCAAGGTAGTTGAGTAAAATATATCTAGCCAAGAAATGAGATCAGTATACTGAGAATAATAAAAAGCATTTATTTGATGACTGTATGTAGTGGTAGTTTAACTCGCTATGAGTTGGGCTGCTCAGGTCATCATGAGAAAAATGAGCCTTTCTGTGCTATAAAGACTATTACCCTCAACAATCCACCGAGGCAGCTCTATGCTGTCTTACAGGGTCACTGTGATTTGGAATTGACACAACTGCAAAGCTATAGTCTATTAAAAATGGCAGAAATATACAAAGGCATGATAGGTTAGAGAATTGTTTTAAGTGTGGTGTGGCTAAAGTCCAAAACTGAAGGAAGAGGCAGATATTCAAAGCAGGGGAGAAGATATGCTATTTGGGAATCGGTCTGTAAGTACAGGCATCTCCTGAACTAGTTAGGGATCTGTAAGAGTCAGGTAAAAATACAGATGCTTCAGCTACATCCCTGCAGACCGACTGTGAAACACAATAACCAATTATTTGGTACACTTGGGATAGGCTATATTGCCATAGGCAACTGTGACATGAGAAGATTGGTTTTATCTAAGCAATTTTTGCCAACAGAGGAAAGTAGTCTGAAAGGGAAAAAGAAACTGGCAGAGGTTTATTGCAAAACTCTAAAGAAAGAACAGGGCATGGGGACTATTTCTGAGGCAGAACTATTAGAATTTCCTGTTCAATAATAATGTTTTAGAGTGATGAGGGAGATGAAAAGGAAAGGATGAATCCCAAGCGTATTGCCTATAAAAGTTTATAAATGTTGAGTTTTACATCAAGTCTAAAAGCAAAGCCTATATTATGCTATGCCAGACTCAATAAAAATGGGGAGTATGACTAAAATACATAATTTTTTTAATAACCAGATGTTTACTTCATTGCTGGCATTCATCTAAAATTATACACCTCAACAATTTTTATAATCTTTGACTTATGCTCACACGTGATAGAATCCTCAAAACTCAAATTCAAACTCACTGCCATTAAACTGACTCCGACACACAGTTACCTTATAAAACAGAATAGAACTGCCCCGTGGGTTTCCGAGATGGAAACGCTTTATGGCAGCCGTTGGGGGGTCTTAATTTGCTGACCCTGTGGTTAGCAGCCCGACTCAGAACACGATGCCAAATTTTATCCACGTCATGTGTTTCATTTCAGTATTACGGGCAGTAGCTTTTGGGGAATATAAAATTCAGCCCCAGAAGGTTTTAAAACAAAACTGTTGAAAATTTAGACATTCCCCAACAAAAATGAAATAAAGAAAAGAAAGAAGGCGGGGAAAGAAGAGAGCAAAAGAGGTTTTAAAAAAACCACACTAAATATTTACTCAGAATCTAAAACCCTCTGCCATCCACTTGCTTCCGACTCATAGTAACCCGACAGGAGTGACTAGAGAATTTGAATTGCCAAATTTTGTTAGGAGCTGAGTGCTTTAATCAAAAGGCCACCATGGTTCCTCAAACATTTATTAATCTTATTTTAAATAACATGGATTAACATATTCATAGTAACTATTAAGATATGAATAATTCAAAGTTCCTCCTTAATGCTTATGAAACGGCAGATTGAGAAACCAGTAAGTGAACCAAGTCTACAAAGAATAAGATGATTTGTGTTTTTCAAATCTGTAATGAGGGCTGTGTCTTATCTTTGTATCCTTCATAGTTTCAAACAAAATTCTTAGAAATACTAGCAGTAACAACAATAATAGCAAACGTATTAACTGCCTTTGAGCACGTTATAAGCTACATGTTGTTCTAAAATATTTCACATAGATTAACTTCCTAAATTCTTATGAACATCATGAAGTTATTACTCTTAGGGGCCTGTTTTCAGATGAAAAAAAAAAAAAGATTACGCAACTTCAACAAGGGCGCACAATCATTAAATGACATAGCAAGAATTTTCACCTGGCCAGTTTGGTGCCTGAGAGGCACTCTTAATCATTACACTAAAATGCCTCCAAATAGACATACATGTTTTCTGAATGGAATATAGTTATAGCTAAAATAACTATGAACAGCAATGAGAAGTCTGTACTTGGAAAAATATCAGTGGAAGGTTTTGGAAAAATATCAGTGGAAGGTCTACATCCCTAATACAAACAAGTATTCACTCACTTACAAAAAATAGGTGACACAGCCTTACATTGTCACCCAAGGACTTATCCCAAGGGAAAATACACCATTTGTCCTTTTTCGCTTTCTTTGATTGTAAAGCTACTTCTTGAAAAATTTACAATATGGAACAAAACATGTTCTAATTTGCTGCAATTAAACATTAAGTTTGAAAGTCATAATAATACAGTACAATATAATACTACCAAAGAATTATTCTTACCCCAGCTTTTAGTAAGTTCCATGTATAATCTATGGCACAAATGGCACCTGTTCTTCCACAGCCTGCACTATGGGCATAAAGTTAGAAAAGACAATTAGATTTTTGTTATAAAAGAGCTAGAAAATAAATGTAAATGGATAAATTAATATTCAAGACCAACAAAGAAGTTATGTAAGAAATATGATGAAATCCTACTTATTTAGTAAACATGCTATAAAATAAAGTGTGCGCACAGTAAATATACTTAATTTTAGTATTTATATTTTTAGATTATTTATCTTAACTTCTAAGAGTGAATGGCTCACAGACTATAGAGAAGCACTGGTTAATGTCAAAATACTACATTCCTTCTATTACTCAGAAAATTCTGCCTGAACAGCAGTGTCTTACAGAAATTTATTCTGTGTTCAACATGGACCTAGAGTTTTAGAGAAAGAAGAGTACATAATTTGTATCTGTTTAAACGCCAGCAGTGAGTCCAAAACAACAAAGACAACTGATGCATTCTTTATCTCCCGAAGAACTATCAGACGCCAAAGGATATAAACTAACACAAGATTTTTATTAAAACACATGACACCCCCCTACAGAGGACAAAACTAAACCTACAGGTTGGGGAGAGGGGCCGACCTGCCACACCCAAACAGAAGAAGCCAAAGAAGGAAAAAGAAAGAGGGAGGAACTAGACCCCATACTGGCACATCAAGCCCTGAGGATAACAGCCATGCACAGACTTGCTAAGGTACAGAGAGGACTGTAGGGCCAAGCACAGCTCCATACATGAGTCCCTCGCTGGAGCATACTGCGACAGAGGACAATACTGGGGACACACATGGGGAGTGAGACTGATCTGACCACCCCATAGTGGGGTGAACCAAGAAGGGAACATAATAGACCAGGAACTGGAGCAAAGCAAAGCCACAGAATCCCTGAGGAGGTATCAGACATCAAAGAACAAAAAATCTTATCATTGTGAATAAGGGGGAGTGTGGAGTGGAGACCCAAAGCCCATCTGTGGAGACCCAAACCAAAGCCCATGTCCAGTGGAGATCCAACTGGACATCCCCTTACAGAAGGGTCACGGGACCTTCCCCCCACTATCATGACCCCAATTCTATGTTACAAATGCGGCTAGACCAGAGGATATACACTGGTACAGATAAGAGCTTAAAACACAGGGAATCCACAATAGATGAGCCCCTCAGGACCAATATTGAGAGTAGCAATACCAGGAGGAGAAGGGAAAGGTGGGGTAGAAAGGGGGAACCAATCACAAGGATCTACATATAATCCTTTCCCTGGGGGATAGACAACAGAAAAGTGGGTGAAGGGAGACATCGGACTGTGTAAGACATGACAAAATAATAATAATTTATAAATTAACAAAAGTTCGTGAGGGGGGCTTGGAGAGGGAAAAATGACCTGATAGCAAGGTCTGAAGTAGAAAATGTTTTGAGAATGATGATGGCAACAAATGTAAAACTGTGCTTGACACATGGATGTATGTATGGATTGTGGTAAGAGTTGTATGAGCCCCTAATAAAATGATTTTTAAAAAAACAAACCCTGAGGAGCCCCCAAAATAGACTTCAGTCTAGGAGGGGCAGTTCCCAGAATCCCCTAGGACTGGTGGGGAGTCAGGCATAAAGGTCAGGGGACAGATCTAGAATTATGCTTTTTCATTTTGGGGGGAAGTTTTTTGCTAATTTTTCTCCCTTATTTTATTTTTTCTATCTTTTTGTTCTTTTTGCTTACCTTTATAAGATAAAGGCCTTTTGGCCATCTAGCTCAGAAGCAACAAAGCCCACATGGAAGAAGCACAACAGCCTGTAAGATTACGAGGTATCGAAGGGATCAGGTATAAGGTATCATCAGAACAAAAAATCTTACCATAGTGAATGATGG
>NW_022103920.1:43495059-43525813 GCF_000313985.2 Echinops telfairi | reverse complement strand
GGCAATGAATGTCCAAATGTGCTTTACACAATTGATGTATGTATGGATTGTGATAAGAGTTGTATGAGCCCCTAATAAAATGATTTTAAAAATAATTTAAAAAATTTTTAAATGCCCAAAAAATAAGATAAAGGTCTTTTTGCTTACTTTTATAAGATAGGCATGGGAAGCAAGCCAGAGGAGAAAGCAACAGGACTGACAGTTCTGGAAGGACTTGGTGGGAGGAGGCGGCAGGGGAAAGGAACGGTGAGCAAACAGCACTACAGACAAGGGAAAACTAGGGAATTAAAAGGAACAACAAGGACGATGTAGAGACCGGGTGGTGAGGGAGCAGCCACAATCTAGCTGAGAGGAATTTCTAAGAGGCAGAAGGGCAAACATGATGGTGGGACAGGAGAAAGTTAAAAGAAAGAGAGGAAAGATCTAGGAATCAAAGCTATAATTATAAACATATGTGTGCACTTATGTAAATATACTGATTCATAAAAATAGAGGTTTGGGCCTATGTACATATATTTATATGGCAATACACTGAGGAAATTGGTGGATTTTGGGCCTATGCTCAAGCTCTCCCTCAATGCAAGAACACATTGTTCTAACAACCTGGTATTCTGTGATGCTCACCCTCCTGCCAAGATCTGATGAAGACACAATGGGTGCATGAGCAAATGTGGTGAAGAAAGCTGATGGTGCCTAGCTATCAAAAGATATTGCATCTTGGATCTTAAAGGCTTGAAGTTAAACAAGTGGCCATATACCAGAAAAGCAACAAACCCACATGGAAAAAACACACCAGCCTGTGTGATCATGAGGTGTCAACATGATCAGGTAACAGGCATCAGAAGTCCAAAAACAAAAAGACATATTGTTGAGAATGAGGGGAAATGGAACACAGACCCCAAACCCATCTGTAGACAATAGGACATTCCCTCCCTCCCAGATGGGTCGCGAGGAAGGGATGAGTCAACCAGGGCACAGTACAGCACCAATGAAACATACAATATTCCTCTGGTTCTTTGAGGCTTCCTCATTCCCCACTATCATGACTCCAGTGCTGCCTTTCAGTTTTGGCTAGACCAGAGCATGTACACTGGTATAGGTAAGAGCTCACGACACACAGAATCCAAGTCAGATAAACCCGCCAGGAACAGAAATGGGGGTAGCTATAATACAAGGGTAGGAGGAATGTGGGGGAGGGGGAAGGGGGAATCAATTGATCATGCATAACTCCCCCCACCCCCACAGGGGGGGACACAGACAAACAACAGAAACATGGGTAAAAGGAGGCAGCGGTTGGTATAAGATACGAAATAATAATTTATCATTTTTCAACTGGTCACAAGGGGGGAAGAGGGGGAAGGAGGGGGTAAAATGAGCTGATATCAAGGGGGCAAATAGAAAGTAAATGTTTAGAAAATGATGATGGCAACATATGTACAAATATGCTTTAATACAATTGATGTTGGAATGTTATAAGAGTTTTAAGAGCCACCAATAAAATTATTTTTAAAGGTTTTATTTAAAAATAAAAGTGAATGTAAATACAAGCCACTTAGAAAAGTAAATTGAAAATAGATCACTCCCTCCCTCACTGCCTCTGGGTTGTTTCTGATTCATAACAACCCTACAGGACAGAAAACTGCCCCTTTAGGTTATTGAGACTTTACATTTTTACACAAGAGCAAACACCCTCATCTTTCTCTTGCTATTCCATCATAACCAAAGATATTCAAAACAGTTCCTATTTTCCTAACTAATTGAATTTTGTGTGTGTGTGTGGGGGGGACACAAGATCATCACCAAGATGGAGTGACACAGTGGCTCCAACAACAGGCTCATAGCAGTGATTGAGAGGATGGCACAGGACCGGGCAGGGTTTTGTTCAGTTGTACATAGAGTGGCTATGAGTCAAACCTAAATCAATAGCACCTACTAATTCAGTTTCTATTTTTCCTTTTAAAGGTGTATTCTCAAAAACATGCCTAAAGCTGTATGACTGGATGGAAATCCAGAACTGTGAGTTTCTCTGGTATAAATAGATTTTTTTTTTTAACTATGCAAGAAGTCAGTGCCTCTATCACCTGCATTGTTTGCTCAAAGGTCAACTGTAGAGGCTTATAACTTGTAAGCAGGAACAGGTATTCATTTCCCTGGCATGTCAAGAAAATTTAAGGAGTTCTTCTTCCCAAATGGAGCGGTTCTTTTACTTTTCATCATACACGAGACAAAATGACTTCTGAGTTCGGGAAATGACCAAAAAAACAGGAATAATTAAAAATACCCAAATTAAGAACGGTTGGTTATTTGAAATTGATTTACCAATTTTCCCTATCCTTCTTCTGGAAATATACCAAGAATAGACAATCTCATATTATTAGCCCAAAAGTCAATGGCAGGGTTTACATGATATCTTATTGGTGAAAATGACTAGTTATAAAAACACTTCTATAGAGCAATTCAATGTAGATGCACCTATACTTTTATGTTCAGACTAGCTAAATAAAAAGTGGTCAGTCACATAGTGCTTACAATAATCTGTTACAAAGCCTAATTTAGTAAGAATGTCTAGGAGCTATATATCAACAGTTGATATTACCTTACTATATGAATGTTATCTTCCTGGTTTATTTTTATTTCAGAGCTCTAAATTACATAATTTCAGAATTTGATAAATGATGATGAACATGTGAGAACTGATGTTCCTCAAGGAGTGGAAATATTGAGATTTTCATCAATTCTTAACTATTTTTTTAATATACATGGTTATCCTCTAAAATTGGTGTATATCTTACCATCAGTGGCTTTTTATCAGCACTCTCTTACTCTTAATATCAATAGTGATTTTAAAATGTTTTGATGTATATAAATGTGTTTTGTTACTGATTGAACCTTAGATCATAAAGTTCACACACACACATTGTATAACAGATGGTTATTGATATACATTTTTAAAAATCTCATCAATGTTTATCAGGCATAAAAACTACTTGGCCATTGCTTTACAAAATTGATTTGAAAATTCGTAATTTGTGGGTTTTTTTGCTCTAAAACAAGTTTTACTCTCTCTAGAAAAGAATATTTGTTGATTGGTTCATAAAATAATGTTTAGTTCTCAGGACCACTATCTATGTAAATGTATTTGTGTATTTTTCTTTATCAAATTAATATGAACAAAATACTACTCTAGTATTGCCTGTAAAAAGGAGAGTATGACGGACATCTATGAAACGATATGCTCTAGCAAAAGATATAGCGTATGGGGTCTTAAAGGCTTGAAGGTAAAGAAGCGGCCATCTAGCTGAGAAGCAACAAAGCCCAAATGGAAGAAGCACACCAGCCTGTGTGATTATGAGGTGCCGAAGGGATCAGTTATCAGGCACCAAAGAACAAAAAATCTTATCATTGTGTGCTCACCTCCCCATACAATCGCTGAAGACAAATGGGTGCATAAGCAAATGTGAAGAAAGCTGATGGTGGCCAGCTATCAAAAGATATAGCATCTGGGGTCTTAAAGGCTTGAAGGTAAATAAGCAGCCATCTAGCTCAGAAGCAACAAAGCCCACATGGAAGAAGCACACCAGCCTGTGCGATCATGAGGTATCGAAGGGATCAGGTATAAGGCATCAAAGAACAAAAACAATATCATTGTCAATCAGGGGGAGTACAGGGTGGGGACCCAAAGCCCATCTGTAGGCAACTGCACATTCCTTTCTGGAAGGGACGTGGGAGGAGACAAGCCAGCCAGGGTGCAGTGTAGCAACAATGAAATATACACCTTTCCTCTAGTTCCTAAATGCTTCCTCCTCCCCAACTATCATGATCCCAATTCTCCCTTACAAATCTGGCTAGACCAGAGGATGTACACTGGTACAGATAGGAACTGGAAACACAGGGAATCCAGGGTGGATGATCCCTTCAGGACCAGTGGTGAGAGTGGCGATACCGGGAGGGTGGGATGGAAAGGGGGAACCGATTACAAAGATCTACATGTGACCTCCTCCCTGGGCGACGGACAACAGAAAAATGGGTGAAGGGAGATGTCGGACAGTGTAAGATATGACAAAATAATAATAATTTATAAATTATCAAGGGTTCATGAGGGAGTGGGGATTGGGGAGGGAGGGGGAAGTGAGGAGCTGATGCCAGGGGCTTATGGGGAGAGCAAATGTTTTGAGAATGATGAGGGTAACGAATGTACAAATGTGCTTTACACAACTGATGCATGTATGGATTGTGATAAGAGTTGTATGAGCCCCCAATAAAATAATTTAAAATAATAATAATAAAACAAACAAAAAATAATTTAAAAAAAGAAACTATATACTCTAATTGATTCTGAGTAAAAAGAGTATGCTCTACAGGTTACCATTATGTGAATATTATTTTGAAATAGTGTTTTAAGAAAACATTATTTTAATATTATTTCAATCTGGTAAGACAACATCAATTTACAAGACCTCAATCTATACTATATCAAATCTGAAAAAAAACCCCAGGATTTAGATTACCCTCATTATATTAATATAGAAATACTTATTTAACATCAAACTCAGAGAAAATTGTATTTAAGTATTTGGAAAATTATTTTATACCTGCAGTGGATGCAAATAGGCACGTCTTCATGCTCTTGGTATTTCCTCATTAGGCTTATCATGTCCAGAATAGAATCAAATGATGAAGGAACATCATGGTCTGGCCAATTCACATAATGAAATTGATATAACCTACGAGATTCCTTGACGATAAAGAGAAATTTGACAATTGGGAGAATATATTTACAACATACAGAAAGCCACATACCTCATTTTACTGTCATTTCTAAGATATTGTGTGGTATTTAAAGAGCAACAAATATTAATCGACTCTTTGCTATATGCCAGATACAATTTGAACAACCAGATACTAAACTAAGTGCTTCACATGTAACTATGTATCCCCTAATATAATCCCACGAGAAAGGGGTTTTTAATACTACTCGCATTGTTGGGATAAGGAAATACACACAGAGATTAAATACTAAAGATTAACAGCAAAAATAGGTGCTGCTGTACCCCTCTAAACTAAGGCCTACTTTGGTTAAAATCTGCATTTTAACCATTACACTACCTCATATTTGCTAATCTACTCTATTAATTTGATGAACCGGTTTGCTTAAGCATTGTTAGAACCTATGGTAATTAGATGTCTTATAGAATATTTTAGCTAAAAAGATATCTGTCCACCCTAAACCCTTATTCTAGGTAGTAGTTCTCAAGGTATGGCCTGTGGACCTCCAAGCCCTTTGAGAGTAGGAGCCCCAAAGTTTGAACTTACTTTCCTAATAACACCAACACTAGAGTATGATTTGCCATTTTCAAGCTCACTCTTGCAGAGTGAATGTACAGTAATGTTTTGCCAAGACTCCATGCCTTGTGAGGACATCACTTTCGACAGCTAATGTATGCAAGTGTATTCATGTGATTGAACAGCTTCTCAATTTTCTTCTCAAATATAGCATATACTGAAAGATACAGCCCACACAAACAAAAGCTCTTTGGGCTCCTCAATAATTCTGAAGAATATGAAAAAAGGTATCTTGATATTAAAATGTTTACAGAACCATGGATCTAAGTGTTAGCAGAAAGAACGACTTACAAAATCAATGGCACCCAATAATAGCATTTTAAGTACTTAGAATTTATACTACACTATCTTCATCTAATTTGATACGCATAAAGCTCCAGATGCCAAGGAAACATTACATTCTGATTTTCTTTTTAATTATTTTGCCTACATAAAAAAATTGTATTCTCCTTAACTATGGAAGGTAAATATCATGTTTCTTCTCTTTAAAATCTATTTTTAGAAATGTCTCTAAATGAAAGCTACTTACATTTTGAAATTCAAGTAACAGTGTCCTAATGAAGTAGTCTGTTCTGGCTTGTTCAGTTTCCTAAATAAAAGGAAATACTTTTGAGCAGCTGGGTAGATTCAAACCATCAACCTTTTGTTTAGCAGCAGTTACCTGCTGCATCTCTAGGGCTCCTTAGATATTGTCATATTTCTATCTCAAACGCTCTAATTGTCCAGGAGTCATGTTACTTAGTATTTTTTTTTCCACCAACTTACTTTCGCCCTTTACAGACTATTTTTGTTTGCACTTAAATCGGTAGTAACAAATCCTAAATTGTCTAAAACAACCATAGGACATACAAATTACTTTCCATTCTGAAAGCTTGAAAAGAAAGTTTAGCTTCCTCAGCATTCATCAATCCAAACGCTGAGAAATTGAATCAACTGCTACTATGCAAGTGAAGCTTTTACCAAGTGGTCTTTCCTGTTCTTTCCTCCTCTGTTCTTCGCTGTCAAGCTGCTTGCTATTCTTTTCTCAACTCTTCAACATTTCTAGTTCTTTTGCTCTTCAGTGCTAAGCACTCTGTTTTCATTTGAATGTGACATTAATTATGATTATCTTATTGCCTAACCACACTGCACAGAAGTAGGTTTCCTCAACTGCCCAGGGACCTAATATTGTAGAATCCTTCTGCAATTGGCAAGGGGGGGTGGGGGGAGGGGAGTGCTCCCACACTGAAGCAGAACATGTAGAGGGTATCGGGACAATATTCGATATATACATAAGATGCAGTTGGATTTTGTTTTTTACACTTACCATAGGTGCAAGTCATCTGGGAAAATTTTAGAGTAGTTACTGTATACTAAACCCAAGCACTTCAACTATAAGATACAATTAGTCTTCCAAAAATGGCAATGCATTTAATAAAAGGAGACAATGTAACACAGCTTCAGTCCTTTTCTACATTAGTATAAGAGCACTGGACCTGGGGTACCCACTGGAGGAATTTAGAAGTTATACATACAAGTAACTCATGAACTATGGATATCTGCAATTCACTAATGACAAAATTCTAAAATTTATTTTTCATTTAACCACAATAAAAGTAAAAACAGGTAATTTTAAGATGATGAACTATTTAATTGTCTGAGTGCCCATGAGTCTTTTTAAGTGAAAAAGTGAAATATTATTCTTTCAGGTGATTAAGAAAGTGCTATTATATAGTACCCAAAGCAAGTTTTTGATTCTAAAGTTTGCTTATGTTTTAGTTTCCTGCCCTACACCTTATTTTTCCTTATTTGTTTTCTTTCTTCCTTGTTTTTTTTTTTTTTCACCACCAACATCCTCTTTAATAAAACACAGGAGGTTGGTGGGACGGAAAGGGGGTTGGGGGTGAAATATAACCATTTACAACCACAAAAAACCCTTTGTATGTGGTTGGGCTGGGTGGCAACCCTACTTGTAGATGTCAGAAGCCCGGCTGGTAGGAAGTAGACTTGGGTGAAATGTGGGGGTTGGTTGGTGATGCCATCTTCACCACAGTCCATGTATTCCACCTGCATGGAGATGCTGAGCACCTGGGCCAGCGCAATGATGAGAATGTGGTCGCTCTCCTAACATACAGGCTCTACCTCCTGCTGGCAGAACTCCTTGACAGTCCGGCCGCCCTCGCCCTCGATGAAGTGCTCCAAAAAAGAACTTGCTCTCGCGCTGTAGGAAGCTGGAGGTGAGCAGCTGCAGGTAGATCACCAGGAGGCCGAGGTGCCTTGGTCGTTGAAGGACACCAGCAGGTAGGCCACAAAGGTCTGCTTTTCCACCTGCTCCATCAGGTCCATGAACGTGTGTGTGGAAATCCTCAACTGTGAACTTGGTGAAGACCTGGGGCACCAGCTGCTCTTTGCCAACAAGGCCTTGAACCACAGCAATTCTTTGCTGTCATTCAGCAGCGCCTCCAGGTGGGAGAATCTGAAGCCCGGAAGAAGCAGTTCCCGTGTGGCTGGATCATCCGTATGCACATACTTTTTGTGGGGGTCCTTGATCTTCTGTGGTAGATGTTGTCATCCTCAGCATACTCCTTGTGGAGAAGGACAGCTCCCGCTGCTCCGAGAGCCCTAATGGCTTCAACGTAAGCCAGACAGCTAACACCCTCGGAGTCGCTGTCCAGCGGCTCCTGCTTCTGCTCCTGGGGCTCCAGCGCCACACAATCAACAGCTTCCCCCTTCTTGTTTCTCAATTCATTTCCAGAGACCAGTAAATATTAAGGTATATATTTTAAGTTTCATATTAAAAGTATCTGCCATAAAAATGATCAGGTTGAAGCAAATCATTAATCATTACTTGCAGTTCTCTGCTTTTAATAAAATTACAACAACTCTGATGAGCAGAACTATAAAGTTAACAACATATATTTCAGTCAAAGGTAATTTTTCCATTTATTCAATTTAAAACACAACAATTACCGAATAAATCACTAAAGCACTATTACTCCTATACACCTACTTTGTATCAATTGATCTAAAACTAGAAAATTGTGCACATGCAAAATCATCCCCAAAGCTTCTAAAGGTAAATGTTTTCAAAAACAAGTACTTCCTTATGCTATTGTTTTTATCTTAAAACCAATGGATGGATTTATGGTTTATGATGATAGATAATAGTTGTCTGAGCCCCCCATAAAAATATTTTTTAAAATGCAGGTTAACATGAAAGCACTGAATGCTGGGTGCATGTAAATCAGTTCCATACTGCATTATAATTTTATTATTTATCAATCTAGCATGCCAATAAATAAATAATATATATAATAGGTACTTACACAAGAAATTTTAAATGGTGCAAATGTTATAGGGTCTTCTCCATACAAAGGCCAGTAGCGCTCACATTTTTTCTATTGTCCAAACAGAGGTTAGTGAGTAATCCATATGATAGTATTTCTGAAACTCTTATAAAGAACAATACTAAAAATAATGGCTGGCACATCGAGATCCATTTAGTACCGTGTTCCTAGATATTATGGGCAAGTTACAATGCTTATAACATGACAACCTCTACAATATTTGCCTGAAATCTCATTAAATGTCAAATCTATGACAGAGCGGAAATAGAACTCTACTGGGTGTCAGAACATTTTTATAAATATTAATTTTACTGTTTTATAGACATACAGTTTCTTTACATGTAAAATCAGCAGTAGTCAACCTTATCTCACAGGGTTGTTTGGTATTATTTCAAATATGCTATTGGTATTCAACCATGAAATTATAGAAAGTGTAATCAGTTTTCTCTTGCCATTTTAAAGAGAAATAGAAAATACCAGAGCATTCTATTTTTATTACTCTCTAATATTAAGCCCAACCATTGGAGAATGAGATAAATAAGTGATAAGCTCAGTTTTCATATATGATAGAGCAATTCTGCTAAAAGATACTAAGAAATGATATACTTTTTATTCAGACTATATGAAAGCCTATATATAACCATCCTGGTTAAACTAACCTGACAGTGGAAAATGAATAAATTCAGACATTTCTAACTAAATTTTCATAGGATGAGCTATGTTGTTATTAGGTACTGTGAAGTCAATTTTGACTCAGACTAACCCTATGTGACAAAGTAGAACTGCCCCATAGAGATTTCTAGGCTGTAATCTTTACAAAATCAGATCGCCAAATCTTTTTCCCAAAGATCTTGGATAGGTTTGAAGTACAACCTTTGGGTTAGCAGATAAGGGTTAAACTATGGTGGCATCATATACCTTATACAAATAGAGTTTATAAGAACACCAAACAATAAAAAAATAAACAACTCATTGTGTCAATTCTAACCCAGCAACCCCTTATATTCTAGAACTTCACATATGGTGCTATGTTTTGCTTTTTCTCTTACTAGATTTAAAAAATGTTCATTAGAATTCTTTAAAATTTTTAGTTTAAATAAAAAACAAGATTAACATAGGCTGACTTCATGTGAATCACATGATTTGATGATCTTCTAAGTTTGATTTTCGTTTCATATTTATAGAAAACCACTGATATTTCATTTAAAACATTTTTGTTAAGTATATTACTATATCTTTATAATGCTACAGGTGAGATAATAGATTAACGAACTAAATTTACTTTTATAATGTTAAAAATCAAAAGACAGTACGAATTAACAAGAAATGAAGTGGTATTTACAATAAGAATATCTAAACTGTAAATTGATAGTAATTATTCAAAATTTTAATCTAATTTTTTCATATGCTCAATTTCATTACTATTTTTAAGCACCTCTCTAGCTTTAGTCCATAAATACTAATGCTTATTCTACTTATAGTACAATTGGAAACATGAAAACTACTGAATAACAATTCAGACTATTATTTTAAGTACATGTTAAAAATGTACTAATGTAGAAAAAAAGTACAGTGAACCCTCGCCCCTTGGCGCTTCGACTTCCGCAGCTTCACTCTATCGTGGTTTTTGTGTAACAGCACATGCTCTGTCATTACTGCCACTGATTGGCTCATACTGTACACGCTTGATGCCATAAATAATATAATAAATAATAAATGATAATTGTAACGTCCAAAATGTTTTACTGTATTTTCCCTTTTTCGTTTAATAAATTGGGTAATACGAGTGTAATGGTGACTAAAGGGTGTTTTTTCATGTCCTCTATGCTCTAACTACGAAAATATTTGATTTACAAATAAGGAATCCTACTTCGCGGAATTTCATTTATCACGGTAGGGTCTAGAACCGATTAACCACGATAAACGAGGGTTCACTGTATGTGCTTTAGAGATCATTTTGTTCTTTATATCAAATAAAATAACAGCAGAACACAAAAATAGAAAGGAAATAAATAGGCTAGATTGTCTCAGGATATAATAAAAGTTTTGGAATACACATCCCTAGAACTGAGGTAATACAAGGGACACACTATAGTTATTTTGAAAAGGTTAATAGATATACATACCCTTCCCATCTCGAATTCTCGGCAGGCCATAACAATGATCTGCGGGGGGTAGGGTGGGGGTGGGGAGAAGTATAGAAATTGGATATAGAATATGTCAGGTAAATATATAGCCACTGCCTATATTCTACTAACATTTCACTATACTTGTTTTGTCACTTATTTTCTTTCACCCAACTGTTGACATTTTAAAATTTCATTTCAACAAAGTGCATGCTCTTTTCTAATATGTCAGCATATATAACATCTAAAATTTAGTTTTTTAATGTTGCTAATAGTTCTCGTTCCTTCAGGTAAGATTTTGTATACAGTGAAATAGAAATATTAACTGTCCATTCTCCAGCTTTAGACAAGTGCATACATCTACGCAACTCAAACTCATCAATATGTAGGGTGTTACCATCATCTAGAACAGTGGTTCTTAATCTGTGGGCCGTAGTGGTTCTCAACCTGTGGGCTGTGACCCCTTTGGTAGTCAAATGACCCTTTCAACAGGGGTCCCCGATTCATAACAGTAGCAAAATTACAGTTATGAAGTAACAATGAAAATAATTTTATTTTCGTCACCACAGAATGAGGAACTGTATTAAAAGGTCGTGGCATTAGGAAGGTTGAGAAGCACTGATCTAGAAAATCCCTTTATGCCTTTCCTCAGTCAATCTCCAACTACATTTGCGTTAAGTCAAAAAAGCAGCAAATACTGACTGAGATTTTGCCCATTTTACTAACCTTTCATTGGCTAACTACAGCCATGTTTTAGAATAATTCTGTTTCAATAGAAAAGGCTTATTACTATGTTCATAACAAATGAATGAGGACTCTCCATTATAGATTTCTCACATGCACAAAACCAAAACCATCACTGGAGTAAATACTTGGGCTTCCAGGTGATAAAGAGCAACACAGTGGGATTTTTGTAGCATCCTATGCCATTTCTTCCCCTGCTTCCAAATATAAGGGGGAGGGAGTTCCCTTCACTTCAAAAGAGTAACAAGGAACATAGATGTTAATGTTTTGAGATTCTTCTAACCCAGCGGTTCTCAACATGTGGGTCGCACAACCCTTTCACAGGGGTCGCCCGATTCATAACAGTAGCAAAATTACGGTTATGAAGTAGCAACGAAAATAATTTTATGGTTGCAGGGGGTCACCACAATATGAGGAACTGGATTAAAGAGTCGCAGCATTAGGAAGGTTGAGAACCAATGTTTGAACCAAATGAGTTTTTAAGGGAGAGAGATGTCTTCAAATTCTCTTAAAATTTTTGTAATAATTTATACGGCATGTTTTTGAAGAAGGCTTTAAAAGAATCAATGACTCAGAAAAGGTTAAGAACATGAATGACTTTATATAGCATTTTATTGGCCTATTAAAGTACTCCTACTGTTGGGTTTCATAAATTATTTGGTAGCTATCTTAATAGTTGCCGACTAAGCCTCTGGTATATCCCCCCTGGCCCCAGGAGAGGGACTGGAATAGCTTTACCATCTGACAGATTAATGTAAACTTGATTATGCTGATCGAACAATGGTGTAATATGACACTTGTTCAGATGATCTCCCTCTTGACCCAACCTGAATTTGCTCTAGGTTCAAATACTTCTTGCTTGTTCCACAACAAAAATTTCTTCTCTACCTTTTTAAATATTGTTGGTGGTCTTCTCTTTCTTACTCTATTTTATTTTATTTATTTTTAGTTTTCTGATCTTTTATATAGTTTTATTATTTTAATTTCCTGATCTTTAAATAGTTTTGGAATTAAATCATTTTACTTTTAATTTCATTAGATATATATTTTAAACGATCATTTTATTTGAGGCTCTTACAGCTCTTATAATAATCTATACATCAATTGTATCAACCATATTTATACATATGTTGCATAATTATTTCCACAACATTTACTTTATATTGAGCCCTTGGTTATCAGCTCTTTTTACTCTCCCACACCCCCTCCCACCCTTATGACCCCTTGATAAATTATAAATTATTATTTTCATACGTTAAGCCAACCGCTCTCTCCCTTATTTTTATCTTTATATTATTATTTTCCTCTTTCTGGTTCAGTTTGGTTTTTATTTGTGTTAGATTTTTCTGTTTGTATTACATTTCCCAGTTTATGAAGCACAGGAGGAGTGGATGCATACAGAAAATAACTGATGGAGTGGTTTATTGTGGCAGGCGAGGGGTGGGGATGGGGACTGGGGAGCAAACAAGGAACGTGGGAGGGGGAGGGGGCACTAGAATGGATTGTGATGATGTTTATGCAACTCTTTTTAAAAGCAATTTAACAATGAAGTATATGATATGTATTATATCAAGAAAACTACTGGGGGAAAAAGCCAAATGTGACTAATGGTTACCTTGGGTAAAGGACGAAGAATTTTTGCTTTGAAGGAATTTAGTTGAAGTTAGTGGTGATAGAATAATTTGGGAAAGGATATCAATAGCGATTGTACCACACAAAAAGTACAATCAATGGCACTAAATTATACATGTAGAAGTTGTTGAATTGGAGTGTTTTGTTGTGCATATTTTTGCCACAATAAAAAAGTTATATGAATAACAATGAGAACAAGAAAGAAGACAATGTTCTAAAATTGTGGTAATGACTGTACAGCTCTTCTTCATATACTTGAACTACTGAATTGTGTGGTATGTGGATGGAGTGCCAATAAAACTGTTAAGAAAATGATATTTTCAGAAAGGCATGATTTAAAAATGGCAGTTTTTTTTTTTAATTCCTTGAAATGTCTTGGTTTCTATTTTCAAAAGACGCTTCTAATTCAACTACAGAGCTCCTCTGGCATTAGTATTTTTTGTGATTTTCTTAAATGTTTTTATATTTATTTTTTATGAATAAGTAATTGCTGTTATACTCTGTGTAGGTGCCTAGCAATCTTGATGTGTATGAGCAGCATTCTCCTGTTAGGAATTATTGATTATAAAATGTTTTGCTGTGAAGAAAAAAAGTTGCTAATTTAGGACTAGTTTAAGTATTATAATACCTCCTTTTAAAGTGTCTTTTGACTAGTTTATAAGAATTTTTTTTTTTTAGCTTATGAGAATTTAACGAGACATCTGAGAAATTTGTCCCTATACATTAATAAACATTACCTATGCTTAGTAGTAAACATTACCCGACTGGTAAATTTGTCTTTAGTAAACATTAACCTATGATTAGACATATTATTATGACTATAAATTCCTTTTATTATTTACTTCAGCTCAGTATCCTACATGCAATATATATGCCTTCTCAAAAGAAAATTACTTACTACAACATTGTACTCCCATATCATCCTCCAAAAGTCGATTACTGTATTTGCTAAAGGTCCTTGGGTTGCCACATATGCTTTTGGCCCATAGACACCCTAAAATAATTAGAAGCAAATTTTAAATTTATTATAATCAGCAAAAATATCTCTTCACCTAAATTTGAAACTTCAAAATTTACTAGTAATACTGCTTTCCTCCAAAGTATTTCTAAGTCATTTCTTTTATAGTTCATAAAAACATGCCAAACTATATTAATTTATTAAACAAGATTCATGCACTTGGTAATTAAAGACCAAAGTGTACTCATTTAAAAATTATTGTTTACTTAAGAATTTATTAAAACAAAAGCCTCAAAACCTAGTCAATAAAGTTAAAGATAGCAGAAACATCAAATTATGTTTTGCTTTTAAAAACAATATTAAAACTACTTAATGATTCTTTCTTGTATTTGTCACTGAATGGATTCCAACTCAAAATGACCCTATAACCTCTCCCACCCCAAATCCAAGCCCAATGTCATGGAATTGATTCAGATTCATTGAGTACAGGTCAGTACATAACTCTGTAAGTTCTCCAATCATGTAAGTCTTTTAAAAAATAGACTTTCACATGTTTCTCCCACAGAGTGTGGGTTTGAAGCACTAACTCTTTGGTTTGTGGCTGAGGCACTTCAAGTATTGTGACTTCCGGGTTCCTAGTGACTCTTATTATCTATTCAATTATTCATTTAGTAGATTCCTAATAGTAAATCTGAAAATATATTATAAACAGGATAGCTGACTTAAACACTAAACCAGATGTGTTAAAATTAGAAATTTTAACAATTGCCTTATGAAGTATAAACATCTGAAATATCAAACCACTTACTTAGTAACTTTTATCTCATTAGTTTTTTAGGAATTAAAACAAAATTGAATTTATTGAAAAATTTTTATTTTAAACTATTAGATGTCGACAGAGATAATACCAATACCATAATGATTACTAACACCCCAATATTTTTGTCTTCAACATTTGGTATAAATATAACATATAAAATAACTCTATAAATGTATCATTATATATATCAAATAACTGACATTTATTTTCAAAAATTCACACAACACAAGGTAAAGTCTCATACTTAACTCAGCCAAGGGGCATTTTACATCTGCCTCTGTGTTCCATGTTAATTCTACAAGAATCTGACTGAATCTAACCAGAGTATGCCAGCAAATGTTACCCAAACAAAAACTACCTTAATTTGGCCTTTGGGATGTAACCTTGAAATATAAATATAGTTGCCCAAAGTTTTAAATCAGTGTTTATCATTCAAACCAATATTACCTAGTAACTCCAAATCCTGATAAATTATTCAAAAGAACAAGGATGGTCACCTTCAATATTACCATGGAGGAAAGTTAGAAACTTTTCAACAGTAGGGAATTAACATATTCATTTGTGTACATAAATGAAACATTATATCAGCAAAAAGTAAAGTTTTTAAGCCCTCTCAACATAAATGAAGAAACAAAATAGAACCCTTTTTCTCTATAATCATAAAACTGAACAAAAACGCTACATATATAGATTCAGCAGAATGAAAGCACAGGAAAATTATGAACAAGGGCAGTGATTGTTTATTATTTCATTTGCTGTTGACATAATGTTTGAACAATAGAAAAAAGCTTTAACATGACTCGCATGCAGAAAGGCACTGAATATGTCAGGGAAACACCATGTAAAATTACCATACCTTAATAAAATTTGCATTGATATAGTCTGAATCTTGAGAAGGAGTCTTTAAAGTCAATTTAACTCTGCTGTGATCAACTACAAGAGAAAAAATATTTTCATAAATGTGTTCCTACTGGCAGACAGATGTTTTTTCATGAAGCATAAGGTTAGAGAAATAACTAAAAATGTAATATTTAGTTTAAAAAGTAATTAGTTACAATAGGTTCTAGTTAATAGCAGGGAAATATCTAATATCATACTAACAGGAAATAGACCTTTTAAAAAACCGATGATACAAGGAAAGACTAATTATAGGGGCTTTGTCAGAGTCCCCATGTCATCTTCAATAACAAAGATCTGAGAAGCCAAATGAAACAGATGCAGGTGACAATTCTTGAACCCTGAGCAGCAATGGGGAAGAACAAAGAATGGACTCAAAGAGTGACTGTAAGAAGAAATTGCAAGAACAGCAAGGTGCTCACTGTGGTCCTCTTGAGACAAAGTCAGCAGTGACCACAAGTGTGGAGCACAGGTAGGCAATTCCACAGCATCCTTCAAGGCAAACAAAGAATGCAGCACACTCGGAGGGCACAAGAACCTGGCTATCCACAGATGAGGGAGGGAGCCAGGATCTGGAGTCAGCTATATTCAGGAGCAGTAAACCCTGACTGGGAGCCCTGTTGGCATCTAGTGGTCACTGTTGGGCTCCATGGGAGAAAGACAGGACTTTCTACTCCAGTGAAAAGGTACAGTGTCAGAATCTCACAAGGGCACTTCTACCCTGGCCTTATACAGGGGCTGTGAGAGGGAATCGACCTGACCACTCAGTGTTTGGTTTTTGGTGAGTCACTGGGTGGCTCACACAAAAAAACAGATTCACAGACTATCAATAGGTGGTCCCTCATCCAGCCAGATACCAGAGCAACGAGCCCCGCCCCCCCCCCCCCACTTCCTTAGTCAGGGGCAAGAATAGATCTCATTCTTTTTAATGCTTCAAAGGAATTCAATTGTATGAATGTTTCTTTCTTTGTCCAACTCGTTACCTTATTGCTACTTGGGGGAAATGAAGTTCCAGGACTTTCTTTTGAGGAAACCAGGCGGACTCCTACCTTCAACATTTCTGTTTGCTGCGGTTAACTCCGCATCCCCAGACTCCTTCATGACCAGCACAGCCACAATAAAAGGTCCTAAAGGAGGAATTGCTAATTGCCTTGAGATACACAGGTGCCCTGAGGGCTTATCAGGTTACCCTTTGGGCTGCTAATCACAAGGTCAGCTGTTTGAAACCGCCAGCCACTCCATGGAAGAATGAGGCTTTCCGCTCCAGTAAACAGTTACAGCTTGGAAACCCACCAGGTCCTGCCTACAGGATCATTATGAATCAGAGTCAGAATTGACTTGATGGCACTGAATTTTTATAAGTTTGTACCACTTTTACAAGGACAAGGTTTGGCAATACAGTGCTCGGGTTTGATCACATCTTTAATAACTGACAGTGTAAAACAGGAAAGGATCTTGTTTTTATTTGCATTTCTTGAATTATACAAATGCTTGTATGTTTTTCTCATATTTTGTTATTTTTAATTTCATTTTCCATAACTTATTTATAATCTGTATCGATTTTTCTGTTTCATTTTTCCTACTGATTGATATGAAATATATGCATAGGGAAAATCAGCCTTTGTCATATGTAGTACAAATAGGTTTTCCATTCGGTGATTTTTTTTTTTTAAACCATTTTACTTGGAACTAATTTTATATTTACAAAAAATTTACAAGAATAGTACAGAGTTTCCAAACACTCTCATTCAGCATCGTTTAAGTTATTATTTTACTTAACTATCACAAACTTACTAAACCCAGAAAACTAGCATTGTCCCAGTAGTAACTGGATTAAAAAAAAAAAAAACACAACAAAAACTGACTGCCATTGAGTCAATACTGGCTCATAGGGACCCTATGGGTTTCCGAGACTGAACCTGTTCTCAGGGGTAAAATGCCCAGTCTTTCTCCAGAGGAGTGCTGGTGGTTCTGAACTGCCAGCCTAAGCACAGCAGCCCAATGCATAACCACTGCACCACCAGAATTCCCTGTTGAACTATACAGACCTTATTAAAAATTCCCAGTTTCTTTCCTTTCTTTCTAGAATTGTATGTTTTTTTACCAGCTCCTTTGTCTAATTTTTTCTCATGCTTGGCTTAAAATGATACATTTACAAGAATATCACCAAAAATAATTACCATATATACTAGTGTATAAGCTGAGTTTCCCAGCACATTTTTAATGCAGTTTTTGTGGTAAAATTAGGTGCCTCGGCTGATATTCAGGCCGGCTTATACTCGAGTATACATGGTATGTTGGGTATTTCATCAATGTATCATCAGTAGATACATGGAGTCCATTAGTTTTCTTACTTGTGATATTAACGTTGGTCTAATATGATATCCACCACTGCAGTTACTATTTTTGCCTTTGTAGTTGTAAGTATCTTGGAAGACCTACTTTGAGACTATGATGAAATCTTTCTTTTCAAACATCCATCCACTAATGGTATTATCGACTGTGATATCCTGCCTATAATGATCGCTGCAGTAATTGTTTAGTTGACATTTTTCTATTTCCCGTATCTTCTACATTTATTAATTAGAATTCTATTGCATAAGGAAGACTTGTCCCTTTCTTCATTTATGCATTTGTCTATTCGATTATTTGCAACAGTATGGCCTCATGGATATATATTTATTGCATGGATTATTATCCAATAAAATGTAATCCATACTGCAGACTGTAGTCTCCAGTTAATTATCCATCCATCCCATCCACCCGTCCCAGCTGTTCCATGAGAGAAGTCTGTTTCCTAAAACTATAGCCTTGAAAATCCTGCTCTACTCTGTCCTATAAAGTAACTACAGCACACAACAACATCTATTTACATATCTAATAAAATTACTTCAGGCTGATGCATTTGTTTGTTTTTAACTGTAGTTTGAATGAAAGTTTACAGAGTGGGAGCGGGGAGGGAGGGAGGGGAAAAATGAGGAGCTGATATTAAGAGCTCAAGTAGAAAGCAAATGTTTTGAGAATGATGATGGCAACAAATGTACAAATGTGCTTGACATACAATGGATGGATGTACGGATTGTGATTAAGAGTTGTACGAGTCCCCAATAAAATGACTTAAAAAAAGAAAGTTTACAGAGCAAATTAGTTGTCTTCCCTGTTTTAACATTAGTTGCAAATTCCTCAATGTAAGCTCACTCTTCCCACTTCCTCCTTAGGCGCGCTGGTTCATTTTTTTCTGGTCTTGAGTTCTGAGCTACAGGGTCAAAAGCTGCCCTTTTGGTCTCAGATGGTTGACTGCTCTGAAGAGTGCATTCCTTGTGGATGTTATTGTTTACTTTATGCACCTACGTGTTGTTGGACTGAGAAGTGACCCTGGGAGTGAGTTTGGGTCCAAGTTTGAGGAATGTGTTAAGGGCCACAGTTTTGGAGGCTCTAACAGTCTCTATCAGGCTAGTAAGTCTGGTCTGTTTTATGATTTTTTAATTTTTTTCATTTTTCTCGCATTCTGGCTAGGACCTTCTGTGGTCCTGATCACAGTGATAGCTTTGATTTTAATTCAACACCACGGAGTTTGCTCTAGCCTCCACCTTCATGTACTCTGTAATCTTTTCCTCAAAAGTTTAGTTGTTTATGCCCCCAACTTTAACAGTATGGTTCCATCACACATTCACAATACAATTAAATCCATCTGTTACAGTTTATGTAAATTGGGTTAACTGTTTATTGGGGGTGGGGGTGTCAGAGTTATAACTATACAAAAATACATACAAGCACATCATGGAGGTAGGTATTGCTAGTTAGATTCCAGACCTCTGCAATAAATCAAATCACACAATAAATAAAGCAAGTCACACAAATTGTTTTGGTGTCCCAGTGCATATACAAGTTATGTTTACACTATACTATAGCCTCTTAAATGTAAAACAACACTGTGGAAAAGTTTGAAATAGTGTGAGAATTACCAAAATGTGATACAGAGACACACGAACATGCACTGCTAGTAAAATGGCACTGATGACTGTTCAGGGTAGGGTTGCCACCCACCTTCTATTTGTAAAAGTTAGAAACAAAAGCACAATAAAGCAAAGGTCAATAAAACGAGGTATGCTGTACTTAGATGTCTAACTGTCCACTCTCTCCACACCCCTGCTACACTGGATCCTATTCTTTCCTTCTTTACGCTATTTCCCACTCCAGTCCTCCAGTTTCTGGTCATACGCTTTGTGTATCTTTCCCTTCTTTACTTCCAGGTTTTATATTTTTGCTTAGAAAGACGACTCATTCCAAGATTTAAAATTGCCTTTTAAAGAAATGTGATCTGTCCTCTTCTAATTATTTTTACTTAAAATTCTTGAAGCATGTGGAGCTTATTTCTTGTATAAGTGAGGTACGCCTTTACTGTTTTGTCTACCCAGCGTATATCTTCCCACAGGAAAATAACCTTTTCCATCCTTTGTAGTTTTGGAAAAGTCACATGCCTATCTGTATAGCCACACAGTCTACAATGACTTGCCAAGAGGTAGGCATATGATGGAAGCAGGGCGTGGGTCATCCCATTCGTTTTGTATATAGGCTTGGAGAGTGAAATGTGCTCTCTGTGTGCTCTGGGCTCAAAAGCTCCAAGGGCCAAGCAAAAGTTTCTTAGCCACTATGCGAAATAATTCCTCTGAGAATAAAGTCAAGCACAGGAAGCAACCCTGAGAAAATGGAAACATAAACTTCCTGTGAAAATGTTCTACTCACGTAATCTAGAGGTAGACACATCTTTTCAATGCAATTGGAAGGATGACAGAAAAACAGAGTTGAAAGTGCACCAGGGGAGGGTTCAGGGGCTACTTTCTAATTCAAGGACAACAGATATTAAGACAATCAAAATATAAGATGAAAACATAGAAATGACAAGAATCATTCATGATAAAGTTTAATGTATTTACTCCGGATCAACTTTTATACACCAAATCCAAGTTCTGCTGATGTTCAACTGAGGAGATTCTTCTCTGGCAATCTGTACAGGGACATGTAAAACTACTAACTTCCTGGTAAAACTACTACTCTCCTCACCATGTTTCCGTGGAAAGACACGTTCATATGTTGCAAGGTTCTGATTTTTGGTCCACTCCATCTTCACCTCCCTCACTTTTTTAGGGCAGGAAGTACACCTAAAAAACCCACCATGCTTCTGGTATATGACTGTGGAATAGTCAGTAGGTAGAATAACGATGGTTAGCTAATTCTAAGAATATTTATCCACCGTATTTACCAGAATTTGGGGAACCATATTAATTACCACATTCTTATGGCACATTATTCTTCATTCAAAGTTTCTTAAAAGCAAACATTTTCTTAGTTGTTGGGTTATCACTGGGTCTTTGGTCAGTGTTTGTGTAGATTGTGAAGCCAAATGATTTATATATTCCTTCCACCTTAGGCTTCCAAATTATAGTTGAGGTTTGTACAAAGTTACCTAAATACAAACATTTTCTTTTTTCCCCCCTTACCTATAATAGGAAATTTAAACACACACACACACACACACACACACACACACACACACACACACTCACTCACTCACTCACACGAATAGTATAATGAATCTCTGTAAGCCCATTTCCAACATTCAACAATTAACATACTTAGTCTTATTTCATCTATCCCAAATGGCTATAGGGTAGGAAAAGTAAACCAACAAATTTTAAAGTTTTTCAGAGAATACGTTAAAATAGACTATTTCTGAGTCTCATATCCTGCAGTTAAGTTTGGTTCAGGTAAATTCAAGTGGTCACACATATGTTATAAAACCTAAATTATAGTCTACAAGCACAGGCAAGTGTGGGGATCCTGCTTTAGACTATATTGTTGATCATTTAAACTACAGTATTACACTACTTATGCAAGTAACACATATCATCATTTATATTTTTACATCCTTTATTGGTACTTGTATCAGGCACAAAAATGACAAGAAAAAATGTCTAAAAATATCAAGAGTTGAAAACAATACACCTTCAGTCTTGCTAGCTGTCTCAATAGCCCAACTCTAAATAGATAAGTCTAATATTGGCTACACAAGGTACTCTTTAGCACAGGAACACACACACACACACACACACACACACACACGATGCTCATGAAACATGGAGAAAAATCTGCTGACTAAATACTAGTTATGGAAAAATTAATATGACCCTCTTAAGTAACATCAGAATAGTCAATGTACCTGATCACCACATAAATACTCAGTTTTAGAAATCTCAACAGAATGTAGGCCATCTCTAAGACAAGGGTACTTAAATGATTTCTGAATTTTTGGATTGGCCTCAATATTCTATCATAAAATAAACTAAAGCTCCTTGGTAGGTGCAGAATAACTTAACTCTTCTTTGAGCACTGATGAAACTATTGTAGTTTTAACAGACTGTTTCTTAAAAGATTCTCTAAATTCTATTTAAAGACGGTCATATCCAGATTGAGACAATGGTAGATTAAAAGGTTACATCAGTTTTAGAAAGAGCATTAATAGGAAACAGAAGCCACAATTCTACTTTTAAGTACAGGAGGGCGAAAGTAAAAGAAAGTTGGCTTAGTCAGCTATGAGAAAAGAATAACATGGAAAGAATTTTTTTAAGCCAGAATATATTTTGAAGGTAAACAAGAACACTGGAAGGAGAACAGTGGAAGGAGAAGGACTAACAATATAAAAAAGGCAGATAATTTGTCATCTAACTGGACTGTAATTAGATTAACACAATGCCATCTACCAAAATAAGGAGATTTCCCTTAGAAATATTTTATTTCTTATTTTATGTATATATAGACATATAAGGTGGCCTAAAAAGTTAGGGAAAAATTGTATTTTTCATGAACTTTTTGAAGTTCCCCTTATTTAAATGCTTACAAATTGCATAAGCCTTACAGAAGAATGAGAGAAAAATATTCTAAGATAGTCAATTCAAACCTCCAGTATTTTTACTATCAGAAAATTTGATGGAATGAACATGTTAGCAATAACAATTTAAAATTATCATTTTACTTATAACAAAAAATGTGAAGAAACAAGTCTGACATCACTTTCGTCTTCAGAAACAATGCAAAAAATAATGACAATGGAGCCGCATCTTGGATGTATTGGGCCTGGGGTCAAACTAGAATTCCCTAAAGAGAACTTTCAACATCAAAAGTGAAATAACGATATTTTCACATATTCAAAAACTGAACAGCAGCAGCAGCCCAACATGACAAAAGTGTTAAGGGAGTCATCCAGGCAAAAGGACAACGGTCCCAGGTGGAAACATGGATCTACATTTAAACAACAGCACAAAGGTCAGGAAGGAAGGGGACAGTTTTAAGATTCTTATACTATGCTGCAAGTGAGATAGCATCACTTGAAAACAGATTACAATAAGTTAAGGATGTATACTATTTGCCCTAAAGCAACCACTGAAAAATTAAAAGGTGAACTTCATTATTTAAAAACTTTTGGTGGCGATGGCGGGAGGGTGGAGGGAAGGAGAGGGAGAAAGGGGGAACAGAGGACAAGGTCTACATGTGGCCTCCTCCCTGGGGGACGGACAGCGTGAGGGAGAGGGAGACGTGGGATGGGGTAAGATATGATAAAATAAGAATAAATTATAAATTATCGGGGGTTGGGGGGGAGAGGGGGGAAATGAGCTGACACCAGGGGCTCAAGGGGAAAGTGGGTGTCGTAAGAATGATGAAGTCAACATATGTACTAAAGTGCTGGACACAGATGACGTATGTACAGATTGTGATGAGTTGTATGAGCCACTAATAAAATGATTATTTTAAAAAAAAACAACTTTTGTGCATCTTAGTGTCCAAGAAAGTGAAGAAACATAGAATGGGAGAAAATATTTGGAAATTATATAACCGCAAGTGTTAAACTTCTAGAATATATAAGAAAGTCTGAGAGTCTGCAGGTGGTCCAGACAGGTAAGTGCTTGATTACAAACCAAAAGGTTGGTGGTTTGACCCACTCAGAAGCACCTTTGGAAGACAGGCCAGGCGGTGTGCTTCTCAAAGGCCACAGCCATAGGAAATGGATGGAGCAAGCAGTTCTAGTCTGCACACACTTGAATTGAAATCAACAACACCCTTAGCAACACAATAAAGTCCTGCAACCAACAAAAAGATAAACAACCTAATTTATAAATGGGCAAATAACTTTAATAGACATTTCTCCAAAGACACACAAAATGATGAAAGAGCATATGAAAAGATGCACAGGATCATCAGTAATTTGGCAAAAGCAAAATTAAACGATAACCATTTCAGGTCCACTAACGGAGTGCCATCATGACAACTCCAGAGTAAACTGTTCCCCACAGAGTTTAAAAGGGATAACTTTTACAAGATTGCCAGGCCTTTTCTGCAAAGTGCTTTCACTTACCACTCAGGGACTCCCACAAAACAAGTGAAATTAACAACTGTTGGCGAAGTTGTAGAAAAACTGGAAACCTCATGCTGGCAGGGTAGGAAGGCAAAATTCTGTAGCCACTGTGGAGAACAATCTGGCAGTTCTCAAACAGTTAAGCACAGAATTATCACATGACCCAGGCAATTACTCTATGACCTGAAGGAATTTAAGAAGGAACTCGGACACTTACACAGCAATTGTTCATAGAAATGTTGTTCATAAAAACCCAAAGGAAAAAAACAACACGTGTGCATTAACAGATGGATAAACAAATGGAGGAATGTACAGACATAGAGTGGAATATTATTTGCCCATAAACAGTAATGAAGTTCTAATGCATGCCATAAAATGGGTGAACCTTGATAATGATCATCCTAAATAAAATAAGCCAAAAGCAAAGGGCAAATGTTACATGATTCTATACACATGAAATATTTAGAAGAGTCAAATTCTTAGAAACATGATCACAGGGAGGTTACCAGAGGCTGAGGAGAGAAAGGCAACAAAGTACTGTCTAACAGATAGATAAAGGCTTTCTGTTTCGGAGTGGTGAAAAGTTTTTGGAAGTAGTACTGATAATTTTACATGACGAAAGCAACTATGGTCAAAATGAAAAATATAAATGATTTGTAATATGACCTCTTCTCAAAGCAACCTATTAATTTGTTTGCTAAAAATATAAAGTCACAGGAGACTCAAACAAGGACCATTTCAAAAGTACAGACTTTAGGAATGAAGAGTTGAGGGAATGGAGGTATGGAATATACATTACAAGACAGCAAGCATGAGGTAAAGATTTTATTTTATAAACTACGGATAGATACACTTTAAGAACACTTTCAGAGTTAAAGGCAGTTTGCCAACAAATTATGCTATCAAGAATATAATTGTAATATTAGAATTATACCCTCAAAGAAACACATTTGGACTGTTTAACTTCTTTGAGATTTCCCAAGTTATCACTTGCATTTTTTGTATTTAAAAGCAATTTAGCATTAAAATAATTCTGATATATACATATGTATATATGTATGTATATATATATCACCACAACCATCACCAAAAACTACCAGAAGAAAAACAAGAAGCACAATTACATACTATTATCTTAAAGTACACCTTGACGGAGAGGTTAATTGCTACTTCCTTAACAATCAAACTCATTAGGAAGAATAAGCTGGTTAGGTTACCAAAGGCTAACAATTAGCATTTCTATTTATTCTAGCAAGGGCATTTCAAACTTACATGGTAGAATGTCCTTGTATCTATTCTTTTTAACATTTTCTTCTTTTTCTCCAGTGACTGTGGGATAAATCTTTTCTGTTCTATATTTGGTAGACAATCTTCTTAAACGCTTTAAAAAAAAAAAAGAGGGAGGAATGGGTTAAGAAAAACTCTGATACTTTCAAAATTTTTTTTACATCATTTTATTGGGGGCTCATACAACTCTTATCACAATCCAATCCATACATACATCCACTGTGTCAAGCACGTTTGTACATTTGTTGCCATCATCATTCTCAAAACATCTGCTTTCTACTTGAGCCCTAAGTATCAGGTCCTCATTTTTCCCCTCCCTCGCTGCTCCTCCTCCTTCCCTCAGGGAGGAGGTTATACATAGATCCTTGTAATTGGCTCCCCCTTCCTACCCCACCTTCCCTCCACCCTCCCAGTATCGCCACTCTCACCACTGGTCCTGAAGGGTTCATCTGTCCTGGATACCCTGTGTTTCCAGTTGCTTCTGTACCAGTGTACATCCTCTGGTCTAGCCAGATTTGTAAGGGAGAATTGGGATCATGATAGTGGGGGAGGAGGAAGCATTTAAGAACTAGAGGAAAGTTCTATGTTTCATTGCTGCTACACTGCACCCTGACTGGCTCATCTCCTCCCTGTGACTCTTCTGTGTAAGGGGATGTCCAGCTGCTTACAGATGGGTCTTGAGCATCCAATCTGCACTCCCCCTCATTCTCAATGATATGATTTTTTTGTTCTTTGATGCCTGATACCTGATCCCATTGACACCTTGTGATTGCACAGGCTGGTGTGCTTCTTCCATATGGGCTTTGTTGCTTCTGAGCTAGATGGCCACTTGTTTATTTTCAAGCTTTTAAGACCCCAGATGCTATATCTTTTGATAGCTGGGCACCATCAGCTTTCTTCACCACATTTGCTTATGCATCAGCTTTGTCTTCGGTCATCGTATTGGGAAGGTGAGCATCATGGAATGCCAGTTTAAAAGAACAAAATATTCTTGCATGAGGGAGTATTTGAGTGGAGGCCCAATGTCCATCTGCTACCTTACTTAAGACTAAACCTTTATGTATATGCACATAGATCTATTTCCCCATCATATATATTTACATATGTACATACCTGTAATTAGACATCTAAATGCCCTTTGCCTCCTAGTTCTTTCCTCTATTTCCTTTTACTTTCCTCTTGTCCCACTATCATGTTCAGCCTTCATTTGGGTTTCAATAATTTCTCTTGGTTATATTGCCCTTGATCAAGGCCTCCTGGGATTGTTAACACCACTTCCTTACCGCCATCTCCCACTCTCCCATGTCCCCCCAAAACTATCGGTCCGTCGTTTTCTCCTTCAGATTTTTTATCCTGCCTATCTTATCTAGATAGCGCTGCAGAGATAATAATATGCACAGATACTTTCAGATTTTTTAATGATTTACAAATACCTCTACAGAATTACTCATCCCAATTAATTCAAACTTATTTTCTATTTCTCTAAGCCCAATATTCCATTAGTATTACCAAAAAATAACTTTTAGCATAAATTCTAACATAGATTAACATGTTTTCCAATTGAGAACAAAGAAGAGGACAACTAAAATAAAAGTAATTTATTTTTAAAACTCATTAATAAACTAAATCAGAACACTTCACTCTGTCTTTAACTTGGTCAAGTAATCAGTGTGTTTCAATTAAGGGTCCCAGCAATCATATTTTAAAATCTTACTCCCCTCTACCCCCCCAATTATATATATGTATGTATATATATATATATATATATATGCTTACTTATAAATCTTACTCCCCTCTACCCCAATTATATATATATATGTATGTATATATATATATACATATATATATGCTTACTTATAAATCTTACTCCCCTCTACCCCCCCAATTATATATATGTATGTATGTATGTGTGTGTGTGTGTGTGTGTGTGTGTGTATATATATATATATATGCTTACTTTAAGCCCTCTCTCAATAAACCTTGAGCACCTATGATATTCCAGTTCTTTATAAACCATAAGCTAATAATGACCTATATGGCACCATGAAGCATAATTCTTTCACATTAAATTGGAAATGCCCAACAGAGACCATCCTGCTTATTCACTGCATTACAGAAGTGGTTTGTGGGCTAGTGACAAACTCTTACCACATATGGCAGTAGGGTGTTCTTTGGGCTGGAATATTTCTGTGTGTCAGTAATACACTTCCTGCTTTCAGAAGCACTGAAAGTCAGCATTGTGAATTGTTTAAGTTCTACTCAGTGGCCGTGCTGGTTTAATTTCAAAGGCGCCTACTTTCTCTCAGTCTTAAAAACATATTAAAAGCACTCTGGTTTTACATTTTAAACAAATTATTAAATGCAAATAAAATAAAAAGAAGTCTGATAACGTGACTTTTTCATCAATCTACTGTTGGCTACTTAGGATGATGATATATTAACTAAGAATGTTTCCATTTATTATTTTGAAAAATCTCATAACTTTAAGATTCCTACTTTCATTTTTTATGTCAAATATTAACATGTAGCACTTGAAACAGTCTTACAAATAAGCACTTACATATAGAATGGTTAAGTCTTTTTTCTTTGAAAAGCTACCAAATTTTATCATAACAATGTTAAGACACCTAAGACATGAAGACATTTGATTTATTTGTTTTATTTTAAGAATAAAACACTTAAAAGTATTTGGGGATACATTAACTGGCAAAATGTCAAACAAAAATTTCTCATATTTACAATACTATTTCATAGGGTAACCAAGTTCTCAAAATACAGAAGAGCGTTAAGGGAAAAATTTACACTCAAAAAGTAAACTGGCTGTTGGTATAGGTAAGGGAAAACAAGAATGTCCATACAATGTTAATGGCAAAGAACATTAGCACAACCCCTAAGGAGGGCAATATGATATTTACAAATACACATAACCCCTTAACCCAGGAATTGTACTTTTATAAATTTGCCCTCCAGATAAAAATAGCATGGGTATTAAGTGATATACAGACAAGTTATTTGTTGCAGGTTACAATAGCAAATCAGAAGTCTATCAACAAGAAAGTTAGATGAACTTGATAATAAATTGGCACTATTTTCATTCATATAATTAAATCCATATTGCTGAAAACTAATGAGGAACTTCTTATGTCGTGGAATGGCAATATTTCAAAATTACATCTGTAAAAATGTTTGCCTGGGGCTGTTGAATATTAGAAAGCAGTTTACCAAACTTTCAGCATGCTACAGAATTACCTGACAGCTTATTAAGCCCGAATTCTGGAACCCAACCCGAGGGGGTCAGTTCAGGCTGGCAGCAGTCATGAGAGTCTGCATTTTAGTACGGTGCCAGGTGATGCTGCTGCTGTCTAGGGGCCACATTATTAGGGAGGAAAAAATATGGTGATTTATTAGTATGGAGGAATGGAGGACATATCATAGGTTCTTCTGTGTTTTATGTACAGGTTTGCAGCATCAAAAAAAGGGTTAAGGTGAGTAAGGATTTTTCTTCAGGGTAGGGGAAAAGGATTAAAGATAATGAAGGAAAATATAGTTATTATACAGTAAGAAAAAAAAGGGAGTGAGGGGAGACCATAATTTAATAGTAAGAGTAAACATGATGCCAGCTTCTAATAAATGGTTTCGAGATTAGATTCCAGATAAAACTGCGTGCCACTGCAAACAGGAAAAGTAAAGTTTTCCTCCCCCCCCCCCCATCTCTTAAAACATCAGAAAAACCTAACTATATGTAACTGTCAAAAAGCAAAAAATACCATAAGAGGTTGTTTTCCAAGGTTGGTCTAGAAGAAAATGTGCATTAAAATCATCCAACTGTATCTATGTGTATGTGGGTTTTGTGGATGCTGCACTATTTTTGTGAGTTCTCAGTCATTCGTTCGTTTTTTGTTTTTTTTCGTTGTTTTTTTTTCGTTCGTTTTTTAACCAATCTTTTTTTTTAAGCCCCAGCTCCTTTTATCAGTTTTTTATTATTTTATTTAATTATTTTTTCTTTCAGTTTTTTAAGACCTAAATTTTACCAGTCTTTTTTTAAAGCCTATCTTCTTTTAAGGCAGTGGTTCTCAACCTTCCTAATGCCGCGACCCTTTCACACAGTTCATGTTGTGGTGACCCCCCCACCCCAACCATACAATTATTTTTGTTTCTACTTCATAACTGTTAATTTTGCTACTGTCATGAATGGAGCGACCCCTGTGAAACAGTCATTTGACCCCCAAAGGGGTCACGACCCACTGGTTGAGAACCGCTGTTTTAAGGGTTTCTGATCCCTCTCACCCCAAACTCATTTGTTTTCAGTTCTTTTTAGACTGTGCATGTAGTTCTTAGAACATTTAGTATTTTCTTCTCTTTGAAATAAATACACAAAAAGAGGTGCAACTTACTTTACCAAGCAAAGTGTAACTAAGTGTAACATTGCTGATTAATATTTATAATGCCTTGCACCTCTATATATTAGACATTCATATGCTGAATACATTTCAAAGTAAGATTTAATACTGCCTAAGCAGAAGATGTTCTTTTAATTCCAAATCAGAAAGTATCAGTAACACTTAAGTTCACCTACCTACACAAAACAAAGTATCTCCACATACAATTTGGTTTTAACTTCCTGATTACCACATTCAGTTATCTCTAGTGAAGTCACTAGGATAATTAACAAGAAAAAATAATGCATATTCTTAGAAAAACTAGGATACCCAGTGGTGCAGGGTTAAGTACTCGACCTCTAACTGAAAGGTACCCAAATCATCAGTTATATGGGAGGTGGATGTGGCAGTCTACTTCTGTAAAGATTACTGTCTTAGAAACCGGACAGGACCGTCCTCTATCCCAGAGGGAGGGTCACTATGAATCAGAATCAACTCAATGGAGGCAGGTTTTAGGCTATACAGAAACAGGTCATAATATATGAAGGGGGTTCACACAAGTCTGTGGAAAAATGGAACTGAAAGAGTATAGAATTTCCCCAGGAACTTTTTGAAGACCCTCATTACTAAGGAGGCTCATTCATGAGCAGAATGCTACAAGATAGACTGTATGAGAATACAATGAGTACTGAACACTAAAATAAAGAGTGTATCTCAAACGATGGCACTGAATCTGCAGCTTCGGGAGAAGGATATATCTGACCAGAGCACACAGGAACAGATGACGGGGGAGGAGGAGAGACTGGAGCACATCCTGACCCACTAGGCCAAA
>NW_022103920.1:43485298-43493236 GCF_000313985.2 Echinops telfairi | reverse complement strand
AATGCGCTTTACACAATTGATGTGTGTATGGATTGGGATAACAGTTGTATGAGCCCCTAATAAAATGTTAAAAAAAATAAAAAAATAAAAAATAAATAGTTCCTTTATTAAGCTATATATAATTATTTCATTCTATTCTAAATCAAGAAAGAGCTTTAAATCATTTATTGTCTTAACTGCAAAAAATAAAATAAGAAGAATGGCCTAGTCATTAAGTATTTGTGAATGCCTTTGATGCCTGGCTTTTATGGATTATAGCTGGAGTCTCTTTAGTTTCTAAGTAAAAATCCAACTAAACAGTATATATGTATAAATTTATGGATACCCACCACACCCTCTTTGTCAAGTGTAGATTTTTCTTTTTCAATTCAGCAAATAAAGCCTTTACGAAAGACTGATTCAACAGAGTATATCACTAACAATTTTGAAAGACTCAGATTAAATTCCTCAAATAATTCTACTTCTCTCAGAGCTGTCATTTTAAAAGGCGAGTCGATCACGTTAGCCCCACATTAAAAAGTCCAAGACACACTACCAATTCTGTAGTGTAATGATGGATAAAATATTTTGAAAGGGGCCTAATTTTGTAGTCTCATTTTGTAAATTACTAGAGTATGATGTGTCAGCCATGTAAAATTACTACCCCCATTACCAACAGCTACCTTTACCCCTTCAAACACCCAAAAGCCAAACTCACTGCTATCAAGTCAATCCCTACTCAGAGGGAACCTAAAGAACAGAGTACAAGTGCCCTTTGGGGTTTCTGAGACACTACATTTTTACAGGAACAGAAAGATTCATCTTTCTCACATGGAGAAACTGGTGGGTTTGAACTGCTGACCTTGGGGTCAGCAGCTCAGTGTATGCCACCAAGGCTCATCCCCTGTCCCCCTCAACACCACAATTTTACCTTTCTGGTTCTTTGCTAGAAGGGAGCTAATCATAGGCCTCTGTGGGTAAAGTGTTATTTCCTTTGTGAAATCCTAGGGGACTCAACCCCAGCAGTGACTACACAATACACTGCTCTACTAACACTTATGAAAACTACTTTGAAAGGTATGAAAACGTACTTCACTATGAAATAAGAGGCTAGTCACATTAAAAATAAGCACCTTGCTCGTTCAAGTTTTGAATTACTACAGCTTTGCAGAGAAGTCATACAAGAGCCTCTAATACATTCGAATTTTAGATGCAAACAAAATCTGACCTTAATATTCATTTTGCTTTCAAGTTCCAAGCGAAGGATTTCTATTTCTTGAAATATTCTTTCAAGAGTCAGAATAAATTGACAGCTGTGAGTTTTAATATTTAATCCATGAGCCTTGGTGGCAGGTTAAAAGCACATGGTTGCTAATGGAAATGTCAGCAGTTTTAACAAATACCAGCCAGTTCCAGCAACTCCTGGGGAGAAAGATGTGGCAGTCTGTTTACATACAATTTTTTTTACAACCTTGGAAATTCTATGGGACAGTTCTATTGACTTTTAGGCTTTAAACGGAATCTCAAAGACCCCCCAAAAGTCACATGTCATGTGACTTCTACAGACCACACGCTACTGTTCCAAATTCCTCAACATCCTAACACTAAAACCAATTTTCAGTAAACAAAATATGTAAAATGTAACACTGCATGTTAAAGTAAAAGTGAAATCACTTAGGTTAGAGTTATAAAAATTACAAATACTTAACCCACATATTTCACTGTTTCTATCATTGCTCTAAAAAATCTGAGGCAGTATCTGAATTTTAAAGGTTAGGAGGCTTTGGGGGATAAGCAGATGGAGGGGGGGCCTTGTCCATACTTGTTCAAGAATAATTGATAAATAAATTAATCTGGTTTCATACTCTACATTTTTAATTATCTTAGGTCTAAAAAGCCACTAACTTTTGATACTAATTTCACCCTATCATCAAGCCAAAATAAAGTTGTTTTTAAAAGAACTCAGCCAAAGAAAATTTCAGTTCACTGTTAAACACTTTTTCACACATACATCAAACAAGCCAAAAAATGAAAATAAACAGTAACTGTACAGGAAAACAAGAAAAAAAACAAAACAACTTTTTATAGTTGACTTTTTTAACTACCCCACACAAACCAACTATTTATAGTTCCACTAAGTGTACACACATACACGTGTGCACACACACACCCTCTCCTGGAATGCCCGGGATAACGCTTTTGTTTTGTTTCTGCTCTTACAGGAGTTTTTCCTCCTTTTTAGATTACAACATGATCACACACATTGGAAACAGAGCAGAAAACACTCTCCAAAGGCTAGTTTGCTAATCTGCTATCACTAAAAATAGCTTAACTCTAACAATATGCACAGAAACATACTATACAGATAAATTTTCCCTTTAAAGTACTTTTAAGAAAAGAAGCAGGGCCTTACAAACTTTAGTCTTTCTTCCCTCTATTGCAAATTCATGTTGTAGTATTTTTTTAATTTAATTATTTTATTGGGGGCTCATACACTTTTATCACAATCCATACATACACCCATTGTGTCAAGCACATTTGTCATGTTGTAGTCTTTGGGAGCGCACGTCACTGCTGGTAGCACCACCCCTCTAAGGAGGACCACATTTAGATTCTGAAACAGCAAGTGGGGGGTAATATGAGGCGACGACAAAAAATACCCACTGTCATCCAGTGGATTCAGGCTTATAGCAAGCCAAATAGGGTTTGCTGGGCTGTATGAGAAGCTGGTACCGTTTCCCCGAAAGTAAGACCTACTTACAGTTTTGCCTCTCGCTGAAATATAAAGCATCCCCCCGAAAATAAGACCTCCCGAAAATAAGGGTCTGGATGGTTATGATGTTCCAGAAGATGATGACATGACTATCATTGAATAAACGAGTAAATGTACCATAGATTGTTGTACATGGAAATAATGGTAGTAACAAGAAATTCTTGATACTGTAGGATTCACAGTTTGTCTGGTTATGCTGGTTTGTGATGACAACTACTACCGTACCGTATACAGGTAGTAAATTTCCTTTTTTGTTGTTCAACAGTAAATGTGTACCGTATTCTTCTTCATGGAAAAATAAGACATCTCCTGAAAATAAAACCTAGCGCATCCTTGGGAGCAAAAATTAATATAAGACACTGTCTTATTTTCGGGGAACCGGTAGATTTGAACTACTGACTTTGTGGTTAGTAGCCCACAGTTTATCCAACAGTACCAAGAGTACTCCTTGAATTGTGGATTTTGGTGTTTGTTTGTATGTTTAAGTTTAACTTTTCCTTTTTTTCCTGTCTTGTCAACCCCATTGGTCTTCTGCTTCTTGGTGTCAACACAGTTACCATCTTCAGTTGCCCTTTTGCCTGCTGCTTTTTATCTCCACAGCTTCCTTACTACCACCTCCTCCTCTTCCTCCCCACCTTCTTCCTCTCCTACATCAGTCAGACTCCAGGTTCCCCCATCTTCCTCATTAGCATCCCATTAGTGGTACACCCTTCTATTCTCAGTCTTGTCCACAAGTTCCTTCTTCTCAGTTAAGTCCTCAGTGGTAAACGTAGAGGGGCCCCTGCTGCTGCATCTGCCACAGAGGGCATGTTGGTGGGCTGACAGAGTCCACGGTGTGGGCAGTGGGTAGATGGCCCCAAGGCACAACACCGAGATAGCTTTTCCCAGTAGTCAGTGAGGCCAAAAGAAAGCTGTATTGCTTTTATGCCTAAAATAGACCATCACAAGACACCAGGCTGCAAAAAAGTAAAGTTTGAATACACTTCACCAAGAGAGCATCATCTATCTGTGTTTGACTGTTCTTACATCTTCTAATATAACTTATTTAATAAAATATGCATAGCACTAGACATTGTTACAAGGGGCCCTGGTGGCACAATGGTTACACGTACGGCTCAAACTCACCCAACAAACAATTCCACAGAAGAAAGACCTAGCAATCTGCTTCCCAAAGACCACAGGGGGGCCAAGGGGCGGGGATTGATCACTAACAGTCTAATCCTAGTGTTATATAGAAGGGTTACTATGAGTCAGAATCCCACTCCACAGCACATACCACCACCACACAAAAACCCACCAACAACAAACCTATTTCCACAGAGTCAATTTGAAGCCTATTAACATTATAAATCGAAAACAACCACTACCACCCAATGTCATTGAGTCAATTCTGACTTTTAGCCATTCTATAAAGGGTTTTACGGAAACAGATAGGCTCATCTTTCTCCAGAGGAGCAGCTGGTGGATTTGTATTGCCTATCTTGTGGTTAGCATCCAAGACTTACCAGAGCCCCACCAGAGTCCAGTAAAATGCTCCAGGGAGTCCCCAAGCGCATAATCTTTATAGAAAGGGCAGAGGAAGGAGCCCTCGCGGCACAGTGATGAAACCATGTGGCTGCGACGGAAAGCGGCCGTTCTGCAGGAGAAAGATGTGGCAGTCTGCCTCCATAAAGACCACAGCCTGGACCCCTTCTGGGGCCGCACTATCTGTCCTACAGATTCTGGGTTGGAACTGAATGGACTGCAATAGGGTTAGTTTTTGAGATCTTTGCAGAAAAGGTTCATCTCACTGCCAATCTTTCCATTAGCAGTCCAAGAGCTTAACCATGGTGCCACCATGGGCCCCTGCAAGTAGCTGAAATGACTCAACCAAACAAACAAAAACAGAGTTCACTGTCCCAAGTGAATTCCAACTCACAGAGACCCTATATTCAGTTTTTGAGACTGTAGATCTTTAGGGGAGCAGACAGCCTCATCTTTCCTCTCAGAGTGGCAGGTGAGTTTCAGTCTCATACCTGTGATGAGCCTAACTCACACCACCACCAGGGTTCCTACAAGAACCAAAAGGGTCTTTCATTGGTAAAGTCTACCTTTAATTGAAGGGACATGTAACAACTACTAAAATTCATCTTTCTGCCTTTGCTCCTGCTCTGGGCATTTGCTGCATGACAAACAGACTTATCTTCCATTTCCCTACAGAAATGTATAACTAATGCCTCTAAGTTTAAGTCGGGATGGCTAACAAAACCCTTAAGTAAATGGAGGCCAATCTATGAACCTTTAGATGGTGCTTGTTATTCCCTCTTAGTCTGCTCAAAAAAAAAAAATTCTTTGCTTTGTTTAGCTCAGCACAGTAGTCTGGCTGAAACATTTCCTGAGACTAGTACTAGTTCCCACCCTAATCTTCCACTTCCTCCCAAATTGTTTCCTCCCTTATCTGTACCACAGCCCTTTACAGGCGGCTCTTCTCTAGCACACATCCCAGTGTATAATCATTACTTATATATGCTCATGCACCATCCCTGCTAGAACATGAATTCCCTGAGAACTCACATGAAATCCCCTTCTATTAATACCAGCACTCAGTGGTTTTATGGGACAAGGACTGCTTTTGTAGAGAGTATAGCCAGAAAACTCCATGAGGTAGTTCTTGTCATGCAGGGTTGCTATGAGTCAAAAATTGGCTCAATAGTACAGAACAACATTATCAGTGCAATCGTGACACTGGGGGGATTCAAATCAAGCAACCTTTTAGTTAGAAGATAGGTTCTCAAACTTGGTCTACTGCACCCTTTTCAGAGGAAAAAAAATCAGTACCTCTTGGCAATTAAAAACTTTTTTACTATACCCATAATTCAGGATAAAGTATTGGAATCTGCTTTTGCAGTCCTCCCTGGGGATAATTATCATCCACTTTGGGAGAGACTACATTAGAAGTCTGGCACCCAACTGGTTATGTTACCCAGTCTCTCATGGCACACAGGGGCAAGTCAGAAGACTTCAGGTGGTCATGTCCTGAGAAAATGGGTGTAAATCAGAATTGACCAAAATACTGCAGAGAAAATTTTCTCCCTCTTATACTTTCCTTACTTCACAAAGGGCAGCTTTATGTGGGGAATGCTGGGATCACTCCAGGTCCATAAACTACTAGCAAAGAAGGTCTCCCCCAGACAACAGAAAAGTGGGTGAAGGGAGACGTCAGACAGTGCAAGATATGACAAAATAATAATTTGTAAATTATCAAGGGTTCAAGGGGGGGCGGCAAAAGATGAGGAGCTGATGCCAGGGGCTTGGGTGGAGAGAGGATATTTTGAGAATGATGAGGGCAATGAATGCATAAATGTGCGTTACACAATTGATGTATGTATGGATTGTGATGAGTTGGATGAGCCCCTAATAAAATGATTAAAAAAAAGAAAGAAATAATGATGGCAACATATGTACAAATATGCTGGATACAGTTGATGTATGGATTGTTATAAGAGCGGTAAGCGTCCCCTAAAGTGATTTATTAATAAAAGAATAAATAATTATAGTTCCAAAATTTTTTTAATTAAAAAAAAAAGGTCTCCCCAGCACAGTAGCTCTGTAATCCTACAGCAGTAGTTCGCAATTTTGAGAATTATTTAAAAATGAAACTCTATTCCTCAGACTTCATATTTAAAAAGACCAAGTATGGCAAAATATAAACTAAAAGGAAAAAAAGGTCATTTAAAAATACCATAACGTGGGGGAGCAGTGAGGGAGGGGAAAAATGAGGACCTAGTGCCAGGGGCTTAAGTGGAGAGGAAATGTTTTGAGAATGATGAGAGCAATGAATGTCCAAATGTGCTTTGATGTATGTATGGATTGTGATAAGAGTTGTATGAGCCCCTAAATAAATAAATAAAATTAGCTGGAAAAAAATACCATAACACATATATAATTTTTTTGCAGGCAAAAATTCTAACTTCTTAAAAGGATGGTTCCTTCCCCATGTTACAAAATAAAGTGCACTGTTTGCTCAGGAAAAGTGTAATGCAAGCGTATCCTCTTCCCAAGTGCATTCATATGAAAATATAAATAGAGTCCCATTCCAACAAACACTGCCACGAAATTATTAGGTCATATATCTTAATTTTATTGTCCTGAAGCTTATCTGGAAATATGTTCCCAACTTAAGTTTTTTAAAAAATTTGTTTGTATTCCCAAGGTCTTCACCTCTAACACCACTCTCTCCATGCAGTAAATGCATTCATTGATTCCACATTTTTCCAGATCAATCTTACTTTCAAATATTATATATCATTGTCCTCACAGAAAACCACTGCAAAATTTCAGAATTCTGGATATTCTGGCTGGCTCCTGGCTATGGCCTCCTAAATTGTGTGTCTGGATTTTGATGTAAGAAAACCTGATTGCTACAGCGCCCCTGTCCCTCTCCCTCCCCGCTCTTTAGTCTCATTAAAGAGCCTAAAGGTCAGCAGTTTGGGCCTATCATCCACTCCAAAGGGGGAAAGATATGACAGTCAACTCTGTACCGATTACAGCCTTGGAAATCTTATGGGGGTAGTTCAACTCAGTCCTATGGATTCACTTGCTGAGGCAGAATTGACTTAATGGCATGGGTTTTAGGTGTAAGGGAAATATACTGCTAAATCCTGACTCTCAATGTTTAGTAAAGCAAACAATGCTTCACTAATCTAATTTTTCCATAATGTGTAATATAAGCATATAGAATTGGAACCTATCAAGTTTGAGGTTTAACACATTAAGTCACAATAGCATCAACTATAAAACCCAGAGCCTGCTCCAATACAGGACTCCTCTACTTCATGGCAATTTTCTGAGACCTGCACCAACATTTGTTTTTGCTAACCCAAATCAGAAGTGAATCTTTGCTTTTACAATAAGAGGCAACGTACAAAACTAGTCAGCAAGTTGCTAAAGCTGCAAGTGCGGTGCTCCCTCCTGGGAATTATACTGTGTGTGCATTTATCTGTACTTTCTGTAGGCTGTGCCACTCCTGCTTTTAGATTGTATGGATTATTTGGTATGGTTTGACAGATTATTTTTTAACTCATTTTTTTCATGTGAAGTTCATTTTTCTCATGTAAATTTTTTTTTTTAAACATTTTATTAGGGGCTCATACAACTGTTATCCCAATCCATACACACATCAATTGTGTAAAGCGCATTTGTACATC
>NW_022103920.1:43483046-43484685 GCF_000313985.2 Echinops telfairi | reverse complement strand
ACCTGATCCCTTCAACACCTCATGTAAATTAATAGTAATTATTTTCATGTTACACCGTATCAGCATATGAAAAATATAGGAAATGCTAAACTTTTGCATGGTGCTGAATCTTTGTAAAACCCAATACAGCACAGTACCAGAGTCATTTTTGTGTAAGAGAGCCCAACATATAGCTACCACTATGTGGAAACATGATTTTTTTGCTAGGCCCAATTGCCACAACCTGTGGTCAACACACAAAATGTTTCTTAAAGAGAAACCAGCACTTCCTGGTGAACCATTAACTCTTGGGTCCACATAAATTTCATTCTTTGTTTCCTACTTCTACTGTAACTGCTTTTTGAAGTCACCAATAGTCCCCCAAAGGCATAAAAATACCAATATCTTAATCCCTAGAAAGGATTTAATACTAGTAATCAGCCCCCTTTTAAAACTCCTTTTTCAGATTCCATGAAACGACTATCTCTTGCTTCTCCTCTTTTCTGCCTGCCTTTGGGTTCCCTCTTTGCTCCGCAGTTCCTAACTTATGTATCTCTGTCTACCCTTTTCATACACTTAACTAGCCCTAGTCCTGAGCTTTCTCTCCAAGCAATAGTTCCGCCAAATGTTTCTATGCCTCTGTATTTCATGGCACCCCTCATTCCTTGGCCAGTCAAGTTTAAAACCCAGTTGTTTTGGACTTTCCCTTTCTTATCTCTCTGCTGTGTTCTACAGCCAATCAGCTTCAAGTTCCAGGAAGAACTACTAATAAAGCTCTCCCAAATCAGGCCCCAACTCTCTAATCCCACCTACCTACATTTTTTCCTTTTCTTTAATTACACTGTCTTCTCAATCAGGAAATTAAAATACTTAAGAAATGAATATGGGGAGAGAAGGGGATAAATTCAATAGACAAAATAAATTCAATAATGCCAAGAAACAAACAAGAAGAAATGCATTTATTATAATTAAATCATGTGTGTAATGCTTCCCCCTGCCCTCAAAGAATATCCAGAAGTAGCATGCTTTCAATGATATAAACAGTGAAATGAGGTATGTGAGATCTCTTAACGGGTAAGGAAAGAATTAGGGTAAATTTTAAATTAGCTGTCTCATATTAGCTGATTTGTTCTTCAAACTAGCGGATACCAAAATGTCGTTCTTTGGATATAGATTCTGTCAAACTTGTTTTCTTTTCCTTTTTGCTATTTAGCAACTTATTTTAATTTTTTTATAAATCATTTTTTGGGGGCCCTTATAACAACCCATACATGCACTGTATCAAGCACATTTGTATATATGTTGCCACCATCATTTTCTCTCTCTCTCTTTTTTAAAATCATTTTATTGGGGGCTCTTACAGTTCGTATCACAATCCATACATCCATCCATTGTGTCAAGCACATTTGTATATATGTTGTCATCATCATTTTCAAAACATTTTCTTGCTACTTGAGCCCTTGGCATCAACTCATTCCCCCACCCCCTCCCTGACGAACCCTTGATAATTTATTAAAAAAAATTTTTTTTCATCTTATACTGACCATTGTTTCCCTTTACCTACTTTTCTATTGTCCACCCCCCTGGGAGGGGGTGTAATAGTCTAGGTACTTTGGAGAAACAAATCCACAGCAACTCACGTATAAGAGAGAGTTTTATG
>NW_022103920.1:43441448-43481240 GCF_000313985.2 Echinops telfairi | reverse complement strand
AACAAGAGACCCGAGAACTAGAAAGGCGAGGCTTCACCACCCATTTATCCCTCCGCCTTTCAACCAGCACCACATGTGATTATCGTCCAGGCTGGCACAATTAACTAACTCAGGGGGTTATATGTAAATCATTGTGATCAGTTCCCTCTTTCTCCCCTCATCTTTCCCTTACCCTCCTGGTATTGCTACTCTCATTATTGGTCGTGAGGGGTTTATCTGTCTTGGATTCCCTGTGTTTCCAGCTCTTATCTGTACCTGTGTACATGCTCTGATCTAGCCGAATTTGTAAGGTAAAATTGGGGTCATGATAGTGGGGGAGGGGAATTAAAGAATTAAGAGAAAAGTTGTGTTTCATCGGTGCTATACTGCACCCTGACTGCCTCTTCTCTTGTGTAAGGGGATGTCCAATTGTCTACAGATGAGCTTTGGTTCTCCATTCCGCACTCTCCCTCATTCACATTGATATGATTTTTTGTTCTGGGTCTTTGATGCCTGATACCTGATCCCATCAACACCTCATGATCACACAGGCTGGTGTGTTTCTTCCTTGTGGGCTTTGTTGTTTCTCAGCTAGATGGCCACTAACTTGTTTTCTTTTTCAAGACATCTTAAACTCTTGGTCAGTACCCTAAGACTTAGTGTAATACATGAATATTACATTTGACACCACACTTATTACCAGCTCCAGTTCCTGTTTAAAAACTCAGAAAACTAGTTTAATTGTATATTACAACTCTGTGCTATAGGATTGCTATGAGTCAGAATCAACTCAATGGCAGTGGGTTTAGGAGCATTTAATTTTTTTCTGGGCTAAATTAAATTTCTGGGTAAAATAAATTCTCCTTAAGGCTCCTGGGTGGCACAAATCATTTGTCCTAAAATAGTCAGGCCTGACAATGTGCTTCCATAAAAATTACAGCCAAGGACCAATAATGAGAGTTGCAATACCAAGAGGGTAAGGGGAAGGTGGGGTAGAAAGGGGGAAGTGATCACAAGGATCTACATATAACCCCCTCCCTGGAGGACGGACAACAGAAAAGTGGGTGAAGGGAGACGTCAGACAGTGTAAGACATGACAAAATAATAATAATCTATAAATTATCAAGGGTTCGTGAGGGAGTGGGGAGGGGAAAAATTGAGGAGCTGATACCAAGGGCTCAAGTAGAAAGAAAATGTTTTGAGAATGATGATGGCAGCAAATGTACAAATGTGCTTGACACAACAGACACAAGTATGGATTGTGGTAACAGTTGTACGAGGTCCAATAAAATGATTAAAAAAAGAAAAACTAGTCATATTTTTCCATCTTTCCATTTTAACCACCAAGTCAAAATGGTTAAGACTTAACCAAGTCTTAGTAAAACATAGGCATTGCTATCAAAGTCTGAAGGAACCCTGGTGGTGCGAGCAGTTATGTATTAGGCCGCTAATGGGATGACCAGTATTTGAACCTCCTCAACAGCTCCATGAGACAAAGACCCTGTCATCTGCTTCCATAAAATTTCAGCCAACAAATATCTGTGAGGCAGGCTGCTCTGTAACAAGTCATTTGCTGGGAGTCAGAATTGATGACAGTACCTACAGAAGAATGTATGGTAGCTGTTGTCAACTGTTCCTATCAATGCAAAAACAAAACAAAATATGTACCTTGTGTATACCAAAAAACAAACTATTGCCATTAAATCAATTCTCACTCAAAGAGTCCCTATGGAGCATTTAAGACAATTTTTTAAAATAAAGTATCTTCTGTATTTAAAATCATTATCATCATTAAAAAGAAGGGAGGGCAATCGAGTTGAGATAAAATGAAGTTGGGTTGCTAAATTTTTGCTTATACAATTAAGTTTTAAATTCTTAATACAAACAACAATTTGGTGGGTCCTCAGTTCTAGTTTTACTCCCAAGAGAACCTAAAGTATATGACCTCCAAAAGCTTGTGCACAAATATTCATAGCAGCATTATTCATAACAACCAAAGCGGAACATTATTTAGATTTCCATTCACAAAAGGACATATTCATTCAAGGAAATATTATTCAGCCATAAAAAGGAATCTCTATCTGATACATTCTCAATATAGACAAACCTTAAAAAATACGACATTATGCACAAAAACTGAATATTGCATGAGTCCATTTATATGATAGTATCTAGAATAAGCAAATCCATCCTGACAAAGCATAGGTACGTGTGGTTGTCAGGTGGTTGGAGATAGAAATGTGGTATGATGGCTAAAGGATACAAGGTTTCTTTCACAGGTGATAAATGTTCTAGAAATAAACTCACTCACTGCCACTGAGTCCATTCCAACTCACAGCAACCCTAAAAAACAGAGTAGAGCTGAACTGCCCCTGTGGGTTTCCAAGACTAATGCTTAATGGGAGGAGAAAGCCTCATCTTTTCTCCACAGAGGAGCTAGTGGGTTGGAACTGCTGACCTTGCAGTAAACAGCCCAACATGTAACTCACTATGGTACTAGGGCTCCTCTGGAAATAGATGGTAGTAGTAAATGCACAACATTTGGCATGGGAATTACATCTCTATACAGCTGTTATGATTTTTTCCTTAAAAATAGGTTAAGGGGGCAGTAATCGTTGGGGTCAGACCAGGCAGCCAGAGTAGATACCCCACTATATTGTAAAGACTATCCATTCTCCTCAAATTGAGTATCAGTCAGTCTTTATTCTTTATCTCTGACTTTTTCATTAAGACATTAATCCTACAGGACTAAACACAATAAGACATATGAGTAACATGAGATTACCAATATAACAATTAGTTCTATTAAAATTTGTGGGCAATGAATTTTTAGAACATACCCTTTCCAGAAAGGGACAGATTTAGTATGAGTAGGAGAACTAAAGTTGTATCATTTCTAAGCACAAGTTGATATCCAAACCACAGTAATCAAGTTAGACAACTAATCTGGAAACTAGACTTTTAAGAGGAAGATAAGCAGAAAATGGGTCAGGGGTAAGTCAAGTAGGACTATGGTAACATCTAAGCGCTACAACTCTAGCTCCAGATCAATAAGCAGACTAAAACAAAAGAATTAAACCTCACGTGGGCAACCACAAAACAGGTATTCTTTCTTTCTTTTTTAACTAGGTATTCTTAACGCTCTGGTATATTTCTGAGAAAATGAATTGATGCATTCAGAATCCTTGCAAAAAGGATTTCATTTGGGCATTTTCACAGTCTTAGTCGAGAAAGATCAGGTCATACTACAATGAAAATATGCTGCCCAGGGCAGGATTTTTGTTATGAACTATCTCTTCGTAATAATATGTAGCATCCTACACTTTTCGCCAAAATAAATAAATAAACCAGTCATGATAAAACTCACCCGCCTGCCTCATATTAACCCTATGATTGGGTGAAACTGTTCCTTTAGGTTCCCAACTGCTGAGATTGTGGTTGGAGACTAGTTCATAGCCCACTATGAACTCCTTCATAATCAAACTAGGGCCTATTAATATAAGAAGGTGTTTCAAAAAGTTCGAGGAAAATGGAATTTTCCGATCTTTGACGGAAAATGACAGATACCTAAAACTTCAGTTGACTGACTTTTACAAACTGGCATATTGACCAATCAGCTGCCTTGGAGTCAATTCTGATTCATAGTGACCTGGTATGTACCAGAGTAGAACTACGTGTGATAGATACCTCCAGGCCTTTCTTTCTAGGTGCTCCTGGCTGGACTTGACCCCAACTTTTCAGTTACTAGCAGAGCACATTAACCATATATAACACGCTGGCACTCTCTGGGCTAAAGGTGAATGTAAACACCCTAGTTGTTATAGGGTCCCTAGGTGATACAAAATGGTTAATGCAATTGGCTAATAACCAAAAAGTTGGAGGTTTGGATAAATGCATGAGTTAACCACTATAATTCTCCCCAACATCCCCCAAATCTGCTTATTTATTTTCTTTCATACGTATCTGGATTCTGACATTTATAATAAAAGGAGAAAATATAAATCAAATTCAATTATCACCTCAATGGCAATAACTAGTTTTCACATCCTTGCCAAGTATTGTTCTTGCCAAGTTCATGTAACAAAAATCACAGTCCCTGTGTAGAATACATTCCAAAAGTATTCCCTCAAACTCAACTGAACTTAATGCCACCAGGTCAATTCCTGGGTCGAACTGCCTGGGTGGGTTTCCAAGACAGTAACTCTGTTTGTCTTTCTCCTGTGGAGCACCTGGTGGTTTCAAACTGCTCACCTTTTGGGTAGCAGCAGCCTGAAGTACAACCACTACATCAGTCTCTAGTATTTATCCTATCCTGCCTTTTACAGTCCTTATTTGCTTAGATATTTTATCCCATCACTATGACAAAGTTCACATCCAAAACTGTAATTCTCGACTTTCTAGGGACAATCTCTTATATTTATTTTTATTCTCTCATAGGGTCCAGAGTCTTACACATCACATAGTCAATAAAATAAGACATATTTTGATTAGCATAATAAACAGTGATAATAATATTCAAAGCATCACAGCCAGTGAATTGGATATATTACTTAAGATAACTAAGTTGATATAATTTATATAACTGGAAAGTACAGTTAAAAATGCCTCTTAAAATTTATTTCTCTGGTTTACTATATATTGATACGTAAAACTAATCACAAGGTGAACTATAACTTGACAAAGTCAATTTACCTTTATCCTAAATAACATACTCAAAGATACTAAATTTTTATTCAGTTATTACTTAAAATGTCACTAAAATAGGCTTTCACTCTTTTACCATGATGTAAAAATTGTGCAATGTAATGTAAATGGGTCTGATTGATTTTAAATGGGTCTGATAATATATGTATATAATTTACACATATAGGCAAAGTTAAAAAAAATTAATTTATACACTGTATGACATTCAACCCCAGGCCTCACTATTCACCGGAAGGAGAGGACTCTGCATAGTCTTAGCTATAATTTATTATATGATTTATTATAACAAAAGGATACAAAGCAAAATAAGCAAAAGGGAAAATGCATGGAAGTCCAGAAAAAAAACAGAGTTTTGAAGAGCCCTCTCCCAATGAAGTCACACAGAAGCAAACTAATACCTCCACAACTAGCTGAGACAACACGTGTGAAATGTTGTTTACTGGGGAAGTTTACTAGAAGTTATGTGCTCAGGACTTTTATTGGGAGCTGATCACACAGGCACCCTCTCCCTCGCACGTAACAAACATTCCAGACTCCAGACTCTCCAAAGGAAAGCAGGTGTTCAGCACAAACCATGATGTTTGTACAAACAGTTTAGGCACACAGTGAACCAACCCTTATCACTTCTGGGAATTGTGAAAGCCCTCTAGAAATTTAAGTTCCCAGACACCAACCAAAGACCAACCCTGCAAGCAAGCCTTTCTAGGGAGAGCAGCAGCAGATCTGTTACTTAACTGTTTGCTGCACACAGCTATAATAGGAAAAAGTAAAACCCCACAATCCCTCCTCCAAATTCCTCACCCTTCAGGTAGCCAACTATGTTAAGCCTCCAGACTGATGGATCTTTGAAGCTTCCTTACAAATGGATCTTTTTGGCTGTTTCCCAAAAAACGATCGCAACTAATATACTTGGACATAGTGCTTTATGTCTGATATTTGCAAACAAAGATTTCTAGAACTTAACATGCTAAGTCAGAGGGCAAAATATATATGAAGGTACTTTAAACAGTTCATGGAAGAATCCCATTATCTTTTAATTCCATTTTTCCTTGAACTTTTTAAAGCTTCCACATGTAAATAAAATTTGATATGATGAATTATAATAAATATAAATTCTATGAAAGCAAAGAAAGGGGAAAGGATGTATTAATAGCTCTGCTCAAATCTAATTTCTTTCATCCACAGTTTTCTGCCATCAACCACCACTTCACTCGAAGTGTTACACCCTTAAAATTTTTTGATTTTACCTAATGCTCAGGTTCTAATGTTTTCAATTCCCCACCAAGCTGAATGAAAACTGGCTTCTGCTTCCTTATCTGTAAAATAGATATCATATTCTTACTCATAGGATTATGGTCAGAAACAGATACCATAAAGGGCCTAACACATAAATAGATGCCAATTCAACATTTGAAGGATTTTTATTTTTATTTATTTATTTTTCTTAAAAGAACACAATGCTCAAAGCAGACATTTTTATTAGTTACATTATTGTTTGATTTATAGAAGATTTCAGGGGGTAATTTTGGATTGAGTTTTAAGGATCATCACAGGGAATAGTTGTAGGGGTTTATCCACCCTCCTCAATTCCAGAAAATTTTGACTTCATGAGAATTTGATATTTTCTTCTGCATTTTGTCCCTCTGGATTAGGATCCATCGGTAGAATCTCTGTTGAAAAAGGTCATTCATGGTAGCTGACACCATCCGGTTCTTCTCATCTCGTGGTAAAGGAAGCAGTTAGCCTCTGAGACAATTAGCTACACAATTCATATCCTCTTCCTATTCCTGCATCTTCTTCCTCTGTTGTTCCAGAAAAGCAAGGGCCAACTGTTGTGGCTTAGATGGCCTCTTGCAAGCTTTTAAGACACAGGTCCTATGCACAAACTAGGAAGTAGAATAGCTGACAAAGGCTGTGACATTTGAAGGATTGTTAATCAACTCCTTAAATCCATAATCTCTGGCTGTAGTGGCTGACCATCGTGCTGTAAAAGTAGACTACCGGATACACAGTGGCTAAGGGTGGGGCCAGAAAAAAATACAGCTGGAATGCTCCTAAGAAGTCAGAATGGCGCGATTCCATCTCACATATTTTGGACATGTTGTCAGGAGAGACCAGTCACTGGAAAAGGACATCATGCTTGGTAAAGTAGAGGGGCAGCGAAAAAGAGGAAAGCCTTCAACAAGATGGACTGACACAGTGCTGCAAAGGTGGACTCAAACATAAAAACAAGTGTGAAGATGGCGCAGGACCAGGCAGTGTTTCATTCTTTTGTACAGAGGGTTGGACATACAATGGCACCTAGCAACAACTTCTCTCCAATTAAATTACAAAGTCTCTGAAGGCAAATATGAAAAGCGTTTCTCTCTACATTCTCCCCCAGTGCCAAGCACACAGCAGGCAGCAAATAAACATCACTTGGCTCTATGTAAGAAAGACGAAAGTAGGAAAAATTTAAGAAATGAGGATGTAATATAAAATGACACAGGAGAGCCCGTTCTCCTCAACCAGACACTGTTTAATGTTCTTGTGTTCTGTGATCCTCTGTGATTCTCAATACATGGTCACCCTCCTTTTCCATGATTTTATCAATCACTCATACACAAAAATTCTGAATCTACAAGGGCCAACAGTGGCCTGAGATATAAAGTACTTAGTAGTTACCTAGATAACTCTGGACTCTCAGACAACTCAAACTCAGCACATCTGAACTGTAGCTGAGTCTCTAATATCTCAATATCTCATCTTCCCCACATCCCCTCTACCTCTTCTCTACCTATTCTCTACCTCTTCGCTGTCTCTTGAAAGTGTCCAAGCAAGTGTGAAATAAGCTATTTCTCTCCATCTCATCAAGTTTTAATGCCCCCTCAGCCTTCAAAATCCACACCTTCCCTTCATATCTTTAGGCTCTCCTGTTTGAACTCTTAGAATAGCTTTTCCTAAGTGGCCTTTGGGTCTGTCCTTATTCTACAGTCTAGTCTACTTTGCATAGAGCAGCTAAGGCAAACCTGCTTCCCTCAAGTGATTGTTTCCTGGGAGAACCCCACTGTGTGTGTGCAGGTTATTTCTGTAGGTGCAAAAGAACTACAACTACAGTTCACAAATTGATGAGATAACTCACTAAGAAAAGGTTTAAGTAAAAAGAGCTAATAATAGTGAGTACAAGAAAAAAGAAAAAGGTCTAAAACTGACTGTGGAGGTGACTGTACAATTCTTAATATGTTTAAACTACTGCGCTGTATGATAGATGGCTTATATGTCAATACTCACTGCCACTGAGTTGATGCCGACTGATAGTGACCTATAGAACAGGGTACACCTGCCCCAGTGTGTTCCCAAGCCTGTAACTGTTTACTTGAGTAGAAAGCCCCATCTTTCTCATGCAGAGCAGCTAGTGGTTTAAAACTGCAGACCTTGCAGATTGCAGCCCAATGAGTAACCACTATGACACAGGGATCTTTTATATGTCAATAAAACGGTTACATTTTTTTCCTAAAGGCAATACTTATTAGAATTTTTTTCAAAACAAGATATAGTACAAGGGGGTTTTGAAAGTTCATTTTAAAAATGGAATTAAAAGAGAAAGGAATTAAAAAATAGTTAAGTAAGAGAACCTCATACCTTAGAGTAGGGGTGCTCAATACATCAATCGCGATCTAATAGTCGATCGCAAATGTAGTGTGGGTAGATCACATGGCATTAAAAAAATAGATGTAAGCCTATCATCAATCCCGTCAATTAATATACAGTGCAGCCAATCAGATGCAATCTTAGGTGACAAACGCATGTGTAAACAACTGCACCAAGTGCAGCAAAACTGACAAGCTAAGTTACCGCCAATTTTTAGACCTTGGTTTTTTTCTCTTAAACGTAAGAAAGGGTATTAAAATGAGTGGGGGGGCTGGATGAAGTAAGAAGACAAAAACGTATCACTTTCATACGGAATGGGAGCTTTTGACACTACAAGCCGACATTCAGCTGAAGTCCAGAGTGCATGAATAGTTCTGGAACTTACCTGCCAAGGGAAAGTACTTAAACATGACAAAATGTGCTACCTCCTTCACTGCATTACTCGGCTCTACTTATTTATGTGAGCCAGCCTTTTCCCACATAAAGATCATTAAGTCCAAGTCCCGTTCCACCATGACTGATGATCATTTGGAAGTGTGCTTGAGGCTGGCTGTCAGCAGCTACTGTCCGGACTATGTATCCCTGGCTCATTCCATTCAGTGCAAGTCATCAGAGTAAACTCAGGTCATGACAAAAAATGTACATAGTTAATTGTGTTGTGTTGTGCAATATGGACTCATGCAGTTATGCAAGGTACATAAACATGCATTGTAATATAAAGAATTCTCAATGCATTTATGAATAAATAAAAAATAAATGCATTTTTTGCATTTTGGTAGTTAGTAGATCATTTTATAAGTAGCTTCCATACTGAAAAAGTATGAGCACCCCTGCCTTAGAGGAAAATGCAAAGCATTCTAATCTCACTTAAAAGCCCCGGCCCAACCCCATTCCAAATGTCTTACCCTTTCTCTTCTTGGAATATTCTATTCAAGGGATCAGCTTCTATGGTGTTCCTTAAACACATTCTTCCTTCAGTTCCTCACGCACTTATTGTTCTATGTCTCAAATGCTCTTCCCATAGATGTCTGCTTCCTTATTTCAAATCTGTTCAATATTCTGACCACACTCTGTAATGAAACTCCCTGTTCTCTGAACTAGGGGTTATGTACTGGGCTGCTAACCACAAGGTTGGCAGTTCAAACCTGTTCAGTGGGAGAAGGATGAAATGATCTGCTTCTGTGAAGATCTGCAGCCTTGGGGAGCAGTTCTACACTTTCCTTCAGGTTGCTGAGTCAGAAGTGACTCTACAACAGTAGCTTTGGTACCCCTGCCATATAGTGAATTGGTCATATTAACCACTTATACTTAACGTACCTTGTAGTGCATACATTTGACTTTGTAGTTTTTTCTGACTTAAAAGGCAGACTTTAAGACGGTAAGTTAAAAAAAAAACATGCTGCAAAATCATAGAAACGTTTAAACAAAACTATGAAAACATCAAACTATTATTTTCTTGACATATGCTCCGCCTGGGCCTATAAACTTCTGAAGGCAAGTGTTTCCATCTCTCTAAGCCTTCCCCCAAAGAATTCTGCACTCTTCAATTTACACTGTGTTAAACTGGCTATTTTGGCACCCTTGAAGGTGCCTTTTATCATATCGTGTACCTTTTAAATATTGAGTTTGGAGAACAACAACAAAGTCTGAAGGAGCTACATCAGAGCTGTAAGGTAGATGTGGTAAGGTTTCCCAAATAAAACTCTCACAGAAACACACTTGAGACCATCAAAGAATAAGTACTTGTATTGTTAAAATGGGAAAACATTCCTCAGGGCAACTTTCCTAGCCTTTTTTCCCCCACCAATTTAGTTTTCAGTTTTCTTAAAACTTCATAATAAGCCCCCATGATCACCTTCTGTCCTTCAGGAAAATCTGTCAATATTATTCCTTGGGGATCCCAAAACGTAGTTAAATGTATCTTTCCGAGCAGACCGCTCTGTCTTGAATTTCAACTGGCCCAGCAGATCCCCTGAGCAACCACTGTTCTGATTGGACCCTTTTATTGGTAAGCAATACTAAGACAATGTATTCCTGAGAACTTGTCTGCAGCCATCCTCTGAGGGCAGAAACATGTTTAAACATAATTGTTTTGATAAACCTATGTGTACTTGACCTAGAACCATAGTAGCAATACATCCTTCATTTTTCTTAACCCCTAAAGTAGTGGCGGCTTTGTGATTTGCTTTGAGCAAAACAAAGGACAAGCATGTCAGTTTGGCCTTTATCCCCTCCTCATTTGCTTTTGTTCATTTGCATTTGCTCATTTGCTGACTAACAGAAACTTCTACAGCAGCAGTTCTCAACCTGTGGTTCGCGACCCCTTTGGGGGTTGAACGACCCTTTCACAAGGGTTGCCCGATTCATAACAGTAGCAAAATTACAATTATGAAGTAGCAAAGAAAATAATTTTATGGTTGGAAGTTCACCACAACACAAGGAACTGAATTAAAGGGTCGTGGCATTAGGAAGGTTGGAAACCACTGTTCTACAGTGATAAAGAAAAGCTCCCCAATAAAAATGAAAGGAAAAAACAAAACAAAAAACAGTAAGGCAATCTTTGAGGTATAGCTGAATTAAACAGATCAACAAAGAAAACAAATTGCTACACCTTACATGTAAAACCAAAAGGTGTTTTTTTCCAGACAGTACTATTAAAATGTATTACATTCCACCTGTGTTTCTAATAATATGGCATATATTATTTTTAAAAATCCACTTAACCTCTCATGCTTTATTAAAAAAAAAAAAGACACAATTATTTTCTGTGCTTTCTTCATCGGTCCCTCTTTATTCTATGAAAAAGCTCCAACAAAATATAATAGTGTTACTAGGTTTACTTTTTCTGGGTCTACAGAATAGGAAACTACTTTAGTTGTTTATGAGGAAGCACTTTTAGGAAATGTTAGTGTGGTATTGTGAGTTGGCAGGATGATTACCAAGATTCCTTTTCCATCTGAGATCATACTAATTAGAAATATAGTTCAATTACAATAACTTCCAATGAGTTACTCTCCTTGGCAGTATAGTCCTGATAATAGTCAATAGAAAAAGCAAGAAATCTTGGAGAGAAAAAAACCCAGAAAGTATGTTTCATATGGATAAGGTAGAAAGTTTAGAATTGTGACTTTACCACTCTCTAAAGGGCAGAAGGTATAAAGGTTTCTCAAAGCTATGACTTTTCTAAGCTTTAATCTTTACAGAAGCTGTTAGCCAAACCTTCCCTTTGTGGAGCCCATGGGTACGTGTGATCCACCAACCCTTAGGTTAGCAAAACTGATTGCAAACCACTTACACGTTCCAGGATCCATTATATATATGATTTGAAATCTACCAATAAAAAAACCTAGAAGCATTAACTACAATTTACTGTGAGTCAACAGCTACAATAACAAAACACCAAACCCACTGCCATCATGTACAGTCTAACAGTGGCCCCCAAAAGGGCTCCCACGGCTGTAAATCTTTAAGGGAGCAACTCATCTCATCTTTCTCCCATGGAGCTGCTGGTGGGCTCAAACAGCTGCTGGCAGTTAGGAGTCTAACACTTGTCCATAGGGCTTCCCGGGCTCCGTAACAGCTACAACAGTATTAGAAAAAAATGTCTTTCAAGAGTACAGTCACCTAACTCAGACACACTTGTAACCTAAATGCTTAAGTTGGAAAATAAACATGGTGTCTGAGGAAGTAGAAGATAGCTGTACCAAGATTACTGAACCATTGGGAGAAGGACAAGCATGGTCTTACTACATCAAGGCTCTATATGCTGTTAAGATCTGTATTGTTCCAGAAAACCTGTGACTGACATTCTCAGTGATGATTACTGTAAAATTTCCCTGACATTTAACTCCCATTGTTGGTATAAATAACATCCAGGCAAGAAAGGATTCTGTCCAAACAAATAATTCAAGTACGTACTGTGATATGGAGTTAGCCTACATTGGCCTGATATCCCTCTCTCATCAGGGATTTAAAAAATCAGTACGAAGGGCTAATCTAAGACATTACTAATGGAAGATCATTATGCCCCAGGGGGATGATCAATAAGACTCTGCCATAACTTAACAAGGAGGCTTTGAAAGGAAAATTTAAAAAAAACCAAAACCCATAAATCCAGGAATGGGTTTTGGGCTCACTCTAAATCCAAATTTCAGTTTAGGAACAGTTCTTACATCATGGCCCTGCTCAATACTTGCCCTCATGAAGGGTGCACAGATGATATGGGTGCTATAGCAATATGTGGTGAAGACATTTGATGGTGTCCAGCTAACAGGTAAAATAGTGTCTAGGGTCTTAAAAGATTGTCTCCCAAAAAAGCAGCAATCTAAGTGAGAATGTCAACTAAGTCCACAAGGAAGCAGCACACCATCCTCATTAACCTAAGGATTGTAAATCATATAATCCAAAGTCAAAGGAGGGATTAGTATCAGAGCCTAAATTGTGAGAAGCCGGTTTGCAGAAGGCTATTGATGACAGTGGGAGCCCAAGATACATTTGTGGGAACTACAAAGGAAATAAGACTGATGATATCTCCTGCTATCCATAATTGAGGAGTGGGAGGGCAATGGTTACTAAACAGAGTACACTGGAAAGATCAAACAGATAAACTTGACTTAAGCAGTTGAAACCTTGTCAGTTGATCCCCCTACTGATGCACCCTGAACCTGATCTGGTTTTCAACATTTTCTGTATTTGTTTTGTTGTGTTTTTTGTTTGTTTGTTTGTTCATATAAGAGTTTGTCTCGGATGTGTTGTCATTAGGGGTCACCCTCTTGAAGTTGTGTTACATGTCTTTCTGTTGTTCAGTATATGAAATCCAGGATTGATGAACCTACAGGGACAGCAAGTGGAATGAGGGTTGGGGCCGGGGGGAGGGGTAAAAGGGAGACATGTCAAGCAGTCCAGGAAGGAAAAGAATGTTTGGACACTGATTGTGGTAGCGATTGTACAATACTGTTTCACGTGACTGAACTATGGAAGATATATGTATTAACTCTCAATTAAAAAAAAAAAGAGTAGTCACTGGATAGGACTTGGGTGACTCCTTGTAAACTACTGGATTATTTTGTTTCTTTAATAAACTTTTAATTTAAAAAAAGTAAATTTACTGTATTGTCTAGATAAAGGACAGCAATCTATATTTCTAGATGTCTGAATAACAATGATAAATTATGATAAATATTTGACATGTTTATAAGATAAATGTTTGAGCTTTGAAATGTTTGTTTTACATAAGAAAAAACAGATAACTGTTTCAAGGTGTCTGCAATAATATCCTGTGGAATAGGCTGGAGGAGAGTGATCTGTGAACCAGAGATTCTTACATCTTTGTTAATGGAAGGTTCAATGAAATGTCCCAATTACTCAAATGATACATATTTGTTATAGAAAATAATAGAGTGATTTAAATAATCAACCCAAAGTTACACAGATACGAAGTAATGGCAGGGTCTCATCTAGTTTTATTTGTTTTATCACTAAAGTGCCTACTCTAGACACTCAAATTGCTAAAATTAAGCATATCAAAAAGATGCACTATTTTTCTTGCCTGCCTTTGTGCACTGTCCTTCCTTAATTCCCAATAAATTAGGATAGCTAATTCCATTCATATCTTATTTTGAAATAAAAATTTCAAAACCTTTTAATATAAAAACAAATTTTGAGTTCATTTTTAAGCAAATCAAAATATTAAACATATGGTTAAGAGCTTGAAAACAATATAAAATAAGCATAAAATAAAGCAATAATAGAGAATTAAATCTACTGTTTACATATTCACCCTGTGTTTCTACCTTCTGGGGGGTACTCCCCTCCCCCACCAAAATGGAAAAGCTATGCCGGGTGGAACTTTCGTAGTACGCATTTTGCATCACGCTCTGAGTTACTGCACACAGTGGCTGGGAAGGTTCTGTCACAGTGAGTTTTTTCATAAAAGCATGTTTGCTCAAACCTCGTTTTTGTGATAGCCAATTTAAGAAAACTGTGTGGCTATGAAATTTTGTTTCCTGCTCAGGGGAAAAATGCTGCAGAAACTGTTGTGATATTGAACACAGCTTATTACAAGGACAATGCGATGGGAAAAACTCAAATGTATGAGTGGTTTTCTCTTTTCAATACAGGTGAAATGTTGATTGATGATAAACCTCATTCTGGACATCTGTTAACTTCCTGAAGGGACAAAAATGTTGACTAGTACTGCATTTGGAGTTTGTTCCACCAGGTCAGACTGTTCATCAAACTTTCTATTGTGAGGGTCTGAAAAGATTGCTTAACTGTGTGCAACAAAAAAGGCCTGATTTGTCAAAGATGGGGGGGACTGGCTTTGCCACCACCACAATGCACCTGCTCACACAGCCATCTCAGTTTGCCAGTGTTTGGCAAAAAAACAGCATTCTCCTCTTGCCTCACGCACCTTACTCACCTGACCTCACTCTGTGCAACCTTTTTGTTTCCACGAATGAAGAGAGACATGAAAGGGCAGTGATTTGATAACAGAGGTTGTGAAGAAAAAAACGAGGGAGGTGCTGTCAGCCAACCAAAAAGTCTGAAAAAATGTTTCCAAGAATGGAATCAAAGATTTGACAAATGTATTGAGTACAATGGAGAGTACTATTAAGGTGATAAGGTGGTTTTATAAAAAAAAATTAAATACATAGCTTTGGAAAAAATTCCGGTTTTTTTGGTGTACCCCCGCCCATGTACTAAACTGTATTTTCTGAAAATACTTTAAAAATAATCCATCACAAGAATGCAGAAAGAAAAAAAAGAAGGCAGAATGAGAAAATATCACTATTTTATTTTGCCAAAATCCTTTGTAGCATTATTAGGTTGATGGTGTCATTTTAATCAGTTTTACAGGATTTATTCAGTTGGTTAATATTTCCAGATAATCAGGTTTTCGATTATATTTCCTTTAAGATCTCAAATCATGAAACATATGAAGTAAACTCCACATGAGCTCCTTATCAACTTCCTCAAGAACAGTAATTAAAGCTTGTGTTAGTTTTTGAATTAGTATTTAAGTAAAGCAAATAAACAGACTAAACAAGATTAAGTAGGAAGGACGGAAGGAAGGCAAATTAGTTTTAAGACAAATCATTAATATTGTAATTTTCAAAGATCAAAGACAGTAACAGTATAGATTAGGATAAAATGTTTCCCAATAAAAACAATTCTCTCTAACAGTGAAAATATGGCACAGCTTATATACCATTTAAAAAAGCATTTACAGTCTAAACAACATTCTTACAAAATGGAAAGGTAAAAGCACAACATTTTCTCATTACTGGGCTCAAGACTTAATAAAATGTTTTAGTAGATCCTTTATTTTCAGAGGGCAGAATGCAAATTATGAGTTCAAAACCACTGTATTTCCATCAAAAGACACATGAAAACCATTATTCCAATAGACTAATGGACCATATAAACACAGGTCTCCCCAACCCAGAGGCCAGTAGAACTAGGTGGTGCTCTTGCCCTGCTACCACTGCAATAGCTCGGAGAAAGATTCTTTCAGAAGGTCCTGGGCATAACTGAGAAAAATGTGGAACAGACTCGCAGTTATCACAGAGACCAGGCTGACGGTCCCAGTGGAGATTAGTGGAACTCCCAAGACAATGGCCCTTGCCCTTCAGGTCTGGAACTTAACTCACCTCAACATTAAAATAATCAAAAGGGCAGATTTACTGAAGGACAAAGGAGAACAGAAAGCTCAGGAAAGATGATACATCGAAAGGATTATAGTGAATTAATTGCATCAGATTGTGAATGAAATATTGAGTATAAAACTATTATATGATCAGTAAACCCTCACTAATAACAAGGTTTTAATTATTCATATTTCCAGCATATAACATGCCCACATAAGCAGCATGTAGACATGCATAACATGCGTAGGAAAATATCATTTAAGGGGGTTATACTGTTTGCAAAACATCTTATAAAACTGTACATTAATTTATGTAAAATTATAGTCATCATTACTGGCCAGTACAGCACATTTGGATACCATTCCCTAAAATACCAACTCTAGGGTATGGAAGAACTTCAGGTACAAAGTAAGAAAACATTCCTATTTATCTAATTGAAGTTATATTTCCATCTGCTTTACCACTGTTAACCATATACAGAGATAGCACAATGGCATGACTGCAATATCATTACCTAATGTAGTATTACCAAGAAACATAGTATTTGGACATGTGGATAAAGTCTGCAGACACATGTTATAAATTTCTTAAAAATTTCTATAGAACATAAATGAATTTCCCCCCAAATAAGTGATACTGCCAGTTAAATTACAACGTGACACACATGCCGCAGCCCCGAGAGGTATGGCCGGGAAGGACTTCGGGGTTTCTGGATTGTGTTCGCACTTCTTGATCTCAGTTAGTGCCAACTACCCACATGCATTCACTTCATGAAAAGTCATTAAGTTGTTCATTTTCAATTTCTACGCTTTTCTGTATTTATGTTGTACGTCAATAAAACAGTTACTTTATTCTCTGAAAAACTTTTCCTCCAATACTTCACTTACTAGCCAACAATCTTAAAATCCTATACTTTTGTCTAGATACTTTTAGATCCAATTCCCTAGGCTGCCCACTTTGACTCTAAAGAAAAATAAAATTGATTTAAGGAACTATTCCTGCACACCCTACTAGAAACTCTGAGACAGATGGGTTTTCTCTGAGGAAGTATTACCTAATTGCATCATACATTCTTCTATGGGTCCACGTTCTCTCTTCTTATCCAAGAACATATTCTCAAAAGTCTTGGGGAAGCCCTACCCCCATAAAGCCTGTTAGGAGTACTACTCCTAAATTAACCTTTCCCCTAAAAGTACAAATTGATGAAACAATTACCTCAATCATTCCAAACTCTATTTTTTGCATAAATGACACCACCAAAATCTGCTCAATCTTGTTCATTATTTAGCAAGGGCCAGGGCTACTTACACTGATCCCCACCTCCGCCTTTTAAATCCAGTATCAACTCACAAAAGCTGCATTTGAATTTAAGAACATATGAACAACCCAACTCTGAACAGAGCTCTGATCCAACTATTAGATAATTTGTTCTTTGGTAACAAAGTTATGTATGTTAACCTCAACTAGGAATGCTATTGCCCCAGCATCTGATTTGGAATGTTAGGGTGCATGGTACCACAGTGAATTAATTCATTTGTTCATTTTCTACCTTGAATTAAATCATATTATACTTCATTTAAAAGGACTTAGCAATCAAGAAGACCCTTTGATCTGATAATTCAAGGCCCCAAAATGCAGTGGGAACTAAGTCTCACTGGCTTGGTCCCATACCTATGCCTGAAGACAGAAGGGGGGGGGGGGCAGATCCTCTCCCACTCTAGGGGGTCAAACACAGCAAAGTCACATTCAACCACTTCTTAGGATTTCAGTTTTGTAATATATGATCTCATCAGTCTTAAATAACCCCGCTAACTCAAAACAAAACAAAAACCTCACTGCCATTGAGTCAATGTCGACTCATAACAACCTTAGAGGACAGGGTAGAACTGCCCCTCAGTTTTCTGAGACGGTAACTCTTAAAGTAGTAGAAAGGTCAGAGCTACTGGTGGTTTCCAACTGCTGACCTTTAAGTTAGTAGTCCAATTCGTAAACCACTCTGTCACCAAGGCTCCTTAAAAATCCCCTCAGCATATTTCCCCCCAAGATTTAGAGTGCACATGCTCAAGGACACAGGGTTAGGAAAGGAGGGGGATGGAAACAGGAAACACAGGGAGGAAGTGAGATGAGCTGTGGTACAGGGGATTGAAATGGACGAGCGGAAACAAAATGTATAGAAATTGTTGAATGCAAAACTCATGACCTGCTCTGTAAACCTTAACCTAAATCACAAAGTTTGGGGTTTTTTTAAAAATAATTTTATTGGGGACTCGTACAACTCTTATCACAATCCATACATACATCATTGTGTCAAGCACATTTGTACATTTGTGGCCCTCATCATTCTCAAAACATTCGCTTTCTGCTTCAGCCCCAGGTATCAGCTCCTCATTTCCCCCCCTCCGTTCCCCTTCCCTCATGAACCCTTGATAATTTATAAATTATTATTATTTGTCATATCTTACACTGTCCGATGTCTCCCTTCACCCACTTTTCTGTTGTCCATCCCCCAGAAAGGAGATCTACCCAACCTTCCCTCCACCTTCCCGGTAACGCCACTCTCAGCACTGGTTCTGAAGGGATCATCTGTCCTGGAAAATCACAAAAGTTTAATAAGTGAGAAATTGAATATACCCAAACAAAAAACCTTCAGGAGCACACAGCATCAAAACAAAAAGGGGGGAAGGATTAAAGTAGACAAAAAGAATGTGGTGAATAATGGGTAAGAATCCGTTTTATAATTAAGAGTTTATTTCAATTCAGAATGCAGACATTTCATGTTATTTTCTCTACACCTTTTCTCAGTTTCATTGTACCTTCTTTAGGTAATATAGATATTTCATACCATAAAAGAATGTGCAATCTGAAAATTTAAGAATGTACTCTCAATAATATTTTTTCAAATATAAAATCAACCTCACATTCATCTAATACTAATCTCTGCAGGATCAACTATAATCTAAAGCATAGGTTCTCAACTTATTTGGTCTACTGCCTCCCATTAAAAAAATTACTCAGCACCCCCTGTCATTTAAAAACTTTTATATTCAGGGAATCCAGGACAGATGATGCCTTTAGGACCATCTGTGGCGATACCAGGAGGGTGGAGGGAGGGTGGGGTGGAAAGGGGGAACCGATTGCAAGGATCTACATATAGCCTCCTCCCTGGGGGATGGACAACAGAAAAGTGGGTGAAGGGAGAAGTCAGGCAGTGTAGGACATGACAAAATAATAGTTTATAAATTATCAAGGGTTCATGAGGGAGGGGGGTGGGGGGAAATGAGGAGCTGATACCAAGGGCTCAAGTAGAGAGCAAATGTTTTGAGAATGATGATAGCAACAAATGTACAGATGTGCTTGATACAATGTATGGATGGATTGTGATAAGAGTTGTATGAGCCCCAATAAAATGATTAAATTAAAAATAAATAAATAAAAACGTTTGTATTATATAGTCCATAATCCAGGATAAAGTATAGGTATCTACTCTTGCAGCCCACCCCACCACCTCTGGATCATTTGAGTGCCCCCAGGGGCATTATTGCCGACATTAGGAAACACTGATCTGAAATATCTAGACTGTCTTTCTAGTTTCCTGTTCTTGTAACACAGCACTTCTGGCATTTTCTGAAGGAAAGGTGTTCTCACATTCTAATATCAACATCTCCAACCTAGAATCCCTGTTAAATCATTAGACAGGCCTGCTTTCATTTGAGTTATTTTTAAATTTTTGCCACTCAGCATTTATTCCCCTCTTTTCTTGGGGGTACTGCCCTTTTTTCTTCGTTGTCTAAATTTGGGTGGGACTGTGGTCAGGATATGTCACCTAGACGTGGTCAGGATATGTCACTATAAATAAGGAAAACTCAGTCTCCCAGGAACTGCAATCTTAAGTGGAGCGACTGAAAAACAGACCCAAGACAAATGCTGAAGTCAATTCACTTTGAGGACAAAGTCTGATGACAAAGCTCAATGGTTCCTGACCTTTCAAACCGGGGGCCTAAAATCTGGTGCACAGCCTGTTTGTGTTTGGCCTATGAACTAAGAAAGGACTCTACAGTTTTAAACTCACTCACTGCCACAGAGTCAATGCTGACTCATAGCGATCCCCTCATGTAACTGTTTACATGAGTAGAAAGCCCAGACTTTCTCCTGAGGAGCTGCAAATGGGTTCAAACTGTCAACCATGCGGATTGCAGCCCAACACATAACCACTACACCACAAGGGCTCCTGTTAAAATGAAAAAGGATATTATGCTACATAGACCATTTGTAGCCTGTGAAGCCTAAAATACTAACTACCCAAGGCTCGTAACAGGAGCTTTGGTCGAGTAGTGGGTCACATGTTGGGCTGCTAAACGCAAGGACAGCAGTTGGTACCACCAGCAGCAACAAGGGGGAAAGAGGAGGCTTTCTATTTCCTACAGAGTTTCCGTCTCAGAAACTCACAGGGGCAGTTCCACACTGTTGCTATGAGTCTGAATCCATTTGATTGCAGTAAATTTGGGGCCCGTAACAGAAAATGTCTATCTACCACACTGTTCAAAACTACTCTGATTCTTTGAATTTTATTACTTTGTTTTGTGAAAATCTAATCTATCCTACACCCTTTCAATTTCACTTTTGCTTATATTATTTAGAGTTGGACACCGTCACTTATAATCAAGAAACAAATTATTCTATCACCTAGTGAAAGCTGACTTATATTATCACTTTAAGTACATCAAATACTTCTGAAAAATAACAACAGTCCATTATGTAGAGCAGGCTACATGGCTATAGAAAAATAAAGGTCAATATAATTTCTGAGAATGTAGAATTATACTACATTAAATCTTTGTAGTAATGTAATTAAACCAAAAATTCTGACCAGAATTTATAACCAGTATTTCATTTAAAGGATATTATTAAACTCTTCTTTCTTTAAAAATAGAAGTCACTTATATCGGACTGCTAACTGCCAAGGTCAGAAGCTCGATACCAGCAGCCACTCTTCAGGAGAAAGATGAGGTGCTCTACTCCCATAAAGAGGTACAGTCTCAAAAACCCACTGGGGCAATTCTACCCTTTCGGTCACTATGAGTTGGAATCAACCTGATGGGAGTGAGTTTGAGTTTTCTGTTTCAGTTTAACTTCACAACTCTGACTTATGTTAATCACATTAGGACACATGCTATAAAAGCCATGACTATTATCTATCCATTATCTAAGAGGTGTATACAACAAGCATTTATGCTTCAAGATAGAAGGAAATGGTGTAGAGATAATTAACACAGTATAACATTATGATGAGGACATGCACATGAGCACATTTGTAGAGACATTCCAAGAATCAGAGATTAAAGAACAAGAACTGCATTGAAATTTGGAGCTTGAGGGAAAAAGGGGTGAGTGGCAGCAGTGGTGGTGGTGGGGTCTGTCCAGACAGAGCAGGAGGAATACAGGAAGCACAGAGGCAAAGCAGAGAGTACTTGGAGTGCTGGAGCAGGCTTACATGCCTTGTTAAAAATTGGGGTACATTTCAAGCTGCAATGTAACACCATTAAATTTTTATTGTGGGTTGTCAAAAATTAAGGAGCCCTGGTGCCATAGCAGTTACTAGGTGGGCTGTGATTTGCAAGTTCAAAACCACCAGCCACTCCTTGGGAGAAAGATGGGGCTTTTCTACTCCCATAAAGAGTTACAGTCTTGGAAACTCACAGGGGTAGTTCCACCCTGTCCTACAGGGCTACAATAAGTCGGTATCAACTTGATGGCAGTGAGCGTGGGTTTTTTGGTTGTTGTTTTTTGTCCAAGAGTACTTATACCTTTTTTTTTTTTTAAAAAGGAAAATTATGTATGCAAGTATGTATATGGACAGCAGTACCTCCAGAAGGATAGAAATTAGATTAGGATTCAGAGAAGGACATGGAACTAGATATGGCTGATGATAAATGGATCTTGGCTAAAAGCAGAAATTGCACAAAGATGCTTACCTCTATTTTATTGACTATGCAAGGGTACTTCACTATGGATCCTGGCAAATTATGAACAACATTGCAAATGATGGGAATTATAGAAGACTTCATTGTGCTCTTATGTAAACTGCACATAGGCCCAAAGGCAGTAACTCAAAAAGAACAAAAGGGTACTGTGTGGTTTAAAATCAGAAAAGGTTTATGGCAGGGTTATATCCTTTCACCTTAATTTATTCAATCTGTATGCTGATCAAATAATCTGAGAAGGTGGCCTAAACGAAGATGGAAAACTTATTAATCTGCAATATGGAAAGAGGATTTGAAGAACTTATGATGAAAATCAACTTATAGCCTTTAGTATGAATTATAACTCAATATAAAAATTTTCTTTAAAAACTCTTCAAGTGGACCGTTAAGCAAACATCATGATAAACAAAGATTGGAGCTGTCAAGAATTTCATTTTACTTTGATCCAATTAAGGCCCATGGAAGCAACAGTTAAGAGAGCAGATGAAATATTCTAATGGGTAAATATCTAATGGGTAAATCTGCTAAAAGGCCTCTTTTTAAAGTATTCATAAAGAAAAAATGCCATCCCCAGTCCCCCAATCAATAATGCCCCACTACTCTTATGGTGAACTGGGAGAAAGTTTAGAGAGATCAGTTTTCTATTCAATAATTCATTCACATTTTCTTTCATGCCACTGATTACAATCCACACAATAAAATGTCCCTTATCACCCCCTTCCTCCCAGTTTCTTGTTTTCATTCCTCCTGCTTTCCTAAAACCGCTGAAATATGTCCTTGGGTAAAAGTTGCCATTTGGTCTCAAACAGCCGATTATTCAAAGGTGTGTACACTTCCCTAGTGTTACTGTTCTCTTTATGGACCTATTGTTTGGCTGCAGGTAGACAGCAGTGGCTGCACCTCAGATGGCTGCTTATAAGCTTTTATAACCCCAGTAGCTATTCATCAAAGTCAAGTGTAGAACATTGTCTTGGTGGACTGTTATGTCCACTGACCTTAGTGTTCTGAGACTACTAGTGATCCTAGAATCGTTCTCTCGAGGTATAGGTTTTATCTAAGAAGTTTTTATAACTTTGCACTCTGTGTTCACCACATTGATGGATGCACTTGCAAAAAAGGTAAATAAATACACACGCATACATACCTTCTGTTAAGCATATATATAGATATATACATGTATATTAGTATGTATACTCTCACTCACCTCACATCTGTGTCTATCCACGCATCTACTCAGACCATTGTTATTGCAGGACTATGTATGAAACAGTATTTACTTGTCGCCCTTAACTTTTACATTCCTTGTGTTTTCCCCTCCCCCTACCACTTTTTACTGACCACCTTCTTATTGTATATTGCCTTACCACCTCTCATCCAAGTTAATACGTTCACACTTTAGCCAAAGCTTCATCTTTCTCCCATGGAATAGCTACCAGGGCGGCTTCCTCCCTCCCCAACTCTGAGAACCAACAAAAAATGGTTCTTTTATTGTGAAGACCTTTCCTTGGCTTTCTACACTACTGGTCTCATACATTATTTGTCCTTTGGCAATTGACCTATTTCATTAAGCACAATGTCCTCTAGGTTCAACCATGTTATGAGGAATTTCTTAATCATTATTCTAAAATGTTACATAGTATTTCATTATATTTGTACCATAATTTATTTATTCTTTCATTAATGAGCATTTAGGCTGCATCTTTTTGTTATTGTAAAGAGCATTGGTGAAGGAAAGGGTCAGCAAAAAAGTTAAGACCCTCAACAAGGTAAGATTGACACAGTGGTTACAACAAAGGGCTCAAATGATTGTGAGCAATGATAGTGAGGATGTTAAAGGATCAGACTGTGTTTTGTTCCATTGTTCATAGGACTATTAAGAGTTGGAACCAACTTAATGGTGCCTGTGGTAATTGCACAATTTCATGTCAACTTGATAATTAAGTATAGGGGTGGAGTCTAGCCTGTCAATCAGGTCACAACCTAATGATGTCTTGTGGGCATGGTCTTCTCATGAGTATTCTGGGAACTTCCTCTCTGCTTCACCTTCCTGTTGAAGAGTCAAGCTTAATGAGCTGTAGGAGCAACATGGAGACCTGTGTCAGCGCTGAGATGCTTCCACTACCACTGGATCCACAACCGGCCTTGATCTTCCTGTATTTGCATCACTGCATGTGACTGCATGAGTCTGAAGAAAGATTTGTGGACTAGTATCGGATTTATGGGCAAATATCAGACTTATGGACTTGATCTGGACCGGACTGTTTTCTTAATATACAATTATTCATTGATATAAAGCTCTCCCTTAAACATTAGTGTACCTGGATTTGTTTCTCTAATCTACCCGGCCTAACACAGTACCTAACATGTAAACGAGGGGGTACCCCCCAAAAAATGGAGTATTTTTTTTCAAAGCTATGTATTTAATTTTTTTTTTTTACAAAACAACCTTATCAGTTTCAAAGTATTCCCCTTACACTTAATACATTTGTCAAATCTGTGATTCCATTCTTGGCAATATTTTTCAAACTCAGTCGTTTGGATGGCTGACAACTCCCTCATTTTTTTCTTCACCTCTTCTATGTCATGAAATCACTGTCCTTTCATGTCCTTCTGCATTCATGAAGACAAAAAGAAGTTGCAGTGAGTGAGGTCAGGTGAGTATGATGCATGGGGCAAGAGAAGCATGCCATTTTTGGCCAAAAACTGGTGGACTGAGATGGCAGCGTGAGTAGGTGCATTGTTGTTGTGGCAAAACCAGTTCCCTCATCTGACACAAATCAGGCCTTTTTTGTCACACGCTGTTAGGTAATCTTTTCAGAACCGCTAAATAGAAAGTTTGATGAACAGTCTGACCTGCTGGAACCAAATACACCATGAATCAATATTTTTTCATCCTTTTGGGAAGTTGAGGGAAATCCAAACAAAGTTAGTCATCAATCAACATTTCACCTTTTATAAACAAAAAAGCAACCACTTGAGTCTCTTTCCATAGTACTATCCTTCTACTCTGTGTTCAACATCACAACAGTTTCTGAGGCATTTTCCCCAGCAGGAAACAAACTTTCACAGCCGCATGCTGTTCTCTTCAACTGGCCATCATAAAAAACTGCTTTAATGAAAAAAGTTCACTGTTACCAGATAGAACCTTCCCACTGCGTGTACTGAGTGAGTTGCTGGATGCTCCCTTAGTAGGGAAAAATGCAAACTGTGAAAAGCTCTGCCCAGCAGAATTATTTTCAGCTTTCTTGGGGGTACCACCTCATAAATACTGTAAATGTGAAATAATGCTCTGGGCAGAACCAACACAATGTTCTCTTAAAGTCACAAGCGTTTTTCCTTTTCTGAGAAAAGGTGGGTGGCACTTATTTGAGGCTGAAACTTAAAATAGTACTTTAAAAACACAACACACACACACACACACACACTCCCCGCCGCCCCCTCAATTTTACAGAAGATACCTTTTGCTGTCTAAGGAGTCTGAGAACTATCCCTCCCCTTCTCAGAAAAATGTGTTCCATATATATTTGAGTATATACTCCTCACCTTGGCCCGTCCTACATATTTATACTTCACAACATCCAACTCACTGGCAAGCTGATTGACTCAGGAATTTGCAACTGAGATACAGTCATTCTGAGTCATTCTGAGCTCTCACCTCAACTGAGGTCATGTGAGTGAAACAAGTTACATCACCACATGGGATGTCTTTATTCAGCACCTCATATGGTGCTACCCCAAACAGGAAATCCAGGATGCAGAGAGAAATGAGTAAATCAGGAGAGCAGAGAAGCAAAGACAAGTATTCAACACATCCCAGCATTGCTAAATGTGAAGAACACAGAAAGACACAGAGGCTGACATAACGGGGTTCAAATGGCTCCCACTTTCCTGGTCCCTGTCAGCTAAGCAGCTCAGGGGCAGCACTCTGTTGTAATAAATTCTTCTTTCATTTAAGGTACTTTGGAAGTAGACAGCAACCCAAAATTTATAAACAGATTTTTTCCCTATAATTTTCATGATATTTATGTGCCCCCACCCCTACCCATTTTTTAACCAACAGGACTGAAAATGTTGGCCTAAGGCTGATGACCATGTGACTAGAAAACAACAAAAACCCCAACAACATCTGTTCTGGTAACTTGGGCCTTGGGTCAAGGGCAGATCTACCATCTTCTAACTGCAAGATCTGGAACACACTTCTTAATTTCTCAATAAATTTAATGCTCCGGTAACACTAAGTAGGAGCCTGGTGGCATAATGGGCTACCTGTTAGGCTGCTAACCACAAGGCCAACAGTGCGAACCACCAGATGCTCCTCAAAAGAAAGGCCATGTTTCCTACTCCCGTAATGAGTCACAGCCTTGGAAACTCAGAGGGCCAGTTCTACTCTGTCCTATAGGGTTATCATTAGTCAGAGCCAACTCGATGGCTATGAGTTTTCAAGTAGCATTAAATGCTCTAAGACTTCACAAATAAAACCTTTACACAGACGGTATCAAGGTGTCCAGGAGAGTGATTCTCCATGTTCTGATAGCATCTTGTTATTGTTTTTTAGTGTGTATGTGCATATGCAAGGGGCTTCAAAAAATTCATGATAATTTTAAAGAGAGGGTTTTTTTCCATGAACTTTTTGAAGATTCCCCTCATACATATGGATGTAAACACGTGTGTGTGTTCCTTCCATCCTGCCTTCCACAGATCTCACAGAAGCCAATGGAAAACACTGTACAGCGCTAAACCCAAAGGTAGAACTGAAAGACTAAGCATCTCTGCCATAAGAATTGGACTTCAAAAACACACCTGGCCCAGGAACCCAGAGGCCAATTTCACAGTCACCTAAAATTCAGCATTGAATTTGACCTTCATTTGGAATTCCTATTTAGCAGCTGTCGAGGTTACACATTGGGCTGCCAACCACTAGATTAGCAGTTCAAACGCACCAGCAGAATGATGAGGCAGGTTTTCTACTCCCAAAATGATTTACAGCCCTGGAAACTGCAGGGAACGGAGTTCTACTTTGTCCTGTAGGGCTGACATATGCCAGAACAAACTCGAAGGCAGTGGGTTTGGTGTTTGTTTTGGTGATGCAGTGGGGTAAGCACTGGGCTGCTAAGTGCAGCAGGCTGGTGGTTCACACCCAGCAGACATTCCGAGGGAGAAAAATGTGGTCTGCTCCTGTACACATTTATAGCTTGGAACCCTAAGGAACAGTGCTACTCTGTCCTGTAGGGTCACAATGAGTAGGAATCAACTAAATAACAGTAAATTTCATCTTAGTTTTTTACTATTTAGGTATCTAGATTTCGCTTATTTTATATACTACCGCCGTTTCTCTGATCTTAAACCTACCATAAATCACTGTGTCTTTGCAAGTGTTATTTCCTATATCTAAAATGCCTTTTATCCAACTAGGACATTTTCAGACTCAGCTCTTCTGAGGCTGCAGTACTGAAAACACTCCATGATCCATTCAGGCAGATTTAGGCTCTCTATCGTTTACAGCTTAAGTAAACTTAAACACACTTCCATTATAGCATTATGATTTCCTGAATTATATCCAGGATTCTACTTACTGCTAGATTTACATACATATTACCTTGGTTTGGGTCCTTCCGAGAGGTATTATACCCTTAATTTTCTTAAATTACTTGCTCAAAATCATAAAAGAACTGATAGAAATCAATGCCTGTGTGTCTCCAAAGCATGTTATCTCTCTACTAGTTTAGACAGTCTATGGCATTTTGGAAGCCAACCCCCACTGAGAATCTAAGAGGATAACACACATACACTCCATACTGAAAACATAGGTTTTCATTATCAAAAAGGTTTCTTTTAAAGTTTATTATCCCTCCCTCTGAAGACCTTGAAAATTATTAGAAATTATGTTAACTCAAGGCATTGGATCCAAGTTCTGCTTTCCCACCCACCCCCAACATGTAACTATCTATCAATCTAGATAACCAGTCTCAGAAACCAACAGGGACAGTTCTGCTCGGTCCCATAGGGTTGCTATGAATAGGTGAGAATTGACTTGATGGCAGTGAGTATGATTTGGGCACCCAGGTATGAATCACAGAGGCGCTGATACCAAGGGCTCAAGTACAAAGAAACTGTTTTGGAAATGTGATGGCAACATATGTACAAAGGTGCTTACTACTATTGAGTGGATTGTTGTCAGATTTGTAAGAGCCCTCTAATAAAATAATTACTTTTTAAAAAGAATCATAAATATGAAATCATAAAGTACATAATCTTCTTCTGTGGGGAAAAAAAAGTATCCCCGATGAACCTCAATGAATGACTGCAGCCATTGCATCCTCATTGCCATCAAGTCACAGGCACTACTGTCCTTGTGAGTTTCCAAGACTGTAAATCTTTATAGAATAAAAAGCCTCATCTTTCTTCAATGGCACGGTTGGTGGTTTCAAACTGCTGATCTTGTCGTTAACAGCCCAATGCGCAACCCACTGCGCCACCAAGACCCTTGCAGGATAGTTACAAGTCTTCAATTTGTAAAAAACTAGATGTATCTGTGAAGCACAATTAAAGGAGGTATGTACATGTATATTACTGTGTACGTATATACTAATGTGTGCACACATATACTAGTGTAATTTTTCAAATTTATGTTAAGGGTATAGAAATTAATAAAACATTTATTCAGAGACAATACTGAATTTCATCTAATTCTTGATCTACACTCTTTCAATGGATACTGAAATACAGCAATAGTTGTGTGAGCACACTTGTGCTAACAGGGGTGTGGGGAGAAGGCATTTCTCTTGGATCATTTCAATAATTCACCTAAAGAATAGACCTGCTCTACAGTAGTATTACAGTATCTTCATATGGGTTGGAGACGGCTCGATGGCACCTAACACTAACAACACAGTATTAAGCTTGCCTACAATTTCTATGCACGCAATAGACATTGTTGTTGTTGTCAGGTAATGTCAAGTCAGTTCTGGCTCATAGTGACCCTGTGTACAACAGAGTGAAACTCCTGCATCATCCTCTCACTTGTTCTTATGTTAGACATCACTGATGCAGCACTATGTCAACCCATCTCAAGTTTTTTGTCTTTTTTACAGCTCCTTTACTTTACCAACCATGATATCCTTTCCCAGGGACTAAACTCCTCTCCAGAATACATGCTCAAAATATGTGAGATGAAGTCTTGTCATCCTTTCTCCTAAGGAGTATTCTGGCTGTACCTCTCCCACGACAGATTTGTTTATTCTTTTGGCAGTCCAAAGTACTTTCAGTATTCTCTACCAGCACCTAAATTCAAATGCATTGGTTCTCCTTTGGTCTGCCTTATTCAATGTCCAATGGACATTAGTGCCTATTAAATGCTAAGCATTATGTTATACTTTGCTGATTGGCTATTTCAAGCCCAAACTATGCCATGTAGTTTGTTCCTATAAAGACCCATATTGCTTTCAGGCCTACAAACTGTAAACACTAATGTAAGTGTAAACACACGTTAACTCTGGACCAGTCAGCAATGTTCGGGCACAAAAAACACCGAGTGTACTCGTGACAGGTCAGCACTGTGTTAAGTAATGAGGATACAGAGATAAGTAGGTCTGTTACCAGCTTTAGAGGTTTTTATTCTGGGGGCGGGGTTGGTGGGAGTGTAAATGTTTATGAACCTAATGAACTGAAAAATACAGGAACACAAGTACTTAACATATAAACAAAAATTATAAATTTTTCTAAAGGTTCATATCTAATTTTCAGTTTCTACTTCAGAAAAATGATTTTCCAATCTAAACATCAAATAGTGAAGCTATTTGAGGAAAAGGGGAAGCTAATGAGATTCTAAAAGTAAATAAAATAATCTTGAAATTTAACACCTGAGTGTTAAATTGTTAGTGTGTTGTATCAGTGAGCCAGGTCTGAAGAGTTACTTAAAAAGTTTATTCCCACTTTTGAGGTTAAAATACAAATGTTTGGCTGAACACCCATCAAAAAAGGGGTAAAAAAATTTTAACTAAGCCACTGGCACTAGAAAAGCACTAAAATGAGCTCACATGCAATGACAAGAAAATACACCCCAGCACTTTCAATTGGAAAGACAAGTTGGACAGTACCCTTCAGTATAAACTTACTGATGTACTTTTGAAAAACCTACAAGCCAGCCATGAAAAGATATTACTTCACATCCAGGGGATAGTGATAATCAAGGCAGACAACAACAAGTATTGGCAGGAATGTGCAGCTATTGGAACACTCATGCATTGCTGAAAAGAAGGTAGAAAGTGGAACAGCTTTATATAAGAATCTGGCAGCTCCTTAAAACGTTAAACATAGAGTTGCCATATCAGCCATCAATTTTTACTCTTAGGTATAGATTCCTTAGGGTAAAAAAATAAGGACACCCACACAAAAACTGGTACCCTTGTTCACAGCAGCATTATTCACAATTGCCAATAAGTGGAAACAAAAAGCAGGCTACTGGGGGAATAGGGAAAAACTACTTACGGATAAAACTACTTTAGGGGGTTATGAAAATATTCTGAAATTAGTTGTGGTGAGAATTATGCAAATATATATACTAAAAACTATTGAACAGTTCAAAGAGTGAATTGTACAGCATGTGGATTATATCTGATTAAAGGAATAATTAAATTAGCCACAGTATCCAACAATTTTACAAACAATAAAAATGATTTTACTTAATTTAGCATAAGATTTTGCCAGGCTTTTAACCTTTCTAGCCCTCCTGGTGCCTAACATTTCAAATCTATATGTTGAATCAAGAACTTTAGCAGTCTTTTGGAGTTATACTTAAGAATTTCACAAGCATATATGCATAGATAAGAAGTATGTGAAAATATTCTATTTCAATTTTTTCTTTAATTTTTAAAAAGGAAGAAAGAAAACCACAGCAGTGCTGTGGGAAGGAAGTCTATCTTCATTTAATCTGGTGGCACTGTTGGGGTAAACTGGGCTGCTAATCTCAAGGTTCCCAGTTCAAACCCACTAAGCTCTGTGGGAGAACGATACGCCTATCTGTTCCAGTAAAGATTTACAGCCTTGGGCCTTGTGGACGTTCCACTGTCACTGTAGGGTCATTATGAGTCTGAGTCAACTTGATGGCAGAGGGTTTTCCTTTTTCTCTAACGTCACCCATTTTCTGTTAGAATGTTAAAGTGAAAGGAAGAAATCTACATTAATTTTCACCCATTTTCTCCTCTGCCCCCATTAAACTGCCTTCTTCCCATAATATGCCAAACGTAGACAATTTTACTAGACAACATATGAATTCTACTCACCAAAAACAATGGGTACTTTCTCAACTTTACCTTAATCAGCCCTCCCAGCATTACAAAAAAAAGAAAAGAAATAAGAAAAAAACCTCAGTGCTATGGAGTTGATCCTGACTCACAGTGACCCTATAGAAAAGACTAGAACTGCCTCTTTGGGTTTCTAAGGCTGGAAATCTTTACAGGAACAGAAAGTCTCATTTTTCTCCTGAGGAACAGCTGGTAGGTACAAACTGCTAACCCTGCAATTAGCAGCCTAACATGTAACCCACTTTGTAGAAAAATGGAATTGAAAGGCGATAGGATTTTCTCATGATTGTTTCTGAAGGCCTCTCAAATGTGTTAAGACTGTTAGCTTTCTTGCAACTCTCAGAGGCTTCCCTCGACATTCATCTCTGACCACGCCTTCTCAGAAACTGCACTTCCTACTATACTTCAACCTAATCTGCGGACTCTCTGTACTCATTCACTCCATGATCTCAACTACCTCCTATGAGCTTATAGGGTGGCCCCCACATCTATAACTGCATCCAATCAATTCTCGAGCCTCCTATTTCTCCTAAATATCTCAAAGATACCGCAATTATAACATGCCCATAACAAAACTCATTCTCTTCCCTTTTGCAACTTCTTCCGACAGTTGTCTAGTTGGCCTCCTCCACTTGTTTCTTCTTGCCCTACACAAAATGATACCTTTTAGGTTAAGGAGCAGTCTGCAAGAAACTACAATCCTTGCAATTATCCTCTAATACTCCTACCTCCCTTAATATCAACATCAAGTAAATCATTGAAAATGTCCTTCTTAATCCTTAACACATCCACTGTACGTACTCTAGTTCTGAAATATAGCAAGATTGCGGATTGAGGGGATTGTCTCCCTCAAATGCTTACACTACAGGAAAATGAGCTGTCCAGACCACAACAAAGAGGATGCAAAGAAATCAGGCAAATATGGGGACGATCCAAAGCTGGACAGACGCAGACTCAGGTCACAAGCCACCGAGGCCCAGGTGAAGGGCAACCTGAGCTTACATACTAGGCACCAGCGACATCACATCACAGGTGCACCTGAACTCAACCACTAAGATGGGCCAATAGCCTCAACCACGACACACACATACACACAGCCAGTGGGGACACAAGGGTTAATAGCAGACTGAGGGCAGGCCGCGTCCTCTCTCAGGTCACTCAGCTCACTTGCAGGTTGAGGGTGGACTCTCTCCCTTGTGCACTGTGCGTGTGCCTGTGCACTCGCTCTCGCTTCTTTTTGGTTCTGAGACTCCTCTTTTGGCTCTGTGGACCCACTTTCTGGCCATTTTCCACAGGGTGTTTCATGCCTCCTTGAAGTCGCCATTCAGTCGTGAATTTTCCCACGGGCCCCACCAAGCGGTCTTGCACACTTTCCAGGGATAGTGTGTACTATCTGAGACTGTAATACCTGAAATTTCCCTTTCCCTCATAAAAGTTACTTGGATTTACAAAAGTGCTTCTGCTGCATGAATTCGTTCCGCGTTAAGAAGCACGAACAGAGATAAACTATCCCAGAAACCGAACAGTCCCACTATCTTAGCTCATCTCATTTCTTATACTTCTTATACATCTCACTTAATTGTTGTAAAAAATTACATTATTTTTCAACAAACTTCTTGAAGCTCCAAGTTTCCAAAATGTTTCCTCTAGCTCGAATCCATCCTTCAGACTGCCACTAGAATCAACTTTCTGAAATGCAAATTTGTCAAAGGATGTATTTACCTTTCTTGAACCAGTTAATGGTTCTCCTGAGACCCACAGTAGTGATTCTCGATTCTCGATTTTTCTCCCAGAGCCAATCTGAATGATGTAACAGAAGCAAATAATACATCTCAAAGAACAGGCTGAGGGTAGGGGTGAGGGGATGCTGCCGCAGCACTGGGCTAACATGTCATTTTCATCACACAGCCTTCACTTTCCCAATGTTCAGAGGTGCAGAGCAAGATTGCCCAGAATTAGAACTACTGGTCTATAGAATGAAACTTGAAAATAGCACAGATAAAGCTCCTTCACAAACTGAACGCCCTGGAAGATTAGGGCAACCTACCAGCATGCAACATTGAACTAATACTAATAGAGAGGTCTGTGGGGCTGGCCCCACTCCCACCTACATCGATGCCCTCCCCAGATGATTGCACTAGCGAGGACAGCCCTGGGAGAGTGGCTGGTCGGCCAGGACCACACAGGAGCAAACTAAGAGGGAGAGAGAAAAAGGGGATCACATCCTAGCCCACCAAGCCCCAAGGACGACACTCCTCTTGGGAGCAGCCAAGGCACAAAGAGGATCATAGGGCTGGCCCCACCATGAGATATGACATCCCCTTACTGACTCACAGTGCTGCAAGGGACAGCACTGGAGACACAGTGGGGGAATTGTGCCCTGTGTGATCACACCGGGGCAAAACACGAAGGGAGTGGAGGGTAACAGAGCAGCAAGGGGAGCAAAGCAACTAAGTCCCCAAGGAATCCTGAAAATTGACTTCAGACTCGGAAAGCAGGGCTTGGCACCTTATCGGACTCAATCAGAAAACATTTATAAGGGTCAACAGACAGACCTGGAACTATTTATAGCTCCTCCCCCCTTTTTTTCTTCTTTCTTCTACTTCCTAAGTAAATGTGATGAAGAAAGCTGATGACACCCGGCTAGTACAAGATAAAGCATCTGGGGTCTTAAAGGCTTTAAGATAAACAAGCAGCCATCTATCTGGGAAGCAACAAAGCCCACATGGAAGAAGCACACCAGCCTGTATGATCACAAGGTGTCGACAGGAGAAGGTATCAGGCATAAGAAGATCCAAAACAAACAATCATATCAATGAGAACGAGGGGGGATTGAAGGGGAGATCCAAAGCTCACCTGTAGACAATTGGACATCCCCCCACAGAAGGGTCACAGAAAGGAACGAGTCAGTCAGGGAGCAGTATAGCAACGATTAAACATACAACATTCCTCTAGTTCTTTAATGCTTCCTCTCCCCCACTATCATCACCTTAGTTCTACCCTACAAACCAGGCTAAACTGGAGCATGTAGTACACTGGTACAGATAAGAGCTCTCAACACGCAGAATCCAAGACAGACAAACCCCCAAGAACAGTAAGGGGAGTAGCAATACCATGAGGGTAGGAGTACAGGTGGGGGGAAAGGAAGGAACTGTTCACAAGGATCATTATAACCTCCCCAGGGGACAAACAATAGGAACATGGGCAAAGAGATAGCAGTCGGTGTAAGATATGAAAATAATAATAATTTATCAAGGGGTCACAAGAGTAGGGGAGGGAGGGGAAAAAGGAGGAGTTGATACCATGGCCTCAAGTAGAAATAAAAGGTTTGGAAAATATGGCAACATATATAACAGTATGCTTGATACAATTTAAGTATGGATTGTTATAAGAGCTGTAAGAGCCCCCAATAAGATGATTAAAAACAAAAACTGAACCCCTACCCATCTTTCCCTTAATTAGCTCACAGGTTCTCAAATTGTGGTCCAGAGAATCCCCTCCCCCATTGCTTTGTAGGAAGTCACACTCTTCTAATGATTACTAAATGGGTTTCCACATCAGAATTTACAGACCTGAAGCAATCATGTCTTTACCTTTATCTCTCACTTTCATCTTTCAGTAGTACAGTTTTCCCAGAAGCTACAAAAAACCAAGTTTTTAAAAAAAATTTCAAGTTCATGGAAAAATTCTGTTATACATTTCATCTTTCCATGAACTTTTAAAAGCCCCCTTGTACATGAATGATACCATGTTACACTGCAACTGACTGAATACAATGGATACGGAAATCCAGCTGTGTCTTTAATTAAGCCAGATTTATTTTAATTTGCAAAAATATAAAATACAATGTTCCCCCTCCAGACAATTTCTTGTTGTGAATAATAGCTACCAGTCACATAGACATTTTAAAATTAGGGATCCTGGTGGCATAGTGGGCTACACATTGGACTGCTAATAGTTCAAACCCACCAACTGCTCCACCAGACAAAGATGAGGCTCTCTACTCCTGTAAAGACTGACAGTCTAGGAAATCCCGGGGGGGTGGGGGTGGGGGAGCATAGGGGGGGTGTCTACAACAGCTTATACGGTCGCTCTGAATCAGGATCAACTCCATGGCAGTAAGGATTGAGGGAGACATAAAATTTGTTATTATGTTAATACATATTTATTATGATGATAACATACATTAAATGGTTTTAATTTTTTGTTATCTAATGTGATAAAATAAAACAAAGGCCCCTTGAGTTCTTCAATAAATTTTAAGAGTATAAAGGATCCCTGAGATTCAAAAGTTTATACTGCTAGAGTATTAACTACAGCAAATTAGCTGCTGTTCCCGGAACATATTTAAAATTTCCATTCGTTTTCAGGGTGACGTATTTTCACCACTAATGTAGTCCCACTCACAAAAAACAAGAACAAAAAACCCACCCCAAAACAAAACAAATACATCCTAAAGAAAGAGGATGATAGTAAAAAGAACAAAGTATTTGAAATCAGTCAATATTCTAAACTCAGAGTATGTATCTGTAAAACAGAGGTTATAACTGCTTCGTAAATTTTGAGAGGTTACATGAGACAGAGTGTAAAAAATTGGCAGTAGGGAGGCAGAATGTTAATTTCTTTCCTATTTAAAATATCTTAAGAAGTCAGTAAAATTACTGTAGTAAGTTAAAAGCAATATGATAATTATTTAATAACAAAGCAAGCAGACTGTCCATTGTGAGTTCTGTCAGGATTATTGTGGAGTAATGGCAGTGCTTTCATAATAAATTTCATAAATGCTTAAGTTCTGTGGCAGTTCTGTGGTTCCCTTTAATAAATTTAAGTTTGGGTTAATTTTTAAATAATGGCTATTTTATATATTCTACCTGATTGGACTAAGGGACATGTTTACAAAACTTCACCATCAAAATTTCACAAAAATTCATAGATTTACAATTTACACCTCTTATGCAACTTTGTTTTAATTACTCCAGCGAGTCAGTGCATTTCATGCTTGTTCTCCACATTATAAATGCAGAGAGGACTGGTTATTATAGTTGAAGCTGTCATAATTACTTATAGCATAAGTGTCACCTTTTTTTCATTTGTTATATACAAATTAGATGGCCTTTAGCCTGATGAGTATAAATCTTGCTTTCATTCAACTCCTTGTTTCAATTAAACATGATGGAAGTTTTTAAGAGACAAAACAAAGACCGAAAATGAAAGCCCACACACAAATTTTCTTCATGCTTGGTTAATTGCTTATATAAATCAGGTATTGAAAATATACAGACTTTGCCACAATAATTTGTTAGTGACTTTAAGTACAGTCCTATACTTCAATCCTGTGAACTAGGTAGTATTTTTCTTCTAAATGAGAGAACTCAACCTCATTTTTGTTAAAGGCATTGCCCCAGGTCAGACAGCTAGCCAAAGGCAGAGATAGAAGCAAAGCTCAGGCATTAATGTGCACCCTTCCCTGGACAAGCAAGTACTTATCATACTATCTTGTAAAGTAGACCAAAAGTGTAGATAATTGAGATCAAGTTCTGGATCTGCTACAAACTAGCTGTTGAACCTTCAACATGCCACTAACAATCACAATATCAGCACCACAGTCCACACAACCCCTCTGCCTTGGTTTCCCTTCTTTAAGAAGCCTGAGGAACAGGTCCAGGCCAAGTATAGACAACTTACAGAATAAAATGATGGGTGGAAAAGTTCATAAGAAATCCAGATATTGAAATTAAAACAACATGTTTCTTCAACAATCAAGTAATCAAAGATTCTGAACACTAGAATGAATGTTCATATAGTATAAACTATTGTATAAACTGGCACCATTTTTGTCACCATTTATTTTGTAACAATGATTTAAATGTTGGCATCAATTCCTCTGGCACTTCGCCTTGGAAAGTAATTTTATGTAACAGTCCAAAATATTGAAGTTCTATACCTAAGTTTCATCACAGAAAACGGAATGGCTTAAGTATTCCACCACAAAGGACTGGTTACACCATAAAAGTCAACAGAGAAAATATACAGTATTTTTTAAAATTTTACAAAATTTTACAAAGTAGTTATAATTAAAACAAGTATCCAAATGTTAAATTACAAAACCTTGTATATATAAAAAATGGTAGCACGGTCACATAGAAGCATTAAACACATTAACAGGGAACTCCTCAGGAGACGGCCCCACAGGTAGGTTGAAAAGAATGGCAAGTCCCCTGGAGTCAGACTCAAGTCTGAATGCCCACCCTCCTTTCCTAAGCATAAGACATTATTAAATATCATTCTGTAATTTCCAAGTTTGAAATGAGCACTATCACTTTATAATGGAATTGAATTATAATAATTAGAATACCTCAAAGGCCTCTTTCTAAAATACCAAAACTCCAAATTGCATTTTGAATCCACATCAGACCTTAAGGATAATAGCAGAACAGTTAGAACTGAAACTCTTATCAACGGGTCCTCTATTTTTATTCCATGACTTAGGGACACAGGTTGGGACATATCCACAGCCTTCAGCAAACAACTACCAGCAACTGTAATGACAGCTGCCGCTTATCAAGTCAGGGAATTAAAGAAAGCACTATAAGAGAACAGCCTTAGTCATTAAACCTGGAATGTACAATCACCTAGCTTTCCCTGGGTAATCTGCAAGAAAAAGGAAACTCACTTGGTCCTTGAGAAATGATATCTCCAATAGGAATCCCTGACTCATCCCCAAAGCACGAACCCTACAGCAATTTCCCTGGTACAGGAGTTCACAGACTGGGCACCTGTCCTGATGGCCTGCATCACCAAACAATGCTCTTTCCTGACAGGATCCGCCTAGGGATAACTACTCCAGGACTAGCATGCATGTAAGCGTCCACAGACTGGCCACCTCTTCCACAGTCAGATCTTAATAGACTGATTTTAGATATTTTAAGCATTCGAAATAAATACTGTCTTCTATCTTTGCTAGAGAGTAGTAAAAAGAGGACTACATCCAATTACTGCAAAATGACTTCATTCAAAAAATACTACCACAACCAAAATTCCCATACAAAGGAAAAGATGCCCTCTCTTTTCTTTACCCCTTTCAGATCAAAAAGTAATTCCCCAAAAGTACATGTTAAATATTCAGAGAGAAGGTTTAAAATAAAACACAATTCAATGTGTTTAAAATAAAACACAATTCTGCTTCAAAAGCTACAAAGACTTTACTTCCAGCTTCAATTATAGGCCTGTGGATGCGGGAATCACAAAGCTCAAGGATACGATCACAATACAGTATTGCATAAGGTGAAGGATCAATTGGATAAGCTTGAGAACGCTTTTCTGGACAAAGTCTCTTTGAAATGTGAAAAAGCATCTCAGTCCTGAAGCCCCTTTCCCTTGCATCTTGAAAAGAACTGCTGCTAATGTGAAATACAAACTAGCCAATGTTTGCTGCCCATTCATCTTTAGGAACGTGGGCTCTGTATCCTTGTTATAATCGAATTTCGGGGCTAAGTGATTATTATTGGAAGAGCACCTTGCCCGGGAACAAAATTTTTTCCGAGATTGCTTCCCATTCCCTACCCTCGCCAAGGCCGAAGAGCAACCACTTCCCAAAGTCCCACTTCCTTTTCCATTCCCCAGACCTCCAGGGTTTCCAACGCCCCAGTCTTGCGCAATATCCGTAGGAGCAGTAGCCGCAACCACCGCCTCCGAAGCCGGGAAACAACCCTAGAGGGAACATTGTCCAGCTGAAAAATGGGGCGGGGGGGTAGGGGGGGATGTAGGAAGTCGACTTCTGGTCCCACGCCTTAGGATCTGACCCTCTCATAGTGATGTATCTAGAGCCTTTGCACGAACAAGATTTTAAACCCTGACCTACCAAGCCCCGCTGTAGAAGCGGTGGGCGGAAAGGGGGGGGCGGGGCATGGGGGGACTGGGAAGGTTATCTCCCAGTTCAGGGCTTCGGCCTGGATAGTCGCCTCCGCCCCACCAGGACTATTGTTCCCAAGTTCCCCACCCCCACCCCGGATAGGAAGTGATAGTCACATCCCCTCCGCCTTCAGCAATATCCCCTTGAGATCCTCTCGACCTAAAGTCACCCTGACCGTAAGCCCACCTTCAAACCTGGGTCGCAGGAGACAGGAGACGGGACGGGGTAAAAGGAGATCAGACAAACCACGCGCTTCCTTACGGACCCTTTCCCAAGCATTGGGGACAATATCACTGGGAACCCAGCAACGACACCAGCCCTACCTTGCCCACTTCCGAGACCAGCTTGGGCACAAGGCAGCCCGCGAGTTAATGCCGGTCCCAACACCCCAGTTCCTGTCAGGCGCGATCCGCTCGCCACCCCGGCCCCAGCCCACAGCTGGCCTCGACCCTGCCGGAAGGGGCAGCAGAGCTGGCGAGAGGTGGGAAAGCGCGGCTGCCCCGGTGCCCCGCCGGCGGCGCGTTCGCCCCCAGCTCCAGGCCCAGAAACAATAGGTGGTCGCGGTCGGCGGTGCCGGGTGCGGGCTCGGCCCAGCGGCCGCTCCCTGGGCGCCCCGGTGCCCACGGCCGCGGAGG
>NW_022103920.1:43414909-43440591 GCF_000313985.2 Echinops telfairi | reverse complement strand
CCTCGTCTCCAAGGCCACACCCCCGGGCCCGCCCGCCCGCGGCAGCCCGGCTAGAAGTGGTGGGAAGGCGCTTTGGCGTCTGGTGGGTCCGGCTCCACTTCCGGAGCGGAATCCCGCCCCCGCCGCCCCCTCAAAGCAGGTTTGAGGAGAACTGGGAGTAAAGTGGGTTCCTCTGGAGAGCGGATTCGGTTCTGAGGGGGGCGGACGCTGGTCGACGGGAGGAGGCGTCTAGTCGGACCTCGCGGCCTCATTCCTAGTTTGTAGGAAGAGAGCACATTTCAAGAGTGGCTTCAGCGCCGTTGCCAGCCGTGGCCTGGGACTACAAATCCCGCCTGCGGACCCGGGAGCGCGGCGGCGGTGGGAAGAAAGGCACGCTGGGAACTGTAGTCATGCCTTCTTGACGGTCAAAGCAGGTTCTGTTCTCATCTTACTAGCGACTTGGTGAGAATGGACCGCAATTAGGCCGTGGCAATTTAGGATTTGGGGAGATTGCTATGGCTAAGGGAAGAGAAACGTTTCTTAGGTGCAAATCTCCATTGGTTGTGCATTACACCAGGCATGACCCCACATTCCAGTCACAAAAAGACTTTGCAAATCCATCTAAACCCTGTTAGGTGAGGACGAGATGCAGCGCCTGCAATTCCTAGTACACCCAAATTCATTCCACGAAAACAGTAGGGGCTCTCTATGGAGATGAGGGGAACTTGTTTCTTTGCTTTGAGTTGTGCAGAATTTCACAATTGAATGGCTGCTCCCCATAGAATAGACCTTATACGTCTTCCAGTAATCAGACTCTTGTTCTGGTTTAATTCACCATTTTACAAATAAAATTATTTGCCCAAGGTCTCCTGGCAGTTTTTAAGCAAAGCAATCAAGTCCTTTTGCTTTCACTATGATAACTGAATAAGGTAAACTGGCATAAGTCACGGATCTGATCTGTAGACACATGTGGCCAACATGCATTCTTTGCTAAGCAAAGTAATGAGAGCATTTGATGAAAACAGGAAATGTCACCACCCCTAATGATTGTTTAGAGGCACCATGGAATTTAAGAAGAAAGTTGTGAATAACCAGATAACAACTGTGTTCTTCTATTAATAAAAGAAAAATCCTTAATCTGTTAAATGGAGATTCCCTCAACACCCTTGCCTACCCTCCCCAGAAATATGCACACCCAAAGATGCATGTGTTGTTCGAGCCCATTGAGTTGGTTGCTGCTCACAGCAACCCCCTGCACCACAGAACAAAACACTGCTTGGTCCTGCACCATCCTCACAAACGTTATGTTTGAGCCCATTGGAGTCATTGCGTCAATCCATCTCCTTGTATTCAATGACCTACTTTAAGTGCATGCTCTTGTTCAGCGTTTTAAATGTTCACTTAGACGAGTCATTGAAACTCTAAGGTAAACTTTATTTTCAGTAAGAGTCTAGAGCATTTTACTTTTACCATATACAGACACTCAGTTTCGCTGTTGTGTAGGGCAAAGGATCTGGCTTGATCATCTCCCCAATTGATTTATTGAGTGTAGCCACCCTTTTCCCCCAACACGGGATAGAAGTGACACACACTGTAGGCAAAGTGCTGGATATGTGATTAGGAGTGCCTCCACTATGGCTGTTTAAAAAGTATGGACAGTAGATGGTGATTGGCAAAGGACTCGATGTGCTGGGCAAGTTGTGGTAGTCTCCTGGGAAATGTTACTTGCCAGAGGCATTGAGTGCCATTTCCGCTGGTGTTTTAGCTCCGGGTGTTTCCTTTTCCACTCATTGGCAATCCTCTTGCTTTCTTGTAACACTTGACTGTTTCTTGAGTTCGCAGCAGCTACTTTTGTTGGTTAGAGAAAAGAAATGTAAAGTACCTCCACAGATTTCTTTCCTTTTTAATATTTAAAAAATGCTTTCTTTGTGCCTAGTTTTTTTCTTTATTGTTGCTGTTTTTAATATAGTTAACTCTTGTTTCAACATCCCCTTACAGAAGGGTCACAAGGAAGAGAGGAGCCAGTCAGGGTACACTATAGCACGGATGAAACATAGAACTTTCCTCTAGTTCTTTAATACTTCCTTACCCCACTCCACTATCATGACCCCAATTCTACCTTCCAAAGCCAGTTAGACCAAAGCATGTACACTGGTACAGATGCCCTGGAAACACAGGGCATCCAGGACAGATAAACCCCTCTACCAATAATGAGAGTAGCGATACCAGGAAGGTAAGGGGAAGTCGTGGAGGGGAGGAAAGGGGAACCAATCACAAAGATATACATCAGGGGTGTCAACCAGGCAGCCCACAGGCTGCATGCGCCCCCCGAGGTAAATTTTTGTGGCCCTCGATGCTCTGAAATAAAAATAGAAAAAAATGTTATGAAGAAAATAGTGCTTAGAGGAGATCGAGGCAATACTGTACACACAATTCCCTCATTAACCTTTTACCTGCAGAAGACGAGTGTACACGTGCCCAGTGCCTTTCCTGGGGGCCTGTGAACATGTATGAACACACTGACTCAGTTCTGGTGACATTTGGAAGCGATATGTCTGTCACGCTCAGTGTCACTGAATGTAAACAGATCCCAAAAGCAAAAAGGTTAGAAAGAGCACTCTGGGTTGTGCTGTTATGAATCATACCTAGCGGCCCCACTAGTTAACATTTTTAGAGGGAAGCCATTATGATTGTGCATCACGTTTGTCAGCTGTCCAGCATTTTGTGTTTTTTATTAGTTACTTTGTTATATTTTCCGGTCACAACATAAGAGATAAGTGAAAACTAGTTTTATAAATACATTAAATAAAATAAATGTTTCAATAAAAGCAATTATATAGTGTTTTAATTATCCTATCCATATTCCTGAATCCTTTCTTTAAAATATAAATTTAACAAAATTTATAAGTGTGATGTGGCCCCGTAAATCTTGCCTGTTGCACCAAATGGCCCACGTTTTAATTGAGTTTGACACCCCTGATCTACATGTAACCCCCTCCCAGGGAGACAGACAATAGAAAAGTGGGTGAAGGAAGACATCAGTCAATGTAAGACATGAAAAAATAATAATAATTTATAATTGTTCGTGGGGGAGGGAGGGCAGGGATGGGAGAGAAAATAAAAGATCTGATAGGAAGGGCTCAAGTAGAAAGAAAATGTTTTGAAAATGATGATGGCAACATATGTACAAATGTCCTTGACAAAATGGGTGGCTGTATGGATTGTGATAAGAGCTGTATGATTAAAAAACAAACTCTTGTTTTAACCATCAGATATTATATTTGAGCACCTCAAAATATGAGAAGGAACATGCAAAAATGTTCTAAGGGAGAGCATAGGTTATGCAAATGGTTACGGCTCTGAACTACTGTCCAACATGGGTGTTCACCCCACCCCCCACCCCCGGAGCTCCTCAGGAGCAAAGTCTGGTGCCCTGTTTCCCAGAGGTTACAGCCTGGAAAACCCCATGGAGAAGCTTGTGCACACAAGGGATTGGCAGCAGACAAGAGCCTTGATAGTAGAGGCCCCGGGTGGAACAAACATCCTCAGCTGCTAACCAAAAGGTTGGAAGTTTGAGTCTGCCCAGAGCCCCACTAAAGAGAAACCTGATTATCTATTTCTGAACACTTAAAGATGTTTACGGATAGCTCTGTCTTCTAAAGGGTTTATAGTTTGATTCATGAAACAAGAAGGGTAGGGGGATGACAAACTTTTAGTTACCTTACATTAGTAAATGCCAAAGGAGCGATATAAACAGTGGGTGTTACAACAATTATGGGAAGAGAAAATCGTGATTACAATGGTCAGAGCATGATGTACCTGAGATGTGGTCCTTAGGTGGTAGTGAAATTACGCTTGAACAGAACATGAAGTGGCTTAAGGAAGTACAAGTCAAAAAGCATGAAAAGAGCAAAGGGGAAGTTGAAGACTGGTTACGGAGGTGGAGGTTCTAGGGTGGATGGGACTGGACTCTGTAAAGAGGATGGGATGCCTGGATAAAGTAGGCATTGATATGGTATGGAGTGGGTGCCACCACATTTTTCTGCACATAAAGGTAAAATTATGAAAGTTAGAAAAATAGTAATAATCTGTCAACATTTTGTGATAAACTAGAAATTAAGGGAGAAAACAGAACCAATACATAAAGCAATAGATACATTATAATTGAAAATACAATTAAAGTAATTTAATTACATTAATTTAAAATAGTTAAGAATATACATTTTGACCCCCAAATGAGAATTTACCCTTAGATACCCATACTCAGTGATATCAAGTAGATTCTGACTTATAGCAACCCTGCAGCACAGAATAGAACTGACACTTAGGGTAGCCCCTAAGCGCCTGGTGGATTTGAACTGCCAACCTTATGGTTAGCAGTCAAACTCTTATCTGACAGCACCACCATGGCTCCGTTCAGACACATAGAGACCCGGAATAGGGTTTTCCAGACTTCGCCAATCTTCACCAGAGCAGAGGGAGCCCTGGTGGCACTGTCCCATAAGGATTTTTCTGTTCACCACAAGGTCCGCAATTCAAAACCACTCTGCTCCGTGGGAGAAAAGTGAAGTGAGGCTGTCTGGTCCCTTAAAGATTTACCGCCTCAGAAACCCTACACAGCGTCATGATGAATCATAACCCATCCAGTGGCGGTGAGTTTGGGGTTTTGAACATAGCCAGCTACTTATAATCTATAAATGATGGGAAAGCCGACAATATCTTGGAATAATTGCAATAAGCACCCACCTAATTTACAATTTTTTTAAAACGCAGAAACCTAGATTTAACTCTATTTGCGAACTCAAATTGTTATTTTAAAAATTAATTCCTAAAAAAAATACACATCATCCCTCTTTATGACACAGAGGATTATTTTGTGAAAAAAAATACATAACTTCAGTTATTTTGCCGGGGGGGTGGGGTGGAGGGTGGGGGGGGTGTAGAGAAGTGATTCACAAGAATTGGACTGAAAGTGAAGTTTTAAAATATATATTGGGTTTTTTCCCCTCTATTTTTGTTTAGGAATGATAATGTTTAAACTTTTTCCATACAAATAAAAAGTCTCAATGAAAAAAAAATATATATATACACACACAAAGAGAAGTAAGCACATAAAGGGGAAAGAGGCAGATTCTTCTTTGGGAGATTTAAAAATATATAACATGACAAACCAAGCTTTAGAATGTCCAATTACCTACACCACAGACCTCTTCTCGGGGGAATGGACTCCCCTGTCCATCTGCACCACAGGCGAGGATCAGAGTACAGGACTCACGTTAGTTAACCAATCTTATAGAGTGGCTGGGGATGTTAGCCTGCTGTTGGATGGTCTGAGTCAATAATTTCTCACTGTTGGAAGCTGAACTTAAAAACCTAGAATTATCATTAAGTACTAATGGCAGAAGTTAAATGTACATCATGAGGTAGAATTATAGCTTTCCCTGAGTCTTATGAGAGTTGAAATAATGAACAGAAAGTATGAAGAATCTAGTTAGTGAAAAGATTAAGTAGGCATGCATAGAGATGCAGGGAGAATTGCTGGAGCATCATGGCTGCTTCTTTTCACAATAAAAATGTGTTTAATGTATAGAGCACTGGCATTAGATGTAACTGGATAATAAACTGAATATTTAACTAAAATATTCCAAAATACATTGCTTCTTTGAATTTTCATCATTAAACAATGCATAAGTGAAAACATTAGAGACAATTATCCTTTAAAACAAGTGGCAAAATGGAACAAACAACAACATCTAGAATGATGTGTTCTTATGCAATGGATCATTTTTCTGCTTCCCAAAAGAAGAAACTGGTTTCTCTTTTTTAATTACAAAGAAAAGAAAACAAGATATATTCTAAGTTAAAAAAAAAGTCAGAAGGATATTCAATGAGTATAGACAAACAAAAAATCCTCCAAAGTAGAAGATTAAATCATTTTCCAGTATAGAATTCACAATTACACAATTATGCATAAAATTGTACAATGATATAATAAATTGATCATTTTTACATGGAACAATATTTCAAACAATAAGACAGCTGATAAAAAAAAGAACCACGAATAAGAATAAAATGGACTTGCACATTTATGCTCAGTAAATAGTTTTATTGTTCTGAACTTAACCAAAATCAATTGTGGAAAATTGAAATCCCCTAGACCAGCATCATGGCTTCTTGATAGCATTTCAACGCAGATTCTGTTGGTATTTATTCCATAAATAAGTCTCTTTTCCCTGAAACAGATTAAATCAGATCCAAATCCACTGCGCTCAGGGTGATTCTGACTCAAAGCGACCCTAAGGCACAGAGTGCAACTGCTCCCAAGGGTTTCCAAGGTCAGGACTCTTTACAGGGATCCAAAAGCCTGAATTGCCTCCATTAATACTCTCCATACTTCTCTACTTCCACCACTTGTCTGTCAGTTTGTTGTACTGTTGTGGCTTGTGTGTTGCTGTGATGCTGGAAGCTATGTCACAGGTATTTCAAATACCAGCGGGGTTGCCCAAAGTGAACAGGTTTCAGCAGAGCTTCCAGACTAAGAACAGATGATGAAGGCGGGGTTGATTTCCCATTTTGAAGGAAAGAGTTGCTGAAACCTTATGCATAGCTTCAGAACACTTGTCAGATACTGAAGGCCCCCCAAATGGAAGCAGAACATTGTTGGAGGTAGTGCTCTCAGGTCACAAGGGACTTGAATTATGACTGAGGATGACCTGATTTCACAGAATGGAGGTGGCAATGGTGACATGAGTTGGGTAAAGCCAGTGGGAGTGGAGCCTTCTGGATTTTCATTTGGTGATACCATAAGGAGAAATGGCTGGGGAAAAAAGGTGCTATTGATTGGAATTTGGAATGTGGGAACTATGACTCTAAGAAAACTGGACGGGGTCAGAAATGAAGTGGAATGCATGAGAATCAATATCCTAAGCATTACTGAGGTGAGCTATCCATATATATATATATATAATTGATATAGAGAGATACAGCTTGAGGTAATATAACAACTGCTGTATATACTTGTGTATAAACCAAGTTTTTTGTTTGTTTGTTTTTAAGCCAAGTTTTTCAGCACATTTTTTAGTGCAGTTTTTGTGGTAAAATTAGGTGCCTCGGCTGATATTCGGGGCAGCTTATACTGAAGTATGCATAGTAAGTTAGTCCATACAACAGTACAGAGGGGTCAGTTCAACTCCCTTCCATGGAACAGTTAATATACTGGAAGTCCTTCAACTTAGGAGAGCTGCTGGGTCCAAGGTCAAGGAAGCAGACAGCTGAGTCTTCCTTAGAACAATGCAGGCAGTCTGGTCACAGGCAGCAAACAGCAGGTGGGTCACCAACAGTCATCAGCTCAGGAGCTAGTGAAGCAGGCCTGGATGGGATATCAAACTCAAGCAATGCAAGCCAACAGGATCTGACAGCCTCAAACTCAAGCAATGTATATAACCAGCAGCATGGCGAAGCCGGTCTCGAAGGTACTTGAAGCTCTAGCGACAAGATCCACAGGTTGGCTGTCCCACAGTTAGTGTAGCTCACAAATTGAGGCAAAGAACTAGCTAAAGCAGCCTCATGCTGGTCCGATCACCAGACAGCAAGAGAGAAAGGGGCAGGGCTTGTCAAACCATTTATGTCTTTGCCTTCCAATCAAACTTATACCTTATTAATCCCACATGTTCCTACTGGCCAGGTGGCACAATAAACCTACCTATCACAATTTACAATGCTGGGAATAACACAATGAAGAGGAAGAGTGTGGCATTCCATGTCAGAAAGGATTTTGCTAAATCAACATGAAATACCATGCTACCTGTATTTGGATTATATCTATTCACCTTCAAGGAAATCCAATTAATACAACTATTATTCAACTTTATGCATCAACCAAAAAAGCTAGTGATGAAGAAATTGAAGGGCTTCACCTATGACTTCAGTCAGAAATTGATCAAACATGCAATCAAGATGCATTGATAATTATTGGGAATTCTAATGTAAAAGTTGGAAACAAAGAGGAAAGAACAGTAGTTGGATATGGTCTTGGTGACAGAAATGAAGCTGGAGATCACATGATAGAATTTTATAAAACCAATGACTTGTTCAAAGCAAATACCTTTTCAACCACACAAAAGGTGACATTGCACATAGACTTCCCCAGATAGAATACACAGAAATCAAATTGAGACTACATTTGTGGGAAGACAGGACGGAAAAGTGCAATATCAGCAGCTAAAACCAGACCAGGGGCAGACTGTGGAATAGATCATCAATTGCTCATATGTAAGTTCTGGATAAAGGTAAAGAAAATTGAAAGAAGTCCACATGAGCCAAAATGCGACGTTGAGTCTATCTCCCCGGGATTCAAAAGCATCTCAAAAACAGATTCGACACATTGGATACTAATGAGTGAAGACCTGATGAGGACATTGAGACCTTCATCCTGAAAGCAGCAAGTCATTTAAAAGACAAGAAAGAAAAAGAATAATAATTTATAAATTATCAAGGGTTCATGCGGGATGGGGGAGCAGGGAAGCAGGGGGGAAATGAGGAGCTGATACCAAGGGCTCAAGTAGAAAGCAAATGTTTTGAGAATGATGAGGGAAACAAATGTACAAAAGTGCTTGACACAATGGATGGCTGGATGGATTGTGATAAGAGTTGTACAAGCCCCCAATAAAATTATTTTTTAAATAAATAAATTAAGAAGGGGAAAAAAGGCAAGAAAGAAAGGATCAAAATGGATGTCAGAAGAGACTCTGAAACTTGCTCTTAATAATAGCATAGCTAAAGTAAATGGAATAAAGGAGAGAGTCAAAGAGCTGAATAGAAATGTTCTAATGGTAGCCTACGAAGACAAAACCAAATATGCAATGTGTAAAGACCGAAAATTAGAAAATGAAAAGGGAAGGACGACCTCAGCATATCTTAGACTGAAAACACAAGGAAAAATTCAAGCCTCAAATTGCAATCTTGAAAGAGTCTATGGGCAAAAAATTGAAAGATGTGGGAAGCATCAAAAGAAGATGGAAAGAACACACAGAGTCACTGTACCTAAAAAAATGAATCGCTAGCCCTATCATTTCAGGAGGTAGCATATGAGCAAGGATTAATGGTGCTGAAAGAAGAAGTTCAACCTGCAATGAAGCATTAGCCAAAAACAAGGCTCCAGGAATTGATGCAATACCGATGGAAACATTTCAACAAGCTGATGAAGCACTGGGAGTATTCACTTGTCTATGCCAAGAAATTTGGAAGACTGCTGTTGGCTAGCTGACTGAAGGAAACCATATTTGGACCCACTCCAAAGAAAGTTGATCCAATAGAATGCTCAAACTCTAGAACAGTATCAGTGATATTGCATGCAAGTAAAATTCTGAAGATCATCCAACAGAGATTGTAGTAGTACGTTGACAAGGAACTGCCAGAAGTTCATGTCAGATTCAGAAGAGGACTGGAACAGGAGCTATCATTGCTGATGACAGGCAGAGAATGCCAGAAAGATATTTACTTATGTTTTAGTGACTACGCAAAGGCATCTGACTGTGTGGACGATAATAAACTATGGATAACCTTGAGAAGAATGGAAATTACAGAACACTTCATTGTGCTCATGAGGAACTTGTACATGGACCAAGAGGCAATTGTGCAAACAGAACAAGACTTAAACTCAGGAAAGGTATGTGTCAGGGTTGTATCCTCTCACCATACTTGTTCAATCTATAGACTAAACAAATAATCAGAGATCACTTATAGTAAAAATGTGGCATCAAGATTGGAGAAAGGCTTTATTAACAACCTGAGATATGAAGATGACACAACCTTGCTTGCTACAAGTGGACTTGAAGCACTTACTGATGAAGATTAAGGATTGCAACCTTCATTATGGATTATGACTCAATTTAAAAAAAGACCCAAATCCTTACAACTTGACCAATAATAATATCATAATAAATAAAGAAAAGGTTGAAGTTGTCAAGGATTTCATCTTGCTTGGATCCACAATCAATGCTCATGGAAGCAGCAGTCAAGAGACCAAACAACACATTTCATTGGGTAAATCTGTGCACATGACCTCTTTAAAGTATTGAAGATCAAGAGAGTTACTTTGAGGACTAAGGTGCACATTACTGAAGCCATGGTATTCTCCATTGCCTCAGATGCATTTGAAAGTTGGACACTGAATAAGAAGGACTGAAGAACAGGTGCATTGTGGTGCTGGAGATGAATACTGAATACCATGGACTTCTAAAAAGACAAACTAATCTGTATTGGAAGAAGCATGACCTGAGTGCTCCTTAGAGGCAAGGATTCATCTGCTGTACTTTTGACATGTCAGGAGAGACCAGTCCCTGGGGAAGGACAACATGTTTGGTAAATGGCAGGGAAGTGAAAAAGAGGAAGGCCCTCCACAAGATGGTTTGACATAGTGGAGGCATCAATGGGCTCAGGCACAGGAACAATTGTGAGGATGGTGCAGGACCAGGCAGTGTTTTATTCTGTTGTGCAGAGGGTCCCTGCAGGTCGTAGCTGACTCATTGGTACCCAACAACAGCAATATCTCTATTTCTGGTAGTCTCTGGTTTCTAATGTCCATTGTGAAGGCTACACAGAACTCACAAACACGATTCAGGATTTAAAGGGTTTACTAAGGATGCTAACAAGTTGTAATGTCAGGGAGAAATGCCCAGGGTAGTAATTTACCTGGACGTGTCACCAAATTCCAGGAAGGCTCAATAAATGCAACCCCACTCTGCTGTAAAGCATTAACCCGAAAACATTCAGCTCAAGATACCAGAGTCAGCAAACCCAGCTCCCTAAATTAAGTGCTCAGAGGTATCTGCCTCTAGTAAGCCTTAGCTCAAAGGCACTCAATTCTACCCCACGGGTCAGCAAGTCCAACTTGCCCAATTAAGGCACAGAGGCCCCCATTCTGCAAGCCAGCCTCCTGCACAAAAGTGTTTAACTTGTTCTTGAGGTTGGGAAATTCACATTGTTCCATGTGTTGGCTCCTGGGTCTACTGCTGCTCTTCTGATAATATAGCTGTCATCTGGACCCAGGAGGTCTCCACTGTACATGGATCTCAGGTCCAGAGGATAAGCTCCGTTCCTGGCTCTGGCTGATAATGAAATCACTTCCCTTGCTTCTCAGAGCAGGATATAACACAGCATTTTATACACATCAGGATAGAACTCGGTGAATCTTATTTGCAATTATTCACAGGTGAATCCTATCAGTATCTTTCTCCGCCTTCTTACCAGACCTATGAAGGGAAAAGTCATTTGGAGGTTGAGACAGTTAAGGTTTATTGTGCCAACCTGGCTGATAAACACATATGGGGTCAATTGAAGGGTGAGCCTCACCTTTCTAGTTCTCGGGTCTCTTGCTTTGTGATGGTCGGATCAGGGTGCAGCTGCCTTAGCCAGTTCCCTGCTTCAGCTGGCCAGGCTTACTTCCTGCAAGACGTCCCTGAGGAGAAGCCACATGGACCTACCCTAATGCAGCCCTGGGTGCTGGAGCAGCCACGAGGAGACCCCTGCCAGCACTGAGATGCTAACACATTCACTGACTCGGCTTTACTCCTGCAGCCGGCATCATAGAGTGTGTTTTGTGAGACTGAGGAGGACCTTGTAGATTGGTGTCAGACATATGGGCTAATGTTGGAATTATGGGCTTGCAGAGCACTGGTTTGGATGCTTTCTTAATGTACACTTACACTTTATATAAAACTGTCTTATATACATATGAGTTTCTGTGGATTTGTTTCTCTAGTCTACCCAGACTAACCAGAGGGAGTTAGAGACTTTGTCTGAAAGAGTAACATTAAATAATTCATGGTCCCTGCAAACTTCATCTTTCGCTGGAGGAGTAGCTGGTGGGTCCAAACTACTGACCATGCAGTTAGCAGTCCAACGTCTGACCCACTATGCCGCCAGGACTCCTTTGCAACAGAAGATGAGGGTCTTCAGACAGAACATGGGTTCTGAAGTCAGAGAGATGAAGTTCACAATTTGCTCCATCTCCAACTCTCTAAGCCTCAGAATCTTCTTTCTGAGGAAAGAAAACTGCCTAGTGCCATCTTCTCAATCTCATTGCCATCAAGTTAATGCCAACTCATAGTGACCATTTAATGAGGTAGAACTCCCCTTGTGAGTTTCAGAGACTGTAGCTGTTCCTGAGAATAGCCCTGTATTTCTCCTGCAGAACGGTTGCTGGTTTCAAACTTCTGACTTTTAGGGTTGCAGCCCAATGCATAACCACTATGCCACTAGGGCTCTCTGGTAGCACATTAGTAAGGTGTTTTAAGAACAGGGTTCACTTGATGATAGAATAAGAAAAAAGAAATGAATGATTTCATGACCTGTAACTTTTCGATCTCCTGCCTCTTTAAGCTCTTTTCTACTCACTGGCTACATTCACTCTTAGGTAAATGCATGAGGAATAAGCCCCTGAACAATATGGTTTGAATAAATTCTCTTCTTAATCATTTTATGAAGGTTTGGGTGAGGAGAGTTTTAAAATATTCAAAAAAGTTTCAGAATCATTTACCTGTTTTCCTTTTCCCACTAGTGTAGTAAAAGTAAGGCTTCCTACTCATTGCCAGCGAGTGATTCTGACTCACAGTGTCCCTATAGGACAAAGCAGAACTGCCCCTTTGGGTTTCTGAATTTTTATAGCTATCGAGAAATTTTAATTTTCTGAGTATTTTTATTGCATTCGCTCATAAAATGAACCTTTGTTATGACCTTCACAGTATTATAGTCCATTGTGAATGCTCTTGCATTTTTCTTACAACCCTGGGAAATAATTTGGTATCACTTCCTCATTATTAGATGTAGAAACTACATAAACTCAGGGAATGAACATGACTAGCCCCCTCGTAGAAAACAAATGTCAGAAGCATGACCCAAACCACAGGTCCAGTGTTTGCAGCATATTGCATAAACCACTGATCACAGCAGTTTTCCACCTGGAGTAAGGGAAGTGGAATGTCAGCTGAAGTTGCAGACCATCCTGAGATGCTCCCAAAGGAGCACTTCTCATGTAGATTTGCCACGTCATTCCATGTTCCTCAGGCCTTTCTATGCTCTCAGACTAAAGGACCAGAGTTGGCACATTATGGAAAGGCAAAGAAGAAGGGAGGGGCTGTTCCTCGAGTTTTTTAATGGGTATCCTTTAGTTCCTAATCTTAATCACAGCAAGGAGCCCTGCTGGTGCTGTGGGAGATGCACCGGGCTGCTAATTGCAGGATCGTTGGTTCATGCCCACCAGTTAGTTGATGGGAGAAAGATGAGGCTGTCTGCCCCCATGGAGATCTACAGCAGTGGTTCTCAACCTGTGGGTCGTGACCCCTTTGGGAGTTTGAATGACCCTTTCACAGGGTTGCCTGATTCATAACAAAATTACAGTTATGAAGTAGCAACGAAAATAATTTTATGGATGGGGCATCACCACATGAGGAACTACATTAAAGGGTTTTGGCATTAGGAAGGTTGAGAACCACTGATCTACAGTCTTGGAAACCTGATATAGGGCCACTGTGAATGTCAGTGAACTAGGTAGCAGTGGGTTTGGGATAGCCACAGCAAAAATAGCTATAGACCATTTATTGATGCAAGGTTTGTTTTGCTTTGTTTTTTGGTGAAATATATAATCCAATTAATAGAGAAAGAGGGAACATAACTTCCTAGTCTCCTAGGGTAGCGTTAGATTTTCAAAAGAAGGGCACATAAAATTAGAGACAGAGATGGGAAGTATAAAATGTAATACTTCATATGTCTTTCATAAGCTTTAATATTTCATAATTTCACCCCTAACGACTTCCTGTTTATTTTTGCAACTCCACTTACAGCAGGTAGGCCTGGTATTATGAACTCCATCTTCAGACCTACGTGACTGGCTCAGCTTAGAGAGGAGTACTGGCTCAGCTTAGAGAGGAGTACTGGCTCAGCTTAGGGGAGTGAAATGATTTGCCCAAGGTGACACAAATGACAGACCTGGAACCAAAACCCAGGTGACTCTCCCATCATTGAAAATGTCAGACTGTTACACAATAAAAGTTAATTACCACAATCATCAATACTGACCGCAGAGGAATACAATAATTAAATCCACTCTCCCAAATTTTCTACTTCACATTTCTTAGGCTGTTTTGTTTAAGTCAACATAAAATACTACTGAGCATCTAATTAGAATCTGTTCAACACGCTTACACTTCTGGTTTTGTTTTGAAATGACATTTGGTTTTTGTATTCAAAAATGGATCATTAACCAGGATCATTAACAAGATCTAGTAAATGTGCTTGTGCTCTTATAAAATCAATCCATGATATAGATTTGGCTCAGGCCAAACGATTCATCAGAGAAACTAGATTAAATGAGGAAGAGTATGGCATCAGGATTGGAGGAAGTCTTATGAACAATCTGCAGTTGTTGATGACAACAACTGATGACATAACCTTGCTTGCTGAAAGTGAAGAGGAGTTGAAACATTTACTAATGAAGATGAAGGATTGTAGCCTTCAGTGTGGTTTACAACTCAATGTAAGGAAGACTCAAATCCTCAGAACTGGATGTTATCAAGGATTTAATCTTGCTTGGATCCACAATCAATGCTCATGGAAGCAACAGTCAAGAGATCAAAAGATGTACTGCATTGGATAAATCTGCTGCACAAGCCTTCTTTAGAGTATTGGAGGACCAAAGTGCATCTGACCCAAGCCATGGTATTCTCCATTGCATCATATGTATGTGAAAGTTGGATGTTGGATAAGAAAGACTAAAGAATAGATGCATTTGAATTGTGGTTCTGGCAATTACGTACATGGTCTGTCAACTTGCAAAGGGGTGGAGTCTAGCCTGTCAATCAGGTCACAGCTTGGTGACCTCATTTGGAAGCCCGAAGGATATAAATAGCTCACTGGAGGCTAGATACACACACACACTCACTGCTTCATATTCCTGATGACAATTCACATGGAGCTACGCTAAAGCCCTGGAGCTGGAGGAGCCATGTGGACCCACGCCAGTGCTGAATGCCTACATCACAACTGGAGCCACAAGACTTTCCACCCACTGGCCTCTGATTTTCCTACATTCAGCCTTATTGCATGGCTGTGTGAGTCTAAAGAAGAATCTATGGACTAGTATGACATATGGGCTAATATCGGACTTAAGGACTTGATCTGGCCTGGGCTGGGTTGTTTTCTTAAAATAGAATTGTTCTTTGAGATAATGTCCTGTTTTACACACGTGTGAGTGTCTATGAATTTGTTTCTCTAGTCAACCCAGACTAACACAGTGGTGCTGAAGAAGAATACTGAAAATACCATGGACTGCTAAAAGGACAGACCAATCTGCATTGAAAGAAGTAAAGCCAGAGTGATCCTTAGAGGCAAGGATAGCAGGACTTCATCTTACATGCTTTGGACATATTGTCAGGAGAGACCAGTCCTTGGAGAAGGACATCATGTTTGGAAAGTAGAGGTACAATGAAAAACAGGAAACCCCCCAGTGAGATGGAATGACACAGTGGATGGGCTCAGGCATAGGAACCATTTTGAGGATGGCTCAGGACCAGGCGATGTTTTGTTCTGTTGTGCATAGGGTTGCTATGGGTTAGAGCCAGCTCAATGGTGCACAACAACAACAACAACAACAAACTATTCACAAAATAAAACAAAACCTGTTGCCACCAAGTCAATTTCCACTCATGACAACACTGTATTACAGAGTAGACAATTCCAAAAATTTGAGGACTATAATCTTTTTTTAAAATCATTTTATTGGGGGCTCGGACAATTCTCATCACAATCCATACATACATCCACTGTGTCAAGCACATTTGTACATTTGTTGCCATCATCATTCTCAAAACATTTGTTTTCCACTTGAGCCCTTAATGTCAACTTCTCATTCCCCCCTCCCTCCCCACTCTCCCCTTCCTCATGAACCCTTCATAATTCATAAATTATTATTATTTTTCATATCTTACACTGTCCAACATCTCCCTTCACCCACTTTTTCTGTTGTCCATCCCCCAGGGAGGAGGTTATATATACATCCTTGTAATTGGTTCCCCCTTTCTACCCCACCTTCCCTCCACCCTCCAGGTATCGCCACTCTCACCACTGGTCCTGAGGGATCATCCACCCTGGATTCCCTGTGTTTCCAGTTCCTCTCTGTACCAGTGTACATCCTCTGGTCTAGCCAGATTTGTAAGGTAGAATTGGGATCATGATAGTGGGGGAGGAAGCATTTAAGAACTAGAGGAAAGTTGTATGTTTCATTAATGCTACCCTGCACCTTGACTGACTCCTCTCCTCCCCAGGCTGTAATCTTTACATAATCATGATCACGAGACCTTTCTTCTGCTATGCCAAAAGGTGGGCTTCACTTATCAGCAAAGATCACCAAAATGAAACAAATGAAAACTTTTTCATTTAGTGACCACTAATATTTCAGTTTGAAAATAACATAACTATTGTTCTAATATGATTTTAACATTTTTATCACATTAACTGTTCTGGGAGGCCTTGATAAGGCTGAGATTTTTATAGCCTCTTACTTATTCAGCATATACTCAAACATAAATAATTAATGTTGTTAGGGAGCTGTGCTGACTAAATTAAAACCTATAGAGGAAGTTGCATTTCCAAGATTACCATCTCACTATGGTAAAAAGCAAAAAACAAAAGTAGTATCTACAGAATTAAATCAGTCATGTTATGAGCTTCATTCAGTAAAATTCAGATCATTATCTTTTCTCATCAGTATCACATTACAAAATACCTATTATATAGTTATAGTGAAGTTCATCCCGTAGTTGAAATATGCTTACCTTTAATAGCAAGTTACTATTTTTCTTAGCTTTAAATTATTTAGCATTTAAACCATAAAGGGCATTAAAATTTCCATTTAATATACTTTATAGTGTTATTTAAAAAAATATAACTTAAAAATAGCTTTAAAAAACTTTTAGGTGTATATTTCCTTCTTTTTCAATGAAGGGAGCTTTATGGTTTCCTAAGGCAATTATTATTTGCCTTCAAAGGATCCATTTTTAATAGCGGCATTTGGGGGGGGAATTCTGGTTAAATACATGCTGTCTAGTAAGCTGTCTCCTGGTCATTTCCCACTTCTTTTTCTTGTTTGTTTGAATGTGTTTGTGTTCAATGTTTGGTGCTTACTGTTCCTTCAGGAGATTCCAATTTACCTTCTTCCCCAGTCCTCACTGCCTGTTCTTTCTGTTAGATGACATCAAGACGCTTTTAAGTGCATTCATAATATATCACCAACCCCAAATCCTGTGTCATACAGATGCGACTATCCAGTGTTTCCCTCTCTCAACCCCCAGCCCCAGAATAAGGAGCAATTTTGAGTACATAATATTAGTTAGGCAACACTTCCAACAATAAAATGTCTTTTAAAAATTTTTTGTGTGTGCAGAGGAAATTGTTATATTTTTTAAAAAGCTCCCAAAGCAACTCAAGCAATTCTTGATGCATTCCTGGTCAACTCCTGTGCCTTTACTGTTCTCCTTAAGGACTCTGCGCTGGCTCCCTCCTCCCTAGAGAAAATAGGAATTAGCAAGTTTTAACAAACTCACTTTCTCTCCTTTCTAAGAAATGCTTAGAAGTCACAAATATATTCCCAGGCTGCTTCTTTTCTTTCTGATATCAGAATCCTTGATCCTTTTTGAGGCTAAACACTCAATTTGTCAGTGCTCTCTAGTCTCTTCCGTTTGTAGACACACGGTCCGGATACCTCCTCTCCACTGACTCCCCCCGCCCCTTACCTACAAAATGCTCCAGTCTCAAGCAGGCTGCTGCACAGGCCCACCTCTTGTGACCCACAGCAACGGTGACTGACTGACTTCTGAAAGAATGTCCTATTTGCCACCTCTGGTGGTTTACTTCCTCTTTGACCCTTTTGCAGCAGTTGACCTCGTTTAATAAATACCCTTCTTCCTTGAAATTCTCTCCTTCATTAGGTTTTAGAACACAGCTCTAATGGTTTTCCTCCTGTCTTCCCAGCAGTAAATTCAATCACTAAACACCTGCCATACTAACAGCCACTGTTTCAGTATTGGTAGTACAAATACAAACATTCAGATTTCTTGTCTGATACCTTTCTGTTGTTTCATTTTCTGCTCTAGTTCTATAATCTGGTAATAGCATCATTGTCCATAGCTTTGCTGCCCTCTCTTGTGTAGTCCTCTTTTTGAAGGACTCCTGCCCCTTTTTTTGGTCCCAGAAAAAGTCAATTTAACCTTTAGAACTTAAGCTGAGTATCACCTCTTCTGTGAGGTTTCTGTGATTTCACCAGGCCAGATCACTGCCCTTGCCCAAACCTCCTCTCATATCCCTCCCTTGCATCCCAAGATGGCCTTCTAGCCTGTCTGTCTGCATCAACTCTTCCCTGCCTCAGTGCCAGAAGGTCAGCGTGATCCTGTCAAACCACACATCACTCCTCTGCTCAGGACCCTTGAGCGGCGTCCTATCTCCCCAGTCTGCTCAGTGGGAGTGGTCTTGCTCACTAGGACGTGTTTTGGAAATCTGTGGGAGCATATTTTACTTCCCTACAATGGTACGGAGTGGGTGGGGGCCTGGGGTGCTACACCATCCTATAGATTCCCTCACTATAATGCATTATGAAGAATTACTTCTCATCCTGCTTGACTTTTTCTTTTCTTAATTTTTTCTTTGTTTTGACTTTTCTTTTTAAATCAGGTTTGAGGAGGTATAATTTTTGCCCCCAGTCTCCAAAGACTCTCTTTTATTGGTCAGTGGGCTTTGGAAGTAGACAGGACATCAATCCTACTGCTCCCGACCCCAGAAGAAGAGCTGTACCCAGGACAGGCACAGTGCCAACGGGCCCACGGGGACGGGACTGCTTTGTCCGCCTCTTACTCGTAGATCCAGTCACAGCCACAAGACTTGTATTCCACCAGTTCTTCCGGCCTAAACCAGAGAGTGATTTCTTTCTGGGCGCTTTTAACTGAGTCACTGCCATGAATGATGTTCCTGCCAACTTGAACACAGAAGTCCCCTCGGAGGGTGCCCGGCTTAGAACCCGCTGGGTTGGTCTCTCCCAGCATCACCCGGCCCGTCTCAGCCCCTCCCAGACTGTGGCCACAATTGGTCCGGAGTTCATGTTCATGGTCCGGAGTTCCCGGCCTGGGAAGAAGGGGCGGTCTTTCAGGTCAATGGAGTGCTGCTTCAGGTGTCCCTCGGAGGCCTGAACCAGCTTCATGGCCACCGGACAGAACCCCTTCTGTTCAAAGCGCTTGATGAAGTCGCCCACCAGGCCGCACAGCACGCCATCCGGCTTGATGGCGATGAAAGTGCGCTCACTGTTGGCCATGGTGCGAGTCAGGTGGCGGGGGAGTGGGCGGCTGGATCCGTGGAGCTGGAGCAGAGACGGAGAAGGTGTAATTTTTTATTTAATAAAACACACCCATTTAAAATATACAATTTGATGAGTTTTGACAGGTGTGGAAGCCCAGGTAGCTCTGACAATCAAGGTAGAGCGTATTCCCATAACCACAAAAAATTCCCTCATATGCCTTCTGCATGAGTTCTAAATGTCCCTTGGGACACTTATAAAGTTGGGGTGAAAAAACTATTGATAATGATCTGAGCCTAGAACCTAATTCAATTACATGTAAATACAAATCACATTTGACATTTGAACAATCTTATTTAATTGCTGTTTTGGCATTATAGTTGAGAATAACAAACATAACAAAATATTTTGCATGGTCTTAATGTACCTTTGATTTTCCAGAAACACAGCTATCCTGTATGTTGGGGGAAGATGCTACTTTGTTCTGAATTTTACCAAAATTTGCCATTTTGGAAAATCATGTAAGAGACAGCATGAGCCTCACATTTGTGTTTCTAAGACCACATTGCCCTGTCTGTCTGCATTTCTAGCTGTCACTTTATGGTGCTGTGACATATAACTCCCTGCCATCAATTCTGACTTATAGAGACCCTATACAGCCTTACAGCGTAGAACTGCCTCAGTAGGTTTCTGAGCCTGTAAATCTGCATAGGAGTAGAAAGCCTCATCTTTCTCCTTTAGAGTGGATGGCGGTTTCCAACGGCTGAATTTCTAGTGAGCAGTTCAGTGCACAACCCACTGTGCCATCAGGGAGCCTTGCTTTGATATAAAGGTGGCACTATTATGTCTTTAAGGGTGTTTAAGTATGCTCATTTACATATTGAAATATATAGTATTTTATTATAAATTATTCCCGTTCTTTTTTACATTACAGATTTTGGACATGATATTGGTTATTTTGAAGTTAGATATGTAGATGTTATATTATCTTTGAAATTAATTTCAGGACAGTAAGGGGAGGGCATGAATACGTCACATTTGGTTATAAAAAAGGGGCATTGGACTTGTTAGATTGGGAAAACTGCTGTCCAGATTCTGACCCAGCCCACCACCTTCCCTGGAGTGCCTCTCTGATCGAATCTGCTACTCACTGTGTATTCTTACCTTCATCCCCCCTGCTCGAGCCACCCTTGTCTCCCTTCTGTTCCATGAAAGCTCCTGATACATGACCGTCTCAGACCTCTGCACTTGCTCTTTTTCCCTCTCCTCTGCAGTGGTCACGCATTGGGCTGCGATTTGCATCGTCGGCAGTTCAAAAACCACTAGCAGCTTCTTAGGAGAAAAACTGGGTTTCTACTCTCGTAAACAGTTGCAGTCTTGGAAACCCATGGGGGGGGGGTCGCTATGAGTCAGTATTGACTCAAAGGCAGTGACTTAGGTTTTTTGAAATGGGTTCTCTCTTGGGGGAAAACCAGGCACAATGCTGTGGTAAGACTCAAAGACCCCCAGGGTAAGGAACTGATGGCTCCTCACAACAGCCAGGAGCACCTTGTCAGAGAGCTGAGTGAGCCATCATCGAAGGGGCTCCTCAAGCCCCAATCTAGGCTTCAGATGACTACAGTCCACCTGATCATTGGACTATCACACCATAGCAGGCTGCATCAGCATCACCCAGCTCCGAAATTCCTTACCCACAGCAGCTATGAGACAATAAATGTTCTTATTTTAACTCCCTAAACTTGGGGATAATTTGTTACACTGCGATAACTAGATCATCTATCTATCTATCTATCTATCTATCTATCTATCTATCTATCTATCTATCTATCTATCTATCTATCTATCTATCATCTAATGACCGCAGGGGCACAGGGATTCCGCTCTTTCTTCAAGCACTTGGAGTACGGGAATCCTGGGAGGTTGGGTTGGGTTTGTTTGTCCTGCCGCACCATCCCTCCTTGATTGAGCTTGTAACTATCCTGGTCTCGCGGCGCAGGAAGCAAGGCTCGCCTTTCCCTTTTCCTTGAGCCTCCTTATAGAGCTCTCATCCTTCCTCCCCAGTTTGGAAAGACTGTTTCTATCTTAGAAAATCTCTCTCCATACTTACTGCATGATACTTTGTACTTCAGTCTCGTCTCCCTCTCTAGGACTTCAGGAAATACAAGTCAGAAAGCTTGTAAGCGGCTATGCTTGCTACAATGTTGCATCCCTCCCCAAGACAGTGCATGCATCGCTGCCTCCTTGAGCAGTGAAAAGGGAAAGGGAAAAGTATGGAGAGGGAAACTGGAAGGCGTCTCTCTCAAAATACTATCCAACTACAATTATGGGTAAGTGGTAAGTGCTTACTGGGTGGTAGACACCCTACTGAGCACTTTTTACCTTGTTGACTCCTTGAAACAGCCTGCAAAGACTGTTATTATGTTCATTTTACAAACGAAGTTTGGATTGAGAGAGCTGAAGTAACTTGCTGGAGGTCTCACCGCTTGAAGGTGGCACAACTGGGACCCCACCAGGGATCAGTCTGACTTCCAAAGGTTTTCTTACCATGCAGCTCGGGAGGGGGAAAGGTAGATCTCAAGATGTTCTCTTTTGGCCTCATTTATTCACATACATGATTTTAGCCGACTTTCAGCGTAAGGAACACTTTCGTTCACTAGAAATATTTCTAGCTGAAGCTGGAAGTACTTTGTAGGTAGCAGAACTACTCTGAGCACGTGTGAGTTGGAAAGCTGCAGTTCTAAAATATGCCCCCTCTAAATCGATATTTCATGTGGTGAAGCAGCCCGTTGGGTCATCCAGCAAATGGTTCCCAGGTGTCCATGCTATTGGCACTGGGTATGGATGGCTCTGGGGCCACCGAGAGGATGCACCTCATACCATGAACTGTGTGTGTTTGGGTGATACATAAAAACCGGTTATTACAGCAGTGAGATAAGCTCTGTTTCTAAATAGGGTGTGAACTAAGAGTTCTGGAATGCAGCGGAGAAATACTCATCTCTGCTTAGGTATACCAGGGAAAGCTTCCCCCGGGTGACATTTAAGCCTTTAAAGATGATTAGAATCTCACCAGTAGGACATTCCGAACAGAGGAGTTCTCATGGGCAAAGGTGCTTGTTAATTTTGGCTATCAGCACGTGGTTGAGAAAAATGGAGGAGACAGATGCAGACTCACAGGGACCAGATAGCAAAGAGGTCTCTTAAATCAGGTGAACAAATTGAAAGGATTAAGAACCTCTCCTCACAAACAATCTTTTTTCTAATATATATTGTATTATAATAAATACAAGAAGGTGTCAAAAAGTTCATGGAAAAATCTTCCGAGCTGTGGAGGTTAAGACTATACTAACTTGATTGAGGTTTTCAGTATGATGCTAATTGAACCAGTTTACTGAACAGAACAAAATCTAAGCAGATTTTCTACGTGCCAGGTGGAGGCCTTGGTTGGTGCCGACAGTTAATGTGCTTGGGCTGCTAACAGAGAGGCTGGTGTTTCGAGTCCACTCAGAAGTGGCGGAGGAAAAAGGTCTGGCAATCTATTGTAAAACCAACCATTGAAACTTTCGGGAGCACTATTCTACTCTGACACACGTCAGGGAAAATGAATCAGAAGTGGCCCAACAGCACATGGTAGAGACCAGGCACTGTATTGCATGTTTTGTTTTATTACCTCGTTTCAGCCTCACAACACTTTCTATGAAGTAGATACTGTATTTAATTTCCATTTTACAGATGAGGAAAAGCTTAGATAACATAGGCAAGGTATACGACCAGGTCTGGCAGACAATTCAGTCTATGCTCACTGTAATGTGGAAGCTTTGCCTATATAGTCATGGTTATAGTTCAGTGCAGCACAGGATTTTGCTTTTCTTTTTTTTTAAAGAAAGCTTTAGGTTAAGTCAACTTTTACTGGTCTTGTGTTTGGTACTGTAGATATTTGCAGCTGTCCCTGCACTGTGGCTCTGAACCCCCTGCAGGCCTGGAGTGGAACCCATCTTTGTGATCAACTTCCAGCCAAACACTGCTGCCGTGGTTGGTCGGGTCTATTCAGTGGATCTGACTCACAGCACCCATGTTTATAGCAGAATGACACACCGCCCGGTCCTGTCCCCTTCCCACAGTTATTATTACGCTTGAGCCCACTGTTGCAGCCACTGGATGAGCCCATCTTGTCAAGGGTCTTCCTGCTTCTCACTGACCGTCCACTTTATCAAGCCCAGAGTCGTATAAAGTGAAGGACATTAGGGAGGAATGTGCTCCTCAGAACAATGAACCAGACCAGACCCAAAGGGCAGCAGTTGCCAAACACAAGACTCTGAAGGCAGGAAAGGGCAGGAAGGGCACAGAGTGCTGTCACCTTGTGGGGATTGCCACTTTAAAAAAAAATCATTTTATTGGGGGCTCATACAACTCTTATCACAATCCATACATATATCCATTGTGTCAAGCACATTGGTACATTTGTTGCCATCAGCAGTCTCAAAACATTTGCTTTCTGGGGATTGCCGCCTTTGCTGCAAACTGAAATGTAGCTCAATTGAATGGAAAACTAATTTGCTCTAAACTTTCACCTGAACCATAATAAAAAGTTTTCAAAAAACAGTACTATCAAGCTAAGTATAAATGCTTTTAATGTTATCTGCTATTTTGGATGATGCACAACACTGCTGCTCTCAGTTCATAGAAATGGAGAGCTGGTGTTTGGACAGCTGAGTGAAAAGTTGCCTGGTCCGGGTCTTTGATATGTTTGAGCCGGTTGTTGAGATTCTTGGGCCAATCCATCTCATTGAGGATTGTCTTGATTTTTGCTGAATCTTCACTTTCCCAACCATGGGGTCCTTTTCTAGAGACAGGGCTTTCGTGATGACATGGCCACAGTAGGCAAGACAAAGCCCACTGTGCTTCCAAAGAGCGTTCTGTTGTATTTCTATTTAAGACTGGCTTGATCGCTCTCCTGGCAGAGTCCGTGGCATACAGGCAGTCCCTGGGTTACCAATGTCCAACTATTATAACTCTGGTTGTGAGCCCACCCTGCCCGCCCCCCCAAGCCTATATTATATTAAAATTTCTAGGTACATAAATACAATGGTTCTTAGTAACCAACAGATGCTACTTTGTGAAATGCATCAAACCATGATTGTGACTACTATATTACTATGTTCAAGATGTCTCAGTATATCCAGAAGTGTTTCTTTAATGTGTTTCTATGGATAGAAAGGTACATTATATAGACAAACATTTGACTCACTGACGCTAGATACTAACTTCCAATGTTTGTCCAAACACGACGTAAAGATAGATGGAGGAGTTGAACCCACTCTTCATGGGCCGCCTGCGCTCAGTGTCCCTCAGCATCAGATTAAATCGCAGCAGTCCTGTCTTCTTTTCATTGTCTAACTTTCACATGCATGTCAGGTGATTTAAAAGAACACTGCTTGGGTCAGATACACCTCAGTTATCAAAAGGACATCTTTGCTTTTTAGGAGAATTCATAATATAATTTTTTAACCTGCAAATTGATAAAATTGCATCTATAAGTTAATATTGAGAAGCATAACCCATTGACTAATGTTTTTCTTATCAGAAAATTTTTAGATAATTTTATTGAGGGCTCTTACTGTTCTTATAACAATTCATATGTAGATTGTATCAAGCACATTTGTACATATGTTGCCATCAATATTTTCTAAACATTTACTTTCTATTTGAGCCCTTGGTATCAGCTCATCTTTTTTCCCTCCCTCCCCCACTCATGAGCCCTTGATAAATTATAAATTATTATTATTTTCATATCTTACACTGACCACTGTCTCCCTTCCCCCACAGTTTCTGTTGTTTGTTGCCCTGGTGTGTGTGTGTGTGTGTGTGTGTGTGTGTGTGTGTGTTGATCATTTTGATCGGTTCCCCCTTCCTCCCCTCCTCTCCCTACCTTCCCCCTCTCCTCCTTGTATCACCACTCCCATTCCTGTTTTTGGATTCTGTGTGTCATGAGCTCTTACCTTTTGTCTGTACCTAAGCACATGCTCTGGACTAGCCTGCAGTGAAAGGCAGTACTAGGATCATGACAGTGGGGGTGGGTGGGTGGGTGAGGAAGCCTCATAGAACCAGAGGAATATTGTGTGTTTCATCAGTGTTATATTGTGCCTTAGTTGACTCATTCCTTCACTGTGACCCTTCTGTGAAGGGATGCCCCATTGTCTATAGATGGGTTTTGGGTCCCTGCTCTAAGTCCCCTTGTTCTCAACAATATGTTTTGCTTGTTTGTTTTGGGTCTTCTGATGCCTGTTACCCGATCCTGTCGACACTTCATGATCACACAGGCTGGTGTGCTTCTTTCCAGTGGGCTTTGTTGCTTCTCAGCTAGATGGCC
>NW_022103920.1:43351483-43414423 GCF_000313985.2 Echinops telfairi | reverse complement strand
CCCCCCTCCCCGCTTTCTCCTCCCAAGTCCCTCTGGAACCGTCAGTCCTGATGCTTTCTTCTTGAGTGTGCTACCCATGCCTCTCTTATATATGTAGGCAAACCAACAATAACAAAGACAAAACAAAAAGAAAACAAAAGATTGAATTTTAAAAATCTACTTTTTTTGAAAAAGCATATGTAATTCCAGGTCTGTCTGCTGATCTTTATTGACTATCTCCCTACTGGTCCTGGGGGATTCCATGAATTGCCCCTCCTAGCCTGAAATCTGTTTGGGGGACTCCTCAGAGGCTTGGCTTTGCTCCCGTTGCTGATTTGTTATGTTCCCTTCTTGGTTTGGCCAACTGGGGGGGGTTCAGACCAGACTAACTTCCTACCACGTGGCCCCAGGATTGAAATTGGAAAATTTTAAATTAAGTAGTTTAATCTTTTCATTTGATGAGAAACTGAAGCTTCAGGAGGATGAAATAATTTTCCCAATGTGACAAAACAGGGACAGACCACTCAGTGGTGGCAACCAGGGGTAGTAGGAATCCTCTTTACTACCTGTCCCCAACCCCCTGTTACCTTCAATAAACACAGGAGGGTAAGTGAAGATATATTCCCACTAAGGTGTCATATATGCATGGGTTTATTCTAAACAAAGCATGTATAAACGCCTCTGTTATCGGTTGATGGCTGTAAACAAGTTATCTTAGTATTACACTTCCTTTAGCTTCATTCATAAGCCTTCGAAAGCAAGATCCAATCAAAACAGTGGCTTCTGAGGTCATTTGTTGGGCCAATGAGGCAAGGCAGAAAGGTCAGTTGAGAAGAACATCTTGATAGGTTTTCTTGAAGGACACAGGAAGATCACAGAGCTACTACAGAAAATTTAAGAAAATAGAAAATTGCATTGTCTAGAAGAATGCAGGCATGTTTTCCCCCTATAGCAGCAGTTCTCAACAGCAGTTTCACAGGGTTCGTCTGATTCATAACAGGAGCAAAGTCACAGTTATGAAGTAGCAACGGAAATAATTTTATGGTTGGGGGTCACCACAACATGAGGAACTATATTAAAGGGTCACAGCATGAGGAAGGTTGAGAACCACTGTCCTATAGGAATTGCAGTGGTGACTTTCTAGTCTATTTCCATCTATTCTACAGCCCTAATATTGCCCTTGTGGTAGTTACATAATCTGTTTTGAGACTTAAGAGGGAAGGGGTGGAGGTTAGCCTGTCAATGAGGTTGTGGCTTGATGACTTCATTTGGAGGCGCTAAGGAGATAAATAGCTTATTGGAGGGGGGACACACGCTCACACCCTGCGAGGCATGTTTGCTGACAAGACACATGGCACTACACTAGCGCCCTGGAGCTGAAGGAGGCACGTGGAGACCCCTGCCAGCACTGTGATGCCTCTACTGCCACTGAATCCATAAGACTTTCCACCCACTGGCCTGTGATCTTCCTGCACTTGGTGTCATTGCATGTGTTCCGTGAGTCTGAAGAAGAATTTATATATTGGTATCTGACATATGGGCTAATCTCGGATTTACAGACTTGATCTGAACTGGGCTGGGATGTTTTCTCAACATTCAATTGCTTTTGTATATAAAGCTCTTTCTTATTTACATATGAGTCTCCCTGGATTTGTTTCTCTAGTCTACCTGGACTAACACACCCTTTCAGACTTACTTCTGTTCACAAAACTAAAGTAATAGTTTAAAGGAACATGATTTGAGTCCCTCAAGGAGGCCACAAGTGCTGACACAGTACACACGGAAGAGCTCAGAGTGACTTGGGGGAAGGTTAGAGAGATGGAAACACATCCTTCGAAGTGTACACACCTAAAGGGAGCATCTCTGGAGAAACATAGCTTCACATTCTTATAGTTTTACTTAGACTAGCTGTAATTTTGTAGCAATACTATTTGACTTATCCTCATACAAATGTGCTTTCTGCGTAACAAAAGCTTGAAGACCCTAAATTCTATTAGTATTGCCCCAAATCACCTCAACTTTCCTTAGGTAAATACAGCGGTGTGCCTGCGGTAAACCATCGAATCCAGTTGCTGTCCGCACGGGCCTCTCTAAGTTCTGCAGCCACCATGACATCAGTTCCTCTGCCTACAATTTATTTCTTCATAGTGCTGGAACTGAGTCCACGCATAAGGTACTTACATTGATATCTACATAGTGCCTTGTCTGGGCAGGAGCTCTATTAAGTACTTTACATATGTTAATTAGTCTTCCTAGGACTCTGCCCCACAGCTCTCCTCCACCCATCCCTGATCATTAACCGTTTATTTTGCTAGCTACCTTCAATAGCACTTAGCAGGCTTGCAGAACTACTTCTTAATTTATCAGTTTGAGACTTTGTAGCAGTTACCGGTTGTTATATAACAAAAACCCTAATGCTTAGATTCTTAGAACCATAGGCTTTCCTTACTCACCGCTCCTGTGTGTCCTGGAAAGTGCCTTCACGGAGCGCTTCTGCCTCATGGCTGTCTGTCTGTCAGGCTGCCAGTACCTGAAGGTCCAAGAGACTGTGCAGGAGAAAGAAGCTGCTCTTCTGTCACGTCCATTTCGTTCTGTGGGTTGGCAGCGCGACGCCATGTCCAGACTGCACGCGAAGGAAAGGGCACATTCTTGACGGAGCATCAAAGAATTCCCGAACACATTTGAAAGTCATTTCAGACTTTGTTTACTCTCCGGTTTTGTAGATGTAGTGTTCTTATACTACCCCACGCCCTGCCTCTCTTTCTCTCACCCATCCAGCAGCATCAGATCACTCTCATTGTTAAATAAAATAGCAGACCACATTTGTATTATTGAGTTATATAAGTCATGTTCACTGTAAAGCCAAGTCTTATGATTACATTTTTTCCCTTTTATGCTGTTTTACCTTTTCCTGGTTTCTAGTTTCTCCTGTTTTGATGATCATATCCTCATTCCTTTTTTCCAACTACTCCTACATAAAATCTAAACGATTAAAACACTCCCTTTTTTTCTGAAAGCCTTCCTCCAAGAGCTGGTTTGCTGCCCCCTGGCTTTCTGGGATTACCCTCCCCAGCTTTGTAGATGCCTGTTTTCTCTGGATCCAATGTCTTCTCTCTTCCTTGGTTGCTTTCCTCATTTTGTGGGAGAAATATATACAAACTTCTGTTAAGAAAGAGTGAGTGGAAGGTCTCATTCTTAGCACATGCTGGAAGGGAAACCGGCCTCCTTCTCGCTGCATTTCTAACGAAGCTGTCACTTACTCTCACATGCTACATGAATTATTCCGCTTCCATCTTTTTCTAGAAATCGGTTAAAATGTCTTACTCCTTCTCCCATTCTTCCCATCTCTTTATTATTGTGATGTATATGCTGTTTAATCCATTACTGTCATCTGAGGTTTTGCAGTGATCAGTTCACCATCTTTACCTGGAAGACACCCACTGCCACCTAGTCAATTCCAACCACAGGGGCCCTCCAGGGCAAACTGTAATGGCCCCGTGGTTCCCAAGGGTGATTTTTACAGCAGACTGCCACTTCCTCTACAGTGCAGCAGCCGGGACAGCTACTTCCAGTTAGCAAGAGTCTTACCTGTGGCCTGTGCCCCAGTGGACGACTGTTTGATGGCCTTTCAAGGCAGTACAGTACTTCATCTGATGGATGTACCATCACTTACTCAGCCACACTCTTCATGAAAGACACTGGGCGCTTTCCTTTTTTCATTAATATCTGTATTTATAGATCTTGGAGTCAATGTGAAAGTATTTCTATAAAAAGTGCCTATTATTTGTTATATGTCAATGAATATGTTGTTTTCTTTTTAAGTGCAGCCAAATTGCTTTTCAAAAGAGCTGTATCCACTTACCCTGGAGTTCATTTTGATCCCAGTGGGCCATACATAAACATTCAAACATCCCAGAACGAAGCCAGAGTGCCATGAGAGAGTGGAAGGGAAGGAACATATAAGCAGTTTTCACAGCATAGTGGCAAGCCCCCTCCCCCAAACTTTAGCCTATAGACAGGGAGCATAAAAACATGTTGTTGTTTTTTTCCTTTTCAAAGAGAAAGACAAAACTAACACCCCTCCTCCACAAGATTACAAGATTGCAAGTTCCGAGAAGGCAGGGAATCTTCTCTTCTCCGTGATTTCTCTCCGAATCCTCAGAGATCTGAATTGAGTTGAACAGAAGTGAGCAGGCACTGACTCAGAGGTGAGCATCATCTGAAGAGAGTTTCACAAGGTGATGAGCTCAGTGCTAGCTCCCATCACATGGAGGGTGTGCGTTGGCTGAAGCTCTTGCTTTTCCTCAGGCTGCAGGTAGACTTCCTGTGTTTTCTCATGTCAGGACCCGGAGGGAAAAAGCATACCTTATCCGGATCATTCGTCCTACATAAAAGAGGGCAGAGACAATCAAGCGGGTGGGGAATCACAATGTGTTTTAAAACTTCTGCTCACACGTTCTGTCTACCATGTCTGTTCACATTCCATTGGCTCAAGGATGACAGATGAGCAAGCCCATCATCAATGGGTGGGAATGCTTAATCCTTTCACAGAAGGGCTATACCTGGAAACAATCACAGCTGTCTACTGTCGATGGTGACTGTTGCGTATGTTGTAGGTGTGGTGTTGAAGTGAAAAGAAACTGCTATAATTGAGAGCTTACTCTTCTGATAGAATAGAAAATAATTAGCTACCTGTGCAGAAATGTAGAGACGTTATGTGTATTGACACGATGAACGATGGAGTGAATCAAATTGCATGGTAGATTGCTAATAAGCATGGGGTGTCTTGTTGGGGTGATGAAAATGTTCTAAAGTTAGAGACTGGTGAGAGTTGCACAACTCTGCAAATATACTAAAAACCACTGGCAGGTATACTTTAAAAGGATATAGTTTATGGAAGTGAATTACATCTCAATAAAATATAAAAAACAGTTACCTACTGGGATTTTAAACTAGGGCTTTCCATAATTTGAGAAACTTTATATATTTTTGTTGTGTTATGTTGAAAAAGATATTTATATTCAGAGGGCTGCTACTTAGGTTATATTATTTTGAAAACAATCTCACTACATTTTAAATAAATAAAATAGTACCTATAAAGTTTTTAAGCTTTTAATTTTGCTATCAGACCAAGAGTATTGTAAAGTAGATTATGGCAGATGTAGTTAGTTGAAATATAGTGCCTTATCATTCGACGCCCCTTTTGACCCATTTTAAGGTTATTCTGGTTTTTAATATTTTTCTGGTTTGAAAAGGTTGAGGCTTTTCTCTGTTTTGCCTAGTCACTGTTCTTGTCTTTTTAGGGTTTTTGTTATTGTTGTTTTTGTTTACTTTCTGTTTGTGTTTTGTATGATTTTCTGTATATGAAATCCAGGATAGGTAAATTTATAGAGCCAGTACTGGATCAACAATTATCTATAGGCATGGCAGGGAGGTTGGGTATTAACGGGGGAGCTAACATTAAGTGCCAGAAGAAAGTATCTGAAATTGTGCTGATGATTGCACAACTCTTCTTAATGTGATTGAACGATGAAATTGGATCATACATGAAATACGTGCTATAAAACTATCTAAGAGAAACCTTTTTATTATGGGAAATGTGAAACACATGTAGTAGCAGAGTAATATGATGAGCCTGTGTATTTGTCACCCAGATTCAACAATTGATGAATTATTTGAAGTTCTAGATATATCTCATTTATAAATAGGTAGTACATACACTTAACAAATAAAGCTTCACCTGGGTAAATATAATCACCATTTTTACAGACCCAAACAGTAACTTTTTTAGTATCTTAAAGTATCCACGTAATATACATATTTTTACATACCCTATAAATAATATTTTTGTGAAGTGTTTCTTTTCTTAAAAGAAAATACAATACTGTGCATTACCATTAAAAATTACTCAGAGCAAGAAAGCCATATTTGAAAGGAAATTTCTTTTTGCTGTTTTGATGAGGTATCTGTGCCCTGATGTATATATGTTTGTGAATATATGCAGGTAAATATTTACAGATAAAATATGATGTCTACAACTTCACATAACCTGAGAGAGAGGTATTGGAAGTGAGGTATGTTCTTTTACTTACTGTTTTCTGTACTGAGTGAATTTCTAACTATAGTTATGTATTGCTTTTTGTTAATGACTATCAAAAAGAGTTCTCTAGATTGTCAGTTTAATTTCTATATTAAAAAACAATAAACATTACCTTTTGAATAAAGTGAAAGAAAAGGCTGAGATCAAGAGTGAGTATAAGATGTAGTAAGTATGCCGAGATTGCATCCAGATGACTGAGCCGTGTACTTTTAAAAATGGGCTGCACAGTGAAGATTTTCCAGCAGTTAATAAGAATAACCATATTCATAAGAGAGAAGTGAACCAACTGCTTAGGGAAATCACAACTAGTCCTCTTAAAAGAAAATCTCTCTTAAAAGTCCTCCCAGGAGATTCTGCTCTGTAAAGAACACCTCAATCCCCACTCTTGCTGTAGTGTAGCTCAATATAGAGTTTCTAAGGCTGTTTGCTATGCAAACCCTCGGCTGTCCAGTTGCTTGTGACCCATAAGGACCCTGTAGGATACGGTAGACCTGCGGCACCACAGGGTTTCCACGGCTGTCATGTGTACAGAAACAGACTGCCTTATCCTTCTCCCACAGAGCAACTGGAAATATCTAACCACCAAGTTTTTAGCAACCCAGCACCTTAACCACCCTATCACCAAGTCTCCTTGTTTACTTAATAGCATCCCTTATGGTAGGTTGACAACAGCCACCAAAGTGAAAACCAGTAAAAGCTACACGGACACGAGGGTAGGCGCAGCATGGTATGATCCTAGAACTTGAGTCTCTGCTGAGATGACCCATTGGGGGGTATTTTCAGGAGCTGCAGACAGACTAACGCCTGCTGGGCATAGCTTCTGGTGGGCAGGAGAGGGTGACTGAGACATTCTGGAGAGCGTCTGCCCTAAATGAAAGGCAGCAGCTGCCATTTCTCAGCTCCAGCAGATGTTGCCATGAGGTACACTGGCACAGTGTTGCCAGGTTATGTTTTTGGTCCTTCCTGGCCTCTCAAGGATCCCGGGTGATGTAGTGGGCTACGCATTGAGTGGGCTACACTGATGTAGTGGGCCACGCTGCCATTTGAACCCACCCCTCCCTCTAAGGAAGAAAGATAAGGTTGTCAGCTCCCATAAACATTTAGTCTCAGAAAACTGAAGGGCCAGTTCTATTCTGTTTTATAGGTTCACTATGAGTCAGAATTGACTCAATGGTAGTGGGTTCTGTTTTCTCTCCAGAAAAGCCTGGATTCCAAATTTTAATTCGAAATCTCCCAGGTTTTTCAACAGTGACTTCGATTTTTGTATGACCAGCAAAATATTTCTCTGGGTTAAATCAACCCCAGTTTGTGACTCTGTATGCAGAGGAATGGGTTGATTTCCTATCCTTCTAACTAGATAATTTCCCATGAGAATGCTTCTCTCAGCACATATACTTGATTTAATTATTTTATAAGTCATTCAGGGTATGATTGACTTCCTCTTATAAGAATAGAGCTACTTAATTGAAATGGGCTCCTGAATAGAAGTACAAAAAAAGAAGAGAAGGTAATTCATTCTTTTTTCATCACTTGATCTTTCTTTCTTAATTTCCATTAAACAATTAGCAGTATTTTAATTTTAGAACTGGCCCTCATCCTTGGCATACTGACCTAGAAGAAGTAGCTTGATTATTTCACAAAAGGCAAAAATGATCTTGAGGCAGCACCCAGAAGGCACTCTCCTCCACCCCTCCCAAAGTTGTTCTTGCATTTCCACGTCCCCTCACTGATGTTAACACCTGATACTCTCTTATGCATACCTTCCCCCTCCTCAGAGTCCACAGGTGATGGAGACTGAAAGAAGGTTGGATCCTTAATTCTCTCCATATGGTTGTCCTGGTCTTATGTAGTGGCTTCCACAGCCAAGCTTTTTGGGTGCATGCACATCACTACTTGTAGGCTGAGGGGACTGCGTCAGCACTATGATCTTCATAAGGGGTTTCTGAAAGATAACAAGTATATTTGTATACATCTATATGATAAGATATCACTTCCATCATGATCATATTTTAAGAGGAGGCCAAGCATTCAGCTAATGAAAAACTAATGGAATGAACTTCAGAAACTGTACTGGGAAACACATCAGAGTAATTACTTTCTGGGCGATACATACAGAGAACAATTGAGCTTTTTTAGTTATCTGCGTACAAAACCAAATGTTCAATATGCATATTGATTAGTAGGAGCTTTCCTCAGCTTATGTTTTAACATATGTACCCACATAAAGGAGTCCTGGGAACAGTGGTGATGGGTTGGGCTGCCAACAGCCAGATCCGTAGTTCAAAACCACCAGCAGAGGGAGGAAAAAAAGGCTTTCTATTCTAATAAAGAGTTAGTCTCACAAACCCACAGGGGCAGTTCCAGCCAGTCCTACAGGCCCTCTCCGTCAGGGTCCATAGCAGGGAGCTGAGGCCCAAATAAATGTGAGCTTTAAATGTTTGCTTCATTAAGAATAAAAATCTGTAAAAATAAATAAATAAAATGAAATCTAATGCACGGTGTTTGGCAATATGTAATTCTTTATTTGTAATCTTACTCTATAAAAGATTTGAAGTTGTTTATAATGAAATGCTGAGAATAGGGAAAACGTGACCAAACAGGTCAACAGTTACTTTCAAGCAAAGAAGGGAAGGAGGGCAGGGGAACTAGAGTCCTGGAAACGGATAATTAGAACACAATCCACAATGAAAGAGAGTGTGGACACATTGGTGAAAAATATAACTAATGGCCCTGAACAATTGGTGTAGAAATTGTCAAATGTGAACCTAATGTGCTGTGTGAACTTTCACCCAAAGCAAAACAAAATGTTGCTTTTAAAAAACACAAGAGAAAAGGACAAAAGCCAGTTGATGAAGATATTTTTTGAAACGGGAAGGTACTAGAGTACCAAACCAAACTCACTGCCGTGGAGCCGAGGCGGACTCTCAGCATGCTCTGAGGCCAGCGTACGACTGCCTCTGTGGGTTCTGGAGACTGCAACTCTCTACGGGAGTCAAAGCGTCATCATTCCCGCGGGAATAAGGTACAGGGGTGGTAAATTATTACTATGAAACCCAAGCGTCAGAAAATGTTCAAATTTAGGAGAGAACTGAACTCTGGACTTAGGTCTTACTACTTATGAAGAAACAAATTAACTGATGAGAAGAAACAGAGATTGCCTAGCATTCTAAGAAAAACTTACTTCGTAGATCATCTTATGACACCAAAAAACCAATTTCAGATGGTAAATTTATGGAAGATGACAAAATATTCTGCACACGGTTGTTTCAACATAGCCTTTTGGCAGAAGCCCAAGAACATAATGTTAAATAGCTTTCTATGAAATGGACCTAACTTTAGGGAAATGGTAACTTGAACAAGGTTAGATTAACAGCTACATTTCTTAAAGTATCTCAATACAGAATGATAGAAATGTTGGACACATTTTTTGTTGTTAGATTTTTTGACAACATATTTTATTTATTAACTTTTTATTGTGATTTGAGTACAAGTTTCCAAATCAAATTGACTTTCTGTGAACAATTCATATATTTTTATTTCATGGTATTGATTGTAACTCCCACAATTTCATAGCACTCTTGCCAATTCTCCTCTATGTTTCCTGTTTTCATTCCTCTTCTTTTAGGATTTCTTTCTGCCTTCTGATCTCTATACCTGGCCAAAGCTGCTCTTTTGAGCTCTAGGACCAATCGTGCTAAGAAGCATATACCCGGCTAGTGTTGTTGTTCATCTTATAGGCCTGCTTCGAGCTTGGTTCAAAGATAAGCCAAGGGCATGAGTTCAATTCCAGGCATGAAAGGTGACTTGACAACAAACTTTCAGACTCAACTCATATTGATGTCATGATGCACATCCTTGTTAATATGATTTGTATTTCCAGAAAAGTTACCCACCCACCCCAATCCTATTTCTTATACACTTACAGATATTTCCTTTTAGGACAAATATTTCAAAGTAATTCTTTAATATGTTTTTAAATTCAGAGTAGCCCAAAGGCATTTTCAAAGAGGAGGAAAGCAAACTTTATTTGCAAATACCTTTTAAATGTATTGTAAGGTTTTTATTTGTTTGTTTAGAGAAAGTGTTAATGAAGTATTCTAAGTACTTTTTTCAAGTATTTCTGATACTCATAACTTTACATAACCTAAAATCTTAAGCAGAAAACCTGTCAAAAAATGAAGAACAAAAAACCAAACAAACCCAGGAAAAAATCTCTTGCTTCTTCCTGAGCTCCTTATAGAGACAGATAGAAATTAGATTAGCTCCTTATAGAGATTAGATATGACAGTTCTCAGTATATCTAAGCTAGTGAAATTTAGTATTTTGGTCTAAAGCTTGGTCTGTATCTGCATTCACATTTCTATGAATATCATATCTTTGGACTTAAAGAGTTTTTATATATATGAAAGGAAGAATAGTTATTTACTATTAACCCACTCTATGGCAATATATATATATATATATATTTCTCAATTTAGCTGTCTTATGAGATCTCGCAATCTCAGGTTTCTTTGAACTTTTTATTATGCATTACATAAAGGTTTACAGATCAGATCAGAGTTTTACATTCAACATTTTCTACACATTTTGTTTCAACTCATACACTGCAATCCCCTCAATGTACCATCACTTATTCCATTTCTTCCCTGTGTTTCCTGTTTCCACCTCTCCTTGTTTTGTTTTTTTTTCCACCTCTCCTTGTTTCCTATCCCTCTGTACCTTGTCTTTGGGTAAATGCTGCCCTTTTGATCTCAAATGGTTTATTTTACATGGGGGCGACATTGGTTCCAGACTTGAAGGGTAACTTGAAGGGCCATAGTCTCGGGGGTTCCACCTGTCTTTATGGTCTTTTCACAAGAGTTAATTTTCAAAGTAATGTGAAGATATATACTTAAAAAAAAGTAGAACAATGATATATTGTTAATAATAGGTTGGTAAGAGATAAAAAATATATAAAGAAAAAGTCTCAGGCCCTCCCAGAGTTGCTTGGTCATTTATATTTCTAATAAAAACAGATGTTTCTGGTCAGACTCCTAAGAATTTATTTTGAACCTTGGTTGTGGGAACCAAGACAAATAATATATATGCCAGATTATTTTGATCAAGAAAGATAATAGAAAATGGAAAATAAACATTATAATGGAAGGCCTATGTTAAACTCCAAAGCACAAACATAACCATTTCTCAACTTTCAAGAAACATTATATGTGGCATTGATATGAAAAAGATGAGGATCCTTTCCAAAGACAGGAAGCAGAGAGGATGAGGTTAATTTATTGAGACGCTCCTTAGAGCCAGGTTTCGGGGAGTCATTGTTTATGGGGTTATGTTTGCAAGTCCCATTCACAGCATTTCGTTCATGAGGAAACAGACCCACCTAGTGAGGATGATAATGATAGCAATACCAGCAAGAAGAACCCCAAAGGGGCTTAGGCAACATCCCCAGAGGCCCACGTGAATGAGGCAGCAGAGCCAGGATCTGACCTTATTGTCCACGATCAACAATGTCACCTTAAAAGGCCACAGAAACATCATTTCAGAATGGAAAGGGACTTTGCAGATCATCTATTTAGTTCAACCTCTTCAGGCACATTAATTCATTTTATGTAAGAGGAAACTGAGGTACAATTATCAGTGGCTGGCTCAAGGTCAGCCAGATAGGTGGGGCAAAGTCAGTCTAATGTCATTTTAAATGAGGTTACAGTGGGACTATTGGATCAATTGAATTATTTGCCTAGTGTATTAGATTTTCACATTTTAATAAGGACGACACTGTGGTAGTACTTTTGCCTGTTATGAAGAGAAGTATGTTACTGGAAGTGGGAGAACTTCAGTTAACTAAATGAACACTGATTGAGTTGTCTTATAAAACTCCTACCCATGTCCCTTCCTCCCAATTTTCCTGTCCTACACTTAGAAATGTTGAGGACAATGCTACTTGACATTACATATCCTCTGCCCTTTATCAATTTATTTCTTCCAAACAGTATTTTATTGTGTTTCTGGTAAAAGTTTCCCCAGAAAGTTGGGTTCTCTTTGAACAACTTCTACACAGGTGGCTTGGTGCCAGTGGTTGCATGCTCCTATTGTTTCAGTCCAGGCTGTGCTGTTTCCAGGAACCTGGCTTCCGGTCACTTTGCCCTCTCATCTTTGCTTTGAAATTGACCCTTTAGTCTCATACCCGTGCAGTGATACTCCCAGGTGATCATTACTTATGTTATGAGCTCATCTGCTCCTGAGTTTAAAGATGACCTCATAAGATAGTTCCAGTTTAAGGCTTAAAGATCTTTTACTGACTTGTATTTGGAAGTACTTCTTTTATCTCAAACGATGAGATGCTTTATTTAAAACAAAACAGCACAACACCGCCCCCCCCCCCCCACACACACACACACAAACGGGTCTGAAAACCTGAACTGTTCAGTTCTCCAGATTGTTTGTGGAATAAAATTTTCTATAACATACTAGAATCAATTTTTTTTGGACAGAATTGAATAATTTCCCAATAGTGTTTAATTTTAAAAAGTCACCAATTTCTTTGCCTCTCATTCAAAGTAGAACTCATCTTCCTCCACTATCTGCAGGAAAATCATTGTACTTCTACTGTGCATCATCCCTGCTCTAGTTTCTCTGGGGAAACAGTCATGGGCTCAGCTGCGAACAGAGAAGCACTGCAGAAAAGCAGTCGGACATGCTACTTCGAACCCAGCAGCCGGTGAAAGCCCTGGAACCCAACACTACACGGACACAGATGGAGCTGCCAAGAATCAGAGTTAATTTCACAGCCGTTGTGATGGGTACGTTCTCTGACTCTGCTTGCTGTGCCAACTGGGAGAAGCTTGGCAGCAGTTCTCTCACCAAGGGACCCTCCCAAACTCGGGCACATGACATTCTGAGGGATGGCTCTGAACAAATGGCAATGCGCCCACAACACCCGGTGAGTGACAGTGACCCCACAACCACGCCAAACTCAAACTGACTGCACTGTGAGGTCGCAGCACCACCAACTGATTTCCGTCCCCCAGCAAAATGACTGTATGTTAGTTATGAAAAGTTGAGCCAAGGGATTATCTGATTAGATACTTTTATTGAGGTATGAATGACTGAATACTTATTTCTCTAGCAGTTATTTACTTTTTAAGGTAAGCACCTGGTGATTAAAAAAAAATCAAGTGTTTTTTAGTGAAAGCTATACCTAAAGTTGGGAAAAATGCTATGCCCTTTCAGATCTTTGTAAAGTTTAGAAATAATAAAGTATCTAGGAGGTTGTTTGCTTAAGGTAAATAATTATCTGCTATTTTTAGTTCATGTCATCTAAATATTCTTTGTTAGCATAAATATTCCTTATAGCAGTATCTGAAAAATTTGTGTTTCTTCATCACAGTCCGTAAAAGTTCTAAAATGTAGAGGAAACTAATAAGATCAATTTCTTAAGCTTGCCTTACAAAGCTGACTTCCTATCATATACAATTTTTAATTACTCTTTTCTCGAATCATCAGTCATCTATAAACATCTTCATGTTGTAACGCAGACCTAATGCTGAAAACACTGGAAGAGTAACTCAGGGTTAGTAAGCTTTGGAGTACTGGTCATGTATAACAATATTAGACATTAAAAACCACCCCATTTTATTGTTAACTTTTTGCAGGTTTACTAAGCAGATCACTGGTTTTACATTCATTAATTTATACTAATTTTGTTTCAACTCATCCATTGCAAGCCACTTATCCTACGTCTTCCCTTTGTGTCCTGTTTCCATTCTCCTCCTTTCCTATCCATATGAGCCTTGTCCTGGGATAAATACTGCCCTTTTCATTCTACGTGTTGACTATTCTAACACCGGGGTAGTTCAGTTCCAGACCTGAAGGGAGATTAAAGGCCATAGTCTTGGGGTCCCACCAATGTCTGTCCAATCAGTTAGCCTGAGCTCTTTTATGGTTTTGAGTTCTGGTCTACATCATTATAACATTATAATAAAATCCAATGAGAGATCTTGCTGAGGGGGAAAAACTGTCACAAACACTATTATTGAGAAATTTGTGAAGTTTGAAGATGGAATGTATGTTCAAGCAAGACGTCACACCTAGTACTACCAAGTTCTTCCTGAATCTTTTGCAATCCTATTTGGGATTTTTGAGACGAAGTCTTTGTTAGAGCAGTTAGTTGGTGAGTTTGAATGGCTGACCCAGAAGTTAGCATCCCAACACCCAACCCACAGCACCACCGGATAATAATATTGTTCCAGGATTAAATTTCCTAATTCTATAAGAGAATGAGTTGACAGATCTGAACTACAGTTTTGGGAAAAGAATACTTCGTCTACTATGGACTGCCAGCAGAACAAGCACTTCTGTCTTAGCAGGACAGCCAGAATGCTCCTTGGAAGTAAGGGTGGAAAGACTTCATCTTCATCTTTGGACATATGATCAGAGGGATCAGTCCCTGGAGAGGAAACTCTGAATTAGAGGGTCTGCAAAAAACAGGGAGACCCTCGATGGTATGAATAATGTTGTTCAGACCTTGGTGAAACAGCAGCGATGGTGAGGAAACAGCCCCTAATAATATCAACAAATAGGAAGGGTTCTAAAAAGATCCCGGAAAATGGGATTAAAAAATAATAGCATTTTTCTACAAACGTTTTGAAGCGTCATGAGTCAGAGAGCTTGTCCCATACTGTGGAGGCTGGCGTGCTTGTGTGAGCCCCTGGGTGATCTGGCTGGGGCCCGGCTGGGCTGTCCCCATCTTTCATGTCAGGGGATACCTAGCCCAGGTTGTGCAATGTACCATGAAACCCAAGCACAGCTGTTGCTCCACTTCCTCAGTCCTGCTTCTTCCGACTCCAAACCAGGTTATGAAAACATGGTTCAGTAGACTATTTACCATCTGATGTGACAATTGTAAAAAACTCTGTGGACTTTCTGATTTAAAAAACATTTTTTGTTTCTTTTGTTTGTAGGGCATTTGGTCTCACAGACGTCGGAAGCCAGCCGGGACTCCGAAAGCACTCGGAAGAACTTGTGCTGTTGTCTGGATAAAATTCAGGTTCCACCAAGAGCAGGTGACATCAGAAGCAACTGTTCTGTACAGGTGGCTCTCCCTTTCGCCTTTCTACCCACATTGACTACCCACAAACTATCTTATTTGTCATCCTAGACTATGCCACAGGTGTGGTAGGTGTGGCACATGCCACTGGCACAATGCTGGAAGTGATACTTCCATTTCCCACCGAGGCGCAAGGCCAGGGCCTGCCTCCTTCAAATAGGAGTCAATGGGGTTGTTTTTGCTCTGCTGCAAACTGTGGGAGAGAAAGAGGGGAGTTTATGAGTCATCCTGACGAGAGTACATATTCAGTCCTCATTTAAATGACTCCAAATGTCTACAGTTTTACACAGTGACCTTGGGCCTCAGTCAGTCACCTAAGTTTCTTAAAAGTAGGTGATTCATTTTTTATATATTATCTTCTGTCTTCCAAATTTTATTTGGAGAAAAATGTACATCAGCTAAGCTTAAACTCAGTTGCAATTTGTACTTGAACCTATAAGTAATAATTTCACAGTGAAAAATAAAACAATTATGCTTCCTTAAAGATTGACTGGGATACATTTTGTTTAAAAAAAAAGAGGAAAATAAATTGCTAACATTTCCTTGGGAAGTTCTGTGCTGTAACATTTCACTGTTAATATCTGAAAATTTTGAGAGTTTGCAAAACTGCTCTTGCCCAAGGTTTTGTTCTTTGCTTTATAATGTGCAGAGTCTACAGCCACTTTGCTGTATCATGAGGCTCTCTCTGGATCTAAACTATGTAAAGATACACAGGTTATTGACTGTATCTGTGTAAGTAACCAGGTGATCTTAGGACATCTACTATGATAGTCAGTTACTGTCTATGTGCCAAAGATACAAAAATGAAGCCACCAGACTAATGACAAATATACACATATCTGAATAAATATAAACTCCAAAAATTTTAAAGGTACCAACAAAGTAGCTAGCATCAGAGAATGAGTCAACTTTTTGTGCCAGAGAGAGTCATCAAATGATATTTGATCAAGGTCTTAAAGGATGAGTAGACATTCATGCAGTGGGTTCACCAAGTGAAGGTAGATTCAGGGAACATTGCAAAAGCAAGCTGTTGTTGTTGTTTAGTAGCATGGAGTCAGTTCCTGCCCACAGCGACCCTCTGCACAACAAAACAAAACACTGACCGGTCCTGCACCATCCTCACAATTGCTCCTATGCTTGAGTCCATTCCATTGTAGCAGCCACTGTGTCAATCCATCTGATTGAGAGCCTTCCTCTTTGCTGCCCCTCGGCTTTACCAAGCATGATGTCCTCCTGCAGGGAGTGGTCTCTCTTGACATGTCCGAAGTACACAGGTGAAGTCTCACCACCCTGGCCTCGAAGGAGCCCTCCGGCCGTACTTCTTCCAAGACAGACTTGTTTGTCCTCGCAAAAGCACAGAGGCCTGAAATGGCAGATGATGCTGACAGTGATTGGAATCACTAAAATGTGGGATCCTAGGATTAAGCCCGAGGAACCCTGATGGCAGTGCTTCAACCCTCCGCGGCTGATTGCTGACTCGAGTGAAGATACAGGCGTCTGCTTCCTAAACCCTGTGGGGACGTTTCACTCTGTGCATAGGGTGGCTATGACTCAGACTCAACGCCATGAGCACAGGTTTATGATTAACCTCACTCGTTTCACCTATGGGCTGACTCTGAGCTGTCTCACGTTCTCCTCTGAGGCCCACTCCTCCTTCAGCTCCCAATGCAAGAGAGTTCTCTCACCCGGCACCTTTGGCTATTGAGTAGATCATTTCTGAGCTACTTTACAAGCATCAGACTCCTTTCATCAAATGGACACACCTTGTGCCTTGGAGTGCACTTTATTCTCTTTGACAACACCAATTCTTCCCAGCCTGATTACTAACATTGTCCATGGGAGTTAATTCCTAAAGATTTTGTTTCAAGTCATTTCTATCCCTGATGTTTTACTAGCATCTAGAATATTTAGAGCATGTTGTAAATACTGAAAGCAGTTCCTGAAACGTGTTCCCCAAACAGGATGAGGAATGCTACACTCACTCACTTCTGTCCTTTATGACGATTCTTTGGGGAAAAAATAAAAACACCACTCATTCAGATGTGCAAAGTTGAGTGTGTTTTAAAATACGGTGAGACTTGTCTGGTAAAACAGAGCGCCAGGGAGGAGAAGGAAGCCCCTCAGAGAGGTGGACTGGCCCAGTGGTTGCCACAGTGAACGCAATACGACGACGGAAAGGATGCCACAGGACTCGACAGCATTTCCTTATGTTGTCAACAGCATCCGTGTGAGGCAGAGAGGACTGACCTGCCCCCAACACCAACAATGTTCAGAATTACATGCTGAAAGAATGTTTGCTTTAAAAGTCTGGTAGAAGAAGAGGGTGGTGTGGGCAAGTATGCAATAAGTCATATCAATAATGTTGTCAGACATATGAAGTTCCTTGTACTATTCTCTCTATGCAGATGTTTAAAACTTTCCATAATAAAAAGCTGATGTTTCTTTCTTTTTAAATTATTTTACCTTACAGTTACACTTCATCTTATGCTCTGAGTGGGAATGGGATGATCACTTTAGACCAGTGGTTCTCAACCTTCTGAATGCCGAGACATTTCATATAGTTCCTTGTGTTGTGGTGACCCCCCCCCCCAACCATAAAGCTATTTTTGTTGCTACTTCATCACTAATTTTGCTACTATGAATCGATGACTCCTGTGAAAGGGTCGTTCAACACCCAAAGGGGTCACAACCCACAGGTGGAGCGCCACGGCTTTAGACTTTAGCATCACCATTTCATCTTCCTCTGTATAAATTGAAAGAATCAAAATTTCTTACACAGGACTCTAATAACTGTTGTATTAAGGATGTTAATACATACTCACAGAGCAATAAGTAAGCTTATAGTAATTCTAGAGGTAACTAAATAGGTGATGAAACATATATTGCAAATCTAAAATTAATGTATATTGAAAGTTCCATCATCTATACCAAAGAGAATATTACTTCTTATTTTCAAGCTTGTCAGGTTTTGTGTGTGTCTGTGCACGTGCGCATGTGTGCACATGAGTTTTAGCAGCATAACTGTTTCATGAGTTCTGGAAAATAAATATGATCAAGTATAAAGATACTAGTATTTTTCTCTGTTGTAATGTGTTAATTAATAAATATTTATGCATTCATTCTTCATGCAAATAATTTAGCCTGTAAACCAGCTTGTATTTAAAGGTGTATTTCCTCAAGTTGTAGATGCACTATTGCTTCTGTTACAGTTATTTAAATAAAAGAAGCCCTATCTCTTTGGGTGAAATTTTAGAAATATGAAGTGTGAGAATGTCCCTCAGCTCTAGAATCAAGGGCTTTGTGGTACAGATATGTTAGTTTTTGGTACATGATTCCACCCGAGTGCAGAAACTTGATGGCATTGCTTCTGTTTTTCACCTAGATGTGAGAAATTTTTTTCATAATTTACATTAATACTAGAAAAAGGAGGGGTAGCAATTAAAATTGAGGTTGAACCATATCTTAATTTAGCACAAAGTAATTTGTTTATTCCATAGATATGTGATTAAATTTTAACAAGGCAAGCTGGCCTTAATCCAGCATAAAAAAAGCAAAACAAAATAACAAAAACCCTGACATGAAGTCCATTTTGACTCATAATGACTGTGTTAGGTTTAGCTTTCTAGAGAAATCAAGCCAGTGACACTCACATACACATAATAAAGAAATTTATGACAAGACAGAAGTGTACATGAAGACAGTGAGTCATAGATCTGTGGATTGGCAGGCCCAGTTTGGCTCAAGTCTGATAGCCAGATCCTAAGACAGAGGGCCTTCCTGACTCATAATGCTGGGGAATGAGGGAGCAGGAGGATGAAGCAGGAAGGTGAAGCAGGCGTAGGTAACTTGGCAGGCTCCCAAGCTTGACAGGTCATATGGCAGGCCACTGGTCCAAGTCCTACAAACCCAGATACATGATCCAGGTTAGCAGGAAAAAGCAGGAGAGCCAGTTCTCCAGTCTACTTATAGATATGAAACAGGCCACCCTCCCAAGGAGATGTCATCAGGCACCTTATGGAAGAGGTCTGACTGCCACATGACAGAGGATCTTCACCCAGCCAAGTTGACACAAACCTAATGTTCACAGAGGCTCTATCCCTGGTTTCTGAGACTGTAAACCTTCCCAGGAGCAGCCAGCCTCGTCACTGCCTGCCACCCCCCTCACCCCCCCACCCCCACCCCACCCCCACCGCCCTAGGAGCCATGCTCTGGGGAGCTTGAAATGCCAGACTGGTGGCTAGCAGTCCAAGGCCTAACTCACAGCAGCACCAGGGCATCTTTTAAAATGAAAACTTACTTTTCCTGTTTAATAATTGTACAAATTTAGAATACGACTGATGTTGTTTTCTTCAACAGTATACTAATAATAGTTGAAACAATAAATTCAGATGATATTTTTTTAACACAGCCTCATGGTCACAGAAATTTTTAATGCAACATACGGGCATGGAGTAGGAAACCAGTGGAGAGGTCTGAAGGGCCAGCCCTAATCCCAACTATGTGTACAGCTGCTGCCCCTGCCCCCAAATAATTCACTTTAGAGGACAGCCCTGAAGCTGCAGCTCAGGGAGAGGGACATGTCTGAGAAGAGCACATGGGAGCAAATGAAAGGGGAGGAAGAGAGAGTGGAGCACATCCTGGCCCACCAAGCCTTGAGAATGATATTCCCGCTCAGAGCAGCCAGTCCACAGAGAAGACCTTATGGCTAGCCCCACTATAAGACATGACAACCCTCACTGACCCATAGTCCTACAGGGGACAACACTGGAGACACAGTGTGGGAATTGCACCTGATCTGACCCCACCACACTGAGGCAAAACACTAAGGGCGTGTAACAGAACAGCAAGGGGAGCAGAGCAATGAAGTCCCCAGGGAATACCAAAACTAGACTTTGGGGCCAGGGCTTGGCACCCCATCAGACTTGACTGGAAAACACTCCTAAAGCCCAACAAACAGTCCTTGAACTAAAATAATAATAATAATACTCAAAATATTGTACTTAAAAACATACTTTTTTTCTGATGTTATAAGTATGATAGGGTAATGGATAAGACTTCTCAAGAACAAATTTATGTAATACAAGGGGGCTTAATTAATTTCATACAAAAATTACATTCTCTTTCAATTCCATTTTTGCACAAACCCTTTGAAGCTCTTTCATACTTGGATGACATTCTTTGATGTAAGCAGAATGGAAATATGATTTTAAGGAGAAAAATTTGTAAAATTGCTGATTATTCAAGAACAGTTTTTTTCATGTGTTCTAAAAAATAATTGAATTATGTGGTTTCCATTTAATGTATATATACACAGGAATATATTATGCAATATTATGTTCACATGTATAAGCATATATATACACAAGTATATATTCTTATTTATATGTGTGTGTATACACACACCATGCAATGTTGTTTGGAATGATCAACCATCAGTAGAGAAATAGGGTGTAGTGAGTTACACATTGGACTGCTAGCTGCAAGGTCAGCAGTTCAAAACCAGCAGCCATTCTGTGGGAGAAAGATGAAGCTTTCTATTCTTATAAAGAGTTAGTCTTGGAGACCCAGAGGGGCAGTTCTACTCTGTCCTTTAGGGTCACTATGAGTCAAAGTTAACTCAATGGTAATGAGTTTAGTGTTTTTAGTTCAAAGGATATAGATAAATAAATTATAGGTTATTCATTTTATGGAATTCCATGTAATATACTTTTAATAACATTGAAAATATCCTCAAGATACTGTTACTCATGAAGAGATCACTGAAACTATGTGTGCTATAACAAAGTGTGGTGAAGAAACTAGATGGTGCCCAGCTATCAGAAAGAATAGTAACTGAGGTCTTAAAGGCTTGTTTTCAAATAAGCAATGATCTAAGTGAGGCATCAACCAAGTCTGCATGAAAGAAGTACACCAGCCAGTGTGATCGATCCAAAGAGTGTAAATAATATAATCCAAATCTAAAGGAGGGGATGGCATCAGAGCTTAAATTGTGAACAGCTGGTTTGCAGAAGGCTATGGATGACATTGGAAGTCCAAAATGAATTTGCAGGGGCCACACATCAATTATGCCTCTGGTGAATTCCCTCTGATCATAAGTGAGGGATGTGAACAGCCTTGTTATCAGACAGAGAGCATTGCAAAGTCAATTATGGCAGACACAGTTAAGTCAAAATGTAACATCTTGTCATTCGATCTCCCTTTGCACTCATTTTAAAGCTGTTTCAGTTTAAACCAAAAGTGGAGGGGAAATACATGCGGATTAAGCCTCTGGTCAATCCCTCTGACCTGGATTTGAGATCATAATAGCCTGGGTAATATGTAAAATGCACTGGAAAGTGGATTGTTGCAGATGTAGTCAGGTTAAAATTTAGCATCCTATCATTTGATCTCCATTATGATCCACTTAAGTTTGTTCTAGTTTTTCATATTTTCTGCTTTCTCTTCAGTTGAAGTTTTTTCTCTTTTAATTTGTTATTAATGTTAGGGTTTTTTGGTTTGTTTTTAAATGTTTTTCTGTATATGAAATCCAGGATAGGTAAATCTATAGTGAGAGTAACTGGATCAATGATTCTTTGGGGATATGGCAAGGGAGGTTGGGAAGAAATGGGGAACTAATAACAATGATTACAAGAATGAAAAAAATGTTCTAAAAGTGATTGTGGTGATGATTGCATAACTCTGTGATTGAATTATTGAACTGTATGGTATGTGAATTATATATCAATAAAACTATTGGAAAAAAATAGTATACTGGTAAATGAAAAATTAAAACTGTAGAATAAAAAATAGATGATGTGGTATTTAGATTCTATTGTATATGTTTTACAATTTATCATAATATTTTATTTTAACATGACAATGTTTACAATAACACCAGAAGTTATTACATCCTTTGCAGCTTTTTTAACTTGTGAGAACAGGTCTAGCTGTCAGCTTAATAATGTGCAAGAGGACACAGGATTTACAAAGTTCTATTGAAAGTATTGGCAAGAAAAACTTTAAAGATACTGCGTTAGGAAACACAGTCAAAAGTGAATGTGCAGGCAGATTGCGCCCACCTCTTCCCCAATCTTTGTGTCTTGGATTGTTGTGCTGTTTTAACCTTACTTTGCTAAGTTTCTACAGTTAGGTTGTTTTTTCTTGAATGATTCATGTTCAGGAGTGGGGAGGATGAAAAAAATTAATTCAAAATTTGATTCAATTCCCTCTGCAAATAAAAAATAAATGAAGTGCAGGGGGAGAAGGGTGTAATCAATATGTAGAATGTACTAAAATGGGGAGAACATGGAGCAGCATTTCAGTTAGAAAAGACAAGAAGGAAAAGACAAAAGTGGACGTCACAAGAGACTCTTTAACTCACTCTTGAACTTAAAGTAGCTAAAGCAAATGGAATAAATGCTGAAATAAAAGAGCTTAACAGAAAATTTCAAAAGGCTCCTTAAGGAGACACAGTGAAAAATTATAATGAAATATGCAAAGGCCTGGAATTAAAAAACAAAAAGGTAAGAACACTCTTAACATTTCTCAGGCTGAAAGAACCGAAGAAAAATTTCAAGCCTGGAAAAAAAAAAATTTTTTTTCAAGCCTGGAGTTGAAGCACAGAAAGATTCTGTGGACAAAATATTGAAAAACGCAGGAAATATTCAGCCATTTAGAGAAGTAGCATATGATCAAGAACTAATGACACTGAAAGAAGTCCAAGCGTTAGCCAAATACAAGGGCCCAGGAATTGAAGGAATACCAGTTGAAATTTTCCAACACTGGCCTGGAAGCATTCATTTGGTCAACAAACTGAAGAGATCCATGTTTGTGCCCATTACAAAAAAAAAAAAAAAGTGACCAAATGTGGAAATTATTTAACAATATCATTAATATTACATGCAAGTAAAAATTTCCCAAAGATCTTTCAAAATCAGTGCCAACAATATATCAACAGCTGCCAGAAATCTGAACCCAGTTACAGAAGAGAATAAAGAACAAGGGATATCATTGCTGACGTCAGAAGGATCTGAGATGAAAGCAGAGACTACCAGAAGGATGTTAAATTGTATTTTACTAACGATGCAAAGGCATTGGGCTATGTGGATCATAGCAAGTTATGGGTAACATCGCAGAATCAGAACTCGAGAACATTTGGTCACGTTCTCACAGAACCTGTACACAGACCCAGAGTCAGTCATTGGAACAGAACAAGGGGAAACTGTATAGTTTTAAATCAGGAAAGATGTGCACTGAGATTGTATCCCTTCACCTTTATTCAACCTGTATTCTCAGCAAATAATCCAAGAAGTTGGACCATGTGAAGACGAACGTAGCATTGGAGGAGGCTAAGAAACCATCTGTGAGCTATAGATGACACAACCCTGCTTGCTGAAAGAAAAGAGGATTTGAAGCACTTACTAAAGATCAGACTGCAGCCTTCAGTATAGATTACACCTCAACATAAAGAAAAAAGTCCTCACAACTTGACCTTTCTCAAAATAACTTGAGAAAATATTGAGGTTGTCATGCATTTCCTGTTACTTGGATCCCTAATCAACACTCATGAAGCCAGAAATAAAGAACCAAATGGTGTATTGCACTGGCAGATATGCACACCCTTTCTTTAAAGTATTAAAGAACCAAGATGTCCCTTGGAAAACTAAAGCGCACCTGACCCAAGCCATGTTATTTTCAGTTGCTTCATTCATATGTGTGTAAAAGCTAAACAATAGATCCAAAAGGCCAGAGGACTGATGCATTGGAGTTATACTGCTGGCAAAGAAGAATGAAATACCATGGACTCCCAGAAGAAGCAACAAATCTGTCTTGGAAGAAGCCCAAACAGAATGCTCCTTAGATATGAGGACATTGAGACTTTGTCTCTTGTATTTTGGACATGTTATAAGGAGAGATGAATCCCTGGAAATGGACGTTATTCTTGATAAACTAGAAGGGTCAGAGAAAAACAGCAAGACCCTCCATGAGCTGGGTTGGCATAGTGGCTGCGTCCATGGCTGAAGCGTCATCACAACAATTATGAATGCCTCAGGACCCACAGGGCTCTCTTGCACACAGCGTCGCTACGAGTCAGAAGTAACTCAACAGCACCCAGACACAACATCAGTTAGAAGGCAATTATTTTTTCTGGCAGCGAGGAATAAGAGCTGTTCACAGTCCTGGAAATAAAGGGGCACAGGCAAAACTATGAGGTTTTAAGAAATAATTATTTGTGTTAGCCTTGTTTCATCTCATCTTAGATTTTAAAACCATCATTGATGAATCTCCTAATGCCTTCCACCTGTTGACTCTGTGCAGCCCTGGTCCTGAGCGTCTGCCTCCCTCCTTTCTTTCTACACTTTCCCCACCCTACCAAATATTTTGCTAAATGCTGGGGCTTGTAAACTACTCAACATTAAGTTCTTGGCCTCAGATAACTTCTAGTGTAGTGGAGCCAGTTTACAGTTGGCTGTGGGGAGCTGGTGGTACACTCATGTACACATTGGACTGATAACCACAAGGTCAGTTGTTGAAACTCACCAGTCACTCCAAGGGAGAAAGAAGAGTCTATCTGGACTTGTTAGGATTTAAAGTCTTAGAAACCCTACATAAGGTTGCTATGAGTTAGAATCGACTTGATGGCGGTGTGCTTGGGGTTTTTGATATTAAAAGAGGTATCATACATGACCCTCAAAACTCTACCTCACACCTCCCCCCCTTTTTGTTTTGCATGCTAAAGGATAGCAAGCTGGAGCCTTTGTTTTCCAGACCCCCTTACCTCCCACCTGTAGCAAAGAAGGTATCTAAACGTAGTATTTGGAAAACAAATGAGCCCGAGGGGTCACTTCTGCTGTTTCTCATGACAAGCAAGGATGTGGAAGCCCAGGTTTTTCCTCTGACAATGTGTCAACATTCAGTGCCCAACACTGTGGGTACCTGAGACAATCACTTTGCTGGCATAGATTGGAACTGAGGCAGAGGGTAGATCTGGAGCCAGCAGTAGGGGCACCCTTATTCCTCAACTTTCTAATCAGTTCCATTTTCTGACCATGATACAGACAATGGCTGTCTTGGCCAGCACTTCTGGTGATTGCTCCTAGAAGTTCAACTTGTCTCCAGCCTTTTCAACAATCGTATAGGCACCTAATTTATTCTATGGGGCAGGGAGCCTTCACAAAGTTTGTGGATAAGAGGGTGTGCCCAGTGATTGGTGGGATGGAACTACCATGCATTTACTATTTTAATGCCCTCCTTGCTTTATTATGAAATGTAATTTGTGCCACTGGACACAAATATTATGGAAAGTTTTGCCTTAACCCCCATTTTTATGTAAATAATGTTTACATAAAACCCCATTTTTATGTAAATAATGTTTATTAACTTAAGAGTTTAATCTGCATCAACAAGTCATGTAATGGAGTCTGAAGCCAGCCCTATACTTCTATAATTTCCTTTTCTCAACAGTGTTTTAAAGTCAATACCACTGGCTAAATTAATGACACTATGAAGAGAATTACCTAATGCCCCAGGGGGATGATTGATAATGTTCTCTAACATGAAATTACAATGAGGTCTCTAAAGTGAACCAGCATCATATATAAACCATAGATATATGGATGGAGTTAGGGCTTTCACTTAATTCTAGCCCCAATCGAAGACCAATTAGTTCTTATGACATGGGCCTGCTTGATGCTCACCCTCATGAAGAGATCACTGAAGATATAGGTGCCATAGCAAAATGTGGTGAAGAAATTAGATGGTGCCCAGCTATCAGAAGTGTCTGGGATCTTACAGGTACCAACTTAGTCCCCATGGAAGAAGCACATCAGCCTGTGTGATTCAAGGATTGTGAGTTAGTTTATTGTGTCGACCTGGTCGATAAACACATGTGGGATTAATTGAAGGGCGGAGGGATAAATGGCTCGGGTGAGCCTCACCTTTCGAGTTCTCAGGTATCTTGCTTAGTGATGGTCGCACCAGGGTGCAGCTGCCTTAGCAGTTCCCTGCTTCAGCTTGCATGACTGACTTCCTACAAGATATCCCCAAGGAGAAGCCACATGACTCTACCCCGATGCAGCCCTGGGTGCTGGCGCAGTGGTGTGGAGACCCCTGCCAGTGCTGAGATGCTTATACATTCACGGACTCAGCTTTCCTCCTGCAGTCGGCATCATTGCCTCTGTTTTGTGAGGTGGAGGACTTTGTGGATTGGTGTTGGACATATCGGTTAATGGGTTAATGTTGAACTTGTGGGCTTGGGCAGCATTGGGTTGGGATGTTTTCTTGATGCACACTTAATCTTTACATAAAACTCTTATACATGAGTTGCTGTGGATTTGTTTCTCTAAAGGACCCAGAATAATACAGATTGTAAATAAAAAAATGTAAATCCAAAAGTAGGAATGATATCAGGGCTTAAATTTGAACATCTGGCAATGGATGACAGTGGAAGCCCAAAAGCCATTCTCAGGGTCCACACATGGATTAAGCCTACAGTGAATCCCCTCTGACCATAGTGAAGGGATGTGAAAAGCTGTGTTATGAGACAGAAGTGTAAAGTCGATTAAAGTACTAGGTTAGGTTAAAATGTAATATCTTATCATTTGATCTCTCTTTAATCCATATGAAAGTTGTTTCAGTAAAAAAGTGGAGGGGAAATTCATGTGGACTAAGCCTCTGGTGACTCCATTCTGACCATAGATAGACCAAGGATGTGAATAGCCTTGCTATCATGCAGAATGCATTGGCAAGTGGATTGTTGCAGATGTGGTTAGGCTAAAATTTAATACCTTATCATATGATCTCCCTTTTGATCCATTTTAAACTTGTTCTAGTTTTTTACATTTTCTACTCTACTCTTTTCTATTGAGGTCTTTTTCTGTTTTATTTTGTTATTATTTTGGGGTTTTTAAAAAATGTTTTTCTGTATATGAAAATCAAGATAGGCAAATCTATAGAGAGAATAACTGGATTAATGGTTCCTTAAGGGCAGGGGAGGTTAGGGGGGAAATGGGGAGCTAAAAATGATGGATACAAGATGAAGAAATGTTTTAAAATTGATTGTGGTGATGACTGTACAACTTTTCTTAATACGATTGAACTATTGAATTGTATGATTTGTGAACAACATGCCAATAGAACTGTTTTTAAAAAGTTTATGGAAAAGTAGAATTAAAATATAATGGAATTTTCCTACAAACTTGTTGAAGCCCCCTCATATTAAATCCCTTTAGGTTTAAATGGGCTAGACTGACTTCCTTTTATTGGCAACGAAATCCTGCCTGGTAGAAATAAAGCCCTGAATCATTCCTCCCTGACCCCCACTGGTCCCCACGTTAAGTCTCTTTATTGCAGGACAGAGCTGAGGTCCGATGGACCAGTGATAACTCTGGACTGTCCCATTCCTTCTCCACTCGCTACTGTTCCTGCACTGAGTGTTTGCAGTCTTAGAACTGCCCTCTGCTTGCCTGTGCTGGCTGGTCCTCCTGTGGTGGAACCAGAGGCTTTCCTTTGTTCTATCTTGGCAAAGACGATTTGTGAACAGATATGATGATTTCAGAAATATTGAACCCTTAAATATTGTCTACTCTATATTTTCTACTGTTATATTTCATCTACTAGCTGCTCTTCCTCACCTAGCTGTTCCTCTTTGGTGTGTCCCTGTGTAACTGCATGTAACCTTAGAGCAGAAATTATCCTTAACTAGCTTTCTGATCCCATAAACAGTTACAGTCTCAGAAACCCACGGGGCCAGGTCTGCCCTTTCCTATGGGGTCTCGATGATTCAGAATTGACTCCATGGTAGAGAGGGAGTGAAGCATCCCCTAAAATGGAGATTCCCAACCCGACCCTGGTTCAGCAGGTGCCGGGTGTGGCTGGGAGTCGACACTTTTAACAAACACTACAGGGCATCTTGGCCTGCTTAGACTCTGTGCTACATCTTGAGGACTCTGTGAGAAGTGGCCTCACTCAAGTGGCCTGTTGGAGAACAGATCTCGCCTTTTCACTCTTCCCTTTAAGGATGAGGGAGAACACGATTTTAAAAGTAACTGCCAAAAACCCAAGCCAAATTCAGAAGATGATGTGGAACATGGCTATTCTTGCTTATGTGAGATACATCTTGACTGAAAGCAGAAAATATCAGAAAGATGATTTATTGACTCTACAAAGGCATTTGACAGTGGAGATCATAAAAAAACTATGGCTAATATTTTGAAGAATGGGAAATCCAGAACATTTAATTGAACTCTTGTAGAACCTATATGTAAACTAAGAGGCAGTCATTCCAACATGTGTTCGAACAACAAACATATGGAATGGTTTAAAGTCAGTAAAGATGTGTGCCCTTTCACTATATTTATATAATTTGTATGCTGAAGAAATAATCCTAGAAATCGGACTAGATGAAGACTGTGCCATCAGCAATGGTGGTAAACTCACTAACAACCTGTGATAAGCAGATGGCACAATCTTGCTTGCTGGTAGTGAAGAGGACTTGAAGCACTTACTGAAGAAAATCAAATACTATAGCTTTCAGTATGATTACACCTCAACATAACTGGACTAAGACAATATCATGATAAACAGAGAATATACCAAAGTTATTAAGGATTTCTTTTTATTTGCATCCATAATCTACCCATGGAAGCACCAGTAAATACATCAAATTAAATATTGAATTTGGCACATCTACTGCAAAAGACCTGTTCAAAATGTTAAAAAGCAAAGATGCCACGTAGAGGACTAAGGTGCACCTGACCAAAGTCAAGTCATGATATTTTCTTTCCATCCCCTTATATGCGAGGAAAGGATAGACGAGAATAAGGAAGACCAAGGAAGAACTGATGCCTTTGAATTAGGGGGTCAGTGAAGAACATGGGCAACCCCATCCAGGATTGTCAGAAGAACAAACCATTCTGTCTCGCAGGATGCACAGTCAGAAGGTCTTCAGAAGGGAGGCTAACGAGACTTTGTCTCACACACCTTGGGCATGTCCCCATGAGAAACCAGTCCCTGGAGAAGGACATCATCCATGGTAGAGGATCATGAGAAAGAGGAAGACCCTGAACACGCTGGACTGACACAATGGCTGCCACCATGGGCTCTACCATAGGAACAGTGTGACGATGACGTATGCTGTGCAGTATTTCGCTCTGTTGCACAGAGGCTGTATGAGTCATAACTGACTTGATAGCGCCTGACAGCAACAAAGAACGCAGGCTTGGGTGACGAGGGTAATGACTGAAGTGCTGGCTCGAACGGGGAAATTAAGAAGGAAAACCAGTTTGTGGAGGAAGGTCATGAATCCCATTCGAAACAAGTTTGGTTTGACATCCAAGTGAAGATGATAATTCACCAGCAGCTAGTTTCGGATTTGATGACTCAGATCTGGAGGCTGATTAGTGGGCTGGATTCTTTGGGGAGTGGACTTTGGGGAGTCACAGCTTGAGATAGGTAGTTTATTGTGCCAACCTGGCCGATAAACACATGTGGGGTTAATTGTCTCGGTGAACCTCACCTTTCTAGTTCTCGGGTCTCTTGTTTGTGATGGTCAGACCAGGGTGCAGCTGCCTTAGCCAGTTCTATGCTTCAGCTGGAAAGGCTCACTTCCTGCAAGACATCCCCAAGAAGAAGCCACATGGACTTACCTGATGGAGCCCTGGGTGCTGGAGCAACTGTGTGGAGACCCCTGCCAGTGCAAAGATGCTTACACGTTCACTGATTTGGCTTTCCTCCTACAGTCGGCATCATAGTGTGCGTTTTATGAGATGGAGGAGGACTTTGTGGATTGGTGTCAGACATATGGGTTAATGTTGGACTTGTGGGTTTGGGCAGCGCTGGGTTGGGATGTTTTCTTGATGTGCACTTACCCTTTATATAAAACTCTCTCTTATGCATATGAATTTCTGTGGATTTGTTTCTCTAAAGTACCCAGATTAACACACAGCTTTAGCTAAATTATTTCTTTAATGTATTCCAACCATCACTGTCCTGAAGATGATGTACATCTCTTGGTGTTCTTCCCAGTAAGATAGGAAAGCAGATATATTTTGAATTATTTACTGGGTTGTATAAGAAGAAAAGTGAACAGAAGGGTCAAAGGTGAAACAAGAACAAACAAAGGTCTTTGGTAAGAATATCTGCCATAGTTAACCAGGAGATGACTAAATCCCATTGGGCTCTTTTTCCTTTCCCCTAGGGCAGCGGTTCTCAGCCTGTGGGCCGCAACCCCTTTGGGGGTCAAACACCCTTTCACAGGGGTTGCCTGATTCATAACAGTAGCAAAATGACAGTGAGGAAGTAGCAACGAAAATAAATTTATGATTGAGGGTCACCATCACATGGGGAACTGTATGAAAGGATCGCAGCATTAGGAGGGTTGAGAACCACTGACCTAGTTGTTACTCCTTTTCCTTTTGGCCACTTGAACCCTTCAGTTAGAGCAGAAAAATGTGTAGAATAAGAGTGAGAGATGGCAACATATGCACAGATATGTTGACGCAATGGATATATGTATGGATTTTGATAAGAGCTGTAAGAGCCCCCAATAAAATGATTTTAAAAAGAGTAAGAGGAGAATAAAAACCAAGACTATGGTTATCTGTGTATATGATTCATTTTGCCACAAATGAGGATGAATAATATCACATGGCTTCCTTCAGATGTGCCATGGATCTTTGTATGAAGGGGAGCGCTATACTCGTCTTCAAATCTTGTTATGAAAGATCGGTTGCTCTTCCCTCTTAGGATTTAAAGTCATTGTTTAAGCTAGTGACTTTCAAATTCTCTTTTCCAATGAAATCTTATGCAGAAGTAGTATTTCATGACTGTAACTGAATTCGATCCAGTTCAAATATATACCACTTAATTGTAAAGTTTTTGGCTGATGGAAGAGATCTATGGGCAAGATATGACAAAATACCCATTTATAAACTATCGAGGGCTCATGAGGGAGGGGGGAGCGGGGAGGGAGGGGAAAAATGAGGACCTAATGTCGGGGGTTTAAATGGAGAGAAAATGTTTTGAGAAACGATGTACAAATGCGCTTTACACAATTGATGTGTGTATGGATTGTGATAACAGTTGTATGAGCCCCTAATAAAATGTTTATAAAAAAATTTTTAAAAAGATGAGAGAGTGTGGGAATAAGCCCGTGTTGGACAGAGGGTATTTATTTACCTTTACTATACATATACTCATGAATGTGGTGGATCAAGAGGTGGCAAAGTTGTGAAAACTTCTTAGATATAACCAAACGCCTGAGGTAATGAATTGCTCAGCCCGGGGACTCAAGACCACGGTGTCTGGAGACACCTAGGTGAATTCACGTAACACAATCCACAAAGGCAATATTCTACATTCTGCTTTGGTGAGCAGCTACTGGAGTCCACTGGCGTGGCCATCTAAATTGCTACTGTTGGTCTCTTGCTGTGCAGAGGAAAGAAGAATGAAGAAAATTGAGACCATACAACTACCACTACCAACTGCACTGAAAGGGTTCACTTCAAAGGTCCTGATTAGAGTGCGTGTGTGGGATGGAGGGTGAGGTAAGGTTGGAGGTGGGGGGATGTGGAACAAAACTGGAATCATAAAAAAATATGAGGCTTACTGGTCAGACAGAGGCTGGTAGAACACCTGAGACTATGACCTTTCGTCACTCTTCATATCTGGAAGTAAACTCATCCCCATGGCTCAATTTTCAGCCAAACAATAGACAGGTCTATAAGGGGAACAGTAATGCTAGGGAGGTATGCACAACTTAGAGTAACCAACCACTTGAAATTGAAAGGGCAGCCTTACCCAAGGACAAATTTCAGAATGGTTGGGAAGAGAGGAAGTAGGATAAGTGGTGCTACATTGTGGAGTTGGCAGTCAATGGCACAAAACAAAATGTGTATATAAGTTATTGAACGGAAAACTGGTGTGCTCTGTAAACCTTTGCCCAATTCACAAGAAAGTTAAAACAAGAAGTTGTTGTCTGAATTTTACTCAGGCTATTTTGAAGGAGGTCAACATTTTGAAAGTAAGGTATGTGAATGATGGTTGTATGTGAGGAAGTAAATTGATTTCTAAACGTGTTTGGTTACATGATATTGATAAAATCCTGATTTATTCAGAAAAATCGTTGCAAATGAAACACTTAAAAAAACTACAACTTGATTTCTAATCTTGGGATATACTGTGTATAAATTTATGGTCTGAGGGACCATATGCTGAATTCCACACACAAATCATTTAGTCTTGCTAGTAAGTCTGTCAGGTTTTTTTAAAATTCATTGAACACTTAATATGTTATCGACATTGGTATGGTGTTGGAGAATAAAACACACATGGATTAAAGGAAAACCTGTTGTGCTGTTGTTACTATTGCAGCTCCCACTCATGGTGACAGCTTGTGCAACAGAAAAGACAGTGCCCGGCCCTGTGCCGTCCTCACAGTCGTTGTGTTTGCAGCCATCGTGGTTACAGTCACTCTTCAGTCCAGCTCAGTGCTGCTTCTTTTTTTCTTCCTCTACACAGGTATTAGTATTTGTAAATAACTATAAGTACATGCATTACAAGTTGAAAGAAAGTCGAAGTACACTTGGAATGTGTAACATGGAATTTAACTTTGTATAAAAGGGGTGACAGATGGGCTTCTTAAGCACCAAGCTTAAATTGAGACACTGACTGTCACTAGTCAACAGGAAGGTCAAGAAATATACTCCAGATAGAGGGGAGGGGTCAGTCTGTGCAAAGGCACAAAGGTGAGAGAGCGTGGTTCTTCCAAGCTGCCAAAAATCAATATGGTTTATGTTTCCCCAGAGCTAGAGGGAGGAGTTAGTTGTAGACAGAGGGTAAATTACACAGGACTTTTTAACCAGTGTGTTGTAATGATACATGGTTTACATTCTAGAAATACATTGACTTTGTATTCTTCACCATGTAGGCTGTTAGCCAAGAAACAGCTCTCCAAGATGGAGAGGGAGTGAGAACCATAAAGAAGCCCAGGAGCAGAAACACTGAACTCCTAGCTTTTACATTTAAAACAAGCAAAATTAAAAGTTGGATATTAGAAATATTTGCTGAGCAAAAGCATAGGAGTGAACTTGAATGGAACAGTCAAGCATTGGGCCTGACTGAGCACAGTCTGACAGAGTAAAGGTGGCCCCAGTGGGCTCTGGAGCACAGCCAGATGTTCTCTGGAATGTTCATAGACATCTACGGAGAGTGCTGGTGAGGCCATGCGAACCTAACCTGCGTCCAGAGGATCCCTAGGTTGGATGGGGCTGGGCGATTTAGGTGTTGTGAATTACTTGATCTGGCCCAACTAGCTATATAGTTTTTGTAACCCTACTAAAGGATCTCTTATCATGAAGGAAAAAGTGCTAGCGGCAGAGTATGTCCTTTAGACCCCAAATCCCTGTGCTGAACTTTGTTGATGTAGGAGACAGGCAGCAATGACACCACAGATGGCAAGATGCCTGAGAGGGATGGAAAAAGTGGTTACTAAACTGAGTGCATTGGACAGATAACTACAGAAGATCAAATGGATAAACCCGACTTGGACGGTTAAAACCTTGTCAGTTGATGTATGTTAGGCCTGATTTGGTTTTCAACATTTTTGTTTGTTTGTTCATATTAGGGTTTATCTCAGATGGGGCTTACCCTCTTGAAATTGTGTTAAATGTTTTTCTGTTTTTCAGTATAGGAAACCCAGGATTGATGAACCTATGGAGACAGCAAGTGGAATAATAAGCATTTTGGCAGGTGTGGGATGTGGTGGTGGTGTGGGGGGGGGGAGGGAGAGGGGAGGTGGTGTAAAAGGGAGCCGGATGTCAAGGAGTCCAGGAAGGAAAAGAATGTTTGGAAACTGATAGTGGTAGCAACTGTACAATACTGCTTGATGTATGGCATGATATGATACACGTATTAACTCCGTATTAAAAAAAGAAAGATGGCAAGAAGCCGAGGCAGATGAGTGACGGCAGAGCAGCATGGCAGGCAGCAGAAACTAGGAGACTAGTAGGAGTAGAAGGTTGGGCCTCCAGGCCCACAGAGCCTAAAAGCTAAGTGCCTTTGGACAGGAGGTTTGCTAATGGAGTGGGTTGCCTTCAGGCACTTCATTAGGAGAGCTAGGTTTGGAAACCCATGGAGAGAGCTGAGCACCTTCAGACCCAAGTTTACTGGATAGTGGGCGTGTTTTTTTTGAAGAGATAGGAGAGCTTTGGAAACCCTATCTGAACAGAGACAGCAGGCCACATAGCTGAGAGGCCAGGAACTAGAGATAGGCTGCCTGCAAGTGTGACCGAGAAGAGACTGGCCTGACCACAGATCTGTATCTTGAGCATATCTGTCCCTGAATAACCTGCTAACTTCCCTAAGTAATATCTGGGAGCTCTGTGTCATGGATTGCAGAACCCAACAGAAGAGTAGAGTGCTGAGCAAAAGACGGTTGAGGGTCAGACTTGGTAAAGAAGTTTTGCGGGTGAAGGCAAATCTGATCTCCTCCATCGAAATTGGTCATGTCGGCAAACACCGATGGTGATTCTCTTGCTTCTCATTGGTGAAATTAGCGGAAGTCAGACATTTCCCTCCACCCCACCCCCACTCCAACACATCTTCTCCTTTTAAAATAGTGAATAAACTTTTCCTTGTTCCTGCTATTCCTTTTAAATGACCATGTCAATAGCCACAAATCTGCATACGATACAGTTATAGAATAGATGGACTACTTAAATTTGTCATAGGAGTTTTTCCTCTGAGAAGAGTAAGTACAACAGCTAGGAAATCAATGAGGTACGACCATCAGGATTTATCACGCCATAGCTTAATCTGCATTAAATAGTCTGTTAAATACTCTTATTTTATCAGAAAATTGTTAAGCAGCTAGAGGCAGAAACCAGGGGTTGTTCCACTACGCGCTAAGGCCTCCCTGACAGGAAGTTGGAAGCCGATAAAGGCTAGCAGGCATGCGCAAAGTACACCTGGGAGGGCCCCAATCTAGGCCAGGTGGGCTTAATTCAACCAATGGGGTCAACCGATACTGTAGACCACGCCTCCCAGTAGAGGTCCCTAACAAGCCAGAATCCGGAGCTCAATGCCCTCTTTTCCAGCTGATCCTCGGCCTGGCAGTGCTGGGGTTTCTCTGGCCTCAGGTGCCCATGTGTGGGTGTGCGGTGCCTCGAGGATGCGTGTGTAAAACCTGAAAGTTCTATCCTTTATAAAAACCCACTTGGTGTACCCACCCCAGCCAGTCGTGGGGCTTTGGGGCTCGGCTCAAGGGAAGCCCCTCTGGGACATGGGGGCACAATGAATGGTGAGACCCTTTGCTGGGCATGCCTACACAGTAGGGTAGCCTGCGCCACTCTAGGGTTTCCCGTATGGGCTCCAATAAATGTCTTCCCTTTTGCTTTAAAAAAACAACAAAAAAAACCCCAACCCACTTGGATCACAAACCAGGCTTTGCTCTTTCTCGTGCAAAGCCAAGGACCGAAGTATTTCCCACCCAAGGAATCTAACAAAATGACCACTTTATCTCACATTAAAATGTATTACACAAGTCTTTTTAAGAAAACCACCTTAAAAACAAATAGGACAGGCAAACAGTTCTCTAAAAAGAGGGACAAAAAGAATAGAAGGAACATTAAGTGAGCTCATAGGTCAATATAAGTTCTTAAAAATATCTTTTTTATAACTCCCAACAGGAAACTGAGGAATAAAGAAAACTTCTGTCACCATTTCTCCAGTGAAATAATCTATTTTAAAGGAAATCTGCAATGTAGTAGGAGCCAATGTCAGCATTTTCTTGGGCCTTTGGCTACATGAGAGACTGAGTAACAGTTTCATTCTCGATACATTACAAACGTGGGTTGTTTTCCAAGCCTCTGCCCAGCATCCCTCTCCATCTCTTCAAGTTGAAGGTTGGAGCCATGCCATTAGCGAAGCATCTTCTAAAATGTTCTGCATCTAGTCATCAGCCCACCATATCCTTTTTGCAGGGATCATTAATAAACATTTTTTTTTCATTTATTTGAATATTTCTTATATCACCCTGGTATACCTTTAGCAAGTACTTGGACATTATTTGCAGGACATTTGAAAGATTTAAAAACCACTCGATATTGGCATCCTCGCTGGGTCCAGAAAATGGACCAGACAAAAGATGATGCCATCTGCAGGCGGAGGGTAGCAATGGTGATGAAGAGAAATGGGAAGTTTGAGATACCTCATCTCATTAGGACATCGTTCTTGGTGGGAGGCTAGGAGATGGTGGGAGAAGGAAGGGAAATTGGAGGAGGATGCTCAGGTTACTGGCTTGAGCAAAAATGGCAGCACTGCTAGGTAGCCAGGATAGGGATAGCGGGGGTTGTTCTTCCCTGGCCTGCACAGGTCCCCATAAAGGAGGCGGGGAAGGAATCAGGCTAGCACTTCTTCTAAAGACTTTAACTGGGCATACTCTAATAATTCAGCGGGTTCTCCCCCACTCCCCAGCCAGGTGGGTGTTACACCTGGGCGGCCCAAACTGGCCCAGGCTCATGACCCGCCCAGATGGGTTTAATTCAGCCAATGGTGTCGACCAATACTTAAACCACGCCTCCCCTGCTAGAGGTTTAAATACCCTGGCAGGGGGAAGACATCTCTTAGATCCCTGCTCCTGGTCAGTGGCGGTTTGGAGAATTCTTTCTCTTTTTTTACCTTGCTGCTGCGCCTGCTCTGGCCTCAGTTCACCACGTGTAGGCGCGCAGTCCAATGAGGTTGCCCGCGTTCAGTGGTGAGCCCCAGCGTGGCTTAGGCGCAGTTTGGCACCCTCCCGTGAAATAGCGTGTACTCTTTTGAGATTATAAATACTGAAACTTCTCCCGTCCTTTATAAAAACCTACTTGCAAAGCCAATAACTGAGGTATTACCCACCTGAGAAACCTACCAGTACTATTTATGGGGATTGGGAACACTGGAGGTAGAGGTGTTTTTTGTTTGTTTAAAGGAACATCTGAATTGAATGTAAAACATTCATTTTAAAGAATCTATGAGATATCTGAATGCAAATATCAAGTGGGTAGTTGGTTAGATGATCCTGGGATTCCACAAAAATGTAACTGCTAGAGGTGTAGATTTAGCCTACACCTACATCCGTTTACCTAGGGCAGTGGTTCTTAACCTTCCTAATGCCGTGACCCTTTCATACAGTTCCTCATGTTGTGGTGACCCCCCCCCCCCAACCATAACATTATTTTTGTTGCTACTTCATACTGTAATTTTGCTACTGTTGTGAATCAGGCAACCCCTGTGAAAGGGTCATTTGACCCCCAAAGGGGTTGCGACCTACAGGTTGAGAACCGCTGACCTAGAGACTGGTAATCAAGCCATGGCAGGGAGAGAGATTCCTGAGGACGGGTGGTTCTTAAACTTGTGTGCAGGAGAATCACCTGGTGAGCCTGTTAAAACATAGACCTCTGAGCCCCACCTCCAGAGTTTCTGATTCTTGGTCTAGGGTGGGGCCTGAGAGTGCAATTCTAACAAGTTCTCAAGTGTTGAGATGCTGCTGCTGGTCTAGGGACTGCATTTTGAGAACTAGTGGTGTGGGCAGAGAGTGGTTTAGGGAGTGGCAGAATAGTGGTTTAGTTTTGAGCGGCTAACTTTAAGGTCAGCAGTTGGAAACCACCAGGCCCTCGGCAGAAGAAAGATGAAGCTTTCTACTCTGGTAAACTACCATCTCAGAAGTGCCCACGCTCAGTTCTGCTCTGTCCTAAAAGGTCACTATGAGTTGGCTTTGACTGGATGGCAGTGAGCTTGGTTTGGTTTTGGGCTGGCATAGGGAGAGTCAAAATCAAGAAGCAACAAGGACAGCACCCTCAAGAAACTCCATTATTTGCCAGTCAAGAAAAGTATCCAATGAATGTATCGCCTAAGGATTCAAAAGAAGACAATTTTTCAGGAAGGTGTGCATTCCTGAATGTTGATGGAAAACCAAGATAGGTAAAGGCCAAAAAGCGTCCAATGGGCTTGGTGGTAGGCATAGTTATTATTAGTGAGAGCAACTTTTGTGAAGTTGCTAAATATGAGGTGGGAAGTCCAGAGTGAGAAACTGAAGACTGTCTATCTGTGAAGGGTTAGGAAAATAGGGCAGAAGACAGCCTGCAGTGTAGTGATTCCCCCACCTCCCCCCCTGGCTAAAATGAGAGAGTATTAAACAATAGAAAGGGAGAAAGAGATGTAAGATAGTGGAGCATGGTTCTCTGCCTAGGGGGCATTTGCCAACTTCTGGAGACCATTTTGTTGCCATGACTCAGGGGAGCCAGGGCTGCTTCTGGCGATGAGAGGGTAGCGACCAGGAATGTTGCTGCACATCCTACAAAGAGCAGCCCCTTTATCTCTGTGGGGACAACTCTGAAGAGCCATCCCAATTCAAGAATACCTGTCGGACCAGCTACGGTGTTTCAGCTCCGGCTGCCCAGTTCTTCACCTCACTTCCTCACAGATGTCCTTCCTCACACCCTCCACCATGAACTTCTTGCACAACTCCTTCTTACAATCTGTCTACAGGGAGCCAATCAAGACATGCGTATACTGCACAAGGCTAATGAAAGACTTTATTTCAACCTTTTCATACTGACCAAGAATCACATAGACTTGGTATATAATTGTTTTTGTTTTCCCATATCTTGAGAAAGTTTTCAAATTTTTCAATAGGAAGAAAGGAATGTTAATCAGGGTGACGAGGTTTTGAAAAATCACTTCACTCTTTTCTCCATGATTATAATATGTGATAAAATTTGGGGTATATAATCCCAGTAGCAGTAAAGGATGGAAGAGGAGACTCTTTAAACTGGGAGATTCCTTTGATACTAAATAAATGAGGTGTCCTGTGTTAGTCTGGGTAGACTAGAGGAACTAACTCATGTGTTTAAGAGAGGGTTTTATATAAAGGGTAATTGTACATTAATAAAGCATTCCAGCCTAGTGTAGATCAAGTCCATAAATCTAATATTAGCCCATATGTCTGATACCAATCTATAAAGTACTCTTCAGATTCCTGCAACACATGCAATGACACCAAATGCAGGAAGATCACAGGCCATTGGGTTTAAAGTCTTGTGGATCCAGTGGCGTTGTAAGCATCTCAGCAATATCTTGTAAGGCAGGGGTCTCCACGTCGCTTCTCCAGTTCCCAGGACATGGGGTCTATCAGCGTAGTGCCATGTGACTTGTCACTAGAGTGTCTCTCAGGGAGAGAGCATTGTCAGTAGAGAATCTCCAAGGGAGTGAGCAGAGAGAGTCTCTCTTGCCTCCAAGGAGGAAATCCAGGAATTCCCAGAATCCTCAGGGGAAGGCCATGCCCACACAGAGGCCTCAGTGGCTATGACCCAATGGACAGACTAGACTCCACCTCTTTCACTCTAAATCCTCTCAAGTCCCAAATTGATACCAGATTATGTAACTACCATGTATACTTAGCAAGATTCATAGCTTTTCCTTCACAGTTGTGTCATTTACAGATTGACAACCAACTCTTTAACAACAGCTTTAAAATGTACAACATTTGGGGTTGATTGAGTCAGAATGGGCTGTGAATTAAAGCCTTGTGTTGAATTAAAGATGGCTGCAGGTCCTTTGCCATCTTTCCCATAAGGGAAGTGTTTACCCTTTCCTTGAATTATGACCTGTGATTGCTGTCAAATGAAGCGAACTTAGGATGTGGATTTTAAGGAAACCTGCAGCTCTAACTCAGTCTTTTGGAGCCCTGGGCTGACATAGAAGGAGTTCAACCACACTGCTTAGCAAGGCTCAACACCACAGCTAGACCTAGCCCCATTCTTGGGGGCACCCTCATGTGAGTAAAGATATCTTGGCTACTCCAGACCAGATCAGACTGAATACCACTCAGTGGCCCAGTCCATCCTAATGGAACAAAAGAATTACCCAATTGAATTCCATTCAATTCATGACCCACAAAATTGTGAGATACAATAAAATTGTTAATGCCTAAATCAGTAACTTCTGAAGTATTATGTTGCACAGCAATAAGAAACCAGAACAATCCTCCCCCTTTGTGATAGTTACATAATTTCATGTCAACTTGATAACAGAGTGAAGGGTGGAGGTTAGCCTGCAAATCAGGCCACGGTCTGATGATGCCTCCTTATGGGCGTGGCCTTCCCATGAGGATTCTCGAACTTCCTCTCTTTCTTGAGAGAGTCAGGACACACTCTCTCTCTGCTTCACCTTCCTGTTGATAAGCCACATGGAGCCACCCTAATGGCAGCCAGAGCCCTGGAGATACGTCCACTGCCATTGAATCTATGAGACTTTCCACCCACTGGCCTGCGATCTTCCTGCATTCGACATCATTGTATGTGCTGAATGAGTCTGAAGAGAAATTATGAGGTAATATCAGACTTTTGGGCCAATATTGAACTTATGGATTTGATCTTAATTGGGCTAAGACTTTTTTCGATGCATAATTACTGTTTGATTTAAAGTTCTCACTCATATATGAGTGTCTCTGGATTTGTTTGTCTAGTCAACCTGGACTAACACATCCTTCAAGGACAAAAGTTGTAAAGTGACACTTCCCAACTTTGCTCCTCCTTTTTGAGTCGGGGGGCATGCATGAAGTAGATGAATCTCCTGGCAGTATATGACTGAAAAAAAATATTTTTAAAGAAAATTTTTGTGGTTTCATTGTATAATGAGGCATTGAAACATCTGAGTAAATCAATACCTGAGCGGTGAGGCAGCTGCTTTCTCCTTCACTTCTTTGGGTTAGTAGAGCAACTTGTCAGTCGATTTTTTTAAAAAGGAGGGAAAAAAAGGGACAACCTTTTGCATTACTTAAGTCTTCCCAAGGTTCTATGCTCCCAGTATCGCCACTCACACCACTGGTACAACACAGACTTCTGTCAGATGCCGCTATCCAGTGTCCAAACATCATGCACAGCACCTGGGTGGCAGCAGTGCACAGCTGCTGGCTGGTGGATGATGTTTAGAGCATCTGGAGGAGGAGGAGGGGGAGGAGGGAGGAGGAAACAGTGTGAGTGCCTGGCTGGGACGAGGTCCGCTGAAGTGGTGCAGAGCAAGCCTGAACATGTCGTTGGTGCAAACCCAGGCATCATTGATGTTCGTTAGTAGGAGCAGCTGGTGAAAGTCCATAATGGGGTCTTCATCCACCTTCAGTTGGCCCACAACCATGCTGAGGATGCAGCCATCTGGGCTGAGGGTCCTGCGACGTGATGCTGTGCTGGATTTTCTGGAATGGAAGGCTCGATAGCTTCTCCACAATGGCAGCTTTCCCCTGCATCTGCCGTCCTTCCCACGTAAGGCAGGACACGTCAATATAAATTGCACCAGTTGGCTTCTGCATTATCAAATAACTAGTAGCAATGCTGAATGAAGCTGGATCCAATCTGTTTCCAAATCAGCTTGTCTCCCATTCTGGGGTGTTGCCCAGCCTCGTGGAGACCCAAGGGGCTGGCACAATGGCAGTAGCAGCAGCAGCAGTGGCAGTGGCAACCAGCACAGTCTGCCATGACTGACATTTTTTAAGGTGCTCTATGTCAATCCATCTCAAGATCCATGGCATTCTGGGAGACTGTGATTAGGTTGCAGTTTTGAAGTTGATCCTAGTTGAGTTGTCATCAATGAAAGGCAATGTGGTGAAGAGCATTAATTGGCCTTCGGAGCTATGTAACCTGGCACAGGTCGCTGGCTAAATCTGTTTCCTCATTTATAAAATGGGATACAATAAAATCTCATAGAATAAAATGTTGCTATTGTTGTTGAAAGTATCACGGACTGCCAAAAGGACAAACAGATCTAGCAGAAGTACAACCAAAATGCTCCTTCAAAGTGAGGATCTCAAGACTTTGTGTCACATATGTTCAACTTGTTATCAGGAGAGACCAGTCCTTAGAAAAGGACAGTGAAAAAGAGGAAGACCCTTGACAAGATAGACCAACACAGTGGCTGCAATTGTAAGGACGGCACAGGACCTGGCAGTGCTTTCCTCTGTACGTAGAGTCACTGTACGTTGACTTGACAGCACCTCACGCCATTGTTGTTGATGGACTTTGATTCATGGCAACTCTGTGTGTGCCGAGAAGAACTGCCTCATAGGACCTTCAAGGCTGTGACCTTTGGAAGCAGATCACCAAGGAGCATCTTGGTGAGTTCAAACAGCCAACCTTTTGGCTAGTAATCAAGTGCTTAGCAGGCTGTACCATTTATTCTAAAGAATAAAATAGAGAATAGAAATAAAATAGCAAGTGTTCAAGCAGTTCTGATTAGCATTCTATAGTAGTTAAGTATTAAATTAACTCCGAGCTTTCTTAGCAACTAGGTAGTATAAGGAAATTCAATAAATCACATAATTTCCACTCCATAGAAGTAGGAAGCATATGGCTGATCTGGAGAACCACGTTTGATTTTTCTTGACCCTGGTTATTAAAACCCACTTTCCCCAAAGTTTTCTTCTGATCCTTATCACTAAGACCAATTTTCAATAGGTCTTTATAAAAAGCAAGCATACCGATACCAAGGGTTCAAATCGAAAGTAAATGTTTAGAAAATGATGAAGGCAACATATGTACAAATATGCTTGATACAATTGATATATGGAATGTTATAAGAGCTGTAAGAGCCCCCAATGAAATGATTTAATAATAAAAATAAAATAAAACTACAAAAAACCCAAGCATGATATAATGTATTGAATGATATTCCTGCAAGTTTATTTTCTCTTCTTTACTTATTCCTTCCCTTATTTTTTTCCCTTCTGCCTTTGCAGAAATGCCGGTCTCAGCACATAACATCAATAGTAGATGCTAGCCGTCTGACTTATTTTTATCAGCTATTTTATTTATACCTCTTTTAATCAGCTTTGAGTATAATTTACTACCATAAAATTTCCCCACTGTTGGGGGGTACAGTTCAAGCATTTTAGTAAATTTATACAGTTTGGGGCCAGTATTTTTTAACATATTTTTTCTCTCCTTTTGCTTTAGTTCTCTCCTGCGTGTGTTAGTTAGCTTGGCGCTGTTTCACCAGGTTCTGGGGTTCTATTTCTTTTTCTTCCGTCCTTTTCTCTCAACTCTTCAGACTGGATCAGTTCTATGACCTACCTTCATGTTCACTGATTCTTTCTTCTGCCATCTCAAATCTTATTAAGACCCACTTTCCCCAAAGTATCCCCAAGATACTGTCATTGTAAGTCACCCTGAGCTGTCCTTTAGCTGTCTACTGGGGAAGGACCTGGACATTCTTCTTCTAAATGTAGAACACACTTGAATGGCTCTGGCAAATTGACCATGACCTAATGTTCCAACTGACATGATCCCGTTGCATTTGAAAGCCCAGACACTTGTACAGACAACAGTGTGCCACTGATGACAAAACCAGATCCGGTGGGAAGCACAGCTGTCTTGTCTCTGTGTCAGTCTCGTTCAAAACTGGGTTACTTTTCTGACAGCTTCTTCTAGTCAGCTTCCTTAAGTGACTTGAAATTATACTTCAATGTATGCTTCAAACACTTTATGACTCTTTCCCAGCCTGCAACCTCCCTTGTTAATTTGTCATAGCATCTGCCAGGGCCCCTGTCATCACTTCTTTTGGCACCTGACAATCTCAATGCAATGAAGCTACTAGATTAGGTCTCATCTGATGGCTGAGAAGCACATGGCCCATAGTCATCATCAAAGTGCAGTTCTTAAACAGCCCTAGGGTTAGTTAATCATGGAAGTATGTTTTAGCTCTTTGAAGTGAAGGGCAGCCAGCAGATTTTTACAGATAAAATGCAGAGAGGTTTCACAGGGCATCACAGGAAGGCCAACTCTCTTCATATCCAGTAGACATGGGATTTTATAGTACCTTTGATTCTGAATGAAAAATTTTGGCCTTTCTAGGAACCCTGGTGGTATAGTGGCTATTTGTTAGGTTGCTGACCTCAAAGTCTGCAGTTTGAAATAACCGGCTACTCTTTGGAAGCACGATGGGGCTTTCTACTCCCATAAAGAGTTATAGTCTCAGAAACCCATGGGTGGGGGGACAGTTCTACCCTGTCCTATAGGGTCATTATGAGTCAGTATAGACTGGATGGCAGTGAGTTTGGGTTTTTTTTTTGTTTTTGTTTAGGAGCCCTGGTGGCACCATGGGTTAGGCATTGGGCTGTTAACCACAAGATCAGAGGTTCAAACCTACTAGCTGCTCCACAGGAGAAAGATGAGGCTGTCTGCTCCATGAAGATTTACAATGTTGGAGATCCTAGGAAGCAGTTCTACTCTGTCCTATAGGAGTCAACTTAATGGCAAGGCAATTCTTTTTTGATCCTCTCAGATTTAGGAAAGAGCAGCACCTGGTAGAATGGACTTAAACTTTGAACTCAGATAATCCAGTCTTCTGACCTTTAGCAACTGTCTTCACTTCTCAGAATTGTCCCCTCACTTGTGAAGTGTGGTAATGCAGATCTTACAGAGCTGTTATGAGAATGAGGAAACATGTAAAACATATTGCAGGTGCTCAAATATCAGTTTCCTTCCCTTATTGAGAATAGCTACCCCTTTAAGAAAAGGGATTTCAGACTTGATGGGGACTCTGAAGATGTTCTTTAATGGACAGCCCGATTCTTGGATAATGATGGATCAACCACAAAGATTTTAGTAATTGTCTTATGGCTTTGAATTCCTTTTGGCAGGGGGCCCTATACAGTTCATTGGAAAATGAATGCTACTGAGCAGTCACATGTTCCTCAATTGTAAGCACTCTCAATATAGATTTTTATAAAAGTATCTAATAGTCAGGAATCAAATATCTCCATTTGAATGTTGCATGAGAAGACCAAGAGTCCCAATAAGTTAAAAAAAATTTATACTCAACATTTCTTTTTATAGTCCTTGATGGTGGGAGGAGGCACGATGGCTTTCTCCTCTAATAAGATTGAACATTATTGTGGGGACCCTGTCCATCTCTGCTGAGGTTTCCTGCAAACCCACACTTGTCTTTGTTGGGAATTCTTCACAATGATGCCACCGTAATTAGAATATACGAAAAACACATATTTGACAGAAACTGCTTGACCTTTAGAGCCTTCCCTGCAGGTTGAAATGGAACACCTCGGTTTAGAACCAGACGTGCTAAGTTACCCATCATCTATATTCAGTTATTAACACAGGATCACTCAGCTCCATGAGAAAGATATGAAAGTTTAGTTCTCACTGTTATGTTTCAGCTAAAGAAAAAAATTCCTCTGTTTTTTTATATCACTCGTTTGATAAATACAGATTGTCCCCATAAACCAGTCCTTTCTAGTTCTAAATTTGCAATTACAGATGTAATTGAATATGTTTTCCTTTAGGCATCTTTAATTGAGATATGAAAGCCAGAATTCACATAAACTGTAGTGTAAATCATAAAGAATCCTGGTGGTGTGGCATTGGGCTGCTAATTGCAGGGTGAGCAGTTCAAAACCACCAGCAGCTCATTGGGAAAAGATTGGGCTTTCTAATCCTGTGAAGAGTTACAGCTGGGGTCACTATGAGTCACCATTGACTTGTGACTGGATGGAAGTGAAACAGAAAGAGATAGTGTAAATCAGATGCTAGTTATAAACAGTATGAAAAACATTCAGAAATCCTTTTGCAGTTGGAACTTGACTAGTTCAAGAAAATAGATGGTAAAGTCTTGGAACACTCAGGGTGCTTAGGAAGCGCTTTCACTTATATTCTGTGGACTGATGTCCACAAGTATTTTGATGCTGGTAATACCAAATCATTCTCTGGTTCTCAGTTTCTATATCAGGGAGTTGAGTAAGACAATATTCATGGTTTCTTCTGTAAATTCTATCAATTCAACGTGCTCATTTATTTAGTATAAGCCAAAGCACAGATTTCTGCATTGGAAATTCTGAATCTCTTCCTACAGAATTGTTAGTAGATAAATTATTCCATCTTTGTTTTCCATGATTCCTTAGTTCTACCATTAAATTTTAAATATTTTATTGTAACAAGAGTAATTTAACAGAGAACTTAAGGGCATATGGAGAGAAAAAATTCACATTAACAACATGCTTAATATGTTTCATATGATAATGAGCTTATTCAATAGCATGCAAAGAGTCCAACTAATGAAATTTTATGTTTTACATTCTATTTCTAGAAAGTCTACTGTGCAGGGCCTTTCCCATTTGATTCAAATTCATGCAAGTTGATAGTAGTGAGTACATTGCCCTTCAAATCACACCTATCTTTGTACAAGTCTGGAGTCCTACATTTAAATTCATTTTGGCTTGCAGTTCCCTTCTAGCTTCCTGGTACATTTAAGAATGTGTTGGGTATTTTTTTAACCATATTTTTTGGTCATTTTTCATAGTTTTTTATGATTTAAAAAGAAAATTGAGACACAAACCTCTACTAACCATATGAATTGACTTTAAAATGTGACTCACCCAAGTTGAAGGTCAGCCAATTTTTTTTCTCAATTAGGTTTGACTGCAAAATTGAGAAAGCAAAAGACTATTAATAATGACAGGAGCTGGGTGTAAGAACAGGTGTAGTAGATTGTGGTGACAGATATGTGAAATTGTTGCAATTCTAAAGAACCACATCCCCATTTCATAGGCACCTTCTCAGCAAATGGTGCTTTTCTGATTCGGAAAAAAAAAAAAAGTACTGAATATTGAGATGCGACCACGAGAATAATTTCCATTGAAGAAGGTGGCAAGAGTTCCAGTTAAAATTTTCAAACTAGAAAATAAAAATGATTGTTATTTACTTCCATTTGAATGTTGTACCAATAAAGGAAATCAGACATGTCCAGAAGCATTTATACTGAACACAACTTGACCATGAAATTCCTTCATTCTAATATCCTGGAAGTTATGAGGTCTTAATACATTTCTGTAAAAACCAAAACCAAAACATTTTAGTGTGCTTTAGGTGAAAGGTTCAATAACAACTTAGTTTAGATAATCAATGGTGCACACACAGTGTTCGTGACCTTGGTTGCCAGCCTGCATGTGTCTGCACTCTGTTTGCTCCCTGGGCTGCTGGTCCATTCTGGTGAGTCCCTGCCTCCTCTCTTTGCTCATCATTGTTTGAGTCAGTGCTGCCCTGCTAGTCTCCTGTAGTTGATCGTGCTGAGGCCTGCGTTCTTCCAGGGTGGTGGTGTTTGTCCAAGTCCCGCCCATGAGATGCCTGGAAGGAGGCCTTTGGGAGTGTCTTTAGTTTCAAGCTAAGATTTCTCAGGGTAGTAGTCTCAGGGGTTCCTCTGGTCTCTTTTGGACCAGTATGTCTTGTCTTTTCTTCCTGGCCTTTAAGTTTGTCCTTTCTTTTAAAAAACTAAAAATCCATTTGATCATGAACTTTTATTGTGGTCTTGGCCAGAGTGGGCAGCAGAGGTAATCAGGTCCCATCTAGTTCTTCTGGTCTCAGATTAGAGGAGGTTGTGCATTGTATAATCTATTAATCCTTTGGATTAACTGCTTCCTTGGGTTTTCAGGCATTAATATCTTTAAGTTATATCTTCTTTTCTCTGTTTTCACTGGTCCAACCTAGACTACGGAAACCCTGGTGGTGTAGTGGTTTCATGTTGGGCTCTGATCTGCAAGGTGGCAGTTCAAAACCCACCAACCACACCTTTCTCATCAGGAGAAAGGCTTTCTGGTTCTGTAAAGAGTAACAGTCTTGCAAACTCACAGGGGCAATTCTACCCTGTCCTATAACTTAACATCAACTTGATGGCAATGAAATTTTTTTTAACCTAGGATAATGCTACAATTATTTCATAACTGGATACTTGTATTAACTTCCTAATCAGTCTCCCTGCTTGATTTCTTCATTCTGCCGACAAGTTGAACTTCTAAAATATAAATTTAATTATGGCCCTCTTCTGTTTAAAGAACTTCAAGGAATTCCCATTTTTCAGAATAGGATTTAAACCTTTCAGTGTGGCATAAAAAATTCTCTATCATCTGACATCTGCCCTCTGTTCAACCTTATCTACCAACACAGTTTAAGTTCTTGGTCATAATGAACCAATTTTAATGTCTGAAACTCAATTTAAGGAACTCCGGTGGCAATATGGGATGTGTGGGGCTTCTAATTGAAGGTTGGTGGTTCAAACTCACCAGCTGCTCCTTGGGAGAAAGATCAGTCTATCTCTTCCCATGAAGATTTATAGTCTTAGAAACCCTATACAGGGTTGATATGTGTCAGATGGCATTGGCCTTTAAAAAACAACTCACCTTGGTATCTCAAACTGTTAGGCTTCTGTGGTGGTTTAACTTACCTCTTGCTTCTCAACCCTGGAAGAATTCATGTGGCAGCAGCATTTTTGTAAATCCAAGTATGAGGAGGTAAGGGTAGTTTTAGGTATTACAGTCTTATAAGTGCACACTATCTCTGGAAAGCATGTGACGCCCGCCAGGAAGGGGCTGGGGGAACGTTTGCAACGAAAATGGCCACTTTAGTGGAACACGAAAAACCACATGGAAGGAATACAAGAACAGGAGTGCAAAACCATGTGTGCAGAACCAGGAGCAGGAAATTCCCAGGGCCAAGAGAATGGGGGCCTGGAGAGGGCCTGAGAGATCCCCACCCCTGCTTGCAGAGCACACCTGAAAGAGAGAGAGCCACCTGGTCACGGCCTGCTTTTAGTCCCTCTTATCCCCACTGGCTGGGGAGGCCTGGTTGAGGGCATTGGCTGATCTTATTGGCTGAGTTTAGGTCCACCTGTGTGATGTCATGTCACTAGTACCTAATCTGTGCTAGGTCACTTGGGTCTGAGTAAACTCAGTTCTGGATTTCCCCATCAGTGTCTAATTATAGTGCCTGATTTCTCTCCAAATCGTTTATTGTGACATGGACAGCTAATTTCTGTTTAGCATAGGCATTCAGGCAAGATAACCCCCCTTTGTCCTTAATCTATCTACCTATTATTCCCCACTGACAGAGTATGGACCCAAATCCAGATCTCTGGACAAACTGAGTGGAGACAGTCTCTGGCTACTTCCGGCTGCCAAATGGACACCGAGGAGGGCTTTGCGTCCACATCGTTCCTGCTCTCGTGGGAGGGGTTGTCATCTACCTAGGGGCCCATGGTGGATGGGACTGAGGTGATCCAGACATTGGGGATCCTAGGGATGGCAAATTTGGCTCCATGTCATTAGTAATCTGATGACTTCTGGAAGAGACAAACAGGTGAACAGTTGAGGTAAGGCTATGGGATGGCAATACCCATGGAAGTGTGGGTTAGTCTCACACTGGAAGATCTGGAAGGAAATCTCAGGGGATATCAACATTGGATTGACAGGCATAGCCGGCAAGCTTACTTTAAACACAGGAATTGTGTCATAGCATGTGCTAGCTCAGTGGTTCTCAACCTTCCTAATGCCATGACCCTTTAATACAGCTCCTCATGTGGTGACCCCCCAACCATAACATTATTTTTGTTGCTACTTCATAACTGTAATTTTGCTAATGTTATGAACGAGGTGACCCCTGTGAAAGGGTCATTTGACCCCCCCAAAGGGGTCACGACCCACAGGTTGAGAACCACTGTAACTAGCTTAAAGACTGTTGTGGGTTTGAGGTAGTTTTCTGCAGAGCACTTATCTGTCTCAGGGTGCTGATGAAACACCATCTTAAGGCCATATAATGGTTCACATGTGTACTTATCTTGCTCCACTTGATCTGAGGCAGAGGTTACTGGTTCTAACAGCTTTCCCGAGAATGGTGAATCCATGCACTCTGTCCTGGAACTTAAATGGCAGTGGGGGTAGATAGAATGACTAGGACAAGACCCTTCCAGGATGGCTGGAGCTGGGGAACCCGTCCATCCACATTTTTATAAGGTCTTTAGGAAGGCACAAGAGGGGTAGTTTTAAGTGTTGGTTAATTCTTTCTACTTGCCTAGGATGATGGTCTCTAAGCACAGTGGAGATGGTGATAGCTAAGGGTCAAGCTACTGCTTGGAGTCTGAGGAAGGAGGTTAGGAGAAAGTAGACAGCACCAACTAGGGAAAAATGTATTGGCTTACCTGCCAACAACCGTGCACAACGAGCGTTCCAGACCAGGAACAGCAATCCTTTGTTGTTGGGCAGTCCAGTCTGGTTAGCCATTCCACACTCGCCAGCAGACCCGTCTCCTGTTGGGCCTTCCCCATAGGACAGAGCACTGCAGTGGCCAGTGCGTTTACAGCAGTAGCATGGTTCTCATGGAGGCCTATTTCTATTAGGGCAACCCTTTGTCCTGTGCCACAAATACCAACACACATGGGCCTTTGTGCCCTGTGCAGGGGTCTTTGGAACCTGGGAGGCAGTCGTTGGGTGTTGATTAGCTATGGTGGCCAACACCTGCACTTGCCTACCATCTTTCCTTTTCTCCCTCTCCTGAGTCCGAGCCTCTTGCTCTCTGTCCGTATTGTAAAAGGTAGCATCAGCAATAGTTAAACATCCGTGGTCTCTGGTTCATTTGGACAAAGGTGTTTACTGTTTTTCAAGAGGAAAAATGCCTGAACATCAGGGACTTCTGCCCACTTTGCCATCCTCCTGCAGAAAGGTAATAGCTGTATCAGAGTAGGGGGGACGGTGTGCCATTCCTTGGCCAGGATTCCCAGTCACCTAGAATGTACTGGGGCCAGATGGATTTGAAGAACACCAGTTTCTGCTTCTTTAGCATCTGCGTCACAATCTAGGCCAATTAGACAGGATGCAGCACAAAGACATTCCCCTGGCAACGGGCTCCTGGTTGCCCATCTAGAAAACAAAACAGCAGAAGGTTAGATTGCCCAGTGTTTCATGTTCTTAACCAGAGGTTTTGGTGCCCTGGAAACCCGAGGGCCTCAGATGGACATCTCCATTCTTTCGTGGTGTCAGGACCCATTCTTAGCCGGTTGGCTTGGCCCCAATTGTTCTTTAGACAGCAAGCCAGGTATTAGGGTACCAACAGCTATGGTGGTCTCTTCAGGACCTCCCAAGGGGTCCACCAGCTATTGGGGACCCACCAAGACCTTCGAAGGCAAGGGGGTCAGGGGGACCCATCTAATGGTTCAGGCTGAATGGAGCCAATTCTAGGGAAATTGGAATCCTTGGCAGTGTGCTCAGGAACCCAACAGAATTGTATGGAGGATTTAAATGGCCTGGTGCATGGGCCCATGTAAATGGCCTGGTGCATGGGCCCATGTAAATGGCCTGGTGCATGGGCCCATTGACTGTGGGGGCAGGAGGTATGAGGCCGACTGTAGTTGAGTCCATTCTGACTCGTAGAGACTCTATAGGGCACAGGAGAACTACCCCATGAGGTTTCCAAGACTATAACTCTTTATGGAAGTAGCTTGTGGGCTTGAACTACCAATGTTGCAGTTAACAGCCTAGTGTTTAACCTACGAGGGCTCCTTGCTTTCTCACCATGCTGCTATACTTTAGCACAGATTTCTCCCCCTTTTTGGAATTGCTTTCCTCACTTCTTCATCTGGGAAGCTTCCTCAGCTTTAAAAGCCAACCACCATTCCTTTCTTCCTTTTTCCTCACGGCTCCCTGAGTTCACAATTCCACGGTATGAACCCAGAGTACATTCCGATGCATACCTCTCTGCGTGCCAGGTTCGACTCACAATCACCCTTCATCATTGCCCTGTAGAGCCGTTGTCGACCTCTAGCCTCAGGCCTACTAAAGAGCACACACTGAGGCTTCTTCATCCTTTTGCCTCAGTACGTAGGATAATGCCTGGCATATCATAGGCATGTATGTATTTTAAATTACATAAATAACATCAATGCATGTTTAATTATAGCACATGTGCAGTCCAAGAAAGAAAAGTTTACCATGGTACAGCTTAAAAGTAAGACTAATTTTGGGAAATGTTGGATCAAATCATTTTTAATGTCTTCGAAGCTGCTATATCTGCAACTAAATGGCCCAGTGTTGCATCAAAAAGGAAAAAGAAAATCACCATCTGCATGATTTCTCCTTGACCAGCCCTTGTTAGAACAACAATCACCTTTCCAAGTCTCTTTTATTTGACCTGGAAATAGAAGAGATACTTTTGAAATGAATAATTAATTGTCTTTGATATCTTAAATCTCTGGAACTTGATCAGCCACGGTTGCCTTAGTGACCTAGGGCTGCCATATAGAAATGCTCAAAAGAGCAGGGCTTCAGGTCTGGAGGATCAGAATGCAGTTTAAGGTTTTGGCCATGTGGATTCTTTCCTTGTGGGCAGCCAGGGTGCCCCTTCCTTCCATGGCATTCCTTTCTTCCCAGGGCATCTGTCTTCCTGCTGTGGGGGTTCCAATCTTTTTACAACTCAGAAGTGATCAAGCCTCGGGTCTCTCCCACACCTGTATGGCCTCATTAACATAACAAAAGAACACTCTTTCCAAACAGGATCCCAGTCACAGGTACGCAGTTTGGGATTACAATTCAATTCATAAGACCAGTCGACTACAAAGAAATAGCTACTCAATATCTCCATCTCTTCAACTATTTCTTCAAAAAGTTTTAGAAATTTTATTGTTAGGTTCAGAATATAATCCAGCATGCAGGCCCCCTTGGGAGGGGATGAGAGGGAAGGGGAAGTAATCGGCTAGAGAGGTTGAGATAATGTACTAGTTGCGGGAAGGTAAAAGTAAAGGCTGGGGCAGGGCAAGTCTTGGTAAGTTGTTTAAGTTACTGAATTCAAGCATGGTGATCCACATGCAACCCCCCGCCTAATTCATAATAGAAAGTTAGAAAATACAAGGACAGGCCCCTACGATTTTATAGGGAAATCATGGGCTAGATAGGGATGAATGAATTTTCAGGCATTACGACATCTTAGAGATGTTGCCTTATTTCCCTATATGCCTGTCATGTTTAAGAATTCATTTCCACAAAAGCTTAAGTAGGAAGGCTAGAATGAGAGGTGACAAAAACGTAACCTCCACCAATTTATATTTTCCTCTCCTTGAAGTCTAAGAGTAGATGCCATCCCTGAGTGAGTGGAGGTGGAGGGAAGGGGTAGTTAGTCTTAGCTCTCATCATCAAACCAGCTATTTCTCTGGAGTATATCCGTAATACACCTGTAGGCAAATGACACGGGGCAACCACAGGTTACAGCCAGTAACAGTTATGCGAAACGCTATCGTAGGCATCTGAGGTTCCGGAAACAAAAAAGTAGTAGCATCTTGCTCGCTACCAGAGCTGAGTGATCCCCTTTATGAGCTCAGATCGAAAGCATTCATTATGGCCCCCGAAAGGCCCCAAACAATTTTAAATATATTGGAATGCTATATATAAAATCAATGCATGCAATAAGTTCCAAATAAATTTAAATGCTACCTAAGGCCCAATGTGGGAGCCCTGGTGGCATTGTAGGTTATCTGCTGGGTTGTTAATCATGAGATGAACAGTTAGAAACAACAACCTATTCCTGGGGGGTGGGAGGTAAGAATGAGGATTTCTACGCCAGTAAAAAATTACCATCTAAAAAATCCCACAATTCCCGCACTGTGTCTCCAGTGTTGTCCCCCGCAGTGCTATGGGTCAGTGAGGGACGTCCTATCTTGTGGTGGGGCCGGCCCTATGGTCCTCTCTGTGCGTTGTCTGCTCTGAGCAGGAACATCTTCCTCGGGGCTTGGTGGGCCAGGATGTCCTCTCCTCCTTCCTCTCCATCCCTTTGCATTTCTCCCGTGTGCTCTCATCCGACTCGCCCCTCTCCCCAAGCTGCAGCCCCAGTGCTGTCCTCGGAAGAGCATTCTTCTGAGGTGGGGGTGTCCACATAGTTGGGATTGGGGCCGCCCCACAGACCTCTCTATTGGTTCTCTGGTACACAGGCCACTAACCCACCCAAGGGGAGGCTATTGTTTATATCTCCACAGAGAGGGAGAAAGAAACCAGTCTTCCACCCAATGCGCCAAGACGTGATTACTCTGTTGACTTTTATCCACATCACAATAAAAAGTTAAAATGAAACACACGCAGTCACCTCTTTCCAGTCTTTGTCTATGCTGGGCTTTTTACCTCAAATGTTCGTGCTCTCGTTCTTCCTAAGGCAAGTTCTTTCTTCATGTTTCTTATCCTTAAAAGCCACTTTCTCAGAGATGATCTCTCAGATCTAAAGTATCTTCCCTTTCTTCTGACATTATTTTCTTTAATTGGTCACTTCCTTAATAGCTATTATCACATTTTTTGACCTGTGCCCTCAAGTCAACTCTGACTCACAGTGACTTTATAACACACAGCGTAACCACCCCAAAGGGTTTCCAGGACCGAAATCTTATGGGCGCAGATCACCAGGCCTTTCCTCTGTGGAGCTGCTGGTGAGTTTGAACTGCCAACCTTTCCGCTAGCCGTCACATGCTTTAACCATCGCCCCAGCAGGATCCCTTTATAGATTTCATCGTAATTTATTTGATTCACATGCTTACTTGCTGCTATTTTTCCTCACTTCTCCTTCGTGAGGTTGCCAGGAATGAGGGTCTGGGATTGCCTGCCACTATTTCAGCCAAAGACAGAGACCGGTTTGATGCAAGAAACTTAAGTTCACTCTGCAAGTGTGAGACAGAAGGAAAAAGTGGGGTTTTTTTTTTTATACCTTCAAACTGCTTCCAAAACCCAGTTAAAACCAAGCAAGTTATATACCTCAAACTACGTGACAAAAAACAGGTTTGCAATGATCACACAAAACAAAACTCTAAACTATGTGACCCAAAGAAGTAGGAATCTCCAGGGGTTATGAGATCATCTTCCCCTGAAGCACCATGCTATGTTGCTCATCTAAATGGGAGATGATTCGGCCTGGCCACCTATTTTAATGACCTTGGTCACCACTTTCCTGAGTTAGTAAACTGTCCCTACTCATTAAGCGTAAAATGATTTTTTATTGCAAGGGACGGGGATGTTACATTTTGGATTTCCAACTAATTATTCCTTAAATTACATTATATTTCTAGTCTTTTTATAAACAGCAGTTTCTTTCAATCCCTTAATTAACGAGGCAGTGAATGTTAAATTATTGTGGCTTGAGGAGTTGCTCTATATCATTTAACTTGTTGTGTTGAAGTGAATAAAGTTATTTGTAGCACCCTCTTCTTTCACTTTCAATGGCCACGCACTCTTGAGTGATGGCTGTCTCTTCTTGACTTCCTGCGCGTGACTCGGCCTGAGCCTCTTGGCTTCTTTTCTTTAATGATCCTGTTAGAAAATTAACAATATTATTGGTCTTTCTGAGAAATATTTTATAACTTTCCTAAGTCAGTGATTTCTGCTCATATCTTTCTTCATTCTTCTGACTGCTTAAAATCTCACTGCCATTGAGTTGATTCCAACTCAGAGAGACTCTATATTTACTTTGGCTGTATTTTTCTCTTTTTCTAATTTCTTAACATGGAAACTACTTAGATTATCGATCTGCTACTTCTTTTTTCCATGATAAACTCTTAGTACTATAAATTTCCCATTAACATCACCCGCATATTGGCATCAGTTGGTTATTTTTACCACTCTAATTGAGATTTTATTGCGTCTGTGTGTGCTTGACATTTTGTATATATGCTATTCTTGTCTAAATCCTATGGATACATTAATATTTTTAATTTAACAGAAAACAATCCCTGTTTGGGTTCAGGCCACAAATTCTGACCAACCCTTTGTGAATTGTGGTTGCAAAGTCAGTTCCATTTTCAAAGCCTGTGCAGTTCCATTCGCATTTCTCCTGAATGGTAGCCCTCTGGGGCCAGGCCGTGGTCGAGCCAGTCTGTTCACTTCCCAAAATCTGTAATGTGCTTTTAGGGTCAAATATATGCATGTGTAGCTTGAGGGTGAGCCTAGGAGTTCATATACAACTTCATGGAAACTTTTATTTCCCTTAAGCTTCTGCCTTCTTTGAAATCTCCCCAGAGCTCTCTTGTGAGCTCTCTTGTACTCTGAGCCTTTTTGTCCAGTTCTCTAGCCAGAAACCTTACTCTGTCAAGAACTTTGGGTGACTTTACCCACTTCTGAGAGAGAGCGGGGGCGGGGGGCTTGTCCCCCTCTATTGGGACCATAGCTCCTTCACACAGAGAAGGCACCTGTGATTACCACCACCGTTGCAGTTGCCACCGCTGCCATGCCTGGAATGCCTTGGCACTAGAGCATTACGAACTGGAGAACTGAAAAGGAAAAAGGACACTCAGCGTTGGACCCGCGGCATTGAAGAGGTCCCAACTCACAGCGACCCTACAGGGTGAAGCAGAACGATCTCATAGTGCTTGTGTTGTTTTTTCCCCTCGGCGTCTTCAAGGCGATGAATATTTGTGGAAGCATTTTTCCTATGGAGCAATTCTGGGGATTCAATGGCTGACCCTTTGGTCAGCTACCAAGTGCTTTAACCACAGCACCAGGCGACTCCTTCTTTCAATATTGGAAGTCCCTTTTCTTGTTCCTTGAAACAGAACTAGAGGGTTGTTTCTGGAGCTCTCTCTGTCCATGTCCTGTTTCAGCTTCCAGGTTTTGGGTCGTCTTGAGTCCCGATCAAGGAATATTGAGAGGACAATAAAATGGGAAACTCCACTTCAAAAAATGCTTCTAGTCTCTCTCCAATGAGAAGAATGTGGGCTGTTTTTATTTTGTTTTTGTTTTCTAATAAAAACCTTTGATTATGGTGAAGAAATTCTTTCTAGTCCTGTTTTTGCTAAAAGTTTTTTATCAGAATGGGTGTTAGATATTATCAAATTCCCTTTCTGGGTCAATTGATATTATCATATAATTAATTTATTTATGTAGTGCATTACATTTATTAATTTTCTAATGTTGAACCATCCTTGCATGCTTGTTTACTTGGTCATGATGTATTGTTTTATTTTATAATTTAATTTGAAATCATTTTCATTTAGAAACAGAAAGCATCTTGGAAGGAAAAGAAAATGAAATAAACACACAAGACACATAGGACACGTTTACTGCATGTGCCACTCACACCCTCATCTGTTCACCGATCCTCAAGAGGACAAGTAGACTTTTCCAAAAAAACTACTCAGCCACCAACAATGATGTTATTAATAGGGATATGGATCAATTTCACAAAGAAGCCAATGAATCCAATTACAGCAAATCCTATTGGCATTGCCATGCCAATTTTCAGAAATGCTTTCTATCAGGTTTGGTCCTTTTTTAACCAGCCAAATTGAGTCCTTCACAAATGGCCGACTGGGTTCAACAAACTGCATTAGCTGATCCATGATTGGTTCTGTGCAACCGATGCTTAAGTTGTACTGTTTTCTTGATATGCTGTTGAATTCTGTTGGCTCGAATTTTTGTGCCTATATTCATGAAAAATGTTGTTGTCAACATTGGTTCTGACTCATCATGCCCCTTTTTCTTTAACATAATGAAACACTGCCATCCTCACAATTGTTCTTATATTTGAGATCATTGTTGCAGCCACTGCATCAATCCATCTTGTGAGGGACTTCCTCTTTTTTCACTGCCCCTCTACTTTATCAAGCAGGGTGTCCTTCTTCAGGGACTGGGCTCTCCTGGCAAGATGTTCAAAGTATGTGAGATTAAGTTTTGCAGTTGCCATTTCTGAAGAGCATTCTGACTGTACTTCTTCCAAGACGCATTTGTTTGTTCTTTTGGCAGTCCATGGTACTTGCAATATTTTTCGCCAGAACCATAATTCAAATGCATCAATTCTTCGTTGTCCCTTATTATTTAATGTTCAGCCTGTACATGCATTTGAGGCAATTGAAAATAGCATGGTTTGGGTTAGAAATACCTTAGTCCTCACAGTAACCTCCCAGCTTTTGAACATTTTAAAGAGGTCTTGTGCAGCAGATTTACCCAGTGCATCATTTGATCTCTTGATTAGTGATTCCAAGAGTATCCAAGTATCTTGATTGTGTATCCAAGCATGAAGAAATCCTTGACAACTTCCATTTTCTCCCTTGTCCAGTTGTGAGGATTTGGGTTTTCTTTATACTGTGTTGTAATTCACACTGAAGTCTACAATCCTTGAGCTTCATTGGCAAATGTTTCAAGTCCTCTTCACTTCCAGTAAGCAAGATTGTGGCATTTGCATATTGTAGGTTGGTAAGAAGTCTTCCTCCAAACCTAATCCTGCCTTCATATAATCTAGCTTCTCTAGTGATTTGCTTCACATAAAGATTGGATAAGTCTGGTAAAAAGATACAACCCTGATACACACCTTTCCTTATTATTATTATTATTTTTTTTTTTTACCAATTAAGCAATTCAAAGGAGAGTTTTTTCCTTTCCTTATTTTAAACCATGCAATACTCCCTTGTTCTGTTCATACAATTGCCTCTTGATCCAATTACAGGTTCTGAATGAGCACAATGAAATGTTCTGTAATTCCTATTCTTTTCAAAGCTTGTTCCATGGTTTATTATGATTCACATAGTCGAATGACTTCTTATATCAATAAAACACAAGTAAATATCTTTCTGGCATGCTCTGCTCTCAGCCAAGATCCATCTGACATTAGTAATGACATTCCTTGTTCCACATCTTCTCAATCTAGATGGAACCTCTGGAAACTCCCTGTTTATGTACTGCTGACAATGTGGTTCGACAATCTTTAGTAGAAATTTATTTGATATTATTCTATAATTTGAACATTCTTTTGGGTCACCTTTCTTAGGAATGGGTACAAATATGGATCTCTTCTAGTCAGTGGACTAAGTAGCTATCTTCCAAATTTTTTAGCATAGAAGAGTGAATGCTCCCAGTGTTTCATCAGCATGTTGAAACATTTCAAATGGTGGTCCATCAATTCCTGGAGCCTTGTTTTGGCTAATGCTTCAGTGCAGCTTGAACTTATTCTTTAGTGCCGTTGGTCTTTGCTTACATGCTACCTCTTGAAATGGTGACATTTCAACTAGTTCTCTTGTTACAGTGAGTCTGTATTCATTCCATCGTCTTTTATTTTGTCTATATTTTCAATATTTTGTCTATAGAATCTTTCAATCTTGCAACTCAAGGTCTGAATATTTTCTTGAATTCTTTTAGTTTAAGACAATGCTGAGTGTGCTCTTCCTTTTCGGTTTTTTAATTCTAGGTCTTTGCACATGTCATATAATGTTTAACTTTGTCTTCTTGAGCTGCCCTTGAAATTTTCTCTTCAGATCTTTGACTTCATCATTTCTTCCATTCACCTTAGCTTCTCTGTGATTAAGAGCAAGTCTTGATCTGCAAAAGTCCCCAATAAAATGATCTTAAGAAAAAAAAGAAAAAGAGCAAGTCTTAGAGTCTCTTCTGACATCCACTTTGACCTTTTCTTTCTTTCATGTGTTTTTTAATGACCTTTGGCTTTCTTCGTGAATGATGTTCTTGATTTCCTCTCAAAGTCCATCAAGTCTTCTGTCACCAGTGTTCAAAGTGTCAACTCTGTCTTGAGATGTTCTTGAAATTCAGGCGAGACATACTCAAAGTCATATTTTGGTTCTCATGGGCTACTTTTAATTTTATTCAGCTTCAACCTGAACTTAGAGATGTGCAATTGGTGGTCTGTTCCACAGTCATCCCTGGCCTGGTTTTAGCTGCTGGCATTGAGTTTCTCCATCGTCTCTTCCCATAGATTTAGTCAATTTCATTTCTGTGTATCCGTCTGTATGTGTATAATTGTATATAGTTCCAAGTCCATGTGCATAAGTTGCTATTTGTGTCACTGGAAAAAGGTATTTGGTATGAGTTTTTCTCTGGATGTTTGATAAAATTCCCCATTTGAGTTATGCAGATGAGAGCTTTTTTGTTGTTATTTTATTTATTTATCGAAGTTTGTTTGTTTAATGATCTCTTCAGTTTTTTCCTTTAGTTATAAATCTGTTCAGGTTTCCTACCTCCACTTGTGTTAGTTAAGGTAGATACTGTGTTTATATAAATGTTTCCATTTCTTATAGGTTCTCAATTTTATTGGAGTATACTTTTTCATAATATTCTGTTATGATTTTTTGTTTCAGATGGTTGTGTTATAATGCCACCCCTTTTATTTACTTATGGGTTATTTGCTTCTTGTCTTGAGTTTCTTTTATAAATTTAACCAGAAGTATTTTATTAATTTTATTTTACTTATCCTTTCAAAGTTCCAACTTCTGAATATGTTCGTTCTATTTTCTTTATGTCTGCTGTAATTTCTTCAGGTGACCATGGGCTGCTTTTGTTGTTGCTGTTTGATTTATTTGAGTTGTGGGGTTGATTTTAAATTCCAATCCTTTTTTCTCTTTATTGCTTTGTTTTTGTGTGCTTATTGCTATAAATTGACCTCGAAGCACTGCTTTGACTGTGCCACAAGATTTTGGTAGGCTGTTTTTCATTCTATTTGATTCTAGGAATTAAAAAAAAATACCCACTTTGGTTCTTTTACCCAGTGGTTTTTAAGAAAATTGTGATTCAGTTTTCATTTATTTGATTCCACTTCCTCTTGTTCTTCCTGTTATTGAATTCTATTCTTGCAGCATTGTGATCAGAGAACATGCTTTATATTTCAATGTTTTGGATTTGGCTCACTTGGTGGCCTACATATGATTTATTCTGGAGTCTGATTCTTGTTTTGAAGAAGAATGTACATTTTGCTGCTGCTGCATGGAGTGCTCTGTATATGCCTCTGAGGTCAAGCTGGTTGATTGTGGTATTTGGACCTTTTGAACCTTGAATGAGTTTCTTGTTGTTCATCAAAAATGGTGTTTGGAGTCCTCCTTCTATTATATAATTATCCATGTCTCTTTCAATGCTCTTACAGTTTGTTTCATGTGTTTTGGAAATCTGACATTGGGAGCATATATATGTATCATGTTATACTCTTATGGAGGGTTGATTTCTTAATTGTTATATAATAATATGATGCCTTTCCTTTTTATGGTAGATTTCATATTGAAGTTTATTTTAGTCAATGACAACATTGCCATTTGTGTTCTTTTTTTTTGCTTATAGTTTTGTTGATATGCATCATCACCACCACTCCCACCCCCCCGAATTTTTTGTCATTTACTTTAACCTTTGTGTCTAAGGTAAATCTTTTGTAGCCACTATATTGAAGGGCTGGGTTTTTGAAGCCATTGCTCCACACCCTGTCTTTTACTGGTGCATGTAAGCCCTTCCGATTCAGTGTGCTTGTTGCTAGGTACCAGTTTGCTGCTGTCGTTTTATTGTGCTTTTCTTTGAGATGCTGATGATTCATTTGTTCTGTTTAATTTTCTGTGCTGAGTTTTTGCATGTGTAAGTGTATTTTCTTTTAATTTCTTTCATTGTTGTTAATCAACGGTTGTGTTAACTGTGTCCCAGATAATTCTTAGGCTTTCTTTTTCATCTTTTTTTCTTCTTTTCCTGAAGTTGGTATCAAGGGATTTGTTCTCCATTTCATTGATCCTGTCTTCTACTGATTCAATTCTGCTCTTGTGTCCTTTTATACACTTGCCTATATAAGAAATTTTATTCTTAATCTTTTGGATTTCTTGTTGCTGTCTTTGTATGGTTTTGAATTTTTTATTTATTTAGTGGTTTTGTTCTTTTCTTTTCTTTCTTTATTTTTCCAATCATTTTATTGGGGGCTCTCACAGCTCTTATAACAATCCACACATCCATTGTGTCAAGCACATTTGTACAAATGTTGTCATCATTTTCTAAACATTTTCTTTCTGTTTGAGCCCTCGGTATTAGCACTTCCTTTTTCCTCCTTTTCCCACCCTCGTGAACCCTTGATCAATTATAAATTATTATTATTTTCATATCTTACACCAACCACTGTCTTCCTTCACCCACGTTTCTGGTGTTCTTCCCCTTTGGGGAGGCAGGTTATACTTTGATCATTGTGATGGGTTCCCCCTTTCTCTCTCTTCTCCCCCTATATTCCCCCTACCCTCTTGGGATCGCTACTCTCATTTCTATACCTGAGGGGTTTATCTGTCCTGGATTCTGTGTGTCAAGAGCTCTTGTCTTTACCACTATACATGCTCCAGTCTAACTGGATTTGTAAGGTAGAGCTTGGGACAACATATTGGGGGTAAGGAAACCTAAAAGAACCAGGGAAATATTGTGTGTTTCATTGGTGCTATACTGCCCCCTGGCTGACTTGTTTCTTCCTTGTGACCCTTGTGTGAGAATATGTCTAATTGTCTACAGATAGGTTTTGGGTCTTCACTCCGACCCCCTCATTCTCAACAATATGATTATTTGTTTGGGGTCTCCTGATGCCTGTTACTTGATCTCATCGACACCTCATTATCACACAGGCTCGTGTGCTTCTTATATGTGGGCTTTGTTGCTTCTCTGTTAGATGGCCACTTGTTTAACTTCAAGCCTTTAAGATCCCAGATGCTATATCTTTTAATAGCCGGGCACCATCAGCTTTCTTCAGCACCTTTGCTTCTGTACCCATTTTGTCTTCAGTGATCATGTTGGGAGGGTAAGCAAGACAGAATCCCAGGTTAATAAAACAAAGTTTTGTTGCTTTGAGGGACGGCTTGAGTAGAGGCCCAAAGTCCATCCACGTCCTCAATATATTGCCATATAAATACATGGACATAGGCCAATACCTCCATTTTTATGAATTAATATATTTACATATGTACACAACGATGTTTCTGCCTCTATCAATGGTTTTGCTTCCCAGATAGATTTTGTTCTTCTTGTTTTCGCTAAATTCTTCTGTTATTTTGTGCTTTCCTTGATCCCTTTCTTGACCTACTGCAGAATTCTATATAGCCAACTTACGAATTTCTTACTAAGTAGTTCTTTTTTTAAAAAAAACATTTTATTAGGGGCTCATACAACTGTTATCGCAATCCATACACACATCAATTGTGTAAGGCGCATTTGTACATCATTTTCAAAACATTT